>NC_056079.1:16315000-16940000 GCF_016772045.2 Ovis aries | reverse complement strand
CACCAAAAAAGACAATACAAAACAGAAACCCTTTCAAATCAATCAAAAGAAAACAATGTTTAATAATCTATCCCTACAGATATATGATTTATATTTAGAATTCATAACTAATTATATTTCAGTTTTCAACCTCAAAACATTAACTAGATATTGACAAAGATGAATATAAGAAACTTTATTTTTTTTATCCTGCCCTCTGAATATCTCTTTAGGCTCATATTCGAGGTATCTTTTTTCATAGTTTGAGCCTCAAACAGATTAGGTTTTAGAGTGATGGCAGAAGAAAATAAAGTATAGTTTTAATCAGACTTAAGTATAATATTTAAAATAACTGCTACAAACCAGAAGGAGCTATTTGAAAATTTCAATAATATTGAATTATTTAATAATTCTAGGAAAAACATGTTATTACATAGATTACAAAAAGATACTTACACATATATCTTTTAGTTCCTTTGGCTATTACAGGGTCATAGACTGGTATATTATGCTGTACGATGCTACGTTGCATTATGTTACAACATGCTGTATTAGGGGAGAAAGCCTATCCCTGAAATGAATAGAATTCTGGTGGCTATTAGCTTTCAAACTGTAGCATAAATACAATTGCCATGCTATAATGTTGGCACACTGCTCTGGACTGTTGAAAATTGGTATATCTTCTTTTCTCCCTGAGGGAATTTAACCTATTTGCAAATACGAACATGCATATCTGTCTTCTTTAACTTTATATCCCCTGGGGATCCTCCTTTAGGACTTGGAAGGACATGTCATGAGCTAGAGAAGATGTACCTTGTGAACAACAATATATTAAACTGCGAAACTAAGAGGTCATTCCAAATAAACTTCATTTCCCTCGTGATCCTGTGTTGCAAATAAATCTCAGTCAAATGACTGCAATCTCCCTAGCCTTGAGTGAGAAAGAATGAAAACATAAGAGAAATACAACCCTGTTCTCTATTCACCTGCACCTCTACACATTAAGTTAGTCCCAGTTCGAAGTATGTTTCATTTAGCTATGGAAGGCACACAATAATTTTCTTTTTTTACTTTACCGCAAAAGTACTATCAATGCATTATATGGATATTCTTAGATTAATGAACTAGTATAAATTCATACGGGTGTTGATATGATAAATTAACATAAATCTTTCTGAAAAATTTTATAAGGAGATGGATTTGAAATGTCCACACTGACATAATAACATTTTAAGTAATGCTTCCATTTAACTTAACTGATAAATACCGATATAGATCCTTTTAAATAAAATGTTTGTTGAATAGCTAGATTTATGTATGTTTTAAACAATTTTATAATAAACAGAAATAAAACAATCAAATTTGAAAAAACCTTGAGAAAAGAACCCTCCTATAAAATGGTGGGAATGTAAGTTGGTGCAGTCACTATGGAAAATAGTATGGAGACTCCTCAGAAAACTAAAAACAGAATTTCCATATGATCCAGCAATCCCAGTCCTGGGCATATACCTGGGCAAAATTATAATTCAAAAAGATACATGCACCCTTATATATACAGCAGCACCATTTACAACAGCCAAGACATGGAAACAGCCTAAATGTCTATAGACCAGGAGTAAATAAATGAGATGTGGTATGTATATAATATACATATATATACAAAATCAAATACTACTCAGCCATAAAAAAGGATGAAATAATGCCATTTGCAGCAACATGGATACATCTAGAGATTATCATACTAAGGGAAGGAAGAAAGAGACAAATGACATCTGGTATCACTTATATGCAGAATCTAAACTATGGCACAAATGAATCTTTCTATGAAACAGAAATAAACTCACAGACACAGACATCAGACTCCTGGTTGCCAAGGGGGAGCAGGGGAGATAGGGATACACTGGGAGTTTGGGGTTGGTAGATGCCAATAACTACATTTACAAGGAATCAACAACAAGGTACTCCTGTATAGCACAGGGAACTATACCCAATCTCCTGGAACAAACCATAACAGAAATTTAAAAAACAAAAGAAAGTCTATAATGTGTATAACTGAGTCACTTTGCTGTACAGCAGATATTGGCACACACTGTAAATCAACTATACTTCCAAAAACAAACTCTTGAAATCAAAAAAGAAAACCAGAATCTTGAAATCAAAATGAGAAAACCTTGAGGAAAACAAGGGAGCGTTTTCATTTTCAGAGAAATATGCTTGGAACTATTTAGGCACACAGAGACATTCAATGAATTTTGCTTGCTTTTTAACTGTGGTGATGATGCTACTGTCCTAATTTAAAGCTGGAAACAATTATTACACATAATCAGTTTAACTCAAAGCTGGAACAAGTTGAAGTAATCATTAATAAGATGGCTAATTTTTCATACATTTAAATAGGGCTAGAAATGTAATCGGGCATGAATATTGGAGAAAAATAATTATCTCACTTTGCCCTATGGGATTTTAATTTTAATTTCTAGGCTTCCCAGCAACTACTACCCAGAAAGTTGCTGTTTTCCCTTTGTAGTAAAAAAGTTTTAAATATTAATTACAGAAAACATCCTAATATTGTTGCCTCATCCTAAAATTCTAGCACTATAGAGCAATCCCCTTACCACACACAGATATGGAACGAATATCAGGATGATTTGGGAGCCTGGCCCTTTACTTCTGGCATCAAAATCTACAATCAACATGCTTTTCTTCTGCTTTAGGAAATTAATTCAGGGTATTCATTCACTTTTGGTTATAAAACAGAGAAACCTACTCCTGGTAACTGATGACAAAGTACAGTATGTTACCAAGTATGTTTCTCTTGTAAAATAACTAATACGTCATCTCAATAGCAGTCTTTTTACTTATATATGTGAGCATTTCAGACTGGGAAAGAATTATAATTTTCAGTAATTACCAAAACCTTAATACCGTCTCTGATCCACTGCTCAATCTCATTCTTGGTTCCTGTATGACTGCATTTCAACCACAAGCACTGACTGTAAAAACTCTTTCAAAATCCAAAAAGGTTTTTTTTTTTCTCTTCCCTCTTCTTACCTCCTCTCTCTGCTTCCACTCTTTCCTTCCTCCTCCGCCCCTCTTTTTTCTTCCTTTGGCTAGAAAGGATCAGTTTAGTGCTACTAGTATCGATAAAAATAAATGGATACCAGGAAAATTTCTCCAATTTATGATTATGGAGAAACCTCTTACCCTAATCTCCATAAATAATAGAAAAAAATTGATGACCAAGTTAATAACTATAACCTCACCATAATGGAAACAAGTATGAAAAAGAACATAAGTATCTATATGAACGTATGTATCTCAGTTACGTATAACTGAGTCACTTTGCTGTACGGAACAACACAACACTGTAAATCAAGTACGATCCCAAATACATGTCACTCTGGAAAAGGCAATATTACAGAGAAGAAGAAGAGCAGTTGTTGCCAAGGACTGGAGGATGCTGGAAGAGACAACCACAAAAAGGCATGGAGGAATTTTTCAGTCACTGGAACTGTTTTACATCTTTTCTCTGATGATGGTCCCACTGCTGCACACATCTGTCAAAACCCACAGAACTGTCCTCTAAAAGGGGAGAATTTTAATATATACATCATAATTGAAAAAATAAGATAAATAAGTATATATTAGGTAGTGCTGGTTGCTAAGGAAAAAATGAATTAGGGAGGAGAGGCACAAAAGGCCTAACAATGTGAAATTTGAGTGTGCGTGGGTGAGGAAACAGAAGACCTCACTGCAAGGATGGGATTTTTGAAATCATCTCCTGTAACAAGTCTGGCATATTTAAGGAAGAACAAGAAGATCAACGTGGTTAGAACAGTGAATTAGAGACAGAGAAGCAGAGGATGAAATCAGAGTTAAGTACAAGGGGCTCAACATCAAGGAGAAGTCAACAGGTAACAGTCTCTGACTACTACTGTGCATAAGACAGAAAGCTGTCAGGGTATTGTGAGCAGAAGACGGACATGGTCTAGCGTATAGTCTAATGAGATCACTCCAACTGCTGTGTTGAGGAGAAGAAGACAGGAGTCCACATAAGAACACTGGCAAACAGGCTATTGCAATAACCCAGGCAAAAGATGGTGGCTTGGACCATAGATAATGGTACAGCTTGCTTGTATCATGGATATACCATAAATGTAAAGTCAACCGATTTCTACAAACTAGACACGGGATGGGTTAGTAAGATAGGAGTCAAGCCAACATAGGTAGAAAGAGTCCTGATCTAGACAACTGAAATACAGGACTATCAGAAATACAGAAGTTTACAGAAGACCTAGTGTGGGGAAGGTGTGGACATTAGCCTGGCACACTTGAGGTGAAGATGCCTGTGATATTACAGGTAGGGACGTCAAGGAGGCAGACGGATATCTGAGTCTGGAATGCGGTGTGCATCTGGGACCTACTAGATACACACACTTGGGAGGCATCACAACGGAAAGATTATATTTAAAGCCACGAAAGAGTATGAGATCACCAAAGAATAGAGACAGAAAGAGAAGCAGTCCAAAGGCTGAACCTTGAGACAATATATGCATCAGAAAGTAATTATGAGAACAGATGCATCACGAATCTAAGCACCATAAATACATTTTCAAAAATGGAAGAGGTAATTTAAATAAAAAACAAGAGCAAAGCTCTACGAAACCTAAACTCAATAAAAGTATTAAGGATGAAAAATATAATAGTTGAAATGAAGGACAAGATGTTTCAGATAAATATATAACAGGAGAGACACATAGCTGATGAATAAATTAGTAAGCTAAAAGCTAAGTTTAGGAACTTTGCAGAGAGGAGCAGTCAAGGATGAAGAAATGGTATAACAGAAAACCTAAGAGAAATAAAGGCTAGAAATAAATATGCCAACATCTAGCTTATGAAAGTCTCAAAAGAGAGTAAAATAAAAATGAAGCTGAAAAATGTATACAGAATAATGGAAAGAAATTTCCAAGAATTAAAGAGAATTGGATATTTTTTCATTATTGTTTTAAAACATAAAATGAGGACAGTATTTATTTAAAAAAATAAAATGTATCCAAATTAACCCAGAGCAAAAATTAAGTCAATATCAATAGGATACTGGTATGGGTGTGGGGACTAGGCAATATAGGGACATGAAAGAATTCTAAGGTAATTTCTTACTAAAGATAAAAAGTGATTGATATTAATTATAAGACAATTGAGAACCAAAAGACCAAAACAAACTAAGATAAACTAACATGATTCAAAAGAAAATAAGGGTAAAAATAATAGTATCTGACAAAATAGATTTTAAAGCAAAAATAACACTTTGGAAAAAAGAATATTAGATATATATGTAAAGTGTTCTTTCCTGGAGAATCCTAGGGACAGAGGAGCCTGGTAGGCTGCTGTCTATGGGGTCGCACAGAGTCGGACACAACTGAAGTGACTTAGCAGCAGCAGCAGCAGCAGCAGCATGTATAGTAATGGGGCTTCCTTGATGGCTCAGACAGTAAAGAATCTACCAGCAATTTGGGAGACCTGGGTTGGGAAGATCCTCTGGAGGGGGGCACAGCAATCCACTCCACTATTCTTGCCTCGGGAATCCCCATGGACAGAGGATCCTGGTGGGCTACAGTCTATGGGGTTGCAGAGAGTCAGACACAACTGAGTGACTAAGCATACGTATAGTAACAAAGAGAACAATACAACAGGTTCCTTATAATTCTGACCATAAACACACAAGTACCTAACTATGCAGGCTCAAAGTATATCAAGAACTAATTAATCAAACTGTAAAAAAAGATTTTTTTTTTTTTCTGGCCACGTGGTTGGCAAAATGCAGAATCTTAGTTCCCTGACCAGGCATTAAACCCGTGCCCTCAGCAGTGAAAGCACGGAGCCCTAACCACTGCTCACCAATGAAACCCCAGAAGAGAGATCATTAAGTCAACAACTATAGTTGGAGAGTTTACAAACCCCTCCCAGGAAATGACACACCAAGCAGACAAAAAGAAGCAAATATATTGAAATCTTATGAATATAATTTAAGACATGAGCTACTTAATACACTGTATGTAGAACACAGCACGTTTGAAGTCTCCATAAATACCAAGGAAACAATATAACACCTCATTATACATCTGGTAACCATAATTAGAATAATTTTATTTTTCTAGTCAAAATCTTGAGCCTATATTTACAGTCTTGCTCAGTTTTAAGGAAATTACCTGGCAACAAAAATAGCTGTAGTGTATCAAATCTTGAAAAAGATAATTACAGTTATCTAAAACTAATTATAAATAAGAAGATACAAAGAACACACACAACTTTAAAATAGGGGAGATCTGATGTCCCCAGAAACATATACCTGTTTTTTATGCAAGCTGAAATTACATTTGTCTTATAGAAGAACTTCGAAATTAAAGGAAATGTTAGCACTACATTTTTTTTCCTGAGAGATGAAACATTTGTGGCAACATTTTAGCTATTGAGAAAAACACTAAATTCTAACAATGAATTTATATTTCATCCCGTCCTTTATTGAAAATGTAATGAATTTATCAATTTCATTTCATCATGCAGTTACAAACGCCATAACAACCTTATGGGGTTAATAGAGAGGAATCTTATAGGGTTAATGGTTATCATATACTCAATGATGGATTTTAGCAGGTCTTCCATTTTTAACTTTAGGAAAAAAAAAAAAGGAAAGACACAGTTTCATAGTAGCCTGCACTCTGTCTGTTAATATTATCAGAGTGAATGTCATCCTTGACAGGCAGTTATTAAGTTCATTGCTTTGAGTGGCACTCTGACATTTACTGTCTTGAATACTGGCTGGCATGGTTGTAAGTTCTAGCAAACAGCTTATATCAACCTTATTTGCTGCTTCTTGAAAAGCAGAGTCCAAATGAACCAACTTCATTAAGTATGTTTTCTTCTCATATACCAGTTAGATTAAGAAACACAATTTTTGTTTAGGCCATATATGATCAAGTAAAACAAACAAACAAAAAACAATGGAATCACAAACAAACCAGAGATTACCCATCAGTTCCAGCAGAAGGACAATGAGAACAAAACACTCCATTTTTAAAAGAGCCCTCCTGTCAACTAAAAGTGACATGCAAATATGACACTTACAGTCTGCTCAATGCAATCAGAGTGCTTCAAAATATTACAAAAGAACTGTTACAATCCATCAAATTATTCATAACTACTTATACATCAGCTCTAATTTGACATTAATATTTCCCATTTGCATAAGTGATTCTAACTAGTGAAGGCCAAACCATTTAACAGGTTATTTATTAATTAAGCAATTGATTAATGACACTGAAAAACTGTGATTTAATGTCTCAGAATTCATATATGTCTTTGTAAAAGTGACGATTTCTTGCTCACGGACTCTTCTAGAGCGATTATTGTGAAACTTATTAACTAGTCTGGTAGGTACTGGGCTTCGGTTATAAAGCATCCTGTCAAATTTCATCTACTTAAAATAAACATAAATTAATGGAAGAAGCTGTTTAATTTCAAATAACCTTCAGAAAATCATAATTTTTTCTATAATGATTCAAACCAAGACAATGCAGACCTATGTGTCATGAGAAGATTCAGTCCTGAGAATGAGCTTCTGGTCACTGATTCTCATGATAGAGTTACATGTGCCAGAAACTCTGAATGCCCTGAAGAGTAAGACAAACCTTCTGAAATGTACAAAATGCTGAAACAGGTGGCTAGTCTTTGATCCTTCCACCTGTGTGCCCATCTTGCAGCTCTCAGGACTTACACTCTCGTCTCTGACTGCCAGGGGTCTCACCAGGCAGCTCTCACTCAGACTGACTGCTTCCCTGACCTGTGAGACAACTACATTTCTTGCATTCCTTCAAACTGTACCTACTCAGCCTCACTCCCCCAAAACTTGGCTTAAATGTACTAATGCTAACATACCACTCTGATACATTTTTCTGAGTATCAAACAAGGCTTCTCCCCTAGGTTGGGCATGGAGTAAAGACTCAAATGACCAACATTCCATGCGTAGCTATACTCATCTATTCAACAATGTTTTTGAACAAATATTTGATGCGTATCTACTCTGTTTCACATTGTTCCAGATGTCGAGAATAGTGAGGGAACAGCGGAGAAGGCAATGGCACCCCACTCCAGTACTTTTGCCTGGAAAATCCCACGGATGGAGGAGCCTGGTGGGCTGCAGTCCATGGGGTCGCTGAGAGTTGGACATGACTCAGTGACTTCACTTTTACTTTTTACTTTCATGCATTGGAGAAGGAAATGGCAACCCACTCCAGTGTTCTTGCCTGGAGAATCCCAGGGATGGCGGAGCCTGGTGGGCTGCTGTATATGGGGTCGCACAGAGTTGGACACAACTGAAGCGACTTAGCAGCAGCAGCAGAGAGCAAGACAGATATGGTTCCTGCACATGTAGAATAATCTCGAAAAGGAGGCAGTTATTAAAAAATAATTACATAATTAGAGGCAAAGGACAATGCTAGATTTAGAAAACTTTGCTAATGAAGTGATTCTTGTCCCTGAGAATACAGAAATAAATATGTTTAAAGAAGGAAATTCGTGTTCCCCAAAGTCCCAAAGCACAACCATATAAACCTCTATTAATATTTACTCAAATATATGCTATATATACAGTATATATGTAAGATACATATGTATGTGTTAGAAAAAGTACATTATAAAATTGGGATCATATTGATCGAACAACTTTGTATACTATTTTAGAAGTCATATTAGATATAATTTCTTGCTAATTCAATTAAATACCTATGTAAAACATTATTTTAATAATGACACAACTCTCTGTCATTTAAGATTAATTATCTTTTTTTAACTGATCCCTTGGATTACTAAATTGGTTCTTTTTCTGGAATTAAAATTTTTTCTGTGATAATCTTTATGTAAATTGTTGTGTGTTCATTATGTTCTGGTTAACACTTATGCACGGCCTTAATAGGTCAAAGGATATGAAAATGATGTACAGTACGAAGTACACGTCATGTATAAAGTCAAGAAAACCTTGAATAACAAAGTTTGAGGGCTTCACAACTGATAAAACTAATTTTAAAGGTGAATCAAGTCTATGGGTTACTGGTCAAAGAATTATACAAATATACTACAGGGACAGGTTAGAGTCCCACTCATAGATCTGGATATTTGATATATGACAGTGATGGTATTGCAGGCTAGTGGGGAAAACACAGGTTTAATAAATGGACATAAATTGAAAGTCCATGGGGGGAAAAAGTTAGTCTTGACTCCTTCCTCAGCCATAAACCAAAGAATAAAAAGACCTCAATGTAAAAGGAGAAGTAAATAGAGTGTCTCTGTGTCTGTCACTAGGCAAAAACAGGACACAGAGCCACTATTCCTAAGAATTCAAATTTCCTTAGAATTAAGAACTTCTCTGTGTGTCAAAGGAAACCATTGGGTCAAAAAGCACATGACCAAGTAGAGAAAGGTACACGCAACCAACATAACCATAAAGGATTCATTTTCAGAGTACACAAATAATTTCCACAAACCACAAGAAAAACAGAGACAATGTTGTATAAAATTGAGCAAAAATCATCAACTGGTTAGTCCCAAGTAAGGATATCCAACATCAAATCAGAGACACTTTCTTGTAAGTGAAAGGGAAAGCTATTAGATATTTCACCAAAACAACTTAAACTGAAACTGCCAACAAAGATAGGAGGAATTCTCAGCCTCACTAGGAATCAGCATGATGGTTGAGTGTATGTATCAACTTGATTAAGCTAAAAGATGCTCACATAGCTATTAAGCCATTACTTCTGGTGTGTCCCTGAGAGTGTTTCTAGAAGAGCTTCGCATCCGCCCTCATCAATGCGGGTGGACTTCACCCAATCCCTTGAGGTGAACTCACTCTTTCTTGAGATGGAACATCCACCTCCTCCTACGCTGGGACATCAGAGCTCCTGGTCTGCAGCTCTTCAGACTCAGGCTCAATTACAGCACCACATTCCCTAGTTCCCCAGCCTGCAGACTACTGACTGTGTGACTCAGCCTCCATAATCATGTGAGCTGACTCTCATAGTAAAGCTCTTACATATCAATATGTTCTATTGGATCTATTTCTCTGAAAAACTCTAATACAACCATTGAAACATTAACCAAGGCCACAATGAAACACCATTACCCAGCATGGCTAAAACTAAACAAACAAGCACAAAGAGAAGAGCTAATTGTTTATAATACTTTGGAAAACTGTATGACATTATCTAGAAAGTAAAACACATTTCTTAGGGTTCACTGGATCTAGTCTTAGGGATGTGTTCAACTGAGCTATGTACTTATGTGAACCAAAAGACATGCAAAAACTTGTTCCTAAAAGCATTATTCATGCTAATTAAAAATGAGGAGAAAGTCCAATGTCTATCAACAGTAGTATCAATAAATACATTTCTGTATACCCAGCAGACTATTATTCAACAATGAAAATAAATCACTGCCAAAGATGAACCTCAAAAACACAGCATTAAGCAAAAGCAGCCAGCGTAAAAAGAAAGCATATTGTTATATCCCACTGACATGAAGTTCTGAAACAGCAAAAACCAATCTCCCCTGGTAGAAATCAGGACAGAGGTTGCCAGTGGGGAGGTGGGGAGGAGTGAAGCACAGTGACAGCAAGAGGGGGCTCAGGGCCACTTCCAAGAGACTGCTGATGTTCCATTTCTTCATCTGGCTGCTGATTGCTCCAGTGGTCATTTTTGATCATTCGGCACACTGCAAATTTCATGACTTGCCCCTTTTGTTATATTTTTACACTTTGATAAGACTCATACATCCATGTAAACACTGCCATATTTAAAATGGATAAGCAACAAGGACCTGCTGTATAGCACGGGACATTCTGCTCAACATGACACGTCAGCCTGGATGGGCAGTGAGTTTGGGGGAGAATGATTCTCACGTATGCGTGGCTGAGCCACTTCACTATGCACCTGGAACAAGGACTATACTGTTAAACAGTTAGACTCCAATAAAGAATAAAAATGCTCAAAAAAGACTCTAATGCTTAATAATAATCACCAGATTCCTCTCAAGATAACATGAAAGAAAATTATGCATAGTGTCTACAGAAACACAAATGAAACTGAGTAAATGTTCAATGAATTCTCACAATATAAACAATAATTCAAGTAGGAAAATTTCTCAGGAGCCTGAACAACTTGAGTTACGTAGAGACTTGCTAACGGTTTCCTTATAGATGCAGAGTCCTGGTTTCACATGGAAAAATAATCCATAAATGTAGATATAAAATAACTCCAAAAGATATTAAATGCACAATTTAATATGAGAGCACTATTGTTCTAGTTGACTAAGCCTAAGGAGCAATGTAATATAAAACAAATGCTTGTCAGGAATGTATGTTTATTAAAAAATATAAATTCTCATTATTCCAAAATTGTCTGGCCTTTATTTGTATGAGAAGTGGAAAAGGATCACAACTGTAAAACTTAACCTTGTCATTGTAAATATCAGTGCTCTCTCACTTGTCATTTCAGTTTTATTTATGACTGTCAGCACTGGAGAGGCAAGCAACCTGCATTCTTCGTCTGCTATAAGCATCACTGAGAAAACAAAACTAAACAAATGAAAACACCACCAAAGCCACAGTGCTTGATTACAAATACCAAGTAATAATGGTATTTACTTCTCAGTTATCTCAGAGCTGGTGGTTATGAAGAAAGTGATCTAGAGAGAAATTTACAAGTAGAAATATTAACATAAAAGTGAAAAGCATAGTAACTGCTGAATGTCATTTTGCCATAGATGCTTTGACCTAAGTATGCTGAGTGCATATTAGTTTCCAGTTCCACAATTAGGTGAGAAGTCACTGATCTATTATTTTGGTTGAACTGACTTGTGAAATCCCCAAATCACACATTGTTATATCAAAAGCTGTTTTGAAGCACTTCTAACCCAATCTCCAATAAAAGACAGAAATCCACAATACATGCCCATTCAGCCTTCCTTATGAAGTCAAAATATGGTCCAGGAAATTCTTACGGAAAGCTTTCACGCATGAACAAGCTGTGACAACGGGAACCTAGAATATTAAGAAAATATTCTGATAATTCAAGCCAAAAATTATTTTTCCTCACTTGGCTATAGATTTCATTTAATAAAGCTTTTTTCTGATATCTATTATCATCTTCCTTTTTCTTTGTAGTTGGTTTTGGTAGGAAGTTTTTGCTCTCATATCTTTAAACGTAAGAGTAGTACACATATTCTAACGAGACAGTTGTATTCATTTCTGTAAAAGAACTAATATATTTTCCCTCTGATCACATGAATTATGTAAATATAATTTTGTTTTGGCTAGAAGGAATCTGAGAAAAGTACCCTGGGTGTGATTAGAACATTTTGAATCATTTATACACAGGACATAAAACAAAATTGTGCTAAGCTTGGTATCACCCTATGAAGTCCAGGCATGTCACGTCCCCTACAGGGTAATGAGCCTCAGTCAACCAGACTCGGAAAATACATTCATGAAGAACTGTGCGAGGGTCATGTTGTTGCTATTAGGGTAGACGACGCCCTGTGCTGGAGGATGGGACCACCCTTGGGACAGACAGGGTGTCAACACTGGGGAGCAGAAGAGAAAGTGAAACACAGTCCTTAGACCGAGATGAGAAAAGCAGCCTTCTCCCTTAGGACTTCTGACTCTTTTTGACCTGAATCTAGCATTCATTCTGAGACATTCCCATTGGTGAATAGGAGCTGCTCTGACCACCGGAAGTGAGGCTGAGAGCTGGTCTACAAGGGAATCTGTGATTCTCCTGAGCCTCCATGATAGCTGTCTATTAGTCTTTGCATGTAATTCCCTTTTAATCGAAAAACTTGAAAAAAGTTTATTTTAAGCTTTCCTCTCGACCTCATTGTACTGTGAGCAACTAAGGTAAAACATGTCCCATTCTTTAGATGGAAGATGGAGAACCCACGACCCCTATGGCACAGGAGAAGGACATCCATGCCCACCACAGCAGCTGCAAGGCCAGCCACTGGGGGGGTGGTGAGAAGAATGGAGAACTTGGGGGAGCTTCCCAGGCAACGTGAAGCAAAGTCTGGAGACCTCTTGGAAATGCTGAGGGTCACTCTGAAATGATGTCATTTCCAAAAACGAGGCCAGTGGCACCTCATACTATCACGTGTGTGCGCATGCATGCTAAGTTGCTTCAGTCATATCTGACTCTTTGTGACCCGTCCTCTGTCCATGGGATTCTCCGGCAAGAATACTGCAGTGGGCTGCCGTGTCCTTCTCCAGGGGATCTTCCCAACCCAGGGACTGGAACCCGCATCTCTTGTGTCTCCTGCACTGGCATGTGAGTTCTTTACCACCGGCACCACCTTGGATATTAAGGGTAAATGTGGATTTTTTTAATCACAAGCTGGCGAGATCTGAGACTTAGGGATTATAGTAAACTCTGAACATCAGATGGAAATGATGGCTAATGTGTGAGCATTTATAGCCTACATTTTTAAAAATTTTTGATTTTTTTTTTAGTATACTTTAAATTTATTTCTGTTTCTACTCTTTTATGACTTAATATTTTGTTGTATGTGTTCTTGTTACAAAATGCTTGTGCAGACACAGGAAAAAATGAGGCAGGAAATTGTTAAAAATAACAATTTTAAATAAGCCTCCCAAAAAAGTATCACTTTATGATTTTCATTTTAAATGCATTAGCTTTTTATCTGGCAGTGTGACCTAAGGAAATATACTTTCTATCAATGTGGTTTAGTTTCCTTCTCTGAAACATGAGGGAGTTGAGTTGGATAGTGTGAGGTCCCTTCCACTACCGGGATTCAACTATGAAATTTACACTCATGTAACCTAGTATAATATCCTGAAAACATTTTCTATGAAATGAAGGATTTCATTCTTGGAAATTTTATAACAAAAAACTATTGATTGAAACTCTAGGGGCTGTGATATCCTTTTAAAGTAGCTAAATAGGAACACTATGACCGTTTTCTGAGAGAAACATGAAGAGCTGGAAATTTGTAGTTCTAGAAATGAGAGAGATAAAATGGGTCTCACACTGTACTTCCCTTAGTTCAGGAATCACATGGACATGCATATGAATGCAGTACAGAAAGCCTACGGATAAACATCAACAGCATGCGTCTATGAGACAAGGTACAAGTAAGCGAAGAACTAGATCTCGAGACTGAACTAGACAATAACCTCCTCCTATGTCTTCACTCGCAGAACAGTCAAATGAAGAAGTAACATAAATCAAGTGGAGAAACAACATACACTCTAAAATGGAGTAACTTCTGCCTCATACTTCAGGCATGCAAGGGATGTTTTACTGGAATATCTTTGTAATTATTTCTATTCATGCCTTTCACATTGAATTTATGCATTATCTTGTCACTTCATTCAATCAACGGACAGGTACTGACCTTAAATATGTGCCTGGAAATCAGCTTAAGGAAGCAAGCGTAAGCAAACTTCTCTTCAATCTAAACACTGCAGTATTCTTCGGTGATTCTTCCAGGTAAAGATGATGCTCATATATTGGCTTAATAAGGAGGTAACAACCAATTGAATTAGACTTACCAATTAAGCTGTGGGATTGGAGCTATAGCTTATGAGGCTAATGCTGATAATAACCATTACTCTCCTAGACAAAGCAATATTCCAGCCTAGTTGCAGCCTGCATTTCTTATCTATCAAGCAGAACCTCCAGTAATAATCCTAGGATGCTTTCCAACTTTCCTGGAGTAGAGATGTAAACCATGTATAAATCTGACCTTCAAAGTTAAACCAAGAGTTTTCAGTCCTCATGGGTAGCTAACTAGTTACATAAAATAAGAGGAAATCTGTCAGAAGAATCATCACATTGAGGTCACAGTCATGTGCACACATTACTCATTCTTCCCATTTTTTCTAATATGCCTCCCTCACCATTTCTGAGAAATTATGTGCTTATTTAATTTATATGCAGAGATCAGTTCAGCATAGTGTATCATGCAAAATGCTGGGCTGGATAAAGCACAAGCTGGAATCAAGACTACTGGGAGAAATATCAATAACTTCAGATATGCCAATGACACCACCCTTATAGCAGAAAGTGAAGAGGAAGTAAAGAGCCTCTTGATGAAGGTGAAAGAGGAGAGTGGAAAAGCTGGTTTAAAACCCAATATTCAAATAATTAAGATCATGGCATCCAGTCCCATCACTTCATGGCAAATAGATGGGGAAACAATGGAAACAGTGACAAACTTCATTTTCTTGGGCTCAAAATCACTGCAGATGGTGACTGCAACCACGAAATTAAAAGATGCTTGCTCCTTGGAAGAGAAGTTATGACAAACCTAGATGGCATATTCAAAAGCAGAGACATTACTTTGCCAACAAAGGTCCATATAGTCAAAGCTATGGTTTTTCCAGTAGTCATGTATGGGTGTGAGAGGTGGACCATAAAGAAAGCTGAGCACTGAAGAACTGTTTTGAACTGTGGCACTGGAGAAGTCTCTTGAGAGTCCCTTGGACTGCAAGGAGATCCAACCTGTCCATCCTAAAGGAAATCAGTCCTAAATATTCATTGGAAGGACTGATGCTAAATCAGCTCCAATACTTTGGCCACCTGATGCAAAGAGCTAACTCATTAGAAAAGACCCTGATGCTGGGAAAGATTGAAGGCAGGAGAAGGGGACATCAGAGGACAGATGGTTGGGTGGCATCACTGACTCAATAGACATGAGCAAGTTCCGGGAGATGGTGAAGGACAGGGAAGCCTGGCGTGCTATAATCCATGGGGTCAGGGAAGCCTGATATGCTGCAGTCCACAGGGTCGCAAAGAGTCAGACACAACTCAGCAACTGAACAACAACAACACGTGATTATCCAAAGAGAATGTGCTCTTACCTAAAAAGGGGTGTTTTTGTAACTGCAAACAAGTTGCATTTTCTGGATTATAACATAATTGTTACACAGTTTATGTATACTTTAAATATTTTTTTTTCGGGTCTGTTAATGGGCTGAACTATGTCCTCCAAAAAAATATGTTGGAAGCCCTTAACCTCCAGCCTGGCAGAATATGTTTACTTGGAAATACGGTTGCTGCAGACGTAATTAGTTAAGAAAAGGTCACACTGGAGAAGGGGAGGACCGTAATCCAAACTGACTACTGTTCCTATGGGAGGACAAAGCCATACAGCAAGGAGGCCATGTGATGACAGAGGGGAGAGGAGAATGATGCAGCTAGAGAGGCTCAGGAGGGAGGGCATGTATGTACACGTACAGCTGATTCGCGCTGCGTACAGCAGAAATTAACACAACATTGTAAAGCCATTATACTACAATTAAAAAATCAATAAATAAAAGTGGGGGAAAGAAAAAAAGAATGACACAGCCACAAGCCAAGGAACAGCAGCAGAAGTTGGGAAGAAGCAAGGAAGGACTCTACCCAGGGTCTCTGAGGCAACACGGTCCTGCCGACACCTTGGATCTCTAGACTTTCTAACACTGGGACCAAAAAGATTCTGTCATTTTAAGCCACCCAGGTTGTGGTACTTTGAGAGAGAAGTCCGAGGCAACCAATACAGGGACTCACGAGGAAGAGCAGATGCGATCTCGAGACAGAACTGTGTGTGTGTGAGCTAAGCTTGGGTAAAATGGAGATTCTTCTGCCACTGAAGAGAATCGAAAGTTTATCCAGCCCTTACCCTCTGCCTAGCATTGCTCTCGGCACTTTATAAATATTATTTTATTTAAGACCACGTATCACCTAGGGGCTTCCCCAGTGGATCAGTGGTAAAGAATCCAAGTGCAATGCAGGAGATGCAGAGACATGGGTTCCATCCCTGGGTCGGAAAGACCCCCTGGAGGAGGAAATCGCAACCCATTCCAGTATTCTTGCCAGGATAATCGCATGGACAAAGGTGGGCTACAATACAGTCCATGCAGTCACAAAATTGAGCAACTAAACAGCAATAGTCACTTAGTACTTCATCCACATGAGTTAGGTTCTAATACCACCCCGAAGAAGAGACAAAGTTGGCACTAATTCTGTTTAAATAATATTCCTTTTAAGGAACGTATTATTCTGCTCTACGGATTCTTTCAGGAGAATAATGCAGATCTTATGCCATTATGCAACTTTCATTGTATTAAGTACTAGAACTTTAAAATATTTAATTTCAATGAGAAAACCAGTTGACAATCATCCCTGTCTTCAAAAATTATGTTAAAGTTAAATCTATAGGAGAAAGAACAATACAGACCTCTCTTCTGTTACATTAATGTAACTGTGCTAATAATCATTATATATAATAATTGCACTGGCTCAAATATTACTCTATGATATAAAAAAAGCCTTTAAAAACCATTATATTTAAAACAAGTATCTGACTTAGGTGGATAGGTTAAAAAATACAATAAAATTAAATATTTTAAAACCTCCATGAAATTTTAGACAATTCTAGACTATAATTATTTTAGAAAATATTTCAATTTTTTGATTGTCAGTAAATACTGAATGTTTTACTCTTATGTTCTACCTTTTTTTTCACTCTTTGTTCATAAAGTATTTCAAAACAACTGCAAAATGCTACTGACTAACAAAAGCCCTCAGAAACTTACAACATCCATATATCAAAACACGGCATGGAAAATCAGTGAATCTCTAAATTCCTCCAGACATATGGTTTACAATGAAGTAGTTTATTGCTGAATAAACATTAATCTCCAACAGAGGCAGCAAGTACTGCTTCTCCACCTCTAGATTTTTCTAATTCATATTCTCCAGCTGAAAGCAAACACATAAGTTTGAATTTGCTTTATTCCTGCATACCCTCATTTCAAAATATCAAGAGCTTCCATCACTTGGCAAGCCATAAAGACCTGCAATTGATTTTTATCATTATTATTCTTTATTATCAATTTGGACACTCTATCAAAATCAGCACAGTGGGCTTTATAATTTAACTGCTTAATAATAAACATAAAGTAACACAAACCTATACCCTGAGTTTTACATACGCAAATTTATTGTGCATTTGTATATTCTAATTCTTCTTTTGCTCTAAAGCAGAATACACTTATAGAATAATAAAGTTTTATAATTAATACATAATTAAGCAGATAATACACTGATATATAACCATATAATGTGCTTCCAAAATCCAAAACATAGTCATCTCTAAAAGAAAGCTAAACCTATAATAACTAAAAGATACAAAACATCCATATGTGGGAAAATTCCATAATGATACAAATAAACAGGAAGTCTGTGGGAACAGGAAGGGACTGTGGGAGTCAGGAATTGGTGTAAAGACACAAGACCACATGGTCTTATCCCTTGATCTTTACCAGTGTAAGGGAATCACCAATACCCTTCCCTGCCAAGCCAAAGACTCCAAGGATGCACCTTTTTCCCAAGCTGCACATCTCAGAGGACTGAAGAGTAGAGGTTTCACACACACAAATATGTTAGCTCATGCACTTAATAGACAAATATTGACTGTTGAGCATCAATTACACCAAAAATCGAAAAGATACAGTTCCTACTTTAGGAGGTCACTTCCAAGTAACAGAGTGTATAAATGGCACTGTTGGAGGCATGTATTAGTCTTCTATTGCTGAAAATAACAAACTACCCTCAACTTAGCAGCTTAAAACAACACACATTTATTATCTCACTATTGCTTTTTATCATGAATAAGGGCATGGCTTAGCTGTGCTCTTGCTTCTGGGTCTCTCACAAGGCTCCAGTCAAAATGTTGGTACCACCTGAACCTCCCTCCCATCTCCCTCCCCATCCCATGCCTCTAGGTTGATACAGAGCCCCTATTTGAGTCTCCTGAGACACACAGCAAATTCCCATTGGCTATCTATTTTACACATGGTAATGTAAGTTTCCATGTTACTCTCTACGTACATCTCACAGGGGATATATGTATACCTATGGCTGATTCATGTTGAGATTTGACAGAAAGCAACAAAATTCTGTAAAGCAATTATCCTCAAATTAAAAAATAAATAAAATTAAAAAAAAAAAAAATGTTGGCCCAGAGTTTGTGGTTCCATCTGAAGGCTCAACTAGTGAAGGATCTTATTCTACCACGGTTTCAGGAGTTATGGGCAGCCATCATTTTCTGTAGGCTGTCAGGCTGGGGGATGCAGTTCCCTACTGGCTGTTGGCCAGAAGTCAGCCTCAGTTCCTTGCCGTGAGCTTCTCCTATATGGCAACTTTCTTCATCAAAACATGCATGCCGAGAAGGCAGCAGAGACAGCCTTCCAGTAAATTGGAAATCAGAGACTTTATAATCTAATCACATAAATATCATTCCATCTATTTTGCTATATTCTGTTGTATTATAGTGTATTATCCGTATGTCAAGTTACTCAGACAAGTTACTCCCCTCCCATCCAGGCTGCCACATAACACTGAACAGAGTTCTCTGTGCTATACAGTGGGTCCTTGTGGGTTATCCATTTGAATATAATAGCGTGTACATGTCTATCCCAAACTCCCTTACTGTCCTTTCTCCTCCTCCTCCTCCTCCCCAACCAAAAGTTTGTTCTCTAAGTCTGTGAGTAAAGAACTTCTTTTGTATCATTTGTATCATTTCCAGAAAAGATAAATTTTGATGAGATGAAATAGTGAAAGAAATTTAAAATGAGTTCGTGGTGGGAAAATCAACCTAGAGAATGCCACATGGAGAGGCAGGGAGAGAGGAGGAGTGGTCCTCTGAAACCTTTGCTGATTGTTTATTACCCTAAGATACCAAGGATAAAATAGGTAACAATAAAGCTACTCTCATTACCAACTTAGTAATGGTCTCTAAATGTTTCACAGCCAGACCACTATAGCTAGTGCTGGTGATCAATAAGAAAACTTCAGAACAGTGGAGAACTCTTCTCTGCAGATCCTAATATACATTTATAAGCTTAGGGAGAGAGACGTTGTACCAGCGTTTTAAGAAAAGAAAGGCCTACCATAATTTATCAAGTTTAAATGAAGCTATGTTTCTTTGTCCTCAGTGCTCTGAATCAATCATACAGGTTGTGGCAGAGATTAGTAAGTGACCTTCAAAAATCTGTGTTTTCGTGTTTCTGTGTTTCTTCCCGTGCAAGCAACAGATGCCATTTTCCCAGCCGCCCTAGCTGATAGGAGTTCTGGACGGTGAAATTTGCATGCAGGCGACATGCTGCGCCTGCAGGCTTGACCCACAAAACTCTCATCCATAGTCTTGCATGTTCTTCTCTTCCAAGATAGCAGGAAAGAAGGCAACTATGACAGTCTTGGAAGCTGTGTGGGGAAGATGACAGTCTCTTCTGAACTGGGTCACTAAACAGCTATAATATGGAAGACAGCCTCCCTGTTGATTGGTTCCCATCCAATACCACTCCATGAGCATTAAGTAAACTGTTATTGTGTGGGGAGTTTTGTTGTTATACAAGCTGCTGGGGTCCAGCCCCAGTGGATCCAGGGAATTTGAAGGTGGGGATGGTGTCGGCGTCCTTGGAAAAATACATATTTAATTACAGATATATAGAGAGATTAGAAACAGATAGTGTAGTAGGAAAATTAGTGGAGAAAAAGAGGCTGAATAACTTGGTTTACATGGAATAGCATCCATGCTCCAGATGGGAATTCAGCCAGAAAAATGGGGAGCAAGAAAGAAACGACATGGGGGAATCAGTCTTTCTGGAAACTGATCCGATTTCTTTATTTTGGGGTTTGCTTATATACCTTTTGTTACACATAGGGATGAATACAGAGTCACGCGGGGGTTAGCAGTCCTGACCTTTATCAAAATCAGGTGCTTCACATAAAAAGGTCTTAGGGATTTTACATCATCTTCTGGCCATGAGACCTGCTGACACTTTATGATCCTTTCTTTCTGATAACCAAAAAACTTATTTTTTCCAAGGGTGTTTTTTCTTAAACCAGGCACCACCCTCCAAATAAAGTTGCATTCCTATAGGGTGAGGGTGTAGTGAGTTACAATCAAGAAAGGAATTTATTTAACCCAAGGTTAACATGATTATTCTTAAAGGTTAATACTTATTTCTCCTGTATGCTTAAAGGTTAACACTTATTTCTCCTATATGCTAGTTATATTCATTATAAGGGCAGGGAACATGGAGATTTAGCAGCAAACATCAGCCCAACAAACGAAAATCCTTTCACCAATGTTCCCCTTAAGATCTACTTAGTCTTAAGATAGTGATAAAGTTACATTTTTACATAGCAAGGACACAGTGATTTATAACAAAGTACAGTGATCTATTACAAAAGAGAAAATTCATTAACTCAAAAAGTCTAGTATTGCTAACCTTAAAACTACTATATTTCCTTTTCTATATTCCAAATACATTGATTAATATATTCCCAGGTGCCTATGCTAGAAAAGCCCTATGCTAATTAAGACTTTAAAAATACTCCAAAAAAAAAAAAAAAACTCCAAAACTCTCTGTACTATTTATGGTTGAGAGGTAGTAAACAATCATGTGGCAGGAGTATGGATAATCCTGTTACACAAGCTAGTCGGTCAGCAGAGAGGTTTGACCTAAGACACCCTTGTCACACCCAGGGCAGGGAATTAGCAGCAATTATTGGCACAACAAATGAAAATCCCTTCACCAATATAATTCCTAACCAACCCACTATACTAATAATTTCCAACTCCCCAAAAGAATTTGCCTTTAGTAAGTCTAAAACATCTCGTGCCTCTCAGATTGGGAGTCTGTAAACAATCACATGTGGCCGGATGAACCTATACAGGCGGGCTAGATAACCTTCAGAGGAGTCGGTAAGCTGAAACACTCTTGTCACACCCAGGAATTTTTATTGCCTTGGAGCTGCACGTTTACTCCTTCTCCGAGAGAAACGGTTATGGGGGAGAGCCCCCCGTTAAGTCAGAGGTGTAGGTGAGAGCATAAAACAGACTCTGGTTTTGGGGTAGATGCTCAGGAACAGGGGGTTTCCTGAGGCTTGATCACGCCTTTGCGTATGCCAAGCTTCCTTCCTCATGACCTTTGCCATGGGCGGAATTCCTCACGCTGGCCCCCAGCAAGCTAGCATTATTCCTACTATTCTATGCACACAACTATGGAGGGATTTGGGTCAGAAATATATAAACTTAAAATAATATCTCCCAGCTATCCAAAATCAGCCCTTTATCGTGAATTATATTAATGATTTGAATTAGCTTATATGGAAACTATTTACTCAGAAAAGCAATTATTATCAGATTGTTACTTCCTTTAAGAAAGTATATCAACACATGTACGCCCGTGGCAGATTCATGTCAATGTATGGCAAAACAAATACAATAAAGTAAAAAAAGAAAAAAAAAAGAACTTAGAAAAATAAAAATAAAGTATGCACAAAAAAAAAGTATATCAAATACTTTAATATGTGTAACAAACAATACCATTGTGTGTTAAATATTTTAAAGACCCAGAAAGAGAAATGAAAATTTCTCTCGTCACTTTTCTACCATGTTGTTGGGGAGGGGATTATCAGAGTAGAGATGAGAATGCTAGTGGTATTCTCTAATCATATGAATTTAGGCACAATAATCTCACAGCATATTACAGCAACAACAATAAAAACTCTTAAAACTAGAATTAATTTTTTATTGCCAAGTAGACACTCTCTGTAAATTGGGTTTATAATGGAATTACTGGCAGACTTCTAACCATAAATGGCAAAAATGGAAAGGTTGTAGCCATTTTAAATGAGTTTTTGGTTTGTCAAAATAATAATAAACCGGCTGTTTTTTATTTGACTGGTTGGTTTCTACACTAATGCCTTATTAAATATTCAAAATCTGTGGTTCAAGCTAATTTCCTATCACCTCCTAAGATTTTTAAACACTCAATGTTGTTAATCTTTTGAAAGGGCTTTTGTCACAGTAGATAATCAAGCAAGAAAGAAAAATGCAAAAATGAGCTTCCTACTGAGTTATTTACTTGGAATAAGTGTATCCTATAAAATGCTTGACCTAAAATATTTAACTATAGCAACCCCAGAGACAATAAAACATGGGTTACACAGAGAATTCATCAAAATTTTATAGGAACGCTACAGAAAGAAAAAAATTTTAACTCAGTAATGACCTGAAAGCTACACAGTCATACTATTAAAACCAAAATAAGAAAATTGAAGAGATATTAAGTCAAAACTTTGATAATTGTACTTATTACTGGAGAAATAAATGAAGCCAAAATACAATTTAATAGGATAGTTTTTAACAGCATTTCCCAGCCTACAAAATGTGTATCATTTTATTTGCACTCTGAAGGTAAAATCTGAGTTATTGCTACTTTACAGACAGATAAAATTAACTAATGGTTTCTTGAAAATACCACTGACATAACAAAATAATAATTTGGAATGCTTCAGGTCACTTACTCTCTGATTTATCTGAAGAACAAAAATAAGTAGTGTTTTTCATCCTAAATTACAAAGCATAATTTTATGGTTCATTTAAAGCACATAGGTATTTACGAAAGTTTTGAAGAGATTAAGGAATTTTGCCAACTTCTCACAATTTGTTCAACTAGAATCAGTCTTTCTGGTTGCTAATCCAGTGCTTTTATCACTAACAGCTTACTATGATAAAATACTTTTGTCTCTTCAACATACTGTCTCAATCAAATTACTCATTAATGTCTCTCTATTAGTTAATCAAAAAATGCAGTTACCTCTGATTAACAGACACTTAATTCTACTAGGTGTGGTGGTTACAATGGACTAGATATCTCTCTTGCCCTCCTAAGGCTTAGAGTCCAGAAGGGAACATGTACATTTGCCTTTTTCCTCCTCTGGGGAAAATCATTTATTTTGGAATAAATTGCAAAGGTGTTGGAGAAGACTCTTGAGAGTCCCTTGGACTCCAAGGAGATCCAACCAGTCCATTCTAAAGGAGATCAGTCCTGGGTGTTCTTTGGAAGGAATGATGCTAAAGCTGAAACTCCAGTACTTTGGCCACCTCATGCGAAGAGCTGACTCATTGGAAAAGACTCTGAGGCTGGGAGGGATTGGGGGCAGGAGGAGAAGGGGATGACAGAGGATGAGATGGCTGGATGGCATCACCGACTCGATGGATGTGAGTTTGAGTGAACTCCAGGAGTTGGTGATGGACAGGGAGGCCTGGTGTGCTGCGATTCATGGGGTCACACAGAGTCTGACACGACTGAGCAACTGAACGGAACTGAACTGAACATTTATTATGACTACAGGAAACAGACAAGGGTTGCTAAAGTTTAAATTTGTATCCTGTTCTGTGGTTAGAACCAGAGAATAATGACCCTGTTACTCTTGTCACTGTTCTCAATTTGACATCACATCAATGCAGATTTTTTCAGCCTCAGTTTATCACCCCAAGATAATAAAAATATTATTTTCCTGGACATTGTGATGATGTTTGGGGAATTTATCAGCTTGTATTTTTTAATTTCTATTTATATATTTTATTGAAGAATAGTCGATTTACAGTGTTATGTCCCTTTCTGCTGTATAGCAAAATGACTTAGTTATACACATACATTGTTTCTTGTTGTTTTAGGCACTAAGTCATGTTCAAATCTTCTGCGACCCCTTGGGCTGTAGCCCACCCGGCTCCTCTGTCCATGGGATTCTCCAGGCAAGGATACTGGAGAGGGTTGCCATTTCCTTCTCCAAGGCACGTTTTCTAAAGGAGATGTTGGTGGCATCTCTGTGACCAGGCAACAAGATACACTTAATTTCCTCTACAGCATATCCTATTTATAATGCAAGTCACTGTGATATTCATCATCACTGAGCAACTGAGTAGTTAATACTCAAATTCTTGGCTTATGGCTGTAAGGACCATTCAGTTTAACTCTGGGTAAACTGAAAATATGTGGTAAAACTTCACCTCTTCAAGTGATATATGCCTCCCACTCATAAAAGCGTGCGTTTATCTTTCCCTCCCCCTCCCATCCTTCCAGCTAGATCCATGTCTGTGTATCCATATGAGGACTCAGTCCTGTGGTCATTCACCAATTCACTCGGCCATTCTTTCAACTAATACATCCTGAGCACTGACTATGTCTACTACAGGTGCTGAGGATAAACAGGTGCTGAACAAAACAGAAGAAAAATCCTGTTATTGAGCTCACATTCAGAGAATAAACATCTCACAAATAGACAAAATAAATGGTATTTGAGGCTTCCCTGGTGGTTCAGATGGTAAAGAATCTGCCTGCAACACAAGAGGTGCAGGTTCAATCTCTTGGTCAAGAAGACCCCCTGGAAAGGGAATGGCTGCCCACTCCAGCATTCTTGTCTGGAAAATCCCACGGACAGAGGAGCCTGGCAGGGTACATTGCATGGGGTCACGAAAAGTCTGACATGACTGAGCGACTGACACTCACAGTATTTGAGTGATTCTATCTAGTATGGATGTTAGGTGCCAAGAAGAACAAGCAGAGGTAGGAAATGTGAACGGCAGCAAATGGGAGGCAGGACGGGTTGGAATTTCGAACAGACAGTAGAGACGATCCCCCCAAGAGGGGTGTGATTTGCGTCAGTAAAGACTTGAAATAAAGACATGAAGGCTAATGTCGTGTCCCCTTGACTGGGTCAAGGGATGACCAGATGTGTGGGGAAACACCTTGGGGTGTGTCTGTGAGGGTGTTTCTGGAAGAGACTGGCATTTGATTCAGGGAGCTGAGTAGATCTGTCCCCAAGGTGAATGGGCATCAGTCTATCCATTGAGTGTCCAAATGAAACGACAGGTAAAGGAAACTGAATTGACTCTCTCCCTACTGCAGCTGCAACATCATCCACCTTCTCCTGCCCTTGGACTTCAGTGCTCCTGGAATGTGGGCTTTTCGATTAGGACTTATATCGTTGGCTCTCCATTCTGAGGCCTCAGACTCAGAATAAATTATAGTACTAGCCTTCTTGGTTCTCCAGCTGCTAGCTGGAAAATCATGGTACTGATTGGCTGGCTTCCATAAATGCATGAGCCAATTCTCGTAATAAATCTTTCTACCTCTCTACATATATGTCTCCATCCTCTGGAGAACTCTGGCTAAAACAAGGATTTTCCTGAAGTAAACAGGATTAGAGCAGGAAACTCACCACTAACTGGGTCGCCACCATGGACGCACCCTCCTTGGCTGCAGAGCCACTGCCATGCTCCACAAGCCCTCCAGCCCCCTTTCCCATGCAGGGCCTTTCATCCCTATGACCAGTGCTGGATAGCTTTCCTACCATGCATCGCAGCTCTTCTCAAGACCCCACGATAGTTAACAAGTGCTAATATCTTACAATGTTCCAGGCACTGTTCTAAACATATTGCATACACAACATGCTTAGTCCTTATAACAGCCCTCTGAAGTAGGACAGTTATCTCTTTACAGAGGTAGAAATTGAGATTAGACACCTCAAGTAAGGTCACTCATCAAGGGACTTCCCTGGTGGTCCACTGGCTGGAACTCCAAGCTCCCAATCCAGGGCGCCCAGCTTTGATTCCTGCTTGGAGAACTAAGATCCCACATGCTGCAACTAAGACTCAGCACAGCCAAATAAATAATTTTTTTTAAGTCACTCATTAAACAGGAGGCAGAGCTGGCCTTGTAATCAGTCAACTAGCTAGACTCTGAGTTCTGCACTGCTGTCCTTCCATGTAGGAACGATCTTGTGGGAGACACTGGCCTCTGCCCTTTATCCTCATTGCTGACTCCCATCACAGTGCTCTCCTAGGAACCACATGGCTGTCTAAACCTGTGGTCCTCACCCAATGTCCAACCCAGTATCTTGGTTCCATAAAGACGAAGGTCTGCACAGTCAGCCTGACCCTGGAGTCTAAATGGCATGCCTGACTGTATGCAGCTGGACAGGCTTCCTCCTGACTGAATATCTCTTTCCAATAGTTCCTGGAACAAGGCACAGACCACAGTGACCTCTGGATACAAGAACTGGCTGCCTTGTTGAATCACCAGAGCCAGGCCCTAGAGCTGGATCCCATTTCTCTACTTAATGATCGTGGAGAGAGTAGAAGAGCAAGGGTGTGGTAGAGACTGCTGAGCTTTCTAAAATAGGGCTAGAAGAACAGAGGGCTAACATTAACACAAGCTAAAGGTGGCTGCGCACTGGCGGTTATTCGGCACTGCTCTAAGAGTTTTACATTGAACTCAGAATTTTATGTGGCATCATTGACACAAAGGACATGAGCTTGGGCAAACTCTGGGAGATGGTGAAGGACAGAGAAGCCTGGCATGCTGCAGTCCACGGGGTCACAAAGAGTCGGGCATGACTGAGCAACTGAACAACACTGAATTCATTGAAAGGGAGATATTCTTCTTCCCCAGCCATCTTCACGTGGGCCATCTTAGGTCACAGCCTAAAAGAGCTTCCTCCTGAGGGAGATTCTGAGGTGGAACAAAGAGGAGTCTCAGGCACTCTGAGCTTCTTTGAAACGTGAATGGAGTTAGGAGAAAGAAAAAAATTAAAACAGAACAATGCTCTGTTTGCCAACAGTTAAAAAAAAAAAATCTTGAGACACACTGTGCTTTTTGTTCTGGAAACCACTTGAATGAGTTATTTAGTTTTGCAAATGCAAAGCAGCTGATAACTGTGGCTTCAAGGAGAGAAACTGCTTAGCACAAGAATAGGGAGAAATCATCTGTGTAATGGGGTAAGTTGCAGCTATGTGAGTTGCTGCTGCAGTTGTTCTTGTTATTATAGGGGAAATGGATGTTAAGCATGAACTGAGATTACTGTTCCCTAAGAACTATTGAGAGTTCACAGGAAGAGTTTATGTTTTTTGAGGTGATGCCCATAGGAAATCTGAAGCTAAGGGTTATGCAGAAGACAGTGCATGTGATCAGAACCACGACAAGATCCTGACGGTGCACCCAGGTCACGGCCCAGCACCCAGCGGGGCATGGCGTCTCTCTGCCTAGCACCGTAGAAGAATGCCATCACAGCCTTGCAGTCGAGGAAGGGCAGCCCCAGAAGTACAGAGCAGTGGAGACCTGCGGACACCACGGCATGGTTGTTGGTCTCCTCACGGGACATCACAGTGGCCGTGTTGTTGTTACCACAGGCAGCTTTGGGGACAAGTGGACAACATCTACAGGCATCCAGGGCTCAGGAGGAAGACTTGTGACTCTACGCATGGTGACAACAGCAAAGAGACAGATTGAAGTATCTGCCTGCCACTTCAGGAGATGGGTTTCAAGAGAGATGGGTGCTCCTGGATTGGGAAGATCCCCTGGAGAAGAAAATGGCAACCCACTCCAGTATTCCTGCCTGGGAAGTCCCATGGAGAGAGGAGCCTGGTGGGCTGCAGTCCATGGAGTCACAAAGAGCCAATACTCGACTGAGCACAACAACAGCAACAAAGGGGTGACGTCGCACACCTAAGAGACATTGCAGAAAGTGGCATTTCACATGGACATGGGGACATCCAGAAATCAGACTGCCCTGAGCCTTGGAATTATTGCAATGCAAGCATTACATATTAGTGCCTCACACATTCACTGCCTGAGCTCTCTACTTACACAACTTCCTAAACTTCCCCTTTGTTAGGGTCTAAAACCAGCCAGCCTGTTTACTATGAAGTTACGTCTTCACAGAAAATGGGCATCGAATACCTTAATGCCCTTCCTAGACTTTCTCAGACAAGGCTTTAATAATCAGTCTCCTTCACATTCCTGCGGAGTTACTCTGTGGCTACATTCCTGAGATGCTTCTATTTCCTCAGTAACTTCCTCTTTCCCTTATCTTTCCATTTTAAGCAGGAAAATAAAAAGGAAAAAAAAGAAATTGTCAATATCTGTACTTATATAAAGAAAGATAATGATGAGACAATGGTAAGTTTTTTTTATTTTTTCCCCCATTCAACATTTAGAAAAAAATTTAACCAAACTTTGTTTTTCAATAAGCTTTGCACTATGGACTCCATACACTGTCATTCATTAGGAGCAAAGAATCTCAACTAGTAACAAATAAATCCTACACAGATTCATAGGGTTATAAGAACAACAGAAATTTTGATGATAAATAATATAATGTTAAAATGTATTTGTTAAAGGAATAAGATATTGAGCAATACATTGAATGGGTGATAATCTGTGAGTGTGTACTTGAGAGGCTAGAAGTGTTTTGGTCTACACCACAACAGATATACATTCCTACGATATTGTATATACTTTTCAAGTTATATCAACAGAGGTAAATGCTGAGACCCACAGAGGCCTAATCACAGGGGACGAGCAGGAGAGATGATGAAATAATGATGTTTAACAGGGTTTTAACATGCCAGTATAAGGCAAGATTACACCACAGTGTATAAACAAACTCTTTACAGTAAAGTTTGACAGTGGTTTGGTAATAAACTGGAGATAAAACTTTTGCAAGTCATTAACACTTTATTAAAAGAAGCATCAATGTGAATAGCTAAAGAAGATGTAGTTATGTGTACACAATGGACCACTACTCAGCCATAAAAAAGAATGAAATCATGCCATCAGCAGCAGCATGGAGGGACCTAGAGATTATCACACTAAGTGAAGTAAGTCAGAGAAAGACAAATACCCTGTGATATCACTTCTGTGTGGAATCTAAAATATGATACTAATGAACTTATTTATGAAACAGACTCACAGACATAAAAGACAAACTTATGGTTACCAAAGGGGGAAGGGGGTTGGGGGGGGGGTATAAATTAGGAGTTTGGGATTAGCAGATACAAACTACTATCTGTAAAATAAACAACAAGGTCTACCGTATAGCACAGGGACCTGTATTCATTTCTTGTAAGAAACCATAATGAGAAAGAATATGAAAAAAGAACATGTACATACCTGTGTCACTGAATCATTTTGCTGTACACCAGAAACGACCACAGCATTGGAAATCCAACTATCCTTCAATAAAAACAACGAAAAACTCTATAAAGAGACCAAGCCCTGATGGTAAAGTTTCCTTGCCCACACTTTTACTCCCCAAGCATTTGCTATAAAGACTGCAGAGTTTTATCTCAGGATTTTCTCTAAGAATACCTTACAGGCTAGGGAAGACTTCTGAACTTCAAAATTCCAATAAATATGGCCATATTTAATTGTACTTTAAAAATTAAATTATAGCAAAATATTCCATAAAAATTCAATATATTGGAAAAACAACATTGGCACATTTTTCTGCAGATGACAACTAAAAGGCTAATGAGCTATACTATATTAGAAAATCTCTGAATTTAGTATCAAAAAGTCAAGGAAACCAACAGAAAAATGGCCAAGGATGGGAATGCCAAAGTCCTGAAAAGGCAATTCCAAATGGTCGGTAGGTATTTTAAAAGGTGCTTAAACCTACTAGTCTTCAGAAAATGCAAACTTAAATTAATTTAAAATGTAATATTATTTTATTGACCTCAGGCACACAAAATTTTTAAAAGAGCATTAAACCAGGATTCCCTGGTGGCTCAGTGACAAAGAATCTGCCTGCCAATGCAGGAGACTCAGATTCGATCCTTGATCCAGAAGGATCCTACAGGCCTGTGTGTTGCAGCCCCTGAGCCTGTGCTCAGGAGCCTGGGAACCGCAACTACTGAGCCCATGTGTCTCAGCTACGGAAGCCTGGGCGCCCGAGGACCTGTGCTGCACAAGAGACAACACCAGAAGCCTGCACACCGCAAGGAAGAGCAGCCCCTGCTTACCGCAACTAGAGAAAAGCAGGTAGAGCAATGAAGACCAACACACACAAAATGAATAAATAAAATCACTTTTTAAAAAAGAGCATTAAACCTACTATAAAAAGGTGAAAGGGAATTCTTGTTTGATGCTGGTAGAAATGTGCTGTTAACTTATGTCTGGCAGTACCTATTAAAATGTAAAACATACCTTTTCTCCTAGTCAGGCTATTTCTAGGAATGTCTACCCAAACAGTGAGAGCAACAGGTGATAAAGATACATGTGTAAGGATGTTTACTGAAGCATTGTTCACACTGACAGAATGAGGGGGTAAGTGAATACGCACCAGTTAAGGAGAATAATCTAGTAAATGAGGTCACACCTTTCCTCAAATACCATGTAACCTGTAACAAGAGCAAGTTTTCTATACCTGTTTACTTAGAAGAACTTCCATCATATATTATTGAATTTTTAAAATAGTGCATAATATAATACACTTTTTAACAAAAGCCCCCATAATACAAATATATGCATATACATTCATATATACAAATATGCAAATTTCACATGTCATAATACAAATATTGAGAAAAGTAAGAGTAATACACATCCAGTTGTTACCATGAGTTACCCCCAAAGAGTGGCTGGTTATGCCTAGGGAAGGATCACTCTGGTGGAGGTAGAAAGATTGCAGGGGGTGAAGTAAAAGGAAAAAATAAAAGCTGGAACTGTTATCTCGTTCATTAAAATAGTATATTTATGTCTGTGTTTATATTCGTAGGAAATTACCAAAATGTGAAGTATTTAAGGTTAATGGCTGACTTTGAGAATTTGATAAGAACAAAGAACCTAATTCCCAGAAAACACCCACATCTGCACACAGATATAACACTGTTTAGAAGATTTAAGGAGATTAAAGATGCCCTAAAGTTCATCCATGGATATCAGATTAAGGCTATCTCAGTGTGTGGACTGAGGACCAGGGACACAGAGAAATCAAGTTTATTTCACCCATATGCCATCTGAAAAGATCAAATGGCATTGCGTTGGCCCAAATTAGGCTGCTGGAGTCAAGAGCATTTTCCCATTGAAATGTAGCAAGTTGTATACTGAGGGATCAGCTAGTTCAGCCTGATCCATTTGATCAGAACGTATGCATGTCTCTGGCACAAATCCTACTGCAAAGTCTGTACTGTCTTTCGTTATTCCAGGAGAATCTCTGGGCTTGAATTTTTATACAAGAAAAGTTTTTAAATTGGGGGGAGGGGGAAATTATTTTAGTGAATCAAATTAATCCTTTTTTTGTTTGTTTCTTTGCTTGACGATTTAAATGCTGAACATAAACATCCATGTAGAAAAGAGAAACAAAGTTAAGTGGCTTGGAAATACAGAGGCAATCCTAAAGGTTTGAGTGGGAGTACATTTTTAAAGTTGGGCTTTGCCTTTTTCTAACTCACAAGCCTTTCAACTACCATGTAGACATGTTTCTTAAAAGCAGAAAGTTTTCTAGAAAAGACGTCTTAAGAGGGCCATGCGGCAAGGACCTGCTTTCAATCACAGCCTGCCAAGAGCATCAGGTATAACATGACGTGCTGAGGCAAGTGGCTGTATTTCCTTCGTGCTTATTCAGTCCAGAGGCCACCCCTGATGAACAGTTGCCAAGTTACATGGTGGCTTGGTAATGGGACTGTTATAGACAAGGCACTAAATGAGTTCAAGAAACTCATTCATCTTATTGATTGTGCTTGCAATCTGGAGAGAATGCATTCACTCTGAGTACAATACAAATAAACTTCTATAGCACCTTTGATGCAAACACATCCCAAGGCATTTTTCAGCAAAGTACAGCACTAAAATGTGCAAGAGTACTGTCAGAGAAAACCAACCGGTTCAAATATATAAAGTTCAGGTTTAAATAAAGCTTTACATTTAGCATTTTGTATTCTATGTTAAATCCCACTCAAGAATGGGGGGAAATTATAAGTACGTGATCGGGTTCCGGAAGTTTTCAACATTCATCAGCTTAAAGGCTATACTGGGTGATCACAAAAACAACCCCAGACATTTTTATATAGAAGTTTTAAATCTGCATTTTATAATAAGTATATCTGCTCCCATCAAGCACTTAATAATCTGCTGTACAAATAACTCTAGAAGTTATTTTGTGTGATTCGGTTTGGCTCACTTCTTTGGTCAGCTTTGCAAGATGACTTCCAAAGACATGCTTCCTTTCCCTGCAGACATGACCCAGCTGACCATCACCCAGGTCATGTGCTTATCTTCATAGCTGCTTACCAATTTGTGATGGCAAAAAATAGGAGCCAATGTTTTCTCATGTTCCCCTGAGATGAAACCATTCAGGAACACCTCCAAAAAGGCACTATTTCCTGATATGATACTCAGCATGTTTTCAACATTCTATGGAGACCCAGGTACATGCCCTGTCATTCCTCAAAATGAAAACTGACAAGATATATCTTCCACACGTCAGCACTGATGATGCTCTAAATGTGTTTGACTGTTCAATGAAATCCACAGTTTCTTCATCTGAGGCTGACATCCTCAATTATCAAATAACCCATCTTTGCTAAACAGCATTTCATATTGTTCTCTATGTATGCATAACAAAAATATGTGGGGTTGGGAAAAGTTGTTCTCCTCTACTCAGAATCATTTAATACTTTTACTTGCTTTTCAAAATAGAGTGCTGCAGGTTATCAAGCAATCTACACTTTTGGTACCCAAATTATCTTTCATGTGGTGAATGTAGACGTTCTGGTGGAGGCCATAAATACTCATCTGTTCATGTTTAAGGAGAGACTGGAACTTGAGAACACATAGGTACATTCCTAATCATAAATGCATTTCTAATACTAAGGGCATCTGTTGTGGGAACAAGCATGAGGAACAAATACACGTCCAATCATCTTATCTGAATTCAAATATTTGCAGTAATAAAAGAAGTATAAGATAAGAAGATAAAGAATGCCTCTGAAATGTTCCACTGTGCTAGTCACAGAGCATCACATCACTGACCTTTATCTGTGATTTCAAGTAACTATTCAGCCATCTGATTGATTTCTCAGTCAGAAATTTGCTGCCTAAACCCCTCTTCAAAACCACAACAGACTTCTTTGCATCATCTGAGTCCCTAAAACCTGTGAACAGCCTGTGTGTCCTAGTTTCCTCTTGCTGTCTAACAAATGACCACAAATGTTTAAAACAATACAAATGTTCTTCCCTCGCATTTTTTGTGGGTCAAAGTCTGGGCACACTGCGGCCAGATTTTCTGCCCCAGATCTCGCCTGGCTGAAATCAAGGTTTGGCCAGGTGTCCTCACCTGGAGCTTCAATCCTCGGCCAAGTTCACTGCGAATCACAGGATGCATTTCCTTCCAGCTCTAGGATGGCGGTCCCATTTCGCAACTGGCAGTGCCTCCATCCTAGAGGCTGCCTGCTGCTCCTTGCCTCATGATTTGCTCTTCAGGTGGGTCACACCATGAACACGTGTTTTCTTCCATGCCAGCTGGAGCATGTTTCTCTGTCTTCTTCGCTATGACCAGCCAGAAAATCTCTCTTATTTTAAAGAGTTCACAGGTCAGGCTCACCCAGATCACCTCCCTATCATCAGATCAACTCATTTGGAACCCTAATTGCATCTGCCAACTCCCCTCCAGAAAAACCTAGATTAGTGTTTGACCGACTAACTGGAAGAAGATGTATTTACACCAGAAGTCAGGACTCTGAGAATTCTGCCCTCTACAATACATAAAAATCTCTTTGGGGGTGCTTCCTTTGAAGTAACAAGCAAATCCCATCAAGGAAACTGTCACTCTGTCCTTTTGAGTATGAGATTGAAATTTTGAGACATGAGGATAACAACAATCTGCCTGAAACCTGTTGTGAAGATTATAAATTGTAAAATGGAGAAGACTGCACATTCTACGCATACTTAAGGCCTTAGTGGAGTGTTTTCAACGGCCAAGGTCCCAGTGGTGGGATGCAGAGGTCAAGGACATCTGACACCCTCAGGTGGCTTTGGACTGGAGGCCACACAGAAGATAAACAGGAGCCCACAGAGGACCCACCCGTGGGGCTCAAGCCCAGGGGTCCACTGTGGTCCGCCTCTAGCCCAGAGCCCTGATCTTAACATCCAGCAATCACTGGGACCAGCCACATGCACCCAGCCTCAGATGCTGCTCTCCGTGGACCCCCTGTGAGTCTTAACTTGTCACACGGTTGGCTTCTTCTGCCTTCAGGTATGAGGCCAAACTAACCGTCACAGAGGCCTTTCTTTAGCATCACAGCCACATATCATCCCCTTAGTGTGACTGACAGATCCCCACCCTTCCTTACAACCTGAAATCCTCTTATATGTATCCATCTCTCCCAGAGGAACAATAAGCTCCATGAGAGAGAGGCTTGGTCTTTCTTGTTAATTACTGTGACAGACTGCTCAATTAATATTATTAAATAAATCACTGAATGAGCAATCTAAAGGCCCATAGCCTCTTGCGGGCATAAGCCACACCTATTTACCCTTCTTCATTATTGAATTGTATTCAGTTGAAGTGATTTTGTAACCACCTGTATTTACAGCTTTCTTGCAAAATCATCAACTGCCATGGTCCTCTCCTAGAGACGTGGCAACATCTAAACAAAAATTGGGAAATGTTTTTATCTTTACATGAAACTATTTCCCAGGAGCTTGGGGTATTCTCTGAGAAGCTAGGAGATAACACATAGATTCAGCTACAACACATATAGGGGTCATGTGTATGCACGTGCATGTATGTACCCAGGCATGTGCAACTCTTTGCAAACCCGTGGACTATAGCATGCCAGACTCCTCTATCCATGAGATTTTCCAGGCAGGAGTACTAGAGCAGTTTGCCATTACAAAACACATACATCGTGTATAACCACAGGCTTTACTATCAGGCAACTTAGGGTCGAACACCCGTTTCACAGCATACTCTAGTTGGACATACATGAGCAAGATCTTTAAAATCTCTAAGCCTCAACGTCCTCTTGCAGAAAAAGAGCAGAACGTACTAACATTAAAAGATGTCTATAGTATACGAATGTTGAGCATGTGCAATAGGTTTTTAAGAGTAAATTCTTTGCTAGGTACCAAGATGCAACTATGCTGAGGTTTCAAAGTGAAATCTCATGTCAACATATGTAGATTTTCAATGAAAGTGTTTAAGGACCATCTCCACAACCACTGAGCTCCTCATGCATGTCAAGGATATGAGAAGAGGGCTGAGCAGTTAGAGGAGAGAGGACAAGAGACAGTGTCTCTTTGGCGGGAGTCATTGCTGAGTTGGTCCTCACTCATTCTCTCTGGAGGAAAATTCTGTCTCCTCCTGGCTTCAGAGGGAACCAGAGGAGCTTGCTGTGTTGGTTTAGCTCAGGAGCTGATGGCTGAGGGTCTGGCTCCTGCTCACAGTGTCTAGAACAGAAGAGAGTGGCTGACAAGTGGTGAAGGATCAGGAGAGGATTTCTGTACTGCTAACATAGAGTTGTCAGGCATGACCTTTCCTCTCTGTCCTGCATCAGGGGAGGCTCCAGTGAGCTAATGGGAAGAATAAGAGATGTACAAGGTGAGGAAATGCCGGGGCCACCAAGCGAGACCCCTTTTGCTCAGCTGCTGCCAGTCCACCACGCCTGACCTGGAGGAAGGAGAAACTTTCTTATTAACCTAAGTTCAGAGTTTCAAATGTCTTGAGTTGAGTATTCTATCAAACGAGTCGAGACCATATGGGAAGACTAAGAAAAGGGTGAAAGCAAAAAAAAAAAAAAAAAAATCTACACACTGCTATATTGTATGATTTCTCAATATAGGCTTACTATTTTTATCACCTAGAAGAGTTGAATCATTTAAGAAAGGACAATCCCAGTCCACTATATACTCCATAGAAAAATGCAGATTCACTTCCTCTCCAAAAACTTTTCTAACAGAAATTGTAATTGTAATGAAATATCACTGTTGTTGTTCAGTCACCAAGTCGTGTCCATCTTTTTGCAACTCCGTGGACTGCAGCCTACCAGACTGCCCTCTTCACTGTCCTTCACCGTCTCCCAGAGTTTGCTTAAATTCATGTCCATTGAGTTGGTGATGCTACCTAAGCATTTCATCTTCTGTCACCCTCTTCTTTTGCCTTCAATCTTTCCCAGTATCAGAGTCGTTTCTAATGAGTTGGCTCTTCACATCCAAAGTATTGCAGCGTCATCTTCAGCATCAGCCTTCCAACGAATATTCAGCTTTGATCTCCTTTAGGATTGACTGGTTTGATCCCCTTACTGTCCAAGGGACTCTCAAGAGCCTTCTCCAACACCACAGTTCAAGGGCATCAAATCTTCAGTGCTCAGCTTTCTTTATGGTCCAACGCTCACATCTGTACATGACTACTGGAAAACCATAGCTTTGACTATATATGGACTTTTGTTGGCAAAAGTGATGTCTCTGCTTTTTAATATGCTGTCTAGGTTTGTCATAGTTTTCTTCCAAGCAGCAAGCATCTTTTAATTTCATGGTTGCAGTCACCATCTGCAGTGATTTGGAGTCCAAGAAAATAAAGTCTGTCACTGTTTCCATTTTATCCCCTTCTATTTGCCATAAAGTGATGGGACCGGATGCCATGATCTTAGCTTTTTTAATGCTGAGTTTTAAATTAGGCCAGCTTTTTCACTCTCCTCTTTCACCTTCATCAAGAGGCTCTTCAGCTCTTCACTTCCTGCCATTAGAGTGATATTATCTGCATATCTGAGGTTATTATTTTTCCTGACAATCTTGATTCCAGCTAGTGCTTCATCCAGCCCAGCATTTCACATGATGTACTCTGCATATAAGTTAAATAAGCAGGCTGACGATATACAGCCTTTCCCTATTTGGAACCAGTCTGTTGCTCCATGTTCAATTCTAACTGTTGGTTCTTGAGCTGCATACAAATTTCTCAGGAGACAGGTAATGTAGTCTGGTATTCCCATCTCTTGTAGAATTTTCCACAGTTTGCCATGATCCACACAGTCAAAGGCTTTGGTATAATCAATAAAGCAGAAGTAGATGCTTTTCTGGAACTCTCTTGCTTTTTCTATGATCCAGTGGATGTTGGCAATTTGAACTTTGGTTCCTCTGCCTTTTCTAAACCAAGCTTATACATCTGAAAGTTCTTGGTTATGTACTGTTGAAGCCTAGCTTGAAGGATTTGGAGTATTACCTTACTAGCAAGCAAAATGAGAGCAATTGTATGGTAGTTTGAATATTCTCTGGCACTGCCCTTCTGTGGGATTCAAATGAAAACTGAATTATATATGTTATACATTAACACGCATTTTGTGTTGTGTTCAATAACCACAAGTTCCCAGTGGAGTTACTTATTGTCAAGAAAAAGGATCATTCCGAGTAGGCAAGGTGTTCCCACTGGCGATTCTGCTGATATTAAAGGGACAGAGGACACAGAAAAGGTCATCTAGTTGGACAGCTTGTTAGGTACCTTTGAAAGTACAGCCTCTAAGGTGCTCTGTGGGGGTGTGGGGGGACAGATTACAGGGAATTAAAGGAGGATAGGAAGAAAGAAAAGGAGACAATGACTATTAAAATTCTAGGGAAGAAAGACAGAAGCAGGATGATGGCTTCCGAGTATCTCAGCAAGATCAAATGAAGGGGAGCAGAAAGAAACCTGTGTTTAACTGCAAACCAAGAAGGAGAAACCAGGGCAAGAGAAAGATGTAAAATCCAGAAAAAATTTAAATAAAAAGGAAAGAACATTATATTTTTATAAGAGCTACGATGTATTTTGTACTACCTATAGGCTACACCTTTTACTATATATTTATATAAGGCACCTCATAACAACCTAGTGAAGTAGGTGTCATTACACCCATTTTAAAGATGAGAAAACTGAGGCTTCCATGGTTAAATTCTTGACTCAAAGTCACACAAGTTTAGCATGCTCTAAAATGTCTATTTCCCTCAATATCCCACTAAGATTTTGCTCTTTTTTCTAAGAAAGAAGATGAATCAAATAGATCTCAAAGAAAAAAAATACACTGAAATTAAGATGTGAGTAATTTAGTGACCTCCTAACAAAATAATTTCTATTTCTCCTAAAAAGAATCCAAGGTAATTTTTCAAGAATGTGGAAGAAACATAAAATTGAAACCTAATGAGATATGGAGGTCTGGAAAAATCAGTGTAGGATATCTGGTTGAGAAGTCACAAAATGTTCAAAAAAAAAAAAAAGATTATAATCTCTTATTGCTGCCAAAAAAATAAAAAGTGGCCCTCAGCTGAGTCATACATGAGCTCCAGGACAATCTCACTCACTTCAGTAATCATATTTTTAGTCACATGTATTATTGATTGGATGGGCTACCCAGGCACTTCAGCAGTTAAGAATCTTGCCTGTCGATGCAGGAGACATGGGTTCGATCCCTGGGCTGGGAGTATCTCCTGGAGAAGGATATGGCAACCCACTCCAGTTTTCTTGCCTGGGAAATCCCATGGACAGAGGAGCCTGGTGGGCTACAGTCCATGGGGTTGCACAGAGTCCAACATGACATAGTGACTGAAAACACTATTGATACTTAATACATCTTTTCCTTTCTTTTCTAAAGATTCAGAGATGACAAAAATCAAATGACATTTCCTATTCAGGGGTACAAGCCAAAGAGAACCCAAGTTTTGGAGGGACTTCCCTGGCAGTCCAGTGGTTAAGACTTTGTGTTTCTAATGCAGGAGGCATGTGTTCGATCCCCAGTTGGGGAATTAAGATTCTACATGCTGAGGGAACTGGGCCAAACAAAAAACAAGAGAACCCAAGTTCTGGAGTGTTTACTTTTAACCAACTTATACAACATTCTCATCTGGGGAAATTAATTCATTTCCAAAAGTTACTTTGAACTTGTGTTTGAAGGGACAAGAAGACTTTGTCAAAACATTGCTTTATGTTTTGAGAGAATAAATGGCAGGACAAAATGAGATTGTTATTAACCTTATAGTCCTTTCATTAGCCTCATCTTTCTGACTAGAGAGAAATGAGATGCTAGTAAAATGCTTTCTTTGCATTTTGCCAACCTAACAGAAGATGGCTTTATTTAAATTATGGCTCATTTCATTGCCATGGTGCTATATATTAGAAATGGATTACCCCATTTCTTTTGTAATAGCTTCATTATATTTGGGGGGAGTCATTCTTTTATTTTTTAAAATAAGAAATAATGAGTGTATAAAAGTGAAATCTTTATTTTTATTGTGCCTACGATTTCAAATAAAGCATACTGTGTGTAATTATAGCATGAAATTGAATTCAAGACAATTATTATTTTCTGAGCAAAATAAGATTGCTTACAAGAGGTTTTTTTTTTTAATCAAATATCACTTGTTGTCAACTTTTTAAAGCTTTATAGTAAGTCTGACACCACTTTCTAGCAAGTAGAAAGAATTGGTCAAAAATGCAAACTCTTCCTAACTCTCTGTTTTCTGAGTGATCTTAACATACCCTTATTCAGAGTAATAGCTTTTATGGTCTTCGAAATATTTTCAAATTTTTTTAACTTTTAGGTTGTATTGGGGTACAGCCAATTACCCAAGGGAGATCAACCCTGAATATCCACTTGAAGGGCTGATGCTGAAGCTCCAGTATTTCAGTCATCTGATGCGACCAGATGACTCATTGGAAAAGTTCCTGATGTTGGGAAAGACTGAGGGCAGAAGGAGAAGAGGGCATCAGAGAAAGAGATGGCTGGATGGCATCACCGAGGCAATGAACATGAACTTGGGCAAAATCTGGGAGATGGTGAGGGACAGAGGGGCCTGGCATGCTGCAGTCCAGGGGTCACAAAGAGTTGGACACGACTGGGTGGCTGAACAGCAACAACAACACAGCCAATTAACAATGTCAGGACCATTTCAGGTGAACAGCAGAGGAACTCAGCCACAGGTACACATGTATCCATTCTCCCCGCCAAACTCAAACTTTTCATTAGCTACTCACATTTTTTTAATCTCTAAGCTGGTAAAATTTTTAATTAAACTCTTAAAGAACAAACAGGAATGAATTCCTGAGGTCCTGGGGGAAGGGTGACGCTAGAAACAAGCCAAGGAGCGTGTGTACTCAGTGGCTCAGCCGTGTCCAACTCTTTGCACTCTGTGGACTGTAGCCCGCAGCACAAGTTAAATGAGACACCGTTGCCTGAAAACTGAATGCCTTGTACTGCTTCTCATGTTCTCTTTAGAACTTATTTTGTGTGATATAAAAAAAATAAGCTCAAGTGACCTCGAAGAATTTTCAGTCAAAGGGAAAGTACATATATAAGTGAAAATACTGAAAAAGAACACCAGGGTGGCATACTGGTACACTCGGCAGTCATCAAGTGGAACAGCCTACTGGTCTGGGTTATCCGCTCAGAGTCTGAAAACAAAAATGACTGGAACTGAGGTTAGTGACCGCAGGCTGACTCCCTGAGGTCAGGGCCATGAGGAATGCTCTAGGAAATAGAGGATTTAAATCAGGGCTAAGTTGCCAAAGCAGTATTTCTTCTTGTGACATATCCTATGTTAATTTCCCTAAGTGACATTCAATACACAAAAGAATTCAGTCCTTACACTGTCTCCTTAAATTGGACAATACGCTTATTTCTTGAAAACTGTTTTCAGAGAAGCAACCATATGCCTTTATTTACTCTATAACTTAAGACAGGGATATGCAACTTCAGTATTAAAAAGAGATGCTCAATATAGAATGATAGGTAGTTACAAGTTATAAGAGGAATTATAGACACCACTTAAAGAACAAGAGTAAAACAACTACTTTAAAAAATGGTTTGCTTTTTTAAAATCCAAAGATGCTATGAGAACCCCTAGGACTCCATGTACTTAAATATATTCCATTTCCAAACAAGTGTCTAAAAGCACTTCTATAAAATCGAGAGAAAAAAAATTTGCTGTTACTCGTCCTCATATTCATACTGTAGGAACATCCTAAACTAGTTTTGGACATGGATACTGGTAACCAGTACTAGCCAAATCTTAACGATTTTTATTAGGTCAATCTCAGTTTTTACCTCCTTGCCCTGGCTCTCCACACAACTGTGAATCTGAGATCAGAGATTATGAATCAGTAAGTCTTATGGGGACTTCCCTGGTGGTCCAGTGGTTGAAAATCCACCCTGCACTTCAGGGGACATGTGTTCCATCCCTGGTCAGGGAATAAGATCCCACCTGCTGCGGAGCAACTAAGCCTGCACTTCGCGACTAGAGGGCCTATGCACCACAATGAAAGATCCCACACGACGCAACTAATGTCTGGTATAGCCAAATAAATAAACTTAAAAAAAATAAACACATAAACTCTTGTGCCTGGAAAGAAGTAGGTGCATCATGAGTGACAGTGAAAGAAGGAAAAAGAAAAAGAGGGAGGAAAGGAGGAAGAGGATAAGGAAGGGAGGGAGGGATGAGCGGAAGGAAAGAAGGAAAAGAGCGAGGGAGGAAGGGAGTAAAAGGGGGAGGGAAACAGAGAACAAAAATTCAGTCATGAAAAACCCAGATCCCCAACCAGCAAAACAATTTAAGAAGGAAAGACAAAACTATTTATCCAAAATAGCTCTGTATTTCAGAAATAAATGTCTTTCAGACTTTGAAAACTGTTGTTGTTAAGGATCCTCTTAAATCCTTGGATAAGCATCCTCTGCAGTTCCCGCCTAGTGGAGAGACTGCGACAGAGGTCTGTCCTGAGAGGCACAGTATCAAGGGTGGTAAATCAACATATTAAGTTTAAATAAATGCCTTCGATGTGACTGGATTCCTACCATCTTTTATCACTACCATTTTTAAACAGTAACAGACCAATGCAGTGTTATATATTTGAAGCAAAAAGAGGGAAGAATTTATGAATGCCTCCCACAGAGCCATTTTATCCAAATGCCCTCCTTTCAGCATCCAGAAATCAATCATGAGCTGTGTACAGAGACAGCTGTGGTCCTCTGGCACTATGGGCTAATGAATTTTTAAATGCAGTCCTCGCACTACTTCTGAGACTTAAGGAAACTTAAGAGACTTTCAAGCCCCTCTGAATGATGTTCTTAGGTACAAAGAGAAGTATCTTGAATATTTGGCTCAGAAGATCTTCATTTTTTTTAGCGGCTTCAAAGTTTATGTTGTAAATAATGCTTCAACTTCATATGAAATTCTGAAAGTTTTGCAGCATCCTAATGAAATTTGGACCTTCAGGATTGTGTTTTAGAACGTGGAGATGTCTTCTGTACTTGTGCCTATTCGCCCCAGGAGGCATCCAAAGTCTGAATGTATACATCTTTGTTGGCTGGGAAACCGGGCAGTCTGCTTATTGCTATGACATTTGAGTAACAGGACAGCGTGAAGACTGACAAAGCTCTTCAAGGAATAATGAAAATCAGGGACTTTTTTTTAAGATGCAAATTAAAGGTAACTTCAGAAATTAATTCAGGAAGAGCAATGAGCAGAGAATACCATTCTCAAGCTGAAAGTCAGGAACAATGGCAGAACTGCCCAAATGGAGAAACTGCTATTTTCATAAATGGTCAGGACTAGGGTAACTATACAAAGTCTTTGCCCAAGAGAGTCCTGTTTTAACACTACTATACAATAACCCCCATGATTTAACATTCACCCTAGAAAATTATTTTTAATGAAGAATCACTATTAATAGTTACAGCAAAGTAAGTCAGAATGCTTTTGATAGACTTTCTCTTTGTACCTCCAGCTTTGACACTGGTCTCATAGAGACAGTATGGGGCATGAGAACAGTGAACAGAGTTCTCCCGTTAGTAGGTGGTTATATCTGAGAGACTGAAACCCACCACTCTTTTCCCAATATTTTCTAAATGCACCATAACTAACCCCCTCCTCCCAAGAACACTTTGTGGGTTCCCTGATAAATGCAATGTTCTCAGCAATCCCACTTCTGAGTATGCATCCAAAGGAAATGAAAATAGGGTATCAAAAACACAACTACATCCCCACATTCACTGCTGCGTTATTCAAAACAGCCAAGATAAGGGCATGACCTAAGTGTCCACTAATGAATGAACGGATGGATCAAGAAGATGTGGTATACACAGTGGAGTACTACTCAGCCATGAGAAAGGAGGAGATTCTGCCATTTGTGACAACATGGATGAACCTTGAAGGGCATTCCGGTAAGCAAAATAAACACACGAATACTGTGGTCTTATTTATACGTAGAATCTAAAAACAAAGTCAAACTCACAGAAACAGAGCAGAAAAGTTGCTGTTCGAGGCTGGAAGGGTGAGGAAAATAGGGAGAGATTGGTAAACGGCTACAAACTTCGAGGTATAATATGAATAGGGTCTGAGGATTCAATGTAAGACATGATGACTGGAGTTGACAGCACTGTATTATATATCTGAAATTTGCTAAGACTGCAGAACTGAAATGTTCTCACACACACACACACACATACACACACACACAAATAAAGATGTGGAGTGATGAGTGTGTTAATTAACTAGACAAGGGAATCCTTTTACCGTGTGTATGTGTTTCAAATCTCCACAACGTTCACTTCAAATATCTTTCAGCTTTGTCAATTTTATTTTAATAAAGCCAACTTTTAAAATGAAATAGTCTCCAACATGAGCAGCTGTGGTATGCCAGCTTTTTCTAATCTTAACAGTGATAGCCGTATTCTAATTACTGACCCTGCAGACCACCTCGGTCTAGCAGACAAATTGCGAGGTAGCCTGTCTGTCCCTCAACTTGTGAAATGCCAAGAAGCCACTGGACTGAAAATCTGTAGGGTCGGTGAGAATATGGAAAGGTACAAGCTAAGTGTATACAGCTTAAATGTAGGGATAGAGGCAGAGTAGTTTGGCCATACAATACAGATAGTTTTTCTTGTTTTGTTTTTTTAACTCACTGGTTAATCACTGGGATCTTCCATCACTATAAGACTATGGTGTTGCCCAGCAGTGTAAATTAGCAATAAAAGTCATTTCTGATGTGTACCCATGTTTTAAAAGATGTTTTTAGAGATAATAGAATATAATGATTCACACTACAGACTCTTGAAGACATATATATATATATACACACACACATAGATATAAATATATAACTTGATTTGAATTCCCTATGTGCTTGCTATTCCAGCTTAAGGACCTTGAACAAATTTCTGTGTCTCAGTTTCTCACCTATAAAGTGATGAAAATACCACTGCCAAGTTTATAGAAGTGAGTTAAAAGACCAGTGAGTTAACATAGGTAAAACACTTAGAACTGCATGTACTTGGCACAAGGGTTACGTAAGTGTAAGACATCATTGCTTATGAAGCACCTAATATACGCTGAACATTGTACAGAATCTAAAATTAAAACGTTGACTGCCTTCCATTTTAATAGAATTCTAATTCTTGATTATAGTCCCTACAACTAAAGATGAAAAGTATTGCTTTACTCTCTTCTTTTAGTGAAGGAAAGAAAAAAAATCAAGAAGTTTCCAAAGCATTCATAGAAACCATTTTTAAAAAAATACTGTAGGCATTAAACCCACGGTTCAATCAGGCATACTTTTTATTCCATTGCCATCATTTCTAATAAGAAATCCTTGGTAACCATCTGAAAACTTTATCCAGGGAGAACATAGGAAACAGAACTCACCTATATAGAGAAGGTAATAGCTTCCATTTATTACGTGCAGACTTTGTGCCAGCCACTGTTCTAAGCACTTTGTGGACCTAATTCATTCACACAGCTCCAAGAGGTCTCTTCCAGGCTGGGCGAGACTCCACAGGGGAATCCTGGCTTCACTCCCAGCAACAGTCCACAGGGCAAACTGGATGTGGAGCAGAGAGCTAGGGGAAGAGTCCGCCTCCCAAAGCACTGTTGCTTCATTTTTGTTTCTCTGTTTCTCTGTGGAACTGAACAGCCAGAGTGGTATTTATAAGGGTAGTGGGGCAGGCAAAGAGGGGGTGGGACTCATCAGATAACAAGAGACCAAATTCCAACAAAAGAAGCAAAAAGTCTCCCCACCAGGCTACACCTACCCTTAGATTTTACTCCCTGTCACATTAGCAGGACCTCATTCCGGGTTCCCAGGTGGCGCTAGTGGTAAAGAACCCGCAGGCCAATGCAGGAGACACAAGAGACAGCAGGCTCAATCCCTGGATTGGGAAGATCCCCTGGAGAAGGAAATGGCAACCCATTCCAGTATTCTTGCCTGGAGAATCCCCATGGACAGAAAAGCCTGGTGGGCTACAGTCCGTGGGGTTGCAAAGAGTCGGACACAACTGAAGTGACTTAGAACACACAAATCCCAGGATTAAGAAGACACAGAAGAAATGCAAAACTGCAGCAGCAGAAACTCAATCAGCTTGGGAGGGTCTGCCCAGACACCTCAATAGCTGCAATGGATGCCGCTCCATAGGCAGGGACCAAGCACAGCGGCCTGACGGATGTTAACAGACCCAGCTGGACTCAGAATCTTCTGGAGTCCTTATCCTGGATCTGCTCGTTGTCAGGGTCCAAATGACTATGCTGGACAAACCAACTACCTTTGGTAAATCACCCCTGGTTCCAGCTCTCCTCCCTTCACCCCAGGAGCCCTTCTATACCCTGACTACACACGCAGGAGAAAGAAGTCTGGGTACAGACTGCTTAGAGTCAGCAACAGGCCATCTTTCCTTTGCTATCTGTCAATTTTTTTAATTAACCTATTTTTCCAAGATTCAGATAGGCATGATTTTATGCAACCTAGCACACTAATTGATAATCATGTGAAAATCACTGATCAATTCATAAAAATGTTTACACTGAAGGCTGACAGTTGCATGGTTGGATGGTGGCTATTTAAGAGTTTTTACATTCTTCTGGCTTTTGGGGAAACTAACCTTATGATTTTTACAATGTGTATTCTGAACTTAAACGTAGTATGTGAATATATTTATTTGAACAGAACATGAGTTAGGCACACTTAATATATCTTCTAAAATCTGTATGGAGTGACAAGTACCAAACACTGTTCTCACCATTTTGATCAATGAGCTCATTAAGAGTTGTATCCACGGAGAATAAAATACAGTATACAGATTCACAAAATGCACTGATGTTTTATTACTAACTATTAAGGCCCACTAGAAGGATATGTTATGCCACGTGAACATGAAAAATGGGCCAGTGACATGAACAGAGAGTTCAAAAACTAGGAAATGCAACATATAAACACATTCATGAAAAATTAAAGGAAAGTGCAAATAAAATACATTTCCCTTTTAAATCTCTTCAATTAGGAAAAAGTGGTTTTAAATTATAATATTTCATGCTGTCAAGGGAACAAAGAAATGGGGATGCTCATGCATATCTGATCGTGTTTTTAAATGCTGCAACACTTTCAGAAAGCAATTCGGCAATCTGTTAGAACCATAAAAAATATTCATACTTCCTGTGCCAGAACCCCCTTTTATGTAAATCTGTCTTAAGGAAATAACCTGAAACACTGGAAAAGTTGCAAATGTGATTCAGTATTACTTCATATAGCACCCACATAGAAATAAATTAAATTCCCAAAAATAAATAATCAAATTATAGCAAATTTTATAGTCAGTAGAACATAATGCATCCTAATACATTTAATAAACAACCATTTAATAAATGCTTATGCAGCAATATGAAAATGCTTATGACATAATGGTAAATAACAACATCCTATCATTTGGGAGCAACTCATATAAATAAAGATGAATAATATATTTTTTAAAAAAACTAATTCATACAATTCCATAAAAACAAGTATGTATATGGGAAAAGATGATAAAAATTTACAAAATGGATCTAAGTAATTATTTTGGCATGATGGCTTTGCTTTTTATCTTTCTTAACAATTTTTGATGCAATTATACTACTCTTTAGATAATAAACATACTTTGAAGAATTCCTGAGTTAACTATATGAATTTAAAGAAACACAGAATGTCATACATTGGGAAATTTAAAAGTATTTTTTCCTAAAGAACACCAAGGTCAAGAAAAAATTGAATGCATAACAACATACTGTTTAGAAAACTGTGAAAATCAATACATTTCATATTAATTCTCATGGGATCTAATCAAAACAAAGCTAGAGTCCTAAATTTAAATACTTTTTCTAAGAAAAAGGGAAAAATAAACTTTATCAACTAAAGAATGTTTTAAACACACAAAGTAAAAGGAAAGAAGGAAGGAGGGAGGGAGGGAAAAAGAAGAGCAAGAGATACAATTTAATATATATATACTACATTTGAAGAAAGTAGGGAAAACCACTAGACCATTCAGGTATGACCTAAATCAAATCCCTTATGACTATACAGTGGAAGTGAGAAATAGATGCGAGGGACTAGATCTGATAGATAGAGTGCCTGATGAACTACGGATGCAGGTTTGTGACATTGTACAGGAGACAGGGATCAAGACCATCCCCATGGAAAAGACATGCAAAAATGCAAAATGGCTGTCTGGGGAAGCCTTACAAATAGCTGTGAAAAGAAGAGAAGCAAAAAGCAAAGGAGAAAGGAATGATATAAGCATCTGAATGGAGAGTTCCAAAGAATAGCAAGGAGAGATAAGAAAGCCTTCCTCAGCAATCAATGCAAAGAAATAGAGGAAAACAACAGAATGGGAAAGACTAGAGATCTCTTCAAGAAAATTAGAGATACCAAGGGAACATTTCATGCAAAGATGGGCTCAATAAATGAGAGAAATTGTATGGACCTAACAGAAGCAGAAGATATTAAGAAGAAGTGGCAAGAATACATGGAAGAACTGTACAAAAAAGATCTTCATGACCCAGATAATCATGATGGTATGATCATTCATGTAGCCAGATATCCTGGAATGTGAAGTCAAGTGGGCCTTAGAAAGCATCACTATGAATAAAGCTAGTGGAGGGGATGGAATTCCAGTTGAGCTGTTTCAAATCCTGAAAGATGATGCTGTGAAAGGGCTGCACTCAATATGCCAGCAAATTTGGAAAACTCAGCAGTGGCCACAGGACTGGAAAAGCTCAGTTTTCATTCCAATCCCAAAGAAAGGCAATGCTAAAGAATGCTCAAACTACAGCACAATTGCACTCATCTCACATGCTAGTAAAGTAATGCTCAAAATTCTCCAAGCCAGGCTTCAGCAATACGTGAACTTCCAGATGTTCAAGCTGGTTTTAGAAAAGGCAGAGGAACCAGAGATCAAATTGCCAACATCCGCTGGATCATCGAAAAAGCAAGAGAGTTCCAGAAAAACATCTATTTCTGCTTTATTGACTATGCCAAAGCCTTTGACTGTGAATCACAATAAACTGTGGAAAATTCTGAGAGAGATGGGAATACCAGACCACCTGACCTGCCTCTTGAGAAACCTATATGCAGGTCAGGAAGCAACAGTTAGAACTGGACGTGGAACAACAGACGGGTTTCAAATAGGAAAAGGAGTATGTCAAGGCTGTATGTTACCCTGCTTCTTTTAACTTCTATGCAGAGTACATCATGAGAAACGCTAGACTGGAAGAAACACAAGCTGGAATCAAGATTGCCAGGAGAAATACCAATCACCTCAGATACGCAGATGACACCACTCTTATGGCAGAAAGTGAAGAGGAACTAAAGAGCCTCTTGATGAAAGTGAAAGAAGAGAGTGAAAAAGTTGGCTTAAAGCTCAACATTCAGAAAATGAAGATCATGGCATCTGGTCCCATCACTTCATGGCAAATAGATGGGGAAATAGTGGAAACAGTGTCAGACTTTATTTTTGGGGGCTCCAAAATCACTGCAGATGGTGATTGCAGCCATGAATTAAAAGACGCTTACTCCTTGGAACGAAAGTTATGACCAACCTAGATAGCATATTCAAAAGCAGAGACATTACTTTGCCAACAAAGGTCCGTCTAGTCAAAGCTACGGTTTTTCCTGTGGTCATGTATGGATGTGAGAGTTGGACTGTGACGGAAGCTGAGCGCCGAAGAATTGATGCTTTTGAACTGTGGTGTTGGAGAAGACTCTTGAGAGTCCCTTGGACTGCAAGGAGATCCAACCAGTCCATTCTAAAGGAAATCAGTCCTGGGTGTTCTTTAGAACGAATGATGCTAAAGCTGAAACTCTAGTACTTTGGTAAACTCATGCGAAGAGTTGACTCATTGGGAAAAGACTGATGCTGGGAGGGATTGGGGGCAGGAGAAGGGGACGACAGAGGATGAGATGGCTGGATGGCATCACTGACTCGATGGACATGAGTTTGGGTGAACTCTGGGAGTTGGTGATGGACAGGGAGGCCTGGCATGCTGCAGTTCTTGGGGTCGGACACAACTCTGCGACTAAACTGAACTGAAACTACATTTTGGGCAAAATTTACAGAAATTGTGCTACCTAAGTCTAGGATCAGATATAAACGAAAATATAATTTTATAATTTAATGTTTGAAATGTTTAGCCTCCTTAGAAGCTATCCAGCATTACAAATTAGTGTACAATGTAGTGTAGTAAATTTCAACTGTATCTCATATCTAAAGGAATATGATCCGGTGACTAGGATGTGAAATAAAGTAGTCCATTCATTTTGGAGCAAGATTTCAGAAAACAGGATTCAGTTTTGTAGGTTTTATTTTCCTATGGGGTGGGGCAGTGGCGGGGGGGTCGCTGGTAGGTAGAGAACAGTAAAAATGGAAACAATGGTTAATATAAAAGAATGAAAAGAGTATTCCAACTTCAGCCAAATGAGTGTGATTCCATACAGGGCTTAAGTACTTGTCAGACGAATCGATATGTGATCGGGAAAACAAAACAGGAGCCTAGACTCAGTTTGTGTTCCTCAACTGGAAACTCTTAAGACAAGAAACTGGATTCAAATTTTCTTTGGGAGCTTTTCAAATCAACTGGGAGGGAGATTTCAGAAAGCTCCACATCCTCCTTCTTAAGAGACGCAGGTGGACAGGGAAGGAGGAGCTGTCCAACAAGGTGAAGGAGACCTCCATGGTTGACCAGAAGGATGGGACAAGTCAGCGTATCTACCATGCACAGATATACAGAGTCAGTAAGAAGAGGGGGGACTGGGGAACAGACATACGTATTGAAAGCTCAGTGCAGGCATGGTGAACCCTAGGCTTAGGAGAGTAACAGTAATGTCAGACACCACAGGTGGTCGAGGTCTACTCATTTACTGCCACCAGGATATATAGTCTTAAGGACATGCAGCTGAATGGGACCACTGTAGCTGCAGCTGAACACCATCACCACAGCTTAAAAGAGATTTTATAGAGAGAGGCATTGGGTTTCCCCAGTGGCTCAGTGGTAAAGCCTGCAATGCAGGAGATGTGGGTTCAATCCCTGGGTCACGAAGATCTCTTGGAGGAGGAAATGGCAACCCACTCCAGTATTCTTGCCTGGAGAATCCCATGGACAGACGAGCTTGGTGGGCTACAGTCCACGGGGTTGCAAAGAATCAGACATGACTGAGCACCCCCACACACACTGTCCACACGTATGTAGACCTATTTGTCTGCATATATGTGTGTATGGTTTGCCAGGTGGCTCAGTGGTAAGCAATCCACCTGCAATGCAGGAGACCCGGGTTCAATCCCTAGGTCAGGAAGATCTCCTGGAGAAGGAAATGGCAACCCACTCCAGTATTCTTGCCTGAGAAATGCCATGGACAGAGGAGCCTGGTGGTTACAGTCCATGGGGTCACAAAAGTCAGACACAACTGTGCGACTGAGCATGCAGACACATATATGTGTGTACACATCATTTCATAATGTCAGAAGATTACTTAGCAAAGGGTCAACATTTACTCCCAATTAAATATCTGGAAACAGGCAGAAACAGTTTCTTCCTCAATAAAACAAAATTCCTTTAATCTAAAGGTTAATATTAAACTCAATCCAAAATCCTAGTCATTCCCTTTAAAAATGGGACAAAAATCAGGATGTCAACTACTGCCATTCTGTAGTATTTGTGAAGTTTGGGTGATATACTAAGATATAACCAGAAATATTGGGATTGGAAAAGAAATTAACAAAATATTATTGTTTGCTTATAATAAAATAAATAAGAAACTTCTTAAAATGTCACTTGGATTTTTTAATAACCTTATGAAAATGATACAAAAGAAAATCTCAATAATGGGCACAACTATCAACAACACACAGCTAAAAATAATGAAAATTAAATGTTGTATTTGTATTCAAAATTTTGAGAATGAAAGTAAAAGTATAATACATGATCCTATATATGAGAAGTTTAAAATCTTTTTTATAAACACTTTCTAAAAATTAACAAGGTTTTCTGACTTCTAGATAGCTCTCCACTTGTGTCATTATACTAAAAGAAAAATTTGTTGAGACCTCTAGTTTACTCTTTTCTAAACCCAAGATTTCATGTCAGTTCTCATCCTACTGGACCTCTTCTCATGATTTATACATGCCAGCCATGCCCTGTTTGGAAACTCTTATCCTCTCCTGAACTATTCAAAATTCTTTCTCTCCTAGTTTCCTCTAAGCTCTAATTTCTGCTTCCCATCTGCTTTGACTTTCCCTTTCTAGATATTAATATCTTTTGAGCTCCCTCAGTGTTTTTCCTTATCCTCACTTGCCACCAAAACTAAAATATCTGTTTATGTACTATAGTTTGACCTTTACCACGACTAACATATCTGCTACACACTCCAGACAGCAAGCATCCAATTTACTTTTGAATAGCCAGTACCTTCTTAGCACAGAGCTCAGCACATAGCAGATACTTAATAAATTTTGTTAAATAAATGAACAAATTAAAAGTTATTAATTTTTAACTTACAAACTAAATTCTAAATAAAACTTTGGAAAGGATTTCTAAAGTGTTTTCCAAAATGTTCTGAAACAGTATGGTTAAAATATTCTTAAATGTAAGAATAGCTTTTTAAAAAAGGAATCTGAGAGGGTTCTCCTAGACTATATTACTCATCACCAGTGAAAGTCATCTGGAAAAACCACCATGAGATATGGCTACAGATACTGTAGAATGTCTGAAATTAAAACAATCGACTTATGAGGGTTGCCAAGTACGTGATGAAGCTGGAATTCTCACATGCTGGTGCTGCAAATGTACAATTGTATAGAACTTTAGGAAACCATGTGCCAATTTCTTTTAAACTTAAAAGCTGTATATACCACATGACTCGGTCAATTTTAGGAGTTTTCAGAAAGTCCAAAGAAAATAAAAGCATGTGTCTGCACAAAAAGTTTTACCAAAAAAAAATGTTTAACAGCAACTTTGTTTGCAGAGAAGGGAGGAATAAAGAAGACCAGAAAAGTCAATGTGATAACTTTCTACATAAAACTTTTTTTTTTTTTTTTAGCTCTAAGAAAGTTAACATATGAGGAAGAGCTATATAATGGTAGTAGGAACTAGGAAACACAAATAGGTCTTATCTAGGGTGGGTGAGTGACCGAGTATAGTGAGCAAAACTACACACACACGTTGAATTTTTGCCCTTAGCTGGACTTTGTGTTCCCAGAATGGGTTTTGCTTAGTAGATAAGTTGTAAGCAAGGATGTTGTTTGGGGTGATGTCAGTCAGACAGACTGAATGAATGGAAGAATGGACTATCTGAGTAGAAGACATCAATCTAAAATTAAATCTTCCTCAAACCTGCCCAGAGCAACTTATGCTATCCTTTCAAGGGTGAGATGACTGATAGCAAAGTAGCAAGTACATGGATTCTTAAATAAATCTACGTGTGTGGTTCAGAGTTATGCTATTCCATGAATTCTTTCTGATACACAGGGACACAGCTTGGTGCTGATGTCTCTGCAGTCCACCAAAAACATTTTCCGTGTATTTGTTTTTCCTCTGTACTTCTACATGGCATGTGAAATTATTTATTCCCCACAACAGTCTAGAATTATACGGGCAGTACAGAACAAGCCACAGAGCAAGACAGCTGAAATGTAAAACAAGTGACAGGGATGTGGCCACGGCAAGACAATCGTAAGATGGGCTGGGGTTGTGACTCACAGACAAAGACAGTAAACCCATACTTTATCCTCTAAACAGGAGGCACAAGGTGTGAGTCTATACCAATATAAACAGATGACTGGATAAATACATACATGAGAGGAAAGAGGCAAATCTCTCTTGCAGATGACTTTCAAGTGATTTATGGAGATATTTCACCCTTGATGTGGGGGCACAAATCACAATTCCATCGAGTTGCACATGGTGACTTCCTTCTAAAGAGTACAGTGTGGAAAAGAGTGGAGGAAAAGCAACTTCCAGTGGAGAAAACTCATCAACACTTCCTCAGTCAAGTGATCACTTTTAAGATCTACAATAATAAATCATTTTGACAGCATGTACCCTTGATATGATATGATGAAAATGGCCCATCACATCTATACTCTTCCTCCCCAAAACCCATCATCCCAGTCTAGTCATGAGAAAAACACTAGGTAAACTCCAACAGTGGGACACACTTCAGAATAATTAAGTATTCTCAAAACTCTCAAGGTTACTGAAATCAAGGCAAGCCTGACAAACTCTCCCAGACAGGAAGACCCTAAGGTGATAAGGCAAGTGAATCTAACATGGGTTCTTGAATGAGATCTTGAAACAGAAAAATGGCATAGATAAAAGTAGGAAAATCTGAATCAAATATGGACTTTAATAATAATGTATCAAAATAGGCTTATTAATTGCACAAAGGTATGGTACTAGTATAAAGGGCTTCCCTGGTGACTCAGTGGCAAAGATCCACCTGCCAAGGCAGGTGACGTGGGTTCAATCCCTGGGTCAAGAAGATCCCCTGGAGAAGCAAATGACAATCCACTCCAGTATTCTTGCCTTGAAAATCCCATGGACAGAGAAGCCTGGCGGGCTACAGTTCAGAGGGTCACAAAAGAGTCAGACATGACTTAGCTACTAAACAAGCACCACCACCATAGTAATATAAGATGCCAATACTAGTGGAAACTGGATACAGAGGATATGAGAACTCTCTGTACTGTCTTCTCATTTTTCTGTAAGTGTAAAACTGTTCTGAAAACAAAATTTATTATCAAAAGCTGCAAGATGCAATCATCTAGGCAAAGGGTTGAAAACATTCAAAATCAATCCCTGAAGGATCAGAAAGGTTTCAAGAGCAGACTTTCATAGTGAATGTTTATAATCTTCCCCAAGTATGCATCACTGGACTTTTATCATTTATAATTTCTACAGAATTTCAGTTGTGTTCAATTCACCCATTACTTTTGCTTCTCTTAAGCTAAAACTGTATATATTTTTTGCCCAAGTGATACCATCACACAATCCTCAAGTATGAAAAGTATGCCCACCAAAAACTCTACCTCCCAGACTCAGAAACCAGTTGTTATTACTTCTTTGTGTATCTGCCAGAGATAGTTTATATGTCCATCAAGAAAATATGTATGTGTGTGCGGGTTTTTCCTTCCATTTCTAGACAAATGCTTGCATACCACCTATGTTGTTCTGCACGTTGCTTTTTCTAAGTAAGCCATACATCTCTGAGATTTTTTTAAGTAATTAATAAGCTTTGTTATTTTAAAAGTGTAAGAAAGGCCAAGAATTATGCTCAACGAAGAGGTGAAACTAGAACTGTAGTTGATAAACCAGGATGTATGGATGCAAGAATGGAGGAATGAGGTAATATATGCTTGTCGGGGTTGCGGGGCGGGGGGGGAGGATTCAAGTTGACTGTATACATTCTATAGGCTAGTATAAGCAAAGGTAACTAATTATCAGTATTGCATTATAAACATCCATAGGAAAAATATGTGCTTTAAATGTCATCTAATATAGGGACTGAATTTATATTCTCTTGTGAAAAATGAGGAGAAACCAATCCCTGAATAAGAGAAGGAAGCTCCAAACAGAAGGCATCCTAAAAATAACTCCAGGCAGGCAGAGTCTCCTTAAAGTCATTGATGAGAATTCCCTGGTGGTCCAGTGGTTAGGAATCCACACTTTCACTGCAGGGGGCACGAATTCAATCCCTGGTTGGGGAACTGAGATTCCACATGCCACACAGCATAATGTGCACGCTCAAGATGGAACATTTTGATTACGGTTCATGAGGGTAGACATTTTTGTCCATTCTGTTCACTGTCTGTCCCCGGAGCCCACAATATATATTTAGTTAGTTGGTTAAGATGTATTTGTTGAATGAATCAATAGAGGTTAATCAATAAATAGAAGTAGAATAAATGACAAATCAAGAAGGAAAAATCAGAGAGCTAAGAGACCTACAAAGGTAGCACTGTGTAATGAGCTACGACGCCAGGATTACCAACTTGCAGGTTCACTTGGGGAGGCTGCCCGAGAGGGAAGTGAAAGCGTCATTTGCTCAGTTGTGTCAGACTCTGCGACCATGGACTGTAGCCGCCAGGCTCCTCTGTCCATGGGATTCTTTGCTGAAACTTAGATTTCTCATTTCTAAAATTGTATCAGTAATGCGCCACAGTGAAAAGTATACGCCATACTGAGTTACCGTAAAGGTAAAATACACATACACACTGACACCCACACACAAACACACAAAACATATATACATGTAAATGTAAACAGCATATTCAATTATATCAATATGTATTTTGTATATATGAACACATACATATATATATACACACATATATATCTCTACAGAGAAAGATTACCACGTTGCTTAGTCTTTAAAACAGTGGTTATGATTATAATCAGTGATAGTGGAAGGATTAAAGAATGACTTCAGTGATGCCATGGAAATCTGGGAACTGGGCATTTCAAGAAAGAAGTCAGTAAAAAATCATAATCTAATATAGCAAAATTAAACTCAAACACAACTATAAAGGTAAATGGATAGATTCACCTATTAATAGTAAAAACTACAACTAGAGTCCATGAGCTGCAAGGAAGGATCCCATGTGTCACAACAAGACCTCACACAGCCAAACAAATAAATAAAAATTAAATTTAAAAAAAGAAAATCTGGTTCATATTGCTAAAAAATAAAAAACTGCCTCCAAAGAGAAGCTAAGAGGAAGTGACGGATCATGACTGCATGTAAATTACTAGACAATGATAGAGAGCAGGCTGCTACACACAAAAACAAACACAGACTCAACTATTAATATCAGACTACACGATTCAAGGCAAGTGGAAAAGAGAAGGGTGCTTTGTAATGATACAGATATAATTCACAGTGGAGAATATAACTCTCATAAATCTTTACAGTTTAATTTCACAAAATAAACTAAAACTGCAAGAAGCAATGGAAGTGCCATCATCATGACAGATTTTTCACCTGCTCACCCAGCTCCACAACAGATCAAGGCAATCAGGAATAATGGATACAACCGACAATATTATAATGAAGATTTTTTTATATTTGTATGTATCAAACTCTATAAGCTGAAAACATTTACAGGGAACATATACTGGAAAGCATATTTCAGGGACTGCCCTGATGGTCTAGTGGTTAAGACTTCCCCCTTCCAATGCAGGGGGCATGGGTTTGATCCCTGGTTGGGGAACTAAATCCAACTTGCTGTGCAGTTGTGGCAAAACGAAACAGAAAATGTATTTTATACCATGCCCAAATCATGACTTCAGTGATTTCAAAAAAAAAAATTTATAAATAATGCCACTATAATATCTTTAAAGTAGCAATAACAAAAATACTAAAACTATGAGATAATAAAGCTTTATACACAGACAAATGTAAACCTTAAACTTTGATAGTCTAGTAAAAGTGAATATAAAATAATTATGCATTCAAAGAAAAGACTATAAAAAGAAACAAAATAAAGCAACTGATAACAAAAATAATTTCCCAGGCCCAGATAGCTTCACAGGTGAATTCTATCAAACATTTAGAGACAACATAATGCCTACATCCTTCTAAAACTCTTTTAAAAAACTGCAGAAGGAACACTTCCAAAGTCATTCTATAAGGCCACCATCACCCAATACCAAAATTAGACAAAGACCACACAAAAAAAGAAAATTACAGGCCAATATCATTGATGAACGTAGATGCAAAAATTCTCAACAAAATTCTAGCGAACAGAACTCAATACCACATTAAAAATATCATACACCATGATCAAGTTGGGTTTATTCCAAGGATGCAAGGATTCTCCAATATACTCAAGTCAATCAATGTGATACAACATATTAACAAATTGAAAGATAAAAACCATATGATAGGGAATTCTCTGGCGCTCCAGTGGTTAAGAGTCTGCCTCACAATGCAGGGGATGCAGGTTCAATCCCTGGCTGAGGAACTACGGTCCCACATGCCACACAGTAACTAAGCCCAAGGGCCACAATCGCTGAGCCTTGCCTGCCACAAGTAGACAGTCTAAGTGCTGCAACTAAAACCTGACACAGCCAAATAAACATTGAAAACAAAAAAAATATGATAACCTCAACAGATGCAGAAAAAAACCTTTGACAAAATTCAGCACCCACTTATGATTACAACTCTTCAAAAAATGGGCATAGAAGGAACCTACCTCAACATAGTAAGGCCATATGTGATAAACCCACAGAAAACATTGTTCTCAATGGTGAAAAACTGAAAGCATTCCCTCTAAGATCAGGAAAAAGACAAGAATACCCACTTTCACCACTATTATTCAACATAGATTTGAAGTCCTAGATACGGCAATTAGAGAAGAAAAAGAAATAAAAGGAATCCAGATCAGAAAAGAAGTAAAACTCTCACTGTTTGCAGATGACATGATACTATACACAGAAAACCCTAAAGATACTATCAGAAAATTACTAGAGCTAATCAGTGAATTTAGCAAACTCAGAGTATGCAAAATCAGTACTCAAAAATCACTTGCATTTCTACATACTAACAATGAAAAATCAGAAAAAGAAATTAAGGAATTAACCCCATTCACCCCTGCAACAAAAAGAATAAAGTATCTAGAAATAAACCTACCTAACCTACTCCAGTGTCCTTGCCTGGAGAATCCCAGGGACGGCAGAGCCTGGTGGGCTGCCGTCTATGGGGTTGCACAGAGTCAGACATGACTGAAGTGATTTAGCAGCAGCAGCAAGGAGACAAAAGAATTGTATCCAAAAAAAAAAAAACAATAAGACACTGATGAAAGAAATCAATGATAACATAAACAGATGGAGAGATATTCCATGTTGCTGGGTTGGAAGATCAATACTGTGAAAATGATGAAACTACCAAATGCAATCCACAGACTCAATGTGATCCCTATCAAATTACCAGTGTCATTTTTCACAGAACTAGAACAAAAAAATTTACAATTCATTTGGAAACACAGAAGACCCCGAATAGCCAAAGAAATCTTGAGAAAGAAGAACGAAGCTGGAGAAATCAACCTTCCTGCCTTCAGACTATACTAAAAAGTTACAATCATCAAGACAGTATGGTACTGGCACAAAAACAGAAACATAGACCAATGGAACAAGATAGAAAGCCCAGAGATAAACCCACACACCTTTGACTACTTTATTTTGAACAAAGGAGGCAAGAATATACAATGGGGCAAAGATAACCTCTTTTTCAATAAGTGATGCTGGGAAAACTGGACATGTTCATGTAATAGAATGAAATTAGAACACTTCCTAACACCATACTGAAGTGGTCTGCATTCCTTATCCAGTGTGACAAAATGTGGTCCACTGGAGAAGGGAATGGCAAACCACTTCAGTATTCTTGCCTTGAGAACCCCATGAACAGTGTGAAAAGGTAAAAAAGACAGGACAATGAAAGAAGAACTCCCTGGGTCAGTAGGTGCCCAATAAGCTTCTGGAGAACAGTGGAGAGAGAACTCCAGAAAGAATGACGAGATGGATCCAAAGCCAAAACAACACCCAGCTGCGGATGTGACTGGTGATGGAGTAAAGTCTGATCCTGTAAAGAACAATACTGCATAGGAACATGGAATGTTAGGTCCATGAATCAAGGCAAATTGGAACTGGTCAAAGAGGAGATGGCAAGAGTAAACATCAACACTTTAGGAATCAGTGAATTAAAATGGACTGGAATGGGTGAATTTAACTCAGATGACCATTATATCTACTACTGTGAGCAAAAATCCCTTAGAAGAAATGGAATAGCCATCACAGTCAACAAAAGAGTCCAAAATGCAGTACTCAGATACAATCTCAAAAAGGACAGAATGATCTTTGTTCGTTTCCAAGGCACATCATTCAATATCACAGTAATCCAAGTCTATGCCCCAACCACTAATGCTGAAGTTGAATGGTTCTATGAAGACCTACAAGACCTGCTAGAACTAACACCCCAAAAAGATGTCCTTTTCATTATAGGGGACTGGAATGCAAAAGTAGGAAGTCAAGAAACACCTGGAGTAACAGGCAGATTTGGCCTTGGAGTACAGAAGGAAGCAGGGCAAAGGCTAACAGAGTTTTGCCAAGAGAAGGCACTGGTCATAGCAAGCACCCTCTTCAAACAACACAAGAGAAGACTCTACACACGAACATCACCAGATGGTCAATACCAAAATCAGAATGACTATATTCTTTGTAGCCAAAGATGGAGAAGCTCTATACAATCAGCAAAAACAAGACTGAAAGCTGACTGTGGCTCAGATCATGAACTCCTTATTGCCAAATTCAGACTTAAATTGAAGAAAGTATGGAAAACCGCTAGACCATTCAGGTAAGACCTAAATCAAATCCCTTACGATTATACACTGGAAGTGATAAATAGATTCAAGGGATTAGAGCTGATAGACCAGAGTGCCTGAAGAACTATGGATGGAGGTTCGTGACACTGTACTGGAGGCAGGAATCAAGACCATTCCCAAGAAAAAGAAACGCAAAAGGCACAGTGGTTATCTAAGGAGTCCCAACAAATTGCTGAGGAAGAGCTAAAGGCAAAGGAGAAAAGGAAAGATATTCCCAACTGAATCCAGAGTTCCAAAGAATATAAGAAGAGATAAGAAAGCCTTCCTCAGTGATCAATGCAGAGAAATAGAGGGAAAGAACAGAATGGGAAAGACTAGAGATCTCTTCAAGAAAATCAGAGACACCAAGGGAACATTTCATGCAAAGATGGGCTCAATAAAAGACAGAAACAGTATGGACCTAACAGAAGCAGAAAATGTTAAGAGATGGCAAGAATACACAGAAGAACCATATCAAAAAGATCATCATGACCCAGATAATCACGATGGTATGATCACTCACCTAGAGCCAGACATCCTGGAATGTGAAGTCAAGTTGGCCTCAGGAAGCATCACTATGAACAAACCTAGTGGAGGTGATCGAATTCCAGTTGAGCTATCCTAAAAGCTCAAATCCTAAAAGATGATGCTGTGAAAGTGCTGCACTCAATATGCCTGCAAATTTGGAAAACTCAGCAGTGGTCACAGGACTGGAAAAGGTCAGTTTTCATTCCAATCCCAAAGAAAGGCAATGCCAAAGAATGCTCAAACTACCGCACAACTGCATTCATCTCACACGCTAGTAAAGTAATGCTCAAAATTCTCCAAGCCAGGCTTCAAGGTGAACCGTGAACTTCCAGATGTTCAAGTTGGATTTAGAAAAGGCAGAGGAACCAAACATCAAATTGCCAACATCCGTTGGATCATCGAGAAAGTAAGAGATTTCCAGAAAAACATCTACTTCTGCTTTATTAACTACACCAAAGTCTTTGACTGTGTAGATCACAACAAACTATGAAAAATTCTGAAAGAGATGGGAATACTGCCTCCTGAGAAATCTGTATGCAGGTCAAGAAGTGTAAGTTAGAACTGGACATGAAACAACAGACTGGTTCCAAATCGGGAAAGAAGTATGTCAAGGCTGTATATTGTCACCCTGCTTATTTAACTTCTATGCAGAGTACATCATGAGAAATACTGGACTGGAAGAAGCACAAGCTGCAATCAAGATTGCTGGGAGAAATATCAATAACCTCAGATATTCAGATGATACCATCCTTATGGCAGAAAGTTAAGAGGAACTAAAAAGCCTCTTGATGAAAGTGAAAGTGGAGAGTGAAAATGTTGGCTTAAAGCTCAACATTCAGAAAACGAAGATCATGGCATCTGGTCCCATCATTTCATGGCAAATAGATGGGGAAACAGTGGAAACAGTGGCTGACTTTTATTCTTCTGGGCTCCAAAATCACTGCAGATGGCGACTGCAGCCATGAAATTAAAAGACTCTTACTCCTTGGAAGGAAAGTTATGACCAACCTAGATAGCATATTTAAAAGCAGAGACATCTGCCAACAAAGGTCCGTCTAGTCAAGGCTATGGTTTTTCCAGTGGTCATGTATGGATGTGAGAATTGGACTGTGAAGAAAGCTGAGCACCGAAAAATTGATGCTTTTGAACTGTGGTGTTGGAGAAGGCTCTTGAGAGTCCCTTGCACTGCAAGGAAATCCAACCAGTCCATTCTAAACAAGATCAGTCCTGGGTGTTCATTGGAAGGACTGATGCTGAGGCTGAAACGCCAATACTTTGGCCACCTCATGCGAAGAGTTGACTCATCAGAAAAAACTCTGATGCTGGGAGGGATTGGAGGCAGGAGAAGGGGACAACAGAGGATGAGATGGTTGGATGGCATCACTGGCTCAATGGACATGAGTTTGAGCAAGCTCTGGGAGTTGGGGATGGAAAGGGAAGCCTAGCGTGCTGTAGTCCAAGGGGTCACAAAGAATCAGACATGACTGAGCAACTGAACTAATACCATACACAAGGATAAACTTCAAATGGATTAAAGACCTAAATGTAAGACTAAATAGTATAATACTGTTAGAGGCAAACAGAATACTCTTTGACATAAATCACACAGCAAGATCTTCTATAACCCACCTACTAGAATAATGGAAATAAGAACAAAAATAAACAAATGGGATCTAATTAAACTTAAAAACTTTTGCACAGTGAAGGAAACAATAAACAAGGTGAAACGAAACCTTCAGAATGGGAGAAAATAATAGCAAAGGAAACAAATAACAAATAGTTAATTTCCAAAATATACCAGCAGCTCATACAAGTCGATATGAGAAAAACAAACAACCCAACGAAAAACTGGAAAAAGACATAAACAGACATTTCTTCAAAGAAGATATCCAGATGGCTAACAAAGACATGAAAAGATGCTCAACATTGCTCATTATTAGCGAAACGCAAATGAAAACTTCAATGAGATATCACCTCACACCAGTCAGAATTACCATCATCAAAAAGTCTACAAACAATAAATGCTGGAGAGGGTGTGGAGAAAATGGAACTCTCTTGCACTGTTTGGTGGGAATGTAAATTGATACAGTCACTATGGAAGACAGTACAGAGATTCTTAAAAACCTAGAAATAAAACCACCATATGACCCAGCAAGCCCAACTACTAGGCATATACCTTGAGGAAGCCAAAATTGAAAAAGACACATGTACCCCAATTTTCATTGCAGCAGTATTGACAATCGCTAGAACATGGATGCAATAGATGTCCACTGACAAGATGAATGGATAAAGAAGCTGTGGTACATAGATACAATGGAATATTACTCAGCCATAAAAAAGAATGCATTTGAGTCAGTTCTAATGAGGTGGATGAACCTAGACCCTATTATACAGAGGAAAGTAAGTCACAAAAAGAAACAAATATCATATACTCACACATATGTATGGAATCTAGAAAGACAGTACTGATGAAGCTATCTGCAGGGCAGCAGTGGAGACACAGACAGAGAACAGACCATGGACACGGGGTTGGGCGAGGAAGGAGGGAGGGACGTATGGAGAGAGTAACACAGAAACTTACATTACCATGTGTAAAATAGATAGCCAGCGCAAATTTGCTGTCTGACTCAGGGAACTCAAATTGGTGCTCTCTAACAACCTAGAGTGTGGGATGGGGAGGGAGGTGGGGGGGAGGGGACATATGCGTGCCTATGGCTGATTCATGTTGATGTTTGGCAGAAACACAATTCTGTAAAGCTGTTATCCTTAAAAAAAAATAAAAGAGAGAGAGAGAGAGAGCCACTGAGAACAAAAAAAGAAAAGAAAATCATAAATTGGTAAACAATTACAATTATAAAATTGATATAGTAATAGCTTTTTCAAAATGTATTTATTCACATTTTTCCATTTATTCCCTCAGTTAATAAAAACCAATGAAACTGCTGAATTACCTAATATTAACAATGACTTTCAGTGTGACATACTCATTTTTCTGTTTTACACAATTCCTTAACCTTTGGGCTTTCCCCCATGGCTCAGTGGTGAAGAATCTGCCTGCAGTGCAGGAGCTATATATGCAGGTTAGATCCCTGGGTTGGGAAGATTCCCTGGAGGAGGGCATGGCAACCCGCTCCAATATTTCTGCCTGGAGAATCCTGTGGCCAGAGAAGCCTGCTGCTAAGTCACTTCAGTCGTGTCCGACTCTATGCGACCCCATAGACTGCAGCCCACCAGGCTCCACCGTCCCTGGGATTCTCCAGGCAAGAACACTGGAGTGGGTTGCCGTTTCCTTCTCCAACGCATGAAAGTGAAAAGTGAAAGGGAAGTCGCTCAGTTGTATCTGACTCTTAGCGACCCCATGGACTGCAGCCTACCAGGCTCCTTCGTTCACTGGATTTTCCAGGCAAGAGTGCTGGAGTGGGGTGCCATTGCCTTCTCCCAGAGAAGCCTGGCAGGCTACAGTTCATAGGGTCACAAAGAGTCAAACATGACTGAAGCAACAGCACAGACTGGCTTTTGCATCATCTTAGATGTATCTATACTCTTAGATGTTGTTTTATCTCATCAAGAATTTCTTTTCAGTATCCTAAATAAAAATGCACACCCCATGAATGTTCTTTTCCTTGGTATAACTAAGTTCTTGTATAGCAAGAAGAAGAAAAAAAAAAAAAACCTGGCTCTGGCCATGTTAAACAGGAACAGAATTTGTTGGAAGCGTACCTATAACTTCCTGGCTCAAAGTGAAGGCTTAAGAAACAGATTTATTTATAAAAAGGATGAGATGCCAAGGCAGTCTTAGGGATCTGAGCTATGAGGACTAACTGAGTGTCTCACCAGACTGCATGATCTAAAATAAATACTCTCCAACTATTTTCTTTTAATTTTCCTGTCCCTGTGCCATTCTACTCAAGACATAGTGACCTAGAAGATTTCAACCTCATCTTGTAACTAGAGCAGGGAAGAGCAATTGTTTTTCAGCATACCAAGAAGGAACGCAATGGATAAAGAGGTCTTTCCCCAAAAGGATATTAATGCTGATTATCAAGAGCCAAGACCAGCCAACCAACTTGCATCACACGCAGGGTCCTGTCCCAGTCGCTGCTCCCCACTTCTCCCTTTTCTCTTATCTTCGCTTACCTTCTAATCCTACACACACTCTGTGGAAACTTTATCCCCCACCCCTGCCACCAGGACCTCAGTTATCATTAATACATTCTGCAAATTCTCAAATCTGTATCTTAATCTCAGACCTCTTCCTCAAGCTTCAGATCTTTATTCCCAAGGATCTACTACAAATTTCTTCATTTAAAAAGGGAGCATCCCAAACACCTCACATTCCAAATTAAACTCATTTCTCATTCCACTGCTGCACCCTGGAGTATTTCTTGGAATGGCCTTGATGACTGCCTGAGCAGTGACTATGAGAAAGGACGGAGTCTATTTGATATGGAACCACTGATCCAGATTCTGGAAGGGTTTCAGGCAAAGGAATGCCGGAGGTGAGACTCGTGGACGAACAGGACGTGACAATAGTCAATTCAAAGCAGTGTGTGGGAGGCAAGAGAAGAGGCCTTGGGATAAATAGGGAAGTTTCCTTTAAAAAAAAAAAAAGATACCTGAGCAAAATGTCTGATATCAAAAAGGAACATGAAGCGGGTAGTTCAATATGGATGAAGCACAGAAGAGTAGGAGCATGTCTGTGTGTGTGAACATGTATGCGTGCATGTGTGTGTATCTACAATGAGAAAATGAGGTCTACTTCCTAAAGACTAGAGTTGAGACTTCGCTGGTGGTCCAGTGGCTAATACTCCACACTCCCGGTACAGGGGGCTAGTGTTCCAGCCCTGGTCCAGGAACTAAATCCCACACAACGCACCTAAGAGTTTGCATGTCACAACTAAAGATCAAAGGTTAGGACTGCTCGAGCATAAAGGATATGTGACCTATTTAGGGAGCCACAGGAAAATATTAGGAAAGAAACCCATCTATAAAATGTAATTTTGGAAAAATCTAGAGAATGAATTGGTAAGGCTGGAAGCAAGAGGACTAATCCGAAACTAGTGTAATGTCCCTATTGAGAAATGAGTGCTTAGATAGATGCGGCTGTGCAGACAGAAAGGAAGGGAATTATTTAAAAAGAAACTGGACTTCCTCAACTTGGGAAAGAACTGAATACAATGTGAGAGGAAAAGGATTGCTGGCTTTAGAAACTGACTTGTTGGTGATGTCATTTGTTAATGTTGGAAATAAAAAGGAAAAGGGGGTTTAGAGGTGGCAGTGGGAATGACTACCCTTTGAAACATTTAGTTGGAGGATCCTATTGGGGAAGTGCAGTGGACTGTTAGATGTACATAGGTTTGTACCTCGGGAGAGAGGGCTGGGTTGGAGCTGATAAATTTAGGAGTCATGAACATGATACCATAACATTAAGTCAGTAAATGAAAAAGATGAGTGAGTAAAACAGAGACCTAGAATAACTTTTAAAGAAGAGTCCAAGGAAGAGTCCTAGAAAGAGCATTGCAAAGGACGGCCTCAGAGAGTGCGAAAAAAAGATAGCAAGTGTTGTCTAGAAATTCAAAAAACGTGAGCTTTTAAAGTAAAAGCAAAGCTTTCAGGGTTGTTCTCAGGACCAAGTATATTTCTGTTCTTGGGGAAAGCAGTTTTAGGGCTATGATGGTGACTGTGTTCACTTTGGAATAGATAGCACATGAAGGAGATACAAAAAATCAAGAAAGACAAGTTTTGGTTTTGGTTTTAGTTTTTGTTACAGTTGGAAAAGAAACACATGTTTAACTGCTGATAAGAAGTAGATTATAAACGCTGAGAATGTAATAGAAAAAGGGTAATAGGACCATGGTTCCTGAGTTACTGGAAGGAGACAGGATACAGAATATAGATTAGAAAAATAGAAATAGATAGAACGTATAGCCTTGTACACTATTTTAGAGGAAAAGCAGAAGATGGACCTGGATACAGACACTTGCACAGTGCTGGTTTTGTCATTTAGGACATTGTGGGGAACCTTCTCTGTTTCTGCATGGTTTGTTACAGGAAGTGAAATGGGGCAGGGTTTGGGAGTTGGGGTTTGAGGAGAGCGGAAACTGCCTGAAATACCTCATGAAGCAAAACTGACAAGAGACAAGCAGAAACTCCTAATTACTGAGGTCAGATACCATGAATTCAGAGTGGCTCAAATTTCTAAATTTGTGGAATTATTTAAAGAAAGTAAATCACTGACTGATTCTCCCATTTGAACAGGTGGAAAAGGCAAACATCTAAATGCTGACACACTGGGATTGGGCATGATGGACTTAGAGATATTAAAAAAATCTTCAAAGTGATACATCATGAAGAGGGTTATTTTTAAGATTTCATGGTACAACAATTCTTGACGACAAAGTGCAGTGGGAAGTAATGGCTAAAATGAAAGGAAAACCATGGTCTCTCATGATACAGAAGTTAGGGAATTTAGAAATTAAGGTAACGAATGTGTCAACCATACAAACCCTGAAGTCATTTTTGGATGATGCTGTAGGATTCAGGAAGGAGAAAACACGATCCTGATTTTTTAATCTCCAGTGAATAACCTAGGGTGCCAAGAAGCACAATGATAAGAGCAATGAGGTAAGTCAGAGGATGTCTAGCTGGAGGTCATGAGCCTCAAAAAGCACGTTTCATGAAAAGGTATTAGAACAACTATACACAAGTGGCCACTCTGAGGTTTTCAGTTTGCAGCAGAATGATCGACCTCAATCTAAAGAACTGAAGGCAAAATGCTGTACTTGGTGGAAACCCAAGTTTTAGTTAAAATAAGTAGATTAGAATAATAGTTAAAGAGATATATCAAAGATCTAAAGACCAATGAAGGTCTGGGGTCACAATGACAATTTCTGGACTCAATAGAATAGCAGTGATAGGGAAGATGAGCAGAGATTATTGGGATAAGAAGAAGGAAGACCAGAAGCGCTAACACCTTGAGAGGTTAGCAAGAAGAGCAGGGATTTTAGAGATGGTGAGTATATGTAGCCCCAACTTTTCAAATTCACTAAACCTAGAATTTTCCTAATCCTGACTGCAGGGGGCTGGGTGGGGGGTAACTCAAACCTGTGATCACATGCTTCTCTACAAAATACATTTCCTCATCTCTTGGCGAGCACACCACTGTAAGGCAAAGCCACGGGTATGAAAACGGAGGTCATCTGCAGAAGCAAGCACAGGCCTGGAGACTAAGAGATACGCTAATGAACTGAAATTCAACATTTCAGCCTTTGGGTGAGAGCGTCCCCAAGGATGAGGTACGCAGCCAGAAAGTCTCCTTGGCTACGTGGCACTGACCCTCTGAATGCATCCCCAGTCACTACCCAGAGTCTCAGATTGATTCTGGGCCCACAGTGGTCTCAGACTTACAGGCAGAGGAGCAGAGTGATTAAGACATGGATCTACTGCTGTGCTGCCTTTGGGCAGTTATCTTACTTTTTTCACTTTCGATGCTTATCTGTAAAACAGATGTAGCTTCCTCCCTGAGTTGTTGGGAGGATTCAACTAAACAGATCTGAAACACCTAGCACAAAGGTGGAATAGAATATGTGTTCAATAAACGGTGGCTTCTATTATTGCTCCCCTTCCCCTTGACCCAAACAATGTTCTGGCAAGAAGCACACAGAGCTCTTCTGAGACTGCTCACAGGACCTTGCTGAAAGGTGGTGGGGGAAAAACAGAGTCAATTTTAGAATAGGTGTCTCACTTCCTTCACTGAATTTTCCTGGTGCTAAGCCAGTCTTCTCTCCCTGCCTACTCCTGCCTTTAAAAAAAAAAGAAAAAAAAAAAAAGTGCAATCTGGTAGTATTTTGGACCTTGGCACTGGAAATTAACTCTTAATTCCAGGGAGGGACCACACAGTTCTGTATTTTCAGTACCTCATGGGAGAATCTGGTGCACAGCCAGGATTTCAGACCACTGTAGACTAGTCTAGAAAGGCATGAGTGTCTTTGTCAGGATAGCCGTTAGGTGAAAATGACATTCGCAGTGAGCAAGTAGTATCTCACAGATTTCACCTCTAAATAAGGGCGAGTTTGGAATAACCTCTGAAATCATTTGGCTCGGTTGCCAGTTCTTACTTCCAGCTGAACGTCCAGACCAGGTTTATTCTTGGTTTATTCTTTAGCCACAGATCATTTCAGATAATGAAGGTCTACCCAGACTTCTCTACCCCACCCTCTCCCAAATTACTTCACATTCGTGCCTCAATGTCTCTGCTTCTTCTTTGCCTTTGTTTCAAAACCCAAAGCTAAAAATAAAAGTATTTCCTTTTTAGTAGATATTACATCTACACACAGTACATAATTCAAAAAATCTGAACTGCATATAGTGGAAAGTTGATTTCCGTTCCTGTTTCCTAGTCACCTACTCCCACTACTTGGAGACAAGCACTGTTAACCGTTTCTGGAATATCCTTGGCAAGATAAACATATTTTTACATACACATGGAGTGGATTATACCTCTGTTTTGCCTATTTTGCACATTACAATGGGTACTGGAGAATTTTCTATATCAGCATATATAGATAGTTATCATTCTTTATAAGAGCTGTATGTTCTCCAATGTTTGAACAGAACAACATTTTATTTAGTTTCCTTGTTTAAAAAAAAAAAAACCTACCATTTTCAGGTAGCTTTATATATACCGTGAAGGAACAATATTCACACATTATGTTTAAAAAGCAAGACAAGGAGGGGAAATTATGGGACCGCAAGACTAGCAAGAATAGCAGACTGTTTTGTTTTTTTATGAAATATCTGTGACACAGAAACGAATATTTGTGATAGATATAGATTACTATATAGACAGAGTTTTATGAAACAAAATAGAGAAACACCTCTGATCCCATCACCCAACTTAATAAAATAGCACCTATAACTTCGAGGCTCCCTGTCTGCTCCTGTCCATTCTATCTCCCAGCCTCTGCTTCTCTTTACCATTTCATTACATACTTATTGAATTTTATAGAATCATACTGCATATTTTTTGTGACTTGCTTCTTTTATTTATCCTTTTCTAGGATTCAACCTTTCTGACATATGTAGTTTGAATGCATTCATTTTCACTGCAATGTAATGTCCAATTCACGGACACTGGACAATTTCATTATCCATTTCTCAGCAATGAATGTTTGCATTCCTTGCAGGGTTTTGTTTTTACTATTATTAGCAATGCTGCTTATACATGATTCCTTGTATAAGGATTCCTTGTGTTCCTTGTATAAATGAGCAAACATTTCTCCAGTGCATATGCTAGAACTGAATGTGCTCATATTCAATTTATAAGATAAAACCAATTGTACCAATTTATACTCTATAGTTTCAGTGTCCCCATGGTCCTACATCTTGTCAAAATTTGCTATTGTCATACTTCAAATATTTATCAATGTATTGAACATATTATAGTACTTCATTGACTATCAATATGAACTAGAGCATCTTTTATATATTAAAATATACAACCAAACAAAATATTTTTATATATTTACTGAGCATTTCTATTTCTTCCATGAAATACCAGTTTGTATCTTTCATCCCCTTTTCCATTATTTCCTCTACTGTGAAATTTTTTTTTTCAGATTTTGCCTATTTTGATTGGTTTAATATTTCATTTATTTGGAATAGTACTCCAGTTTTCAATTTAATGTATAATATGACCAAAAAAATCTTCTGGCATGTGGATTGCATTTTTTCCTATATTAAATCTTTTGATGAAAAGAAATTGATAACTTTAATGGAGTCAAATTTATCAAACTTTTCTTTTATGCTTTGCACTTTGTAAATGTTATTTAAGAAATCTTTTCCTACCTGAAGACTATAAAGAAATTACTCTACATTTTCTTCCAAGTTCCTAAGTTTTCTTTTCCATTTAAATTATCAGCACATAGTAAGTTCATTCATGCACACACAGATAGGTATATAGACAGACAGATGGATAGAGAGAGAGTTGTTTACGGAATAAGACACGTTTTCTTCCCTGATGCTCAGTGCCCACCTCATCACTGATCAAATATTCACACCCTCATCATGCTGTTCCTCGACTATCAAATTTCTGGTATCTATTGGCCTCTCCTTGTGCCAAGACCAGTATCATATTCTCTGCAGATTATAATGAATCTTTATATTTTATAAAGCCTATCTTCCCACTTCATCCCACTTGAAGAATTTTCCGTCACTCTTGGCTCTTTGCACTTCCATGTAAATTTTTAAATTAATTTTTCCCATTTCCTCATAAGTTCTGTTGGATTTTAGTCAGAAATGCGGTCTCTGTGATATTGATATTTTTTAAATATGTTGAAATTTGCTTTACAGCCAAATATATGTCAATATATATACATCATCTATGTGCATTTGGGAGAAAAAAGTTAGTATACCTCAGTGTTACAGAAGTTGATGCATACCCACTGTATAAATATAGGAGTTTTTTTCCTTTAGTTTCTATGCGTTTACTGGTATTTCTTTTCCTGCTTAATCTCTCAATTACTGAGTAAGTTTGCTAAAGCTTCTCACTGTGAAGATGGATTTGTCAATATCTCCTTATAGTTACATCAGTTTTTGTTTTATATATTTTCAAGCTATTCCATCAGTTATGTACACATTTAGAATTATTATATCTTTCTGTTAACTATGAGTAACTCTTTTTTTCCCTTCTAATGCTTTTTCCATAAAATACATTTAGTTGCTACTATTATAACTATATAAATTTCTCTTGGTTAGTATTTACACAATATATCTTTTCTGTTTCTTTGTTTTCATCCTTTTATTATCCTTAAAGTTGAAGTCTGTCTTGCACAGAGCTGAATTTGTCTTGTTATCAAGTGTGACAGCTTGATTCTTTTTTGTAAGAGTTCAATTAATTTACATTAATTATTAGCAATTTTTACTCATGCATACAATGATATTTTTTTCTATTTGTTTTGTCTATGTCGTTTTTCTCCCTTCTTTTGAAATAACTTAATCTTTTCTCATTCTATATTTTTTCCCTCTACTGATTTAGAAGATATGCATTTTATCCTTTTCATGGTTACTACTGAAACGTTTAAAATAAAATCTTTACGCCTCACTCCACCTCAGGGCCACTTTGTTGCACAACCCCACACGGTGAAGCACAGGAGAAGCCCAGCCCCACACTCTAAAATCTTTAACAATAAAAGAATCTTTAAAAGCTTTAACCCCATTGAATAGTTGAAAAACTATTTTTGCCCTATGTTTTAGTTTTCTCTATATTTTTAATCTTACATATTAGATATTTTTATTATTTTTTATTCAATCAATGTTTGCTACAATTTATCCACATTTTTAATTTCTTTTACTTTTCCTTCTTTCTTGAATCTCAGACCTTCATTTCAAGATTCTTTTTCCCTTCAGTGCATCCTTTAAGCAATACTTTAGTGAGATCTTTCTTTTTTATAATAAGTACTGACTTTTATATTTGAAAAAAAAAAAGTTTCATGCTCATTCTTGAGAGTTTTGATATATAAATTTAATATTTACAGTTATATTCCCTAAACACTTTGAAAATATTAATATAATTCTACTGTTAACCATCTATCTCCATCATTACCGTGGAACCTAGCTGAGAGTCTAATTGTTCCGTTGTAGGTAATCTGTCTTTTTAACTGGGCTCTTCCATGATTACTACTATTGTTGCTGTTAACTTTATTTGCAGAGCTGTTTTATGTTTACAGAAAAATTGAACAGCAAAAGAATTCCCACATACCCCTCACCATCTCCATGACCAACCAGTTTCCCCTAGTTTTAACATTTAGCACTAATGTGGGATGGGTTTCCCAGGTGGCTCAGTGGGTAAAGAACCCACCTGCCAATGCAGGAGATGTGGGTTCCATCCCTGGGTTGGGAAAATCCCCTGGAGAAGAAAATGTCAACCCACTCCAGCATTCTTGCCTGGGAAATCCCATGGACAGAAAGCTTGGGGGGCCACAGTGCATGGGGTCACAAAAGAGTTGGACGTGACGTAACAACTAAACTACAACTCGTGTGGTATGTATGCTACAATCAATGAGCCAAGGCAGTGCATTAATATGAACCAAAGTGCATAGTTTATATTAGGGTACATTCTTCCTGCTGTGTATTGTACAGAGTTTCGTAAATGTACAATGACTTGTCTCCAGCGTAACAATATCACCCAAAATCGCTCCACTGCCCTGAACATGCCCTGTGCTCCCTCCCTTCCTACCCTTGGTGAACACTGATCTTTTTACTATCTTCACAGTTTTGACTTTTCCAGAAAGTCACGTAGTTAGAATCACAGTATGTCGTCTTTTCAAATTGGCTTCTTCCACACAAAACTCAGCTTTTAAGGTTCCTCCCTGTCTTTTCATGGCTTGACAGCCTGAGGTCTGTGGGGCCTCCTTACAAATTCACCTAAGTTGCAAGCATACCTCTAAAGTAAGCTTCTATTTAAAAAAAAATTTTTTTAATGTAATTGAAGTATGAAGTGAAGTGAAATCGCTCAGTTGTGTCCGACTCTTTGCAACCCCATGGACTGTAACCTATCAGGCTCCTCTGTCCATGGGATTTTCCAGGCAATAGCACTGGAGTGGATTGCCATTTCCTCCTCCAGCGGATGTTCCCGACCCAGGGATCGAACCCAGGTCTCCTGCATTGTAGACAGACGCTTTACCATCTGAGCCCCAGGGAATTGAAGTACAGTTGATTTAAAATGTCACGTTAGTTTCAGGTGTGTAGCACAGTGATTCAGCTAAACATACATACTTTTTTTGGATTTTTTTTTTTAGATTGGTTATCTATTTTATATATAGTAGTGTGTGTGTGTGTGTGTGTGTGTGTGTGTGTGTGTGTGTGTTGTGTCCAACTCTTTGTGACTCTTTGGACTGTAGCTCGCCAGCTCCTTTGTCCATGGGATTCTCCAAACAAGAATACTGGAGTAGGTCGCCATGCCCTTCTCCAGGAGATCTTCCCAACCCAGGAATCGAACCCAAGTCTCCTGTGTCTCCCGCAAGGCAGGCAGATTCTTCACCCAATGAGCCATCGGAGAAGCTCAAATATAGCAGTATGGATATGTTAACCCACAAGCCAAAGAAAGACAAATATACGATGTCACTTACATGTGGAATCAAAAAAAATGATACAAATGAACTTATTTGCAAAACAAAAATAGACCCACAGACATAGAAATCAAATTTATGGTTGCCAAAAGGGAAAGGAGGGGTAAGAATAAGTGAGGGGTGGGATTAACATATGCATGCTTCTATTTTCTTGGAGGAAACAGTCTATTTTCATGGGAGGAAAGACTATCCTCCCTGATGGTAGAACACTGACCCTGCCCCTTGTGCATCAGCTATCAGACTACTGTACTAAGGAACATTTAAGTCTTTTCCTGGCGTGCCGTAATGCTACAGTAGCTACTACACTGGCTGCAACAGACTCTCTTAGAAACCCAAGAGCACTACTGTCTACTTCTGTTAGTTCAATTTAAAAATCTTACCTATTTCCCATCTGTCCCTGTCAATGGACAACGGGTTATTTTCCAATACACCTGACCATGTGATAAAATCATATACAATAGAGTCATTCTTATCCTAAAGGAAATCAGTCCTGAAAATTCATTGGAAGGACTGATGCTAAAGCTGAAACTCTAGTACTTCAGCCACCTGATGCAAAAAGCTGGATCACTGGAATTGACCCTGACGCTGAGAAAGATTGAAGGCAGGAAGAAAGAGAAGGGGAAGACAGAGGATTGAGATGGTTGGATGGCATCACCGACTCAAATGGACATGAGTTTGAGTAGACTCCAGGAGTTGGTGGTGGACAGGGAGGCCTGGCGTGCTGCAGCCCATGGGGTCGCAAAGAGTCAGACACAACTCAGCAACTGAACTGACTAAAATAAGATTATCTTCAAATGTTTGATTGACCAAAATCTCACTACAATTTTCACCAATCTATGGTATTACCTTCATTCTAATATTGTTTCCATAGCTGTTATTCAAAGCCAGTCACCCTCAAGGCAGTGTTAGTATTATTTGAGAAGCACAAATAAAGATTTCCCAGCTGAAAAATTTCCTTCCCACTAAGCTGCCACTAGGGAAGGAAAGAAATTAACATTTATTGAGTTTCTTCTAAATGTGAAGCACTCTCATAAAAAGTTATCTCATTTAATCCTCGCAACACCCTGCAAGATGGGTATCATAATCTAAATTTTGACACGTGGGGACACTAAAAGCTGCCAGTTTCCTCTGAAGGGAAGGGATTCTGCCCTTTGTTATTTCTTCAGAACAGCCCAGCAGTGGACCCAACAGAGGGACTCAACAAAAGGTCAACTGGATAAATGAGACTTGAAAAGTCTAAAAAAGAAAAAACTGAGGTCAAAAACTTTCTAGAAACCAAGGAAAAATGCAAACCCCATACTGATTCCAAATTCCTGTTGCTGCTGCTGCTAAGTCGTGTCAGTCTTGTCCGACTGTGCAACCCCATGGACTGTAGGCCGCCAGGCTCCTCTGTCCATGAAATTCTCCAGGCAAGAATATTGGAGTGGATTGCCATTTCCTTCTCCAGGGGAATCTTCCCAACCCAGGGATCGAACCCGGGTCTCCATCTTTGGAGGCAGATGTTTTACAATCAGCCACTAGGGAAGCCCCAACCTTTATTAAGAGCCTAAATTAATGTGCACCCCTGATAGCTCAGTTGGTAAAGAATCCACCTGCAATGTGGGAGACCTGGGTTCGATCTCTGGGTTGGGAAGATCCCCTGGAGAAGGGAAAGGCTACCCATTCCAGTATTCTGGCCCAGAGAATTCCATGGACTGTATAGTCCGTGAGAAGAGTCAGACACAACTGAGCGACTTTCACATACACACACACAAATTATGACTTCCCTGAAAAAAAAAAAAAAAGACTTCCCTGACAGTCCAGTGGTTAAGACTCTGTGCTTCCACTGTAGGGGGCATTGGTTCAATCCCAAATAGGGAAACAAAGATCTCATGCATACCACCCAGCCAAAAAAAAAGGGCAAAAAAACCCTAAATTACATGAGGTGCTAAGATTGCGCTACTTGAAAAAACTTACATCATGGTATAACTCAAACGTTGAAAAAAAGTATATGCTCTGCATTTTAATCAGTACCAGGGACACAGTTGGGATACAGGAATATTACTTCCCTTTTCCTATCTGAATAGAGCCACATTAGACCTTTCTAGAGCCAGTTCTCTCTTGGATCGTCCAGACCACAGACATCACTGACATCTCACATGTGGGGCTAACACGTCTATGCATTTTCTTGGCTTGAACCTATAGCAGGACTTTCCAAGACTGCATTCTGTTCTTCTAATTGTGTGCCCATCACTATGGTATTATTTGAAAGAAGAACCAGACGAAAAGCAACATTTGGCGTACATTTAGCATGCGGCAGACCTGGACCTAGCCACCCAGCTAAGCGTGGAGGACTTGGAATCCAGTCCAGCGCTCCTGGATTTCCATTTCAAAATAAGTTAAAAATAAAGAAAGGTGAGAGGCAGGGAGTAAAACTGATTAGCATTCCAACCGAAGATAAACCATATTTCTGTTACATCAATGAAATCTAAATGCAGAGTCAAGTGGGAAAAGAAATAGAGAAGGAAAAGGAAACAGGGGAGAAGACACTCTTTCCTAACTTTTCACTTACTGACTCCATCACAGCCCAAAATTGCACGAACCCACTGAGCTCTTCAAATCTATCCTTCTACTCAGCTTGCATACTTCTAACATCTTTTCACACACAAGTGCTCCCAGCAACTTTCCCTGTTACTGGTACAATGGGCTGCTTGGAATTGGCCTTCCAATCATAGAAGGATCTACCCAAACCAGAGTGCATAAAATAGACCCCAATTCTAATGAGCCCTAAGGAGATTACTGAAAATCTTTTTTGCTCCCAATTTTGCTTGTAAACATGTCATTGTACTCCCAGAAGAAAGGTATTTTGCCAATAGCATCTAGAATACATCACCAACAGGGTCAGTACAGTGCATCTGCCTGGAATGAGTCCCCTGGGCCACTGGCTGGGGCTCCACCAGACGGTCTCAAGGCACCCAGGTGCCTGGTCCGGAGAGAGGTCAGCCTCAGCCCCTGGAGCTAAGCTGGCACTCAGTGGACAAATCACTTTCAGGTAAGAAGTGAAGATCCTTCCCTCACCTCCTCCTTCTCCACTGCATATACACTTAAGTATTCATTTTCTATCTCTGATGTAATGAATAACCACAAACCCGGTGGTTTAAAATAACACAAGTTTCTCATCTCACAGTTCTAGCAATCAACAGTCTGAAATCCTTTTTTCCTAGATTAAATCATGGTGTGAGTAAGCCTGCATTCCTTCTGGAAAATCTAGAGGAAAACCTGTTTTTTTGACTTTTCCCACCTCTCAAAGCCACATACATTCCTTGGCTTGTAGCCCTTTCCTTCATCTTCAAGGCCAAGAGAGTACTATCATTTCTCCCTTCTGACCCCTGCTTAATCCTCACATCTTGTCCACAATACCCCTGGCCATCATCTCCAGTTCTTCTCATAGTCTATGATGAGCTTAGTCACTTAGCCATGTCTGACTCTTTGCGGCCCCATGAAGCCCACCAGGCTCCTCTGTCCATGAGAGTCTCCAGGCAAGAACACTGGAGTGGGTTGCCATGCCCTCCTCCAGAGGATCTTCCTGACCCAGGGATCGAACCCAGGTCTTCTGCCTTGCAGGCAACTTCTTTGTTGTCTGAGCCACCAGAGAAGCTCATCATCTACGACACACCCCACTAAATGGTTACTTCAGACAACTGTGGCAGGATATACAAAAGGGAGCGTTCAACTGCTGAAGCCCACACACCTGGTACCCCATGCTCCACTGCAATGCAAGGCCACCGCAATGAGAAACCTGTGCACCACAAGCAGAGAGGAACCCCCACCTGCCACAGAAAAGCCTGCACACCAATGAAGACCCGGTATAGCCATAAACCAATCAATAAATAAAACTTTTTTTAAAGGGGGTGGGGGAGTGTTGATCAGTGTGGTTCAAATCACGACAGCCAGGCCATAGGCTTTCTTCAAGCATGAGGTTGATACCACCCCACGTGGAATCACGAGCTTTATGGATGTGCAATCATCCAAAATCCCTCTTACCAGGCATGAGGTGAGGGCAAGTAAGTGCTATCCTTCTCTCACAAAAGGGGGATGGTAGTAGTAGCATTAGCTGCTCAGCTGAGTTCAACTCTTTGTGAACCTATGGACTGTAACCTGCCAGGCTTCTCTGACCATGGGGCTTCTTCAGGCAAGAATACTGGAGCGGGTTGCCATTCCCTTCCCCAGGGGATCTTCCCAACCCAGGGATTGAACCAGGGTCTCCTACATTGCAGGTGGATTCTTTATCATCTGAGTCATCAGGAAATACAAGTCACAAAAATAACTTGTGTACTTGGGACTTGTATACTTTCTTTCTCCAAAGAAAACCTGCAATTTCCCAATAAACCTCCAGCTGCATCAGCTTTTAACAGTGGCCCACCTAAAGCAAGAGTAAAGGAAAAAGCTTTTTTTTTTTTTTTTACAACTCCTTTGCAAGTTTAACACAAGGAAAAATGAGGGAATTGTCACATAGATGATCTTGATCCTCAGCAGAAGCCTGAAGGAAAGGAGTTCCATTTTAACATCCTGTCATATTCAGTCAGTTCTGCTAGGATGCTACATACGTGCTCCTAAAAATCACCACATAAAAACCTCAGGGCTTAAGGGTTTATGGACATAATATTCAAAAACTTTTTCAGCGACACATTTAAAAAAGTAGAACTCTAATAAATATAGGAGCGCAGTTTTTCACTTGTTAAATGGTTAAGAAATACATAAATGGGTTGCAATAAATATGACACTTTACCTTGAAAAGCCTTATGGTGTGCTTGTGGACACAGGCATCAGAAAGATCGCAACTTGTGAGTTACTGTGAAGTGGTGAAAGGAGAGTCACCAGGAGAGAAAGGAAAGGAGGGGACTCAGATGGAAGGATGGACTCCAAAGGTTAACGGTGTGACTTGTAACAGTGCAGTGAATGCAGGTAGCTGGCAGAGGTTTGAGGTGGGTGGGTGGGTAGGTGTGTGTGTGTGGGTGGGTGTGGGTAGGTGTGTGTGTGTGTGTGTGGGAGGGTGGGTGGGTGTGGGTAGGTGTGTGTGTGTGTGTGGGAGGGTGGGTGGGTGGGTGTGGGTGGGTGTGGGTGTGGGTGTGTGTTTCTGCTCTGTGCATTCCTTGCTGGCTAGGCTTAGCTGAACGCAGTTTCCTGTGTTTGCCTAGTGTTTCTTGTGGATGAAATCATGCATAAGCAAATATGAGATTCCTGTTATGCTCGAATTATTCTCTGATACATCCGTTGTGTTGGAACAAATTTGCATTTTCAAAACAAGCATTATAGCAAAACTGAACATATTTGTGTATGAGTGCTCTGATAAGATCCTCCTAAGGGAGATAAGCCAAAGGATAGTAGCTTATCAAACTATTACACACAAGTTGTTTTCACTTTTCGGGCATCTCTGGGTATTACTGGACAGATGGTGAGAACTAAAAATCATTCCCCTACATTAAAGGTAAAATGGAGAAGAGAGTGGGAAGATGTCTCAGGGGGACGCAAGAGGAAATGGAAGCAAGGAAGCAGTCTATCACAATATGAAGTAAACTTCCACTGAATTCCTGGTCCAAAAGCCTCTACCTACATGCTGTATGTATCATTCCAACCATATGACACTCTGGAAAAAGCAAAACTATGGAGACAGTGGGACGTCCCAAGTAGTCCAATGGCTAAGACTCTGAGTGCCCAAGGCAGGGGGGCCTGGCTTCCATCCGTGGTAGGGGAACTACATCCCACATGCCACAATTAAAACTCACTGCAGCCAAAGAAAATAAATAAGCAAATAACTATGTAGGCAATAAAGGGGGGCTTCCCAGTGGCTCAATGGGAAAGAACCCACCTATAAAGCAGGAGACATGGGTTCGAACTCTAGGCTAGGAAGATCCCGTGAAGAAAGGAATGGCTATGCACTCCAGTATTCTTGCCTGGAGAATCCCATGGACAGAGGAGCCTGGTGGGCTACAGTCCATGGGGTTGTCAAGAGTCAGACATGATTTAGCAACTGAACAACGACCACAGGAAGAAGGTCAGTGGTTGCCAGGGTTTAGGTAAGATGAGTAAGCAGAGCTCAGAGAAATTTTTAGGGCAGGGAAGCTATTCTTCATGACACCACAACAGCAGATACCTATCATCACACATTTGTCAAAACCCATAGAATGTACAACAGCAAAAGTGAACCCTAACGTCAACTGTGAGCTTTAGGTAACAATGACGTGTCAATGTAGGTCCATCAAGTTATCGGAAATGTACCACTCTGCTGGGGAATCTTGATGGTGGGGGAGGCTGTGCGTGTGAGGGTGTCAGGGGGATATATGGGAAAATCTCTATTTTCTGCTTAATTATGCTGCTAACCTAAAATGGTTCTAAAGAATAAAGTCCATTTAAAAAAAAAAAAATCCTTCCTCTGAAAAGAACTTAAATGTAGCCATTACAAATATGTGTGGAGTATGAGTTCAATGCAGCTACTAGTTGTCAACAGAAAAGCCTTAAGACTTTCTCAAGCAATACTGTTCTGCCATAGAGCTTTTCCAACCTGTGTTTCTCAGTCATAGCACCCTGAAGAGAAGTGGAGAGCATCCAAAGAGGGAATCAGATTCACATTTCTTACTCTGATCAGGCACAAGCTCCTGCTGCATGTAACTTGTACGTCTGAACCAGTTTATCCTGAGAACTAACAAGAGGCACTAGTTTTTGCATTCGGCATAATGTTGACTGCGAGGACTTGCCTGGTGACTCGAAGGATAAAGAATCCACCTGTAAAGCAGGCAACCAGGGTTCCATTCCTGGGTTGGGAAGATCCTCTGGAGAAGGGAATGGCAACCCACTCCATTACTGTTGCCTGGAGAATTCCATGGGCAGAGGTGCCTGGCGGGTTGCAGTCCATAGGGCCTCAAAGAGTCGGGCACGACTGAGTAACACTTTTCACTTAATGCTGACTGCAGAGAGGCAGGTAAGTGCTCTAAGGGATTACAGTGAGCAAGCCCAGAAGAAAGCATGTCCATATGAGGATTTGCTTTGCAAAAAGGAAGGTGAGAAGGAAAGTACAGCGCAGGGCTTAGAAACAGAGGCCTAATCTAGTTACAGCTAATGGGGAGAGATCCCGGGGCTAGGCTAGGAGAGTAGGTCCTGGATGAGAGAGAAAGTGGTGTTCTGAGTGCAGAACTCATGCTGCTGCCTCCAGTGCCTTTGTCTCATCATCTTAACAACCACAATGGCAATATATTCTCTTGCTCTTAATTTTTCCCAGAGAGCACAGGGCCTCCCCTCTTCCCAACCCCTCATCCCCTCTTCTTCCCTGCCATCACTTCCAACATCCCTAGTTCAGTTCAGTCGCTCAGTCGTGTCCGACTCTTTGTGACCCCATGGACTGCAGCACACCAGGCTTCCCCGTCCCTCACCGACTCCCGGAGCTAACCGGTAGCTGGGTACTGAGTTGAACTCCAATATCCCTAACCTTGCTGCTATTGGACATGGGACCTGTTTTAGCTACTTATTCCTAGACTTCTAAGCCATCCTGTTATTATTTAAGGCGTAGTTGTCACAAAAATAGATGCAGAGTTAAGGAATCATAAATTAAAAAATACATATATGACTTAGGGGGCATAAATTGGGAGGCTGGGATTGACATATACACACTACTATATAAAAGATAACTAATAAGAGCCTGCTGTATAGCACAGGGAACTCTATTAGGTGCTCTGTAAATACCAATATGGGAATGGAGTCTAGAAGAGAGTGGATATATGTATATGCATGGCTGACTCGCTTTGCTGTACAGCAGAAACTAACACAACATTGTAAATCAACTGTACTCCAATAAAAAGTTTCTAAAAACTAAAATAAAAACAAAGAACATGAAAAAATACATAAGAATTCTTTCACCTTATATAATTATAATTGCTTTTTAAATTTTGCTTTTAATTGCTTATTCATGCTTAAATTACAAGGTTTTAGTGTTAATTCCGTAATTCCTTAGGCACATTATCAAATTCCAAAGCTAAAACTGCTTTCCTCAATTTGGTGCAAACTTTTTCAGAGGCAAACCTGCCCTGCACTGCCAGGAGAATATTTTTATTTTTAGCCTTTATTTATCTCACTTAGAACGAGTAAGCTTACATTTCACTACTGAATTAATAATACTCCAGTCAACTATTAATTGACCTGCTTAAAAGGTGCTGCCTCAAATCCCACTAGGATGTTACACAAACCAGGATACATATAATTTATTACTTTTCTATACACCAAAAATCTTGACCTCCAAAACATATTTATTGTAAGCGTACGGGTGAGAAGGAATTGAAAACCTGCATGATTTTCAAAGTTTTCCTGTCGTCCAGGAAACGTAACGCTAGGTTTTAGTGCAGCTGCTGGAGAAACTGCTGGCTGAGGCCAGGTGGGTTCTTTCTGAGCACTTGGCTACACGTAATTCCCAACACGCTGTGCAAATGCGTGTGAGCAGATGACCAGAGGACTATGATGTGAAGAGACACGTGATGCCGCTCTTTCATGCAGTTAAGGTCACATCTCCCGCTCCGGACTTCAGCTTTTTCTTACCCACTTTGTTCCCACTAACCTGAAACTGAGTTGGAAGCCATGTCCCAAGCGATGCCAGAGACACTTTGCTAGCCACAAGTGTGCGTGACTCTGTGGAGCAGAGACCACTTATTCAGCAAGCACTGTTACCTAAAGAAAAAGGAAACTTTCTCCACTATTTAATCCACAGTATCTTGGGCTTATCTTTGTTACAACACTTAACTGCTACACAACAGCCTAAACCCAGACATCACCAATTTGAAATTAGCATGTTGGTTTCACTGTTTCTATTTAAAATGTGTATACAAATATTTGAGTGGGTTTCTTTATTTAAATAAGATGCCCTTTCAGCTCACTGGTTTTTTTCCCTCTTATTGAATCTTAATTAGCATGCAAAACAATTAGCTGGTCAGCATTGGCCCAAATTGACTAAACTGTTTTCCTTCCCTTTGTTTCCAGTCATTTAATAGTAAGCTTCTTAACTACCAACTTTCTCAAACACTGTTTGTTTCTCTCAGATAATGTAAGGAGCAGCCCTCAAGGTTGTCTCTGTATAGATTTCAGTAGAAGGAAAAGACAAAAAGAATCATAAGTCTCTTTTTAAAAAGATCTTTCTAAAGGGGATAAACATATACAAAATATATGCTTATAAACTCTGGGAATTCATTTTATTGATTCTTTAGGATTCTTGAATTTCTAATCAGTCTAGCCTTGATCCATTCACTAGCTTTTCATTAATATTCTAAACATGCTAACCAAGACACTGAAACTCTATCCAATCAAATCAGACTGTCAGGAACATACTGATAGACCTCTAGACGAGCCAGACAGCAAATCCTCAGCTATACTGAGAAAACGACTGGTTATCTGAGGAGCCAGAGTACTGATACTTGATTAGAAAATATCATTGGTACCCTCTAGCTACTTAACAACCAAAAACAATGAGATAATCAGCAAATCTTCATAGGGAGAAAGCTATTGGTTGTTTGAGAACCCAGAGTATTAATATTTGGTTTAAAATACTGGTGGTATCCTCCAGTCACTTAACAACCAACAACATGGTTTTATTATATGATATCCTCTGTTTTAAGACTACATTTTGCTATCATTGCAAGATCTTAAATTTTGTACCCCCAAAAAGTAAATGTTTTCCACTTACTTGGTCAACTAAATGCAGAATGAAGAAAGAGAAGGAGGAAATTCAAACATGGGAAGGAAAAAAAAAATTGAGTGTAACGTAGCATCTTATTCCTTCCCACCCGTGATTTTTCTCTTAGAAATTCTTTACGAATGAATTTGGTACATTAAAATAGTACAACAGTTCCCAGTACATCAATGACTTCTCTTAATTCAAATACTTTTGCCGACAGACTTTTATTTGATATTCTTCTACCCTTCTGATCTGCTGCTTCTTTAAGCAAACCTGAGGATTTCTTCCAAAGCTCAATACTTGGTCCTATGTTCTTCTTGATCTCCAGTCTTTACTAGATATAAAGTGATGTCATTTCACACTTCCATTATTTTATATATATGACAATCACTGTAAAAACCCTTCATGCAGTCTGAATCTGTCAAAAGAACTGATTTCTGTCTCTAAAAGCCAAGGAAGAGACTTGCCCGGTGATCCAGTGGCCAAGACTCTGCCCTTCCAATAGAGGATGTCGGGGTTCCATCCCTGGTTGGGGAAATAAACTCCACCTGCTGCCAACTAAGAGTCTGAATGCCACAACTAAAGACCCTGTATGCCTCAACAAAGATCAACGATCCCTTGTGCCGCAACTAAGACCTGGCACAGCCTAATTAATTCATTTAAAATAATAAATCAATAAAAGCCAAGGGATTCACTGTTCTTTTCCCACTATGCGCCACTGCTGCTGCTGCTGCTAAGCTGCTTCAGCCGTGTCCAACTCTGTGCGACCCCATAGATGGCAGCCCACCAGGCTCCCCTGTCTCTGGGATTCTCCAGGCAAGAACACTGGAGTGGGTTGCCATTCCCTTCTCCAATGCATGAAAGTGAAAAGTGAAAGTGAAGTTGATTAGCTGTGTCCGACCCCGTGGACTGCAGCCTACCAGGCTCCATCCATGGGATTTTCCAGGCAAGAGTACTGGAGTGGGGTGCCATTGCTTTCTTCAATTATGTGCCACAACCTCCCTCAAATACAAACGTTTTATCAAACAAACTGGATTCTTCACTTAATTTCTACTGAAGAAAAATAAAGCCCAGTGGTTAAAGAAAACAGGCTCTGAAGTCAGTACACCTAGGTGGATATTGTACACCTGGGCTCTTCCACTTGACAAAGTTGTGGCACTGGGCAACTCCTTTAACCTTTTCACAGTAGCATAAACATTATACACAATACTTCGCCTACAACAGATGTTTAATACATGTGAGAAAATATTTTCCATCTGGGATACATTATCCAACAGAATATAATCTAAGTAGAGAGAAAACACATACACATAGAAAATACTTCAAGTCACAGGTGTTCTCTCTGCCTCCATTTCATCAATGCCCTAAAGAAGCTTCAAAGCAATGGCTTAATTACCTAAGCATGAAGGTGTGATAATCAGTCATCAGGGTGGAAAGCTAGGGTACAGTCCCGAGAGGGCTGCACTTCTAGAAAAAGGGAAAGGATCTGAACCCAGACAGCCAAGATACCGTCCACAAATGGAAGATACAGGTGGTAAAACTGAGAAGAGGTGCATAAAATAGAATGTGATTTCTAGCAGACACAACTGCATCGATAAAGTCTTCCACAGCATGCCCCTTTTAAAGACTTATTGTTTTCCTCTTCATTAAGGAGCTAGTAAGAAAGAAGATCAAATTATCTGTTCAACTCCTGAAGAGTTCAAAAGAACCCTGCTGTACATTTAGTATGTGAAGGATACATTATCTTCTCCAACTATGATAATGGTTAAAAATCACAGAGTTGGAGCCAGACCACTTGGGTTCAAATTCTATTTCTACTCCTTGCTGGCTCTTTGAACATGGTCAAAGTCAAGCAACCTCTCTGTGCTTCATTTTCCCACCTGGAAACTGGTCATAACAATGGTAACTGTATCTCTGGATTGTTGTGAGAATGAGTAAATGTGTTAAAGGACTTAGGATACTCCCATGCAAAGAAGAAGTGCTATAAGCATTTGCTTTCATCATTATTACCATTATCATTCTATTTCTTTTTCTTTTTTTTTTTCATTCTATTTCAACATAATTCTTTTCTCAAAGGAATTGTCCCACTGATGACAGCAGAAATCAATTTAAATACTAGTGATGAGGTCAAAAGTAATTCGCTGCCTGTGGGATTGTTTATCAGAGGGTGGAGCTTGCTCTTTATCAGCTATACACATATCAGCTGTACAGACACCTATGCATGGTGTTGAGTGCTGAGGCGCGGCCAAACTTGGGCCATAAACAGACATTCATAACCAAACTCCACTGCATCTATCTTCACTCTGAATCAACTTAGGAAGCATGTGCTATACAGCACTTTAAGCCACATTAATTTACAGTGCTCACCACCTGAGTCACAGCAGTCTTCTCCCTTCTGACATATAGGCAGATAAACTCTTGCAAAGAGTAGCGAGGAACAGCTCACAAGTTCACCCCTGTTCCAACAATGCAAAAGTACAAACATTTCATCGGCTTCAACAAATTTCATTTTTATCATCCTTTCCTTGGTATGCATAATACCCGTGTCGTTCTGCAGGCAAAGGCAAGCCATACCAAAGGAGGTTGTTATCAGGCCTTAAGCAGAACTCGAAATGGCGTTCCTTGTTTGGAGCGTCTTTCCTCTTTGACAGAAAACGCATTTATTTCCTGTGTTTTCAGTTGAAGGTATAACAAGCATACAAAGACCAGGGCTGCTTTCGCCATTACATCCTCAACGCCAAGCACAATATGATGGGTAGACGCTCAACATTTGTTCAATGAGTAAAATTCATGTCAGGCAGGCAAAGTCTGGGCTTTTAGGGCCCACAAAATACTCGGACATACATCAGCTACCACGTATTGGACAGACTTCGGTTTTAGAGCGCATGCCACGTCTTTTACACGAATTACTGGCTAATTCACCGAAACCGAAAAAGTAGATTAATTTCCTGCCAGCGAGGAAACTGGGCCGGAGTTAGACACGAGGTTTCCCAAGGTGGGTCGGGGCGGGGGGCGGAGGGCGGCAAAGGGCCTAGGCTGGCTGCGACCCCGGAGCCCAGACGGAGCCCCAACCCGCGAGGCACAGGGGATCCACGGCAGAGCTCCTCCCAGCCGGGGTGCGCCCGGCCTCCGGGATGGAGACCCGCCCGCAAGGTGGAAGGGCTCGGCGGGGGCGCGGGACCCCAGGCCCGGCCGGCGTCGCGGGCTCCTCGCCACACCGCCTACCTCCTCCGGTGCTGCCTGGGCGACGCGCTCCGAGCGCTGGAAGTCAAGCCGTCGGGGAGGCCGCTCACGGGCCCGCGGGAGTCGCAGCCGCGGTTCCCGCGTCGGGAGGGCCCCCAGCCCCTGGCGCCCACGTGCCGCCGGGACACCCGCGCTCCGCCGGCCACGCGGCTCCGCGGTTCCGGGAGCGCGGCTTCCTGCAGCTCTAAGAACAGGAATTCCGAGCACACGTGGGCACATCTGAGCGAGTTCAGATGTGTTGGGCTTCCCTGGTGGCTCAGCTCGTAAAGAATCACCTGCAATGCGGGAGACCTCGGTTCGATCCCTGCGTCAGGAAGACCCCCTGGAGGAGGGCATGGCAACCCACTTCAGTATTCTTGCCTGGAGAATCCCGTGGACAAGAGGAGCCTGGCGGGCTACAGTCCACGGGGTCACAAAGCGTCAGACGTGACTGAGGGACTAAGCGCAACGCAGCACAGCAAGGCTCTGAGAGTTGAAATAACTTGGGGAAATTGAAACATGACTTTGTGGTGAAGTTAAGAGCTCCAAGGACTATCTGGTTTCAGAGCCCAACTACTGCTCCCCAATTCCTCCCAGGATAGATTTTTCTGGGGGCATAAATACAGTGCCTCTGGCAAGACCATAGGGCACAGAAAAGCATGTTTTCACTTGTGTGAAGCTGTGTGTCTGCTTCTTCAGAAATGCCAGTGAGTAAGACATTCTGGACTCCCTGCCGTGCACATTAAATTTTGTAGAGGGATGTTACGGCCTTCAAACACGCGCCCACAGGGTCCGCAGGCAGCTTTCCCGCCTGCAGAGAGATTCCCGGGGAATAATTAGAAATGTACCCAAAGGTTTATGAATATGTGCCTTCATCACAGCGCCGGTCATGAAATAGCTACAAACGGAAAACAATCTAAATGTCCCACAGTAGGAAAATGATTAAACAAATCAGGGATACTCAAATGATAAAATATCACTCCCCATTAAGAACTATGTTTCCAAAACAATTACTTTTAATACATGATCCTATATTATTTCTGGATGCTGAAGGACAAAAAAAAGAGTCGTAGGGAACATTATAAGACTAGTTGAGGAATTTTTAATATGGACTGTTTATTAAATATCATCAAAGAATACTGAATGTACATTTTTATAAAATGAAACTTAACAAATGTACTAATTCTTAGAAGATACATACTTATATATTTAATGATAAAAAGCTGTATTTTTAAGAAATATGAGAAGACAGTTTACAATATAATTTGGGGTAATTAATTTTCATTTTGCTCGAAATATATATATATATACACACATAGAAAAAAAAAATTAGAAAGACACATACCAAAACTTAACATTGGTTATCTCTGTGTAGTGAGATTAATCTTTTATTTTTTGCACATTTGTGCATACTTCTATTTTCCTATTGTGACCTATTATTATTTTGTTCCCTCCTCTCCAAGGTATATGCACAGAGAAATCTAAGACTAGGAAAAGGTTGACTGACACATCATTGAGTTAAAGTAGTATAGGAGAGCCTTGTATTCAAAGTAAGATAAGGCACCAATACACACAAAAAATAATAGATCAAAGTTACATTTATGTTGTAAGGGGAGGAAAATAGATAAAATAGATTAAAGTAGGAAAATAGATGAAAACCTTACTTGAAGAATGAAGTTTTATTGGAGAAATATTATACAATATTTTATTTTTTAGTTACTCTGCTGCTGCTGCTAAGTCACATCAGTCGTGTCCGACTGTATGAAACCCATAGACCGCAGCCCACCAGGCTCCGCTGTCCTTAGGATTTTCCAGGCAACAACCCTGCAGTGGGTTGCCATTTCCTTCTCCAGTGAGTGAAAGTGAAGTCCCTCAGTCGTATCAGACTCTTCGCGACCCCATGGACTGTAGCCTACCAGGCTTCTCCATCCATGGGATTTCCCAGGCAAGAGTACTGGAGTGGGTTACCATTGCCTTCTCCGTTAGTTACTCTAAGGCAAACAAAAAAAAAGGTTATCAAACTGCAGTCCTGAGTGGAATCTTGGGTGATGTCCTCCAACCTTAGGATAGACTGTCCCCTCTCCTCCAGCCAGCTGTGGGGATACCTGGTGGTTTACTCGCCAGGCCAGCTGTGGGGATACGTGGTAGTTTACTTGCCAAGTCATGTCCGACTCTTGTGACCCCATGGACTATAGTCTGCCAGGCTCTCTGTCCATGAGATTTCCCAGGCAAGAGTACTGGAGTGGGTTCCCATTCCCTTCTCCAGGGGATCTTCCCAACCCAGGGATCAAACCTGGGTCTCCTGCATTGCAAGCAGATTCTTTACCAGCTGAGCCACCAGGGAAGCCCCTGTGAGGATGTAAGGAAGGAAATGGCTATGGTTGTGGATTCTACCTGGTGATATTCGCTGCAAGAGGCTACCAGTGCCTTGCTGTCTCCTGGGGAAATTGTCCATTGAGGAAAAGGTGGAAGAGAAAGATTCAGGAAGAAGAGAGGAAGTTAATGGATGGATAAAAGGCAGCTTGACTGATGGGAGCAGGTTCTTTGTGGGACTCCCTTTATGTTGAAGGAAATGCCTTTATCACATGTTTTGGCTGAGACAGGGAGACCCAGGTCCTTGCAAGGGGGTGCCTTCACCAAGCAAGGAAGCATATCTTTTCATTTTTCACACTGGCCTGTCTTGCTCCCACCCTTCCTACCACATCTGCTTGGCTTGGAATTTATATCTAGAAACCTTGGGTGAAAATTTTCTTGCAACTTTTATATCATTATTTACACAAACCCAGAAGGATAAGAAATATATAGATTTAATCTTCCCCATCCCTCCCCTGCACACACACTCAATCAGTGGCAGTCCCAGTGTAGATAGTGATGCAGCCAAGATCTACTCAGAATAACTTTCTCAGAGGAGAAAAAAAGAAAAAAAAGGCTGGTTTCCTTGGCAATATCAACCCCTCTAAGACATAGAGAAAAAATAAATAAAAGGGCCGTTGCCAAGATTATACTACAATTAAGTGTAATGTACACTAAATAAAAATGTATTCCTTTTATATTCATTTATCCAAATATTTAAAAATTCAATTTTTTGTAATTGAAGATGACATACTCCAAATATGCTTGGTGTCTGCTGTTTATAATTTGCTTCTTAGCTTTTTGAGAGAATAAATCAAGAAATAAAATTTAATAAAATAAGAAATAGAAAGACTTCCCTCTCAGCCCAATGATTAAGACTCTGTGCCTCCACAGCAGGAGGCACAGGTTTGATCCCTCGTCAGGGAAGTTCCACGTGCCTCAAGGTGCAGTCAGTAAAAAGAGAGAGAGAAACATAGCCACGGATTATCTAAAACGGATGTGACTGGTTCACCTTTCCACAATCCTCTAAGTATACCTGATGTCAGGGTGAAAATGCAAATACGGAACACAAAGAGCAGAAGAGGACAGAATCTGGGATTCAAAGTCTAGTTCATGTCTGCTCCCTGCCTTTGAGGGCGCAGGATTAAGATGTATAAGGTTGAATGACCAAAGAGGTCTAGATTAAAGAGAAGGGTAAACAGAGACCCCAAAATAAGCCCAGTTACTTACTGACCTCCTTCTATGACTTTCTATGCTGATTAAGAGGTCCCATTATCAACCTTTCCTTGTTTATTCTCTAATTTAGAAATTAAAATTTGTGAAAAACTTTTTCTTAATAATTTGCAGTCATTCATAGGTTAGATCCATGCGTTTTCTTGTCAAAGACTAAAAATACTGACACTGACTTATCTGAGTGGGAAGAGTGGATGAAGGGTCCCTCTGTGATAGGTGACATCCTGCAATGGGAGCAAGGAAGGAAAAAAAAAAAAAAACCTGGCGGGACAGAGTGCTAAGAATGTGGAGCTTGAGTGACACAAGACAAAAGAGACTCTGCTCAGTCACTACCCCCTTCCTACACCCTGGTGTGTTGGGATAAACAGAAAGCTTGATTTGGTCTTTCAGAGATGAAAAATCTTCTGCTTATAGAAAATAACAAAAGCTCGGAAAATAACCTGATATAAAACTCAAAAGGTAAAGAATCAGCCTGCAATGCAGGAAACTGCATCCTATCCCTGGGTCAGGAAGATCCCCTGGAGGAGGAAATGGCAACCCATTCCAGTATTCTTGCCTGGAAAATCCCATGGACAGAGGAGCCTGGAGGGCTACAGTCTGTGGGGTCACAAAGAGCCGGACACAACTGAGCAACTAACACACGAAACTCAGAAAATCACTCGGCACCCACAGCCTTGATATATGTTTCGACTAAATACTTTGCTCTGTCACCTTTGAATATATTAACAAACAACAGAAGCTTCCATGATCTTGTGAATATGGTAATGTGAGTGCCATGGTGATATTCACACATATCTTTGAACACATAACTCTTCCTGAGGACCAACTCTCAGGCCCCATAGGATGGGAAGAAAAGCACTTTTTCAGAGAAGGCCAAGTCATGAACAATAAAGAGAACCCATGCCTCCAGCCCCCTGGAGGAGTTAGGTTTGCCCTGGCACACAGAGCTTTACACATAAGACAGACACATGCAAATAGTAAGCTTTTTAGAGTCAAATAAATAAATACACTTGAAAAAAAATGACATAGATTTATAAACCTGGCCTATGACAATGGGATTCAGGTTACTAGGGACTAGTTCTATTTTACATTTTCAGTGATCAGCACATATAGGGGGCAGACTAGATAATGAATTTGATTCAAGACACAGGATAAAGTCAGCTTTCTCCTATTGGTGTTAGAAGTTGATTGTCCAATTTGGCTGTTCAATGGGGGCTCAAGATACTGGAAACTCTTGAGGGTTGTGGGGCGGGGGGGGTGGTGCTTTCTTTCAGATCACCTGATGTTAATACTATCAATGCATTAATCATCCTAATTAATAGTTATCAGTCGGTCTTAGACCTCACTCTCCGAGAATGCTGAGGGCATCTCCGTCAGACATGGTGATTCAGAGAACAGATGACAAGAGGGCCTGTGTTGGTCCCTTCGTTTGGGAGACAAGGGGAGAAGATGGGCCTGAGAGCCTCTTGGAAAGAGGCTGGAGGGAAGCTATAGATGAGGGACTCGTCTGTCACGTTGTAGAACGCTATATGTCCGGACTCATAGTCTAAGAAAATGCCAACCTTATGCACTGGCTCTCTGACGTGTTGGCCTTTCAAAGGTGACGAGACCCAAAGACTATAATCATCACCAATCTTTAAGCCTATAAGTGAGAAGAGGTCCCCAGGAGGCTTGGGGAGATTCCCCTTCCTGCTCACTGAGTCCTTGCAGATGCCCACCTCCCACTCGGTCTTGTTGCCCACTTCCACCTCCCAGTAGTGTCTCCCGCAGGTGAAGACCTGAGTGCCCAGCACCGTGGCAGACTGGTCAAATCTTTCAGGGTTGTCAGGCAACTGCTGTCGGATTCCTCCATGTTTCACACTTTTCAGATCCTCAGACAAGACTAGGTAGGCGTTGGCTGTGGCTGGATCCAGGGTTATATCCGCTGCAAAAGGAGAAAAGAATGAATCCCCGTTTGCATTCTAGAAAACTCTCTTACGTATGTGGAATTTACATTAAGGTCTTAGTATCTAGTCCTTTTTTTTTTTTTTTTAAACTAAGCCATGCAGCATGAAGGATCTTAGTTTCCCTACCAGGGACAGAACCCATAACCCCTGCCGTAGAAGCATGGAGTCTTAACCACTGGATCACGAGGGAAGCCCCTAGTCCTATTGTTTAAAATTTAATTTAGGTGACTGGTGCGGATTTTTGTCCTGACTGGAACAGTGTCTCTGGGGACCTTCTTTTACTGTATCATGAAACACAGAGTGGATCTCTAAAAGGAAGCCAATGAATCATGTGGAGAATGATACTAGATCTCTGATAATGGAGTGGAAGTGGTTCTGTTTAAAAGACACCTGTGGAACTAAGAGCTGTTTACCCACACAGGTCATATCTTTTGTCATTTGTATTTGCTTTAGCCAGGGTTGGTTATGGTTCTTGAGTTTGAGTGGGAGAAAAAGTTATCAGTTACTGAACTACTTAGGTGCCAGGCATTTTCTGTACATTATCTCATTTAATTATGGCAAATATTATTATCTTCTTTCCATTTTTATAAAAGAAAAAAATATTGAGGTTCGTAGAAGTTAGGAAACTGGGCCAAGATTACAAAGTTGCCGAGGGTTTGAATAGCAGTTCCTAATCAGCATTTGTCATTATCTCAAGCTTAAATGTATTGATAACTTCCTATGAGTTAGGGCTCCCCAGATGGCGCTAATGGCAAAGGATCTGCCTGCTCATGCAGGAGACACAAGAGTCACAGGTTGGATCTCTGGATCTGGAAGATTCCCCTGGAGTAGGGAATGGCAACCCACCTCAGTATTCTTGCCTGAGGAATCTCATGGACAGAGGAGCCTAGTGGGCTACAGTCCATGGGGTCACAAAGAGTCAGACATGACTGAGTACAGATAGAGTGCAACTGCCAATGACCATTTGATGAAACACGTTTTGAACCCCATGAGACACCTCCTCTCCCAGCCTCCTGGGAGTGACTTTCATTGATTATCCAGACAAGATTAGGCACCCCAATCATATCATTTTATACTTTTCTTTGTAGATCAAATCCCAGTCATCACTATCTGTTTGATTAATATCAGTCTCCTCAATCTCACTGTAAGATCTACAAAAGCAAACGTAAGTGTGTCTCATTCATCATTGTAAATATGTGCATGCGTGCTGCGTGCGTGCTAAGTCGCATCGGTTGTGTCTGACTCTGTGCAACCCTATGCACCATAGCCTGCCAGGCTCCTCTATCCATGGGATTCTCCAGGCAAGAATACTGGACTGGGTTGCCAGGCCCTCCTCCAGGGAATCTTCCTGACCCCGGGATCGAACCTGGGTCTCTCTTATGTCTCTCTTATGCATTGGCAGGTGGGTTCTTTACCACTTTGCACCACAGAGCCTAATAGCACAGTCCCTACTATAGCACACAGTAGGCACTTCTTAAATATCTGTTGAGTCCAGCATTCATTAGCCCTTTCTCTGAAGGTCAGATTGTCAACAAGATAAAAGGTGAAACCTAATGCTCACCTCTCTAAGTCTTAGCCAGTGTAAATATTTGGAGCATTCTAAAAGGAAAGTTCTTGAATGTTCCCTCACTGAGATTTAAGAGTTTAGATCAGCTTTTATCCTCACAAGAACTGAGGGAGCAACGCAGAACCCCCTGAGGAGGTCTGTGTGTGTGCGCATGCAAGGCGATGGGATGGACAAAACAGGACCATGCAAACAAAGGAAGGAGCAGGACTCAGACAGAAAACACAGTCAGATCAAACATCAATCAAGTCTCAGTGCTTCTGTCCGTTCCAGCAGAGATGGTCTGTGCCCACCCTGCACCCATCAACTCTGAAAGGCCCTAGAGGGTCGACAAATCATGCTGACTTACTGCTGAATTTTCTTAGCATCTCCCTCATTCCTGTGATGTGGCAGAGAGTCAGTTCCGTGCTGATGGCCTCCGGACACTGAAGCAAGAGGGGCTCGCTCCTACGGGAGGGCAGAGACGGTCACTTGGTCTCCTCCGCATAGATCGCATGACCTGCTCCAACCTGAGAATCCAGCCCTTTCTGCCCCAACAGCATGGATACTTTCATCCCCTCTCTGAAAACCTGTTGCTTCAGCACCACCACCCTGTTCCTTACACGACTGAACACAGAAGAAAAACCTACCTTTCCAGTATTCCTCTCACATCCTAAGGGTATAAAAGAAAGAAGGTTAGTTTTTCTGCACTCTGAGCACTAGCAAAGACAGTCCACTTAAAATACAGTCCTTTGCAGATTTCATAGAATCCCCTTCCCATGGCTCTAGAATACTTTGAATAGGGGAGCGTGTGGCAGAAAAAAGTCTCGAACTTCTTCTAGGGTGAGTGCTTGTGAACGTGAGACGTTTCTCACAATAACTAAAGATCTCTTTTTCTCATATCATCCTTTGTCACAGAATCTGTGGCTGAGAAAAATGAAGTTGCTCAATCGTGTCCAACACTTTGTGACCCCATGGACTGTAGCCTACCAGGCTCCTCCGTCCACGGAATTTTCCAGACAAGGGTACTGGAGTGGGCTGCCATTTCCTTCTCCAGAGGATCTTCCCAACCCAGGGACTGAACCCGGATCTTCCACATTGCAGGCAGACGCTTTACTGTCTGAGCCACCAGGGAAGCCCATGGTGACTGAGAAAGGAGTCAAACTATTGGCCTTATTATCTAATGATGTCTCCAGGAGGTAGAAATAAGCAAAGGGAAGTAGCTTTGTGAGAGATAAAACTAAGCCTCTGTATGGTTGGACTGGGTTATTGCACGTGCTAAGTCTCGCCTTAGTGGTGTCTGACTCTTTGAGACCCTATGGACTGTAGGCCACCAGGCTCCTCTCTCCATGGGATTCTCCAGGCAAGAACACTGGAATGGGTTGCTGCGGTGTCCTCCAGGGGGTCTTCCTGACCCAGGGATCGAACCCAGGTCTCTTAGGTCTTCTGCACTGGCAGGCAGGTTTTTTACCAGCAGTGCCACCTGGAAAGCCTGGACTGGGTTATTGGGAAGGCAATAAATTAAATAGCAGCATTCTGGGGAGCTAGTCTAGGAAAGTGATTTGAAGCTGGAAAGAGGAAACTGGAACACAGCTTATGTTTAGGAAGGTCCCAAAGGATGCAATAGAAGCCTAGAAAGGTAGCAGAGGAAAGATGGGGAGGGATGTGGACTCAGGACACAAATACCTGGGTTCTATCACCTACTAGCTATGTGGCAGGCAAACTATCCGAACTGCTAAATAATTGCCGCTATTGCCTGGATGAAAGGCGAGTTTTGGGGAGAATGGATACATGTATATGGATGGCTGAGTCCCTTTGCTGTCCACCTGAAACTATCATAGCATAGTTAATGGGCTAGACTCCAAAATAAAATAAAAAGTTAAAAGAAAACAAAATAATTGCCTCTATTAACCCATTTTATCGCTACCAACCACCTATAGTAAATATCATAATAGTAACCTCATCGGGTCTTTTTGAAGATGTAATTTAAAGTGCCCAGTACACAATGTTCATTAAATATAAAATATTTGGCAAAGCTGAGATTGCAATAAGGCAGGCACACACAAAAAAACTGGAGTCATCATTTGACTTGTTTGGATGGACATTCCTCTTTTTTTTTTTTTCTTTTCCTCTTCAAAATTTTATTTACAGTATACAGAGAACAGTCATTCTTTAAGAAAGTTTTCTTAGGGAGCCAGAACTTAATTTTTCAAGTAAATAAAGACAACTTTATTCTGTGCAACTTGAAATATGATAGATGACATAAGGGTGTTTTTTTTTTTTTTCATTAGTTTCTCCAATGTTCTTACCTCGAAAGACTCTATAATCGAGTTCTGACATGTGGACTCTATCTGTTCCATCATTTTGCTCAGGCTTCGCATCTGCTGGGTCAGCCTGATCTCATTGTCCCGCAGTTTCTTCAGGTTCTCTCGTTCCTCCATTTCTAGCAGCTGCAGTTGCAGCTGCTCCTCCTCCTTCAGGAACTGGTGCATTTTTGCATATTCTGACAGGACAACCTGCTTGCAGGTCTTTGCCTCTTCCTGCCATCACACCAGCACGCATGCATGCACACACACACACACACACACACGGACAATAAAGTTAGTCATAGAATCAATTACGTAGATTTTTAACTCTTACAAAGTCCTAGAGTTTCACTGTGACAATTCTTGAAACCTGACATATAACATATACATTCTGTTGACTAGCTGGGTGGATAGTTTGATATTTTAGGAGCTGTGTGTTGTAGTTTATAGTAGTAAAAAAAAAAAAATCAAAAATTCTACTCCTAGGAGATTGTCATTCTAGTGGAAGCAACAAAAATTAAACAAGCAAATTATGATAGGTGGTGATGAGTACTATTATTTTTAAAAAGTAAAGCAAAATTAAGTTAGGACAAAAATTAAGGTGGGGGAAGCGTGCATTCATTTATTCAACAAACATTTAGTCAATGAAAGTAGACAATGGATCACATACTAGGAATAGAAATGAACATCACCAATGCTCCCATGTAAGAAGTCAGAGGTTATTGAGAAAATCAAAAACATGCTTTTAGAAAATCTAATTAGACATTTAGTTCTGCTCTTTGCTATACAGCTTAAATTCTAATCTGCAGCTAACCTCGAGCTGTTGTTCAGGTGTACTAATCCACACCATATTTTGCTTCAATTTTCCTTCCTCTTTGTTTCTTTTTTATCTGCCCTTTTCCCCCTAAATCATGTGAGATATTCTTTTTTTCAATCAATTTCCATTCTATGTGATATATGTATAACATATATTTCATAATTATAATCAGAGCAGAAATATAGGTAGCCACCATGTGGTATAGGTACACTAAGAAGGGAAAAATAAGCCAGCCAGGCGAGAGGAGAATTGAGCTGAGTCTTCAGATGGACAAACAGAGGTAGGCAGCCCAAAGCAAGGATACTCCACACTGCAGCACTGGAGATGGTAAATTCTGTCATTTTCTTCTGATGCTCCATGAAGCATCCCTCTAGTCTCCCTTGTAGAATCACATACAAAATGGAAAATTAAAACAGATACTGACCTTACACAATATCACTCTCTCCTTCTCATGGTTTAATATAACCTCTGTTTCCTTTCTCTTTTTACACAAAATGCCTAGTATTTCCTGGAGTTTCTCCTGCAATAGAAACAAACTCTTTGTGGTAAGTGAGCAGAGCACCAGGTCATGAAGGGGTCTTGAGGACCACTAACAAGATGACTGAGACTTTAGATCAAAAAGGGAAAAAGGATCCATGCCCGGATTTGTGGTCTGGTGCCTGGAGATTAGCACCCATGACTGTCACCCATAGAAATTATTACGGCAGTTGGGGCTTCCCTGGTGGCTCAGACAGTAAAGAATCTGCCTGCAAGGTGGGAGATCGGGGTTTGATCCTTGGGTCAGGAAGATCCCCTGGAGAAGGGCATGGCAACCCACTCCGGTACTCTTGCCTGGAGAATCCCATGGACAGAGGAATTTGGTGGGCAAAGAGTTGAACGTAACTGAGCAACTAACATCACCTTATGTGATAGAATCTGATTTGTGTTCTGAAATTTATATCGAGCCTCCCATCTTACTTTGTGATGCTCCTCAGCCTCACTGGAGAGATTCATTCTGTTTACTCCGTGGCCTTGGGTTAAGAAGTTGTGGCCCCCCAGCTCCTCATCAGACAACATCCTGGTGGCAGCCAGCATCCTCTCGTAGCTGCCCTGGTTGCCCTCACTCTGCAGCACCTGGGATCTGAGCTGCTTGCCGATGCCAGCCAGCCTCCCCAGACGCTCATTGGGCTGGAAATGCGGGATCTCCAAGGTCCTCCAGCACTCAGGACATGACAAGGGGGTGTTATGTTCCTCCCAGCTTCTCAGGAGACACACCAGACAAAAGCTGTGCCCACACTCTGTGGTCACTGGGCTGGTGAAATAGTCCAAGCAGATGAAACAGGTCAGTTCCTCCCTGAGATTCTCCATCAGATCTGCTGTGGACATTTTCTCAAAGAAGGACATCTAAGCAAGTCTCTATTCTGGGATTTGAAAATGCTCCCCCAGAGTCTATTGTTTCGAGTAACAAGTGGGTAATCATTTGCTATGTTGTTATTACACAAAATTCTTACTCTCCTCTGTGACTAATTTCACCCATTGACACAAAGCCAATTATGACTTAATTTGGAACTCCTGTACACTGGGTTCATCATCACCCCAAACTTTAAGGAATCTCATCAGGCAAGCCACATGCTGGATTCTGAGGATACTTGCTGCTAAGAGTTGTCATTTCAAGAGTTGGTTACTGTGTATAAATAGTACCATCAAACCATTGAGACACATTGGTTTTAGGCTGGAGGATTGGGTAATTTGGTATAAACCAGTACAGAAATTTAAACTATAGTGATCTCTGATAATATCTGAATTGGAGTCTCATCCAAATCTTTCCACTAATGGAATCAAGTTGAGATATTGAAGGAAGAAAACTATGGTATACATTTCTTCTCTCATTAGGACCTTGTCTTTTTTTGACCAAAGCCTACAAGCTTTTTGCTCCTTTATCATCAGGTACTGTGTCCTTTGATTTAATTTTATTCATTCCCCCAAATGAGACTAATGCCACTGAAGCATTCCCTGACTTTTGATGTACAATGGATTGCTAGAGTTACATGTATTGCTCTGCCCTACAGACCATGATACTCACCTCTCTGCCACCACAGAAAGCACCAAGAACATCTTTGTTGTTGGAAGTTGCCACGGGGAGCCATGACACTGTGGAGTGGATGGAAAGAAATTGTATTTCAGGATAAACATAATTTTGTGCATTTCTTTTCACCCTTTGAAAAATTTCAAACTAGACCTTCTTAAACCTCATCACTTCTTACTGGACAGAAATTAAGTATGTAGATGTTATTTTTATACTGATGAAAAAACTGAATGTTCAGTTTGCAGACTGTGTACAACCACCTCTGCAATTAGTGCTGAATCCTATACGCTTGCTGTCATATGTTCAGGAGGTGGGCCTTGTCACGGCACGTCCTCCACTCCCTGCAAACCAGGAAGTGGAATTGTAAAAGCTCTTCCTCAGAGTCTAACCAGTTCTATACCCTCATCATGTTCATCATCCTTTATTTCCTTTTTTCTCTTCTCACTCTCCAACTTGGCAACCTTTCATGGTTCTCCGTTACTCGTGTTATCCTAATAATTTATTTCTGACATTCATGCTCCAGACTGATTCTTCTTTCCCACTCATCTCCAACAAGATATTGAATGTTTCCTTATCCTGAACTTTCATCAAAAGACGTTTCCAAGCCTGAAATGATTCTGCCTCCGCCTTCCATCCTCCTAGTCAAAACTCATTTTTCTAAAGTCATTAATGTTTTAATCATATGTCATATGGGAATGACTGGAGTGAGAATTTATGCTAGAAAAATGAAGCACCAGAGCAAAGAGTTATACCAAAGTTTGGGGTCATGAAATCTCTACTGTTCAGATTTCTTATAGGCTAGAAATTAGGGGCACAGCTTCAAAATATTGTTAGAAATTAGTCTTGAGCAAGGGTCTTGCAAACACACACACACACACGAAACAAAAACTACCCTGCCATGAATTGCCATCTCTGGGAAAAGGATTTATGAGTTAGCACGTACAGTCAATGTGTTAATTTCCCACACAAACTCAGGAGTCTTTCACACTGACCAGAATTATTAGAATAAGCCCTTCATCACAGAGCCCGTATTCTAGTTTGGAATGAGGGGACTCTCATGTTCTGAGTCGACTGACACTGATGTTCCATCCCACTTCCCTCTTTCAAATAAACCCCTTCTGTAACTCAACACAATAACCGTATCTTATTCATCACTGACTAAAAGAACCTTTTGCTCATAGCAAGGACTCAGTTTCCTTGTAAATAAGTTTCAGATGAATAGGTAGGGGAACCATATTGTTGTAGAATCACAATCTTCTGTCTAACTGGAAGCCAAGAGGTCACACAGTCCAACCACCTTCTAAAGATGATGAATAAACTGAGACTAATAAATTGGGTTAGTTCCCTGAATCCTTAGTGTAGGAGTCAAGCCTGGGCTAGGAAGCTGGGTCTCCCTCGTGCTTGTCATTCTCTTCTGTCTGCCCTATGCTGCACCTTGCTTATTGTCTTCTTTTAAAAAATAATTTCTATCTATTTATTTTGGCCACACCTTGGAGCACAGAGAATCTTAGTTCCCAGACCAGTGACTGAACCCAAGCTACCTGCATTAGCAATGCTGGCTCTTAACCACTGGGCTGCTAAGGAAGTCCCACTTACTGTCTTGTGAGTGGGTAAAAATTTCCAGCTATGTCAGTGAAATCAGTATGGCTCAAGTGGGTTTCAGAAGAAAATTAGATAGCTGTCATTATGGTGTGATCTGTGATAAGCATCTGCAATCAATGGCTACACACTCACTGCTGGGAAAGCAGACTTCTTTACCTTCTGTCTGAACACCTCGATTAGATTTAATTCAAGATGAAGTTTATAGAGTGGGCCAGCCTTCCCAATATCCATTATACCAACCCTCCAGGCCCTGTATAGCCAGACGGGATTTCTGAGATTAACAACTCAAACAGCTGCTTCTCTGGCCTGTCTCCTCCTACAGAGGTAACCAAGAGGTAACTCAAGAGGTCGGCAGTCACAGCTATCACCGACCTGCAGCTAGGTGTGAAACACACAGAAGAGGAACCTCAAAGACACAGTGCGGGCTAAGAGTTCCAGGTGGTCCGGTGGTTAGGACTCCATGCTTTCACTGCCAACGTTGAAGATTCAGCCCCTGATCCCCGAAGATCTTGTAAGGCATGTAGAAGGGCCTTAAAAAAAAAAAAAAAGAGAGAGAGAGAGTGGTAGAATTTAAATTTCTTGACTGCTTTGGCATTTTTGTAGAAGAAATATTTCCTTCTTGATGGAAAACCAGGGAAAACTTCATTTGACCTGGACCTTTGAATTAACGGCTTAGGCATATTTCAAATAAAGGAATAAGATACTATTTAGAAGTGAGAAAGCTGTGAGGATATTTGAAGAATAAAATACATGATCTGACAGTGGGTCAAGGTATTATCATAACAAAAAATCTAGATTGTAACATTCTTTTTATTTAAGACATATTAAAAGACCCCGTTCAGCTTGTACATATTCGCCTTTGTTATTCTTTCTAGGTCGCCTGTTGTTTCTACCCGCTACACCTGGAGGGCAGATCAGAGGCGGGGGAGCTAGCGCTGAAAATTCATACTCCGTTCAAAGTTGTAAACCAGCAGCTCCTGCTGAGTTGCCAAGGTCGGTGGCTGAGAGTTGCCTTCCTGAACTCTGTCAATTTATGTGTCTTATGTGAGAATTTAGGGTGAGGTGTTTTGTTTGTTTTTCTGGAGAATAAACCCTTTATTTGTTCATCCCTTTACGTTAAGAAAAGTCAGCTGTTGAAAATGTACTTGCTCTGGGCTTCGTGCTGAATGCTTTATGTACTTTATCTTCTAAAGAGATAAAAAGGGAAGCCAAGGAAAAGAAGAAAAACGTCCGAAAATTTTTAAAAAGCAGTTGGAACAAATAGTGAAAAATAAGAATAAAAAGACATGGTCTAAATTTAGGATGGACTATTAAGAAAAAGGAGTGATAGTTAAACTTCTCTCTCCATTTTATTTGTTTTTTCAGTTCCAATCTGTTTTTAAAATTATTTTTTAATATTCATTTTTCATTGGAGGATAATTGCTTTACAATGATGTGTCTGTTTCTGCTGTACAACAATATGAATCAGCCACAAGTACATACATATATCCCCTCTCTTTCCCCTTTTTTAATGGGGAGGGTGGGATTTGAGATTATTATAGATAAATAAATTTGAGCACCATGTAAACAGGATTTAATATTTGTAAAGGATAATGCTAGATTGAAAAAAAGAATGCAAAAGTAACTAGTTTTTTAAAATATTTATTGATTTTTAATGAAAGGATAATTGCTTTACAGTATTGTGTTGGTTTCTCCCAACAGCAACATATATCAGCCATAGATACACATAGGTCCGCTCCCTCCTGAACGTCCCTTCCACCTCCATCCCCAAGGTCGCTAGTTTTGTGTCTTGCTTTTGTCATGTGACACTCTTTAGGAGATGCCTATCACGTAATCCTCCAGGAATTATTAAACATCTTTATGTTCCAGGTGTACTACACCCAGTAAATTAGAAAAACAATTATCTCACATAGACATGTATTTTATAGGTAAGGAAACAGCTGCTTTTGTGTATATATGTTGCTTCCTCATCTTTTTAATGGGAAGGTCTGCTTTTCTTAAGGAATTATTAACATTTATTCTTAAGATGCTCACACCAAAAAACAGTTATCTTTAGGGGAAAAAAGCATGATAGTAGCTAGTATAAAATGAGAACTCCAGCTCTTTGCCAAACACCATTCTCTATCCATTTTGTTGTTGTTGTTGTTTGTGGCCACATGTACAGCTTGTGGGATCGTAGTTCCCAAACCAGGGATAAACTCCACTCCACAATGGGGCTTCTCTAGTGGCTCAGACAGTAAAAATATCGGCCTGCAATGTGGGAGACTGGGGTTAGATTCCTGGGTCTGGAAGATCCCCTAGAGAAGGAAATGGCAACTCACTCCAGTGTTCTTGCCTGGAGAATTCGTGGACAGAGGAGCCTGGCGGGCTACAGTCCATGGGGTTGCAAACAGTCAGATACAGCTGAGCAACTGAGAACACACGGCACTCACAGATGAAACCGTTTACTTCAGTTTGGTACTGGACTCAAACCCAGCCAAAACCCAGTTTGGGACTTAATCCCACATGGCTGGGACTCGAACTCAGCCAAAACCCTGCTTGAGACTCGTACCCACATGGCTGGGACTTGAAGCCAGCCAAAACCCACAGTTCCTGGTTTCAGGACCTAATGAAGCTCAGGTTCTTGATGTCTCATCATAGAAAGAATTCAGTGAGAGACAAAGTAATAGGTAAGAAGTGGATTTATTCAGATACAGAGAGAAACACATTCCACAGACGAGTGTGGGCCATTGCAGAGGGTGAATGCACTGTGAAATTTGGTGTGATTAGTTTTTATAGGGGGAGGATTATTCCAACTATTTTGGAGATTTCCAGGATTTGGGCCATCGCCCACTCCTTGGTCTTTTTTAACAGTGCCTGGAACTGTCATGGCATCTCTGGGTGTGTCATTTAGCTTGTTGATTGAGGATTAAGGTCTAGTCTTGTCTGCCATCTTGGTCCCATTTGATTGTAATCAGTTTATATCGTGTCCTTGGGCTATGTCATTCTTTCAAAAGTTGTGGTGGTGATGGCGATTTAGTCGCTAAGTTGTGTCTTGTGACCCGGTGGACTGTAACCACCAGGCTCCTCTGTCCATGGGATTTCCCAGGCAAGAATACTGGATTGTATTGCCGTTTCCTTCTCCAGAGGCTCTTCCCCACCCAGGGATGGAACCCAGGTCTCCTGCACTACAGGAAGATTCTCTACCAATTGAAGCCCTGTCCCTTTCCCTCCTGTTACACACTTGAGCAACTAATACTTCACAGTGGGAACACAGAGTCTTAACCCCTGGATCACCAGGGATTCCTTCTCAACACTTTTATATTTTTACTTAATGCTCCCAGTGGCCCTAGGAGGTAAATATTAGTTCTAGTCCCGCTCACAGATGAGAAAACAAACCTTGCTTGTGAACCTTGCCCTAGATACCCAAGGTGGCCTAACTCCAATTGTTGTTGTTTAGTTGAGAAGTTGTGTCTGACTCTTCTGCAACCCCATGGGCTATAGCCTGCCAGGCTCCTCTGTCCATGGGATTTCCCAGGCAAGAATACTGGAGTGGGTTGCCATTTCCATCTCCAGGTGATCTTCCCAACCCAGGGATCAAACCCAAGGTGGGTTCCTTACCACGGCACCACCAGGGCGTCCCTGTTGCCTTACTCCAGAGTCCATGCTACTACCCACAGGGCTGTACTGCCATTTCCACAGGATTGAATGAGCCACAAACTTTAAACTCAAGGAGTGTACAACTGTGACCAAAAGCAGGTTTGTTGGTTGTGCAAAGATCCAGTCAAATCAAGCACTGAAGGTCAGTGGGATGTCTCCCCCTCCAACTATTCAATGGTAATTGGCGCTAGATACTGCCAGGTGGCGCTCCTCCCATGTTTATTGTTCGCAGCCACAGAGGTTAAGTTCTTAAGAGGTTAAGTTTGTGACACAGCTTAAGAGAGCAAGTGGCATCTCTTGAGAAAAACAAAATGACACTTTTCCTCACCACCCTTGCCCTTTCTTGGATACTGAGGTGCAAAGTTCTAAGAAAATGCCTGTTGGGCTAGGGCATGAATTATAGTTGGGTGAATCCTAGAGTTGGAGGTCTTAGGCGTAGCTGGGAATTCATGAATTATAGTCATTCATGACAATAATCAGGTACTGTGTTTAAATGTGCTTGACAAAAATTGCTGCAAGTATAAGAACTAAGTGCTAAGCACCCTTGGGGAGCTCTTAAAGGGAAGGTTACAAAGCAAACAAACAAAAAAAGACTTTTAGAAATACTTGGGGAGGAGCATACCCAAACGATCGAATCTTTCCTGGCAAAGCAACTGAGGACACAAAGCGTGCTTCATGCTCACAGGTTAGGCTAGGTCATTGAGGTTTCATATATGCCACCGTCTGGATGCTCCAAAATGTTTCTTTTTAAATCCTTTCAGTATCTTATTAGAGTTGTCACTCACCTGGTGAGTTACACAAAACCCGTACCCTATAGATTACCTCCAGAGGTTCTGATTGACTTAGTTTAGTCATAAAATTAAAAGATGTTTGCTCCTTGGAAGGAAAGTTATGACAAACTTATACAGTGTATTAAAAACAGAGACATCTCTTTACCAACAAAGGTCCGTTCAGTCAACCTATAGTTTCTCCTGCAGTCATGCACGGATGTGAGAGTTGAACCATAAAGAAAGCTGAGCAATGAAGAACTGATGATTTGCAATTATGGTGCCGGAGAAGACTCTTGAGAGTCCCTTGGACTGCAAAGAGATCCAACCAGTCAGTCCTAAAGGAAATCAACCCTGATTATTCATTGGAAGGACTGATACTTGAAGTTGAAGCTCCAATACTTTGGCCACCTGATGCAAAGAGCCAACTCACTGAGAAAGACCCTGATGCCGGGAAAAATTGAAGGCAAAAAGAGAAGAGGGTCACAAAGAGTCAGACATGACTTAGCAACTAAACAACGACAACAGTGCCCTAACTGATACAGTACTTCTCAACATCATGTTGAACTTGTTGAAAATACAAATTCTTGAGCACCACCCCAGACTTACTGAATCAAAACCTCTGGCGTGGAGCCTAGCAATCCCTGTTTTAACAAGATCTCCTCTTGACTTGGATGAACTGTAAAGTTTGGAAGCCACAGCTTTAGGCATCACAATTGTTAGAGCTCTCCAGAAGACTCTAATAAGCATTGAAACTTGAGAAGCAGGACTTCAGTGAAAAAAAACTACTTCCTAGGACTGGGTTCCACTGCAATGCAGACTTGTTCCTTGCTCATATTTTCACCTTGCCTTTTACCAAAATCAAACGTCTACCTCCTTGTCTTAGAAACAAGAATTTCCAGCAGGAATGTGAATGGAGGATAATATTCTGAGAAGAACATTCTGGGTAGAGGAATTGAAGTCCCACACAACTTACTGGGGTTAAGAAGGGCAATTAAAGCCAATATTTTATAATAACTATAAATGGAGCATAACCTTTAAAAATCATAAATCCTTATATTGTACACCTGTAACTTATATTGTGGGGCTTCCCTAGTAGCTCAGTTGGTAAAGAATCTGCCTGCAAAGGAGGAGACCCAGATTCCACCCCTGGGTCAGAAAGACTCCCTGGAGAAGGAAATGGCAACCCACTCCAGTATTGTTGCCTGGAGAATTCCATGAACAGAGGAGCCTGGTGGGCTACAGTCCACGGGGTCACAAAGAGTTGGACACGATTGGGCGACTAACTTTCACTTTCACTTCAACTTATATTGTACATCAGTATACTTCAATTTTCAAACGTGAAAAAGAAGTGGGGACAAAAGACAGCATTAAGTGAGAAGATAAGAATGTGACTGTGAGCTGACTTTGAGACAAATCTCTGATCTTGCAAAACACCAGGTTACAGTGAGATTTCTTTCTTCTTAACCCCTCTCTGCCTTCCTGAAAAGGACCCTGGCTGCCTTGGATCTACCAGATCTCCTGGAAGAGGTGACTTGTTCTATCTGCTTACACAGTTTGAAGAAACTGCTTGCAGTTGAATGTGGGTACAAGTCTTGTTGTGATTGCCTCTTACGAAACTGGAAAGGAATCTAATTACAGCACCTGCTTTAAGTATAAAGAGATTTGCAGGGTAAGGGACTTCCCTGGAGGTCCAGTGGTTAAGATGCTGCCCTTTCATTGTAGAGACACGGATTTGATCCCTGGTCAGGGAACTAAGATCCTGCACACTGCATGGCATGTTCAAAACTTTTTTTGAATAAAAAAATAAAATAAATGTACAAGATAAGTGATCCAAGGTGTAACCTGCAGCTGAGGATGATGGCTGAGACAGCAAAATCCTCACATGATGGATTTAAAGACTAGCATATGTGAGATCTACCAAGAAAAACTGAAGAGGTTCTGTGTGAGAGATCAGATGCTCTTTTGTGAGATCTGTTTTATGTCTCAGGAACACAAGCCTCATGGTGCTTACCGCTGAGAAGATGAAAGATTTCAAGGTAAAATTGTCTTTCAAAATTTCAAGGAGTCATTCTTATCATTCTTTCCTCTTTAAATACCTTGGGTTTTCAAAATCATACAGATTGAAATCATTTTGCTATCTCTGACCTGTCAAATATGGAGATTTGGGAGCCCCAAAGACCTCATTTTTGTTTTACAGTAAAGCTTCTATTTCAAGCATGCATACTTATTTTTTTTAAAATGCAAGTGACAACAGTTGTTATCATTGTGGGGAGGAATGAACACTGACTAGGTGAGGCTTAGGGTGGCATCTGAGGAATTGATAATGTTCTATAATAATATTGTTTTGGGGTATGGTCATATGGATATTCATTTTTTGATAGATCACTGAGCTATAATTCTTGAGTATAATTGTTTAATAATTCTTAATTATGTGTATAGCACTTCACAATAATAACATTTTTTAAAGAAAAAAAAGACCTCATTTTGACAAGAAGTAATTAATTTTCACTTTAGAACTCTTTCCTGAGTTTGTGCTATAACTTCTATTATATAGATCTAATGGCAACCAACTCTAGTGCTCTTGCCTGGAAAATCCCATGGACGGAGGAGCCTGGTAGGCTTCAGTCCATGGGGTCGTGAAGAGTCAGACATGACAGAGCAACTTCACTTTTACTTTTCACTTTCATGCACTGGAGAAGGAAATGGCAACCCACGCCAGTGTTCTTGCCTGGAGAATCCCAGGAACGGGGGAGCCTGGTGGGCTGCCGTCTATGGGGTCACACAGGGTCGGACACGACTGAAGTGACTTAGCAGCAGCAGCAGAGTAACCTCCAACAGGAGTTAAAAGCAAGCTCTCCTTTTCTGAATAAGATCCAGGAAATCCCAGATTGTCTGTATAAGACATTAGAGTCTCACAAGAGAGCCCCTTCCTCAGAAGAGATAACTCTATTGAGTCAAGGAAGAAAATCATGTAAAAACCTATAATTATGTGTATATGTTGCTGAGAGGGGAGGCAACATGTATTCAGTTTTAGGAATAGGAAGCTATAGGGCTGCTAACACAGTCAATAAAGTTCAAAGCCCTACCAGGGTCTCTGAAAAGATCCTAGTCATCATTCTGGCAGATGCATCTGGTCATTATGTCAGTCTGTGAAGGGTGAAAAGGAACTGCAAAATAATCACTTGGGAAGGGATTGATTAGAATCAAGGTAAGATGTCAGTTTGCTTGATAAATACCCTGGATAACTGCAGCCCCAGCACTCAAACCCAGTGGAAGTTTCCAGCAAAATATAAACTCACTTCACTAAGAAGCGAATTATCTCCTAGTTGGTTAACCTTTTAACCAATCATAACCACACTCTTAATGTTTACATCTACTAAACATGTAAACGTGTGTTACGTATTAAACACGTAGACATCTACTTAGTGTCATTCCTAAGGTTTAGGAGTACATAGCTTATGGTAATAGCCACATAACTGTAATCTAAAATATACAGTTGAGACACTGATTTCAGATTTTGAATTTAAGTAGAGACCCAAATATATTGGGCTTCCCATGTGGTGCTAGGGGTAGAGAACCCACCTGCCAAGGCAGGAGACTCAAGAGATGTGGGTTTGATCTTTGGGTTGGGATGATCCCTTGCAGAAGGGCACAGCAACCCACTCCAGTATTCTTGCCTGAAAAATCCCATGGACAAAAGAGCCCCGTGGACTATAGTCCACAGGGTTGCAGAGTCAGACACGACTGAAGCAACATAGCAGGCACCAAATATACAACACACTGTAATATATAAAAACTTCAGGTTTATGTATGGATTTATGAATACATACGGGTTTATGTATGGATGTGAGAGTTGGACTAGAAAGAAAACTGAGCTCTGAATTGATCACTGCTTTTTAACTGTGGTGTTGGAGAAGACTCTTGAGAGTCCCTTAGACTGCAAGGAGATCAAACCAGTCAATCCCAGAGGAAATCAGTCCTGAGTATTCACTGGAAGGACTGATGCTGAAGCTGAAGCTCCAATACTTTGGCCACCTGATGTGAAGAACGAACTTATTGGAAAAGACCCTGATGCTAGGAAAGGCTGAAGGCAGGAGGAGAAGGGGACAACAGAGGATGAGATGTTTGGATGGCATCACTGACTCAATGGACATGAGTTTGAACAAGCTCTGGAAGTTGGGGATGGAGAGGGAAGACTGGCGTGCTGCATTTCATGGGGTCGCAGAGTCAGACATGACTGAGTGACTGAACTGAATCCAGGTTTACTATTTTTATAAGCTTAATTTATCACAAGAATTAAATGCTTAGGGGAGATTTTTATTTTAAAAAAATAATTTTTTTTATTTATTTACTTTTGGCTGTGCTGGGTCTTTGTTGCTGCACAGGCTCTTCTCTAGCTGCGGCGAGTGGGGGCTACTCTCCAACTGCAGTGCAAGGACTTCTCATTGTGGTGGCTTCTGCCATTGCTGAGCATGGGTTCTAGGTCACGTGGGTTCCAGTAGGTGTGGCAAATTCGTTCAGTAGTTGTGGTTCCTGGGCTCCAGAGCACTGGCTCAGTAGTTGTGGCACATGGGCTTAGTTGCTCTGCAGCATGTGGGATCCTCCCAGACCATTGGTCAAACCAGAGTGTCCTGCATTGGCACGTGGATTCTTTATCCTTGGGCCTCTCAGGAAGGTGGGGCGGGGGGAGGGCGGGTGGGGGTGGGGACGGTGGAATTTTAAGTGAAATGATTGAAATACTTAAAGATATTGACTATACTATCAAGGGCCTATGAAAGGACTTCGAAATAAATTTTAATTTAAATTTGAGGTTATTTTCTTTTATACATTGGCAAAAATTTTTAGTTACTAGAAGTAAGGAAGTATTGTAAAGCTTGGTTGTGATCCAAATCTGATATCTGTAATTTTCTGTGCTGAGTGCTCTGGGTCACTTACTCAACCCCCAAATCATTAGCTTTATCAACCATAAAATGTATTGATAAAATGTTTCTCACAGGATTGTGGGAAATGGTGGTGGTGGTGGTTTAATCTCTAAGTTGTGTTTGACTCTTTGTGACCCCAGGTTCCTCTATCTATGTGATTTCCCAGGCAAGAATACTGGAGTGGACTGCCATTTCCTTCCACAGGGGATCTTCCTGACCCAGGGATTGAACCAGATCTCCTACACTCCAGGCTGATTCTTTACGGATCAGCTTTATCAGCTATAAAACATTTTGATAAAGTGTTTCTCACAGGATCATGGGAAATATATAGATATAAAAAGAGCTTAACACACTGTGTTGCATAGCACTTTCTAGAATTATCTTAGTTTAAATATGTGGTCTTCCAGAATAATTTACTATTTACTTAAAGTCTAGACTTCCCTGCTGGCTCAGATGATAAAGCATCTGCCTAAAATGTAGGAGACTGGGGTTCGATCCCTGGGTCGGAAAGATCCCCTGGAGAATGAAATGGCAACCTACTCCAGTATTCTTGCCTGAAAAATCCCATGGACGGGGGAGCCTGGTAGTCTACATTCTACAGGGTCGCAAAGAATTGGACACAACTGAACGACTTCATTTTCTTTCTTAGAGTCTAGGATAGACCTTATATGCCTCCAAGACAGGAGAATTTTGCTTGATGTTTTACCTTTTAATTCAAAGGTTATGTTTTCCTGTCTCAGAATGAAATCATATAAATTATAAAAGCTCAGGACAATAAGAATAAATGACCAAATAATTGATAAAATTGTCACATAATTTGGCTGCATCAAATGTTAAAAGAAAAATTAGGACTGAGTAGAAAAAGGAAAGAGATGGAGGCTGAGGAGGGAGGGATACACAGAGAAGAATGCAATTGATTTGAAGGAGAAGAGGGTTTGGGTGGGGAGTGTCGTTTGAGATAAAGAGAAAGGATGTATACTTAAGATTCCATAGGGTGGAACTAGATTTTGGAAGATCAGATAGCAAGCAGAAGAATTTTTTCATTGTCTTGTCTGGTAGTTTTAAAACCACCACCACAAAAAAAAACCAGGCACTGATATTTGATCAGTAGTGCACCGATTGATGCAAAATGTTTAAATTAAATAAAAAAAACACAAACTTTTCAGAGACAGAATTATAAAACTTGGGGAGTTGTGCTGATTGTCCTTCCACTGAGGTCATGATAAGTCACTTCAGTCTGGTTGGCTCTTTGAGAACTTGGGAGGCAACTAGTCCATGGGTGGCAAGAGTCTGACAAGACTGAGCTGCTTAGCATGTGTGAACAGACACACGGACTGTAGACCGCCAGGCTCCTCTGTCCAGGGTTATTCTCCAAGCAAGAATACTCTAGTGGGTTGCCATTTCCTTCTCCAGGGGAGCTTCCCAACCTAGGGATTGAACCGGACTCTCTTATGTTTCTTGCATTGGCAGGCGGGTTCTAGCTCCATCTGGGGAGCCCTCCAGTGAGGTCGACTATGAGCTATTTGAGATTACCCCTGACCTCTCATTCTAGAGCACATTCCTCAGTCAGGCAGCTGTTTCTCTCTTTCCTACCTACAAATAAAGCAATGATCACTTCTTTCAGCAAACAATGAACTCGGACAGTGTTCTCTAATAAAACTATTCAATGGTTTAAGATAAAATGGAATGGCTAAGGAAAGAACCGAATTACAGTCTCAGGTAATGCTTGTAAAGAATTTCTTCCTGTGAAATTGTCACTATCTACATGATGTTCATGAAGAACAAAAATAAATCACTGACAAAAACATTTTTGTAGTGCCTACCAGATAGCAACCCCTAATTAGACCTTGGTGGTGGTGTGGCCGCTAAGTCGTGTCTGACTCTTGCAACCCCATGGACTGTAGCCCGCCAGGCTCCTCTGTCCATGGAATTCTCCAGGCAAGAATACTGGAGTGGGTTGCCATTTCCTTCTCCAGTGGATCTTCCCAATCCACGGATGGAACCCCGGTCTCCTGCATTGCAGGCAGATTCTTTACCAGCTGAGCCACAAGGGAAGGCGTTGGAGGTATAGCAAAGAATAAAATATTCACCCAGCCACAGAGACTGAAATGCCTGAAGAAGGTCCCTGACTATCGGGCATTTTCTAGGAACTCATTAAAATGCAAATTAGGACTCCACTTTAGATCTACCCCAAGAAGACTGTTAGGGTGGGGCCCAGAAATTTGTTTGAATAAGTTGAGATGATTCTAGTGTTCACTGAAGTTTGATAGCCACTGGCCTAGATTTATTGTATGGATAGAACGTGAAATGTGACCAGTTCCCTACCTGATGATGAGAGGAAGGGACTGAGGGAGTAGCTGAATAGATCAAAGATCCTGGGTTTCCATTTTTCTCACTCTTTCCCAGAAAGGAAATACTCAAGATTACCAAGAAAGGGAAGCTTTTCTCTGAAGAAAATCACGTGTGTACTCAGTCACTCAGTTGTGTCGGACTCTCTGCGACCCCATGGACTGTAGCCCGCCAGGCTTCTCTGTCCATGGAATTCTCCAGGCAAGAATACTGGAGTGAGTTGCCATTCCCTTCTCCAAGGGATCTTCCCAACCCAGGGATCAAACCAAGGCTTCCCACATTGCAGACGGATCCTTCACACTTTGAGTCACCAGGGAAGCTTCCTTAATCATGGCTTTCTCTAAATACCTAAGCTTGATTTTAGTATTTAGGGAAGCTTTAAAAACATATATACAATGCAATGGCATAAAAGGGTAAGTGAAAAAAGCCAGGACAAAAAATAAATAAAATTAGAAAAAACAAGAATATGTATGAATTTGGTGCATAGATAACGTACTCATGATCTACTTTGTTTTCACCTGGCTCCTGTAAAAATATTTCATCTCTATTCTCTGTCCTTCACTGATTTCTCTTTGTGCTGCTTTGATTTAAAATATTTACTCAGTGTTAGATAAAATAGATACAGAGGAAATGATTATAAATGGTGGGAAGGTATTTCAAGTTGGGTAGTTAGAGAAAGGAATCTCAGAGGAAGTGATATTTGAGCTGAGAACTGTAGGGAGGAAAGAGGGATGAAAGAAAAGCAAACGTGTTAGTTGCTCAGTGACCCCATGGACTGTAGCCCGACTCTTTGTGACCCCAACTGTAGCCCACCAGTCTTCTCCATCCATAGGATTCTCTGGGAAGGAGGCCAGATCATCTAGAACTGGATTTTATCCTAAGTGCCATGGGAAGTTATTAGAAATGATTAAAGGGAATTATCTCCAATGGTAGGACCCTGAGATTTCACTGCTGAGGATGCCAGTTCAGTCCCTGGTTGGGGAGCTACAATCCTGCAAGCCACACAGCCAAATTTAAAAAAAAAAGAAACTTGATTAAGGTTTTAATATAGTATTCTGGTTGTTGAATTCACTGACTTAGGGAACAAACTTTGGTTGCCAGGGTGCAAGGATCAGGTGAGGGATAGTTAGGGAGTTTGGGATGTACATGTCTACGCTGATATATTAAAAATGGATAACCCACAAGGGCTTACTGTATAGCATGTGGAACTCTGCTCATTGTTATGTGGCAACCTGGATGGGAGTCTGGGGAAGAATGGATACATGTATGTGTGTGGCTGAGTCCCTTGCTCTCCACCTGAAACTGCCACAACATTGTTAATTGGCTATATTTCAATACAAAATAAAAAGTTGCTGTTGTTGTTTTTTTTTTTAAAGCCCTTATCCCCCCCCGCCCCGCCAAATAGTATTCTGGCTGTTGTGCTGAGGATTTGGAGATAGGAGTGGGGCAGGATTGAGTGTGAACTAATAGGGGTGAGGAATTGATGGTAGCTTACGTGGTGCTTCCAAATGAGATTTTAAAGTGAGTTTGAGGTCTGACTCAAGAATACTGGAATGGGTTGCCATTTCCTCCTCCAGGGGATCTTCCTGACCCAGCGATCAAACAGGCATCTGTGCATTCGCTGGCAAATTCTTTATCATCTGAGCCACCAGGGAGTTGGGGGAAGGGAAGGCATTATTGATTAAAATCCAAAAGTGTTACAGGTATGTTAAATGAGGTGCTTATTAGACATTGAATTGCAGATGGGGAGTGCCGGTCTAGGTAGATGATTAAATAAACGTTTGGAAGTAAATGTGGATTACCTAGGGAGATATTAGAACTAGAAGGGAAGGGACCAACACTGACCCTTGAAGCCTGTGAAAATTTAGAGGTTCAAGAGGATTCAAAGCCAAAAAACAAAAAGAATGCTGAGAAACAGGAAAATCAAGTAGAGGGGATGTCATTTACAGGATCCTGATTGCAAAGAGAGGAAACTGTTCCTGGCCAACTATGTCGACTGTTGAGAGCTCAAGATAAGGCCAAGAGTGACCACCGACTTTCTAAAAGCCTTCATTTTTATAATGGATCAGTGTTCTGCTTTGGTTTTTCAGTCTAGGATATGTTCAGGGAGGCAAGACAAGCTACAAGGATTTGAAAGGACCCAGTAAAAAACAACTAGAGTAGATTCAAATCCAGATGATAAGTAGAGGGTAAATATTTGCAATTTGTATAATAAGGGGATGGTCTATTCAATGTATATCTTAAAATTAAGAAAAAAAGACCAAAAACCTGTCAGGTAAAAAACAGTTGAAAGGCTTCAACATGGTTTACAGAAATATTAAAGATAAACATAACATTTTTATGAAGAACCTTTTCTAAACAGTTCTTTAAGACAAGAGGCGTGATTTTAAAAATTTGCATATCTCTTTAATTTTTTTTAATATCTATTCTAGCATCGATCCATTGCAATGTTATTTTAGCTGGAGTCCATGAAGAAAATCTGTCCTCACACTAGGACATAGTTGGGAAAGGGGAGATTATTCTATACCTTTTCAGATAATTGTTTGTTTTTAAATCATATTAATGAATGTTGTGTCCTCAGTAACACTAAAGTTCGCTGATTTTATACTTTGAATCCACTTTACCCTTTCATAATCTTGTAACATCATGCATTGAGCTTTTAAAAAATAACTTGTTGTTCAGTCACTCAGTTGTGTCTGACTCTTTGTGACCCCATGGACTGCACTATACCAGGTTTCCCTGTCGTTCACCATCTCTGGGAGCTTGCTCAAACTCATGTCCATTGAGTCGGTGATGCCATTCAGCTATCTCATTCTCTGTTGTCCCCTTCTCCCACCTGCTAACTTTCCCAGCATCAGGGTCTTTTCCATCAGTCATTTCTTCATATCAGGTGGCCAAAGTATTGGAGATTCAGCTTCAGCATCAGTCCTTCCAATGAATATTCAAGACTGATTTCCCTTAGGATGGACTGGTTGAATCTCCTTGCAGTCCAATCCTTTTCTCCAACACCACAGTTCAAAAGCATCAATTCTTTGGCACTCAACCATCTTTATACTCACCTCTCACATCCATACAAGACTGCTGGAAAAACCATTGCTTTGACTATATAGACCTTTGTTGGCAAAGTAATGTCTCTGTTTTTTAATACACTATGTAGGTTTGTCATAGCTTTTCTTCCAAGGAGCATGCATCTTTTAATTGGTTCAGTGAATTTGCAGGTTTTCCAAATGTTGACATATTTCATTTTACAAAAGCAAAAGCAATCAGCTGTTAATATCTCTACTAATTTCATCAGAAAAAAACAAGTATCGGGAAGCTGTAAAGCTTAGAATAGTAGATGCAAGTTTTCTAAAACTCTCATTTTTGCTTAAAAGCTCAGATTTTATCATTGGGAACTAATGCACTTAGTTTCCTTGAGATGACAGTTTTTGGAAAAATGTCTTTCCAAATCACTACATGCGAATGACCACAGTCTTTCTATTAAAAATGACCTATGAAAAAAATAGCACTAGTATAGTTTGCAACTTAATCAGAAAAAAATGTATTTTTGTGAGACAACCATTGTTTTTCCATATGCAACATAAATGTTTTACACATTTCTATCTTGTCACCTGGTATGCTAAATCCTATACTTTTTTTTTTTTTGGCAGCATGGCTCAGCATGTGAGATCATAGTTCCCTGACCAGGGATTGAATTTGTGTTCCCCGAATTTAAAGTGTAGAATTTTAACCACAGGATTGTTAGGGAAGTCACTAAATTCTGTCCTCAGTGGTTGAGATTTAATATTTTACCACAACATCAAGAAATATGAATATTTTTAAGTAAAACAGGTTTTTTTTTTGCGTGTGTGTGTGTTTTTTAAACTGGAAGTCTACAAATAGGTAGAGATTTTTAAAATACAGTAAATGACTATGGTCCTGTTTGGTGCTACTTCCTTGATGGTAGAACTCCAGCAGTTTTATCTACTATCAGTGCAAATGTCAACATAGTAAAAAGACAAATCAAGTCTGCTGCTTTAGCATGTACCCTAGCACAATAACAATGTCTTCATACAGTGAATATATAAGAATAACAGCTTCAGAATTTTTATTATTTCATGTATCTTAAAAATTAAAAAAGAGTGGAAGGCCTCGATGATGTCATGGTCCGTGCATGGGCTGGAAAAGAATTTCCAGACATCAGGCAGAATGAGAACAGAATAAAGTTTATTAGAGAGAGACAGACAGAACAGTGTTAGAATAGTGGGTTGGTTCAAGGGCGAGCTGAACACTTTGGCAGGCTTGCAGCCACTATTCATAGCCTCAAGACAGAAAATTCCTACTGGAATGGTGTCATTAGGTGTCAGGAAACTGGCTGGTTTAGATCTGGAGGCTCATGGCAACAGTTGCTATAAGGCTTGGTCAGTTCCAGAGATTTTTATCCTGTGATCTTGGTACAGGGCTTCACACCTGTGACCTTGGTATAGGGCTCCACAGTAGATGGTCAAGTTTGGGTGGAATTGCAAGCATGAGAAGCAAAAAGAAGTTAATGAATCCAGAAATGGAAGTTTCGGAGTTCTGCTTTCTTTCAAGTTGATTCTTTGCAAGAGATGTTGTTAAAAAGAGCTGGCTAATGAGACAGAATGGGCAAATGTAAATTAGAGAATTTTGAGAAATTAATATCTGGTGTTACAGTGTCATGGACAATGGCTACAGATGGGGTTAGACAAGGAAACTAATGTGATTCCTCATTGGGAAAGATTTCCAAATTCAGTAGGTAATACATTTTAAGAATATAATTAAAATATATCTAGTGAAAAGGTAGAATTGTTGCTCAAACGTTGTCAGAATTGTCTGGAAATGGGGATGCACGGATTATAGATCCCTTGTTCTGTTTCCTTAAAATATATTTGTATATATGCACATATGTGCATATGTATATATATGTATTACTTACACGTATGTATGCACATACTTTGTTGTTCGGTAGCTCAGTCCCCTACCTCTGCCAAGTTCTTCTGTCCAGGCACTTTCCCAGACAAGAATACTGGAGCTGACTGCCATTCCCTTCTCCAGGGGCGGGGGCGGGGGGGGGGGGTAGGGGTGGGGCAGTAGGGGCGGGGGTGTGTGGTCTTCCTCACCTAGTGATGGGACCTGTGTCTCCTGCATTGCAGGCAGATTGTTTACCGTTTAGCCACCGAGGAAGCGCATATATGTACATTTGTGCTGTGCTGTGCTGAGCCGCTTCAGTCGTGTCTGACTCTGCTACCCCATAGACTGTAGCCCGCCAGGCTGCTCTGTCCACGGGATTCTCCAGGCAAGAATAACTGGAGTGGGTTGCCATGTCCTTCTCCACGGAATCTTCCTGACCCAGGGATCTAACTGATGTCTCTTAGGTCTCCTGAATTGGCAGGTAGGTAGGTTCTTTACCACTAGCGCCACGGCCAGATCCCATATGTACATATAAATACATGCAATTTCCCTTCAGTATTTTTGAAAATGTTTATTTACTTGGGGGTCTGTGGCTTCCCTCATGCCTGCAATGCGGGCGACCGGGGTTCGATCCCTGGGTTGGGAAGATCCCCAGGAAACGACAACCCACTCCAGTATTCTTGTTTGGAGAATCCCATGGACAGAGGAGCCTGGTAGGTTATAGTCCATGGGGTCTCAAAGAGTCAGACACGACAGAGTGACTTAACTTTCTTCTCTTTCTTTCATTTATTTAATTTTTTAGCAAACATCCTTCAACGGCCAAGTCTCTGGTGTGACACTCCTTACCCTTCAGGCACAAAAATGGCGCCTCAGTCAGGCGCATGCGCACTTGTGGAGCCCCAGAGTTCCCTCAGGCATGCGCACCTCGAAGCCAGACCTGAAAGGGAGCGCTTCCTTGGAGCGCGGCGACACACCACTTCCCCTCTGTCCGGTTTAAGGAGCCGCCCCAAGAAGCCCTCACTTTCTGGATCTCTGCAAGCAACTGGGTGAGTGAGGGATTCCTTCGGCTTGCGATCGGAGTGCCTGAGGCCAGGCTCTATCTGCTCGTAGTTCCGGAAGTTCCTTTCCTGCTCTTTGCCACGGTGTGCTCTCCCTTGAGGGCGATTTTTCTTTTCTTTTTTAAGTAAAAAGAAAAGACTACCGGGAAGCACTTTGCTATTTTGTCACTTGTTAATTATTTTCAATAACTTGAAATTCTCGGAGAACTTGACCACTGGTGTAATTCATCGTGTTTCGTTCCTCAGGCTCGTGGCTGCCGAAGGTTTGCTGGATGCGAAGAGTCCAGGACCCTTGACTGCGGAGGCCGGAGGCTGACGAGTGCGCCTGCCCTAGAACCCTACACTCCGTTCCCGTTCCGCGTGTGGGGAGGTGTATTCCGCCTTAGAAACAGCCTGATCATCTCCACCGAGAGCCGCCTGCCGGGATGTCCAAAAGGCCCCGCTCCCAGTTAGAGCAAGACACCCCAGGAGGTGTCCGCTGTGAGACACGCCCGCAGCCACCGCAGCTGTTCCACAGTGGTGACCAAATGGCGGTTTGTGGCCACAGCCTGCCTCCCCAGGAGCGTGGGAGTCCCGTGGTGATGAATGAAGTGTCAGAGATGGCCGAGAATTACAGGGTAAGCTTTGTACAGATCCCAGACCACCCTGCCATTCTGGCTGCATCTTTTCATTAATGACCTTATTTGTTTGGGGAACAGGTATTCTGATCCTTCAAGGCCTTCTGATCCTTCCCTTAGTTGATGTTAATCAACGGGATACTAGATAAGTACCATATGCAGACCTTCCAAGTGTAGCCAGGGCTATTGGCCTTTCACTTGTCTAAGGTTAGGAATCTAGCTGGTGTAAAGCAATTACTGTGATATATTTCTCTGCAGAAGTTATTCCAGGAGATGTTGGACACATTGAAGGAGAAACTTGAAGCAGCTAAAATCATACTGGCTGATGAACAAGAAAGAATGGTGATGATGCAGGTCAGTGCTTATCTTGATTCTTGGGTGGAAATTACCTATAATGTTGGCTAGCAAATAACATAAACAGCATAAGACCAATGGCACAGCAGGAAAAGCTACTTTAAAATCCATAGGTAGGAAAAGTATTAATTCCTTCATGTATAAATAGCTCTTAAAAGTCAGTAAGCAGGGGACTTCCCTGGAGCTTCAGTGGTTAAGATTGGACACAGTTCCACTTCAAGGGACATGGGTTCAATTCCTGTTCAGGGAACTAAGATACTGCAACAAAAACAAAACGTCAGTAGCCGAAGACTAGAAACTCAATAGAGAAATTATCAAAGATATGAGAGCTCACAGAAAAGCAAATGCAGATAATCTTTTGAATAGACTGAATTGGTTCATACGCTCACGTTAAGAGAAATACAAATTAACTGTATTAAATTTGTTAGGGAAATGGCATTTTTGTACCTTATTTATAAATAAAAAAAAGACTGATAGTGCAGTTAACAATGCCATAGGAGATTGAGCATCTTCTGTACTTTGGATGTGGCAGTGTAAATCCTGAAGCCATTTAAAGGTCAATTTTAGAATTTCTATTTGGGGCGTGTCAATTAGGAGTTTGGGATTGACATGCGCTGCAGGAGGATTCTTTACTGCTGAGCCACCCAGGAAGCCCTAACATATTCACTCCTAAGTCACTTCAGTCACGTCCGACTCTGTGCGACCCCATAGACAGAAGCCCACCAGGCTCCCCCGTCCCTGGGATTCTCCAGGCAGGAACACTGGAGTGGGTTGCCATTTCCTTCTCCAATGCATGTAAGTGAAAAGCTATAGGGCTCAATGTTAAGAAAGGGAAATCCAACAACCCAGTCAAAAAATGAACTACAGACCTAAAGAAACATTTCTCCAAAGACATACAGATGGCCAATAAGCACATGAAAAGATGCTCAGCATTACTAATTATTAGAGAAGTGCAAATCAAAATTACCATAAGTCATACCAGTCAGAACTATATATAAAATAGAAAATTAACAAGGATCTACTCTAAAGCACTCTAAAGCACAGGGAACTATAGTCAATATCTTGTAAAAGTCTGTTAAGGGAACAGAAGCTGAAAAATAATATGTAGACTGTAGGAGGGTGAGATCACAGGTAGGGAGTACCTGAAGGGGACTGTTTGCAATAATCAGGGCCAGGTGATGGGGAACTGTGGCGGGAGGGGTAGTGGAAGTATTGAGAATAGTCAGGGTCTTGATAAATCTTCACTCAGTAGTGTCATGAGGTTAAATATGGCCATTTTGTTGTTGTTGTTTTGGCTGCACCGTGCTGCATATAGAATCTTAGTTCCTGACCAGGGATCGAACCAATACCCCTTCAGTGGAAATGCAGAGTGCTAACCACTGGACCTCCAGGGAAGTCCCTAAATACAGTTGTTAAGCCAACTACTCCCAATATATGTCTCTAGCTCAGACTTTCCAAGTAGTGGGCTTTCATGTCCAACTTTCTGACTAGTGTCTCTCCTTGGATGGCTGACTTATCAAAACCGACATAGCCTAAACTGAGTTGCTGATACACTCCCCATGTCTAGAATCTGTCCCATCCATAGTTTCCATTTTATGTTTTGGCCGCTCTGTTCTTTATCTAGAAGCCTTGGGGTCACCCGTTGATTCCTCTTTTCCTCTCATCCACTATCCAAAGCATCAGCAAAGGCCCTTCGTCCTACCTTCCAGTTTTCCTGACTCCTGCTGTTTGGTCCTGAAGTTGTGTAGATTCCTGTTTCCTGTCAATGAACATGTCTCTATCTGCATTTCATGTTCTAAAATTGTGTTGATATCTTGGCTGATGTTGACCCGGAAATTCCCTTTGTCCTTTGTGTCTGTGCCTATTATTTCCTCCCCAGTACTTTATATTTCCTTGGATTTATATTAGAATTGTAGATGGAAAGGGACCATAAATAATTGTCTATAGTATTTAACCTGAAATCTGTCATTTCTGTGTCTATGATGAAGAAAGAGGAGCAGAATTTTAAAGAAATGATTGAGTCTGAATATAGCATAAGGATCCGGTTGATAACTGAAGAAAATGAGATGAACTTGCGAAGCCTGCAAGGCGGATTCAGCTTGAATTTGACACAAACCAGTCAGAACCAACTGATGGAGTTTGCCACGAACCTAAAGGAGAAGTTCCAGGAAACACTACAGGTGAGATATGCAACGTGGCATCCTTACAATATTTGGGAAATGAAAGAAAGAAGAGCTAAAATAGCACAACCACTGACAACTATGCTTTTATTAAAATAATATGTATGTATATGTACATATAGTCAACCCACAGTTCTATTCCTTATAATCTGTTTTGCAGTACATTTGCATGCATATAAAAAGACACATTCATAACGGATGTTGTAAAATGATGTCAGTATAGAGCCGTGGCTTAGAGATAGTCTTTGAAGCCAAACTGATGTGATTCCTAACTGGGTTCTATAATTTAGTAGTCTAGTTGGCCACTTTCCCTGGTGGCTCAGTGGTAAAGAATTCGCCTTCAATGCAGGAGACACAGGTTTGGTCACTGGTCTGGGAAGATCCCCTGGAGGAGGAAATGGCAATGCACTCCAGTATTCCTACCTGGGAAATCCCACGGACAGAGGAATCTAGTGGGCTACAGTCCACGGGGTCACAAAATGTTGGACACAGATGAGGGACTGAATGACAATAGGTGGCCTTAGACATTCTGCTCAAGCTCTTAGTTTCCTTAGATATAAAAGGATAATGGCCCCGAGTTTATAATATTGTGTGATAATCTACATGAAGCTCTTTAAACAGTGTTTGTACAAATGTACATTATTGTGTGATGTAAATGTAAGTTTAGGTGTTGTTATTACTTTAACATTTGTTGATAGCAGGAGAGTGGATTCGACCTGTATCCATCAATATTGGACTCATGAAATGCATTGTATAGGACATACAATGGCATGCTCTTTAGCCTTTAGAAAAGATAACATGGCTCTATATGTATGGATAAGAAATACTCTCCAAGAACATATTATCTATTAAGAAAAAAAGCAAGTTGCCAGATCAGCAGTGGAATATGACATCATTTGTATTAAGAAAAAAATAGCATGAACATTCTCATACATGCCTAGATGGAGCATCTTTGCAAGGGTAGGAAGGAACCTGGTATCAGTGGTTTGATTATGTTTTTTATTATTGGTTGAATTTAATTTTTAATTAAATTATAGTAAATCTTAGTTTTAATGAAGGAAATAAACTTCCTGAACAGCCAAAAAAAAAAAAGTGACCTGTTTTAGGTCCAAGTTGTGAACTGATTAAGTAGATAGGAGGATACTGTCCACATCAACATAGATACAGTATGTCAGAGAATCAAGGGTCTGTTGAGGTGTCTTGCTTGACACAGAGGAATATCCTAGCCTTACCCAGTTACGTCTGTTTCTGGGTTGGCAGGCAATAGAGTGGGTTTTTAAAGAGATGGTTGAATTAGCCAGTAAGAGAAACTGCCAGTTGTTAAATAGTTATAAAGAGATGCTTCTGCAGAGACTGAACTTTCTGGGGAGAGAGAACATGAAGAAACTGAAGGATAGTGAAGTCAGGCTTTCTGAACAGATCTGCAGCCTCCAGCAGATCACCACGGAGCTCGAGAAGAAGTGTAGGCAGCCCGCCTCGGTGTTGCTCCAGGTAAGAGTCTGGAAATAACCTTCACTACAGTATCTGAGAAATGAGACGTGGATAGTACTCATTAGGAGTCAGTGCTGGAACACAGTACCCAATGATCTTCAGGCATAATTGAAGACTGTCAAAAGCATTATAACTCATCCTAAAATCATAATATGTACAGAGCTGCTTCACTGATCAATAGTTAAGTTTGAATTGACATGCCCTCTAGGGTAAGTGGTCTTCCCCAGTGACTCAGCGGTAAAGAATCTGCCTGCAGTGCAGATTTCCAGCCCTGGGTTGGGAAGATCCCCTGGAGGAAGAAATGGCAACCCTCTCCAGTATTTTTGCTTGGGAAATCCCATAGACAGGGGAGCCTAGCGGGTATACTCCATAGGGTCACAAAGAGTTGGTCATGACTCAGATACACACACACTGAGAGTGAAAATGCAGAGTCCAGAGCATTCAGACTCAGCACACACACACGCAGAGTCCAGTGAGTGCCAGGGCATTCCCAGTATTGTATATTTTAAATTTTGTTCAGGAACATGCCTTGGGACTTCGCTGGTGGTTCAGATGGTAAAGAATCCGTGTACTGTGCAGGAGATCTGGGTTCGATCCCTGGGTTGGGAAGATCCCCTGGAGGAGGGCATGGCGACCCATGGACAGAGGAGCTTGGCAGACTACAGTCTGTGGTTGCAAAGAGTCGGACATGATTGAGCAACTTACCATTTTCAATAGTACATTTTTATATTTTAAAGACTATCTAGATGCACCTGGACATAAACAGTTAAGTTCTGTCTTAGAGCCAAGCCTCATTCCAGACAGCACAGACAGGTGTGACCCAGTTACGTTCAGTTCCTGACCTGGTTCCAGCCACCGTCCCCAGCATAGCAGGCTAAGTTCCTGCCACCCCCAGTATAGAAATCAGGTAGATGGGCAGAATTTGAATGAGGAGCATCCTCTGTGTGAAGTAGAGAGGATTATTTCCCTTGGGAATATAACAGTGATTTCAAGCATTTTTCTGACTTCCTGTTCAGTGTTGAAATTTGATATCTGAGAATTAGCACCATGAGGCTGAAGAAATTACTTGGAAATTGAGTTTTGTTATTATGAGAGAAAATATTTTCATGAGCACAAGTCACAAAAGACTTGGCTCAAATACCCCCTAGTAATTTTTTTCCTCTTTTTTCATCCTATAGAATGCAAAATATGCTTTGGAAAGGTAAGTTAATCATTTTGGAAACATTTGGGTCAGATTCACAGTCTGATATGTGAGCACACAAGGGTGGAGGTGTTGGGATGTGGGTAGCAAGGCCATGCAATGAGAACTATCTACTGGATGGAGGAGCCTGGGGTCTGCATGGATAACTGAGATGATCATTTCTTTAACAGGAGTCAGTCACTACTGCATCAGTTTCTACAGCCCGCCCAAATCACAGACCTGAGTTTGTGCCAAATAACAGGAATGAGCAAAATGCTCAAAGTGCTGCAAAGTAAGTTGACACATGTCCATGATCACAGAACACTTTATATTTGTATAAATTCCAGATAGTTGAAGTATTTAAAGAGACTCTGTATTTGCAGATATTTCTCCCATGGTTTGTATTTTCATTTACCTAGTAGTATCTTTTGAAGAGCAGAAGTTTTAGATTTTGAAGTTCAGTTTATCATTTTCTTTCCTATGGTTTGTGCTTTTTGCGGCCTAAGAGATTTACCGCAACAAAGATTTCCTTCTAGAAGTTTTACAGTTTTAGTTTTTGCTCTTAGGACTATTATTCATTTAAAGTTAATATTTACATACTATTCAAGATATGGTACAACTCTCCTCCTTTTTTGTATGAATGTATATTCAGTTGTTCTAACATCATTTGTTGAAAATCACTTGAAAATGAACATTGATCGTTATTTATCGTTTTGGTGTATTATACTGTCTTGATTGATTATTCTATAGGAAGTCTTAAAATTGGGCACTGTGGGTTCTCCAGATTTTTTCTTTAAAAATAATTTTGGCTATTCTAGATCTTTCTCCACATAAATTTTAAAATGAACTTGTTGACTTTTACAAAAAGCCTGCTGGGGTTTTGGTTGGTGTTACACTGAGTCTGTAGAACAATTTGGGGATAAGGTGATGTCTCCATTTATTTAGGTCATCTCTGATTTCTCTCAATGATGTTCTATAGTTTTCAGCTAGAAAGTGAAAGTGAAGTCGCTCAGTTGTGTCTGACTCTTTGCAACTCCGTGGACTGTAGCCCACCAGGCTCCTCTGTCCATGGGATTCTCCAGGCAAGAATCCTGGAGTGGGTAATATTGTACATATTTAATTAGACAGATACCTAAGTGTTTTTTTAGTTCTATTAATGAAATTAAATATCAGTTTATTTCTTCCTTTCTAGTCTGTAAGCCTTTTCTGTATTTTTCTTATCTATTGCACTTCCTAGGACCTTCAATGTAATGGTGAATAGGAGTGGTGAGAATCTTTTGCTTGATCTTAGGGAGAAAAGATTGTCTTTGACCTTTAATGTTAGCTATAGGTTTTTCCACAGTTGCCTTTTGTCACGTTGAGGAAGTTCCCCATCTATTCCTGATTCAATAAAATTTAGTATCATGAACAGATGTTGAACTTAAGAGATGTTTTCGTCGGTATCTACCAAAATATCCATTTTTTCTTCGCTAATGTGAATTATGTTTGCTTCATATGTTGAGCCAACTTTGCATTCCCAGGGTAATGTTCTATCCATTTTATACATTGCCAAAGTGTATGTACTAATGTTTTCAAAAGAATTTTTGCATTTATGTTAATGCATATTTTCTGTAGCTTTCTTTCCTTGTAATCATCCATTGGCATTTTAATAGATTTTATTTCTAAATAATCTGTTTAGTTATCAAACCCACTTAGTCTTGCTTTTTTCAGTTTCCTGTATTCTATAGGAGTAGAAGTTTTTCTTTTTTCTTTAAACATAGAAGGAAAATTTATTGTAGAGTTTATGCCTGGCAATTCCAGTATGTAAAGTTCTTCAGGTTTTTTTCTGCTAGTCTCACTTTGAGTGTGTGGTTAATGAATTTTTTTCAATAGTGAGCTTTCCTTTTTTCCTTAGATATTATTTTTAGAAGTTCTTTTCAGATAGGAATAAAAGGTGTACATTCTTCCAGAGACAATTTGCATTTATTTCTGCCGGTTTTCTAAAAATCCTAGGATCTCGGCACAAGCTGAAATTTAAAATTCGAGGCTTGTGGTTTTTAATACCACTTTAATACTGATATGAATTAAGTCCAGAGATGCATCTTCACTTGCCCATAAAAGTTTCTAGTGGATTAGATGGTAAAGAAAGAAATCAATGACTGCTACAGTTTTATGGCTTGACCAACTATAAAGTGATGTGTTCCACTAAAAAGTAGAAACTGGGAAGGGATAGGTTTGGAGTTCCATTTTGGAAGGAGAATGTTTGAAATTCCTGTGTTTTGTCCAACTGGTATTTGTCATCTTTTTAAAGGAGTAAGTCATGAACATATCAGTTCAGTTTAGTCACTCAGTCGTGTCTGACTCTTGGCGACCCCATGGACTGCAGCACTCAGGCCTCCCTGTCCCTCACCAACTCTTGGAGCTTGCTCAGACTCATGTCCATCAAGTCACTGATGCCATCCAACCATCTCATTAACATATAGAAGATATTTAAAACTGAGGCTAAATGAAGTCACTTAGGGTAAAAGAATATGCAAAAGTAAAAAGAAAGATCCAGGGCTGATCTCTGAGAAGTCACAATATTTAGAGGCTGAACAGAAAGAGATGAGAAGGACCAGTTAGAGATATGAAGACACCTACCACTTTCCTGCAAGTGTGAGAAATCATAGTGAGGCTTCTTGACTTCAGCTTGATTTTTCTGGAGGATTCTCACAGGTTTTCAGGCCTCTAATATATTCACTTTTGATTTACTCAGTGTTAGGGGCCTGCAGGCAGCAGTTTCCAGATGTCTCTGCTGCGCCCTGGTGATATTTAAGATAAGGAGGGAAGTTCAGTCACAGGCCAGAGTCGTGAATCAACTGCTCTATCGGAGACTCCAGTGCTCCCATTGGTTCCAGGCTCGTGGAAGATCTTTAGGGAGTTTAGAGTTGGGTCTCAGGTGATGCTGGGCTACGACTGGGTGTCAGCTCATTCTCATGGCCTGGCAGAATTCCTTTCTGGTTTGAGGGGTGCTTCTCAACTCTCCGTAGTCCATTATTCATTGTTTTGTTCTTCTTCCTCAGATTGAGTGCATCTCCTTCCATTATCTTGCTGACTTTGTTTCTCTGTGATGTCCATTTGTTCAAAAAATTTTATTAATTTATATATTTATTTTTGACCGTGCTGGCTCTTTGTTGCTGCACACACACTTTCCGTAGTTGTGGGAAATAGACTTCTCATTGTAGTGGTGTCTTTTGCTGCGGGACCCCGGCTGGAGGCGCATGGGTTTCAGTAGTTGTAACACACGGGCTCAGTAGTTTTGGCTCACAAGCTTAGCTGCTCTGCAGCATGGGGAATCTTCCCAGACCAGGGATCGCACCCATGTCTCCTGCATTGGCAGGTGGATTCTTAATCACTGGACCACCAGAGAAGTCCCTCCATTACTTGAAATAGAGCTCAGAGTTCCCTTCATCTGGACTCTCCTAGATTGGCTTTCCGATATTTGTGACTGAGACTGGTGCCATCTCATTAGGAAGCCCCTGATGTTAGAAGTCATCAGTAACTGGCATTGACGAACCCCTCGGGTAACTAAATTTCTTTCTCCCTGCAGGACCTATAACTTTGGACCCTAAAACAGCTCATCCCTATCTGGTCTTGTCCGAGGATCTAAGAAGTGTGAAACTTAGAAACATGCAGCGGGGTGTACCTGGTCACCCTGAGAGATTTGATTTCAGCGCCACCGTGCTGGGTGTGCAGAGCTTCACCTCAGGGCGGCACTACTGGGAGGTGGACGTGGGCAAGGCGGCGCAGTGGCAGCTGGGCGTGTACAGGAGCTCTACCGTCAGAAGCAGTTCCGGAAATAAGGTCTTACTCACAGGATCTCTCATGGGAACCGATCACACCTTCTGGGCTTTTCCCCCTTTCAAAAGGGTCTCCTTGAGAGAGCAAGTGCACAGAGTTGGAGTTTTCCTGGACTATGAGTATGAGCAGATATCGTTCTATGATGCCGCAAAGGGCTCTCTCATCTATAATTTCTCTTATCTCGCCTTCCAGGGAGCTCTCAGGCCTATATTTTCTCTCAGTATCTCCAGTGGAGGCGTGAATTCAGACTCTTTGAGTATCTGCCTCCCTCACGTTTCTCCTTGTAATGATACTGTTAGCTCTCAGCCCTCTTCGGCGTGATATCTAATAACCACGAGAGCCCAGAATGTTACAAGCATGACTTTTGTATAAACAATTTTACAAAGTAAGCCGGTAGAAGATTTTTAGCACTTGAGTTGGAGCCCAGTTGAACACCCCAGAGCTTTTGCATTCATGCAGCCCATAGCCTCGCAGAGTTGGACACGACTAAAGCAGCTTAGCACGAGGGCACAGCATGGCTTTCAATATCCTTTTCATGGAAGTGGTTGCATTTAAGCTGAATCATGAATGATAATAACTAAAGGACCCCATGCTAATTAGAACAGCAAGTGCCTATGTAGTATAAGATTGGGAAATTAGAGAAGAAAATAGTCTGGGATCCTTAAGACTGGGTTAAGGACTCTTGAGATTTCAGAAAACAGAATTGGGTATAATCAAGACTTCAGATTTGAGAATGTCATCAAAGTGACATGTGGAATGGAGACATCCTATTCCTGATGTTGTCAAGAGTTCTATCATCATTCCACATGGAGGACAACTTAATTTCCTCAGATACCTTATCTTGGTGGGGAGGATGTGTTGAAGAAAATGTGAGTATTTCCAAGTTGTTTCAAGTATTCTATTTCTTTCTTATAAGAAAATTAAATTTATTAAAAGAAATTAGACAGTTTGATGCTTTGTAATAGTGTCTTGTGTTTGCCTTCGTCTTTCTCTATTTGATCACCCACTGAAAATTTTTTCTACAGCCTTGCTCGGGGGTTCGTACAATGCTAAGAAGACAATGAAATATTTATTAGAGGGACTTGTAGTGAAAGGTTTATCATGCTGGATCTCCATGTTTTTAACAGCCTGTAAGTGGGTATTAATCCTTATTATTCGAATGTAGAAACTGAGGCTCAAAGGTGATCTTGGCTGAAGTGTTGCTCTGCAAAGCAGCTATACTTGATATAATAAGGGCAAATCCTGGAACATCACTGCACCAGTTACAGCTTCTTATATACAAACAACAGTTGCAATTTTTAAAAATTCTGTTTACTTTTTTATTTTTAGTTTTTGGCTTTGCTGGGTCTTTGTTGTTGAGTGCAGGCTTTCTCTAGTTGCAGCAGGTGGAGGCTGTTCTTTGCTGTAGCTGCAGCGAGTGGGGGCTATTCTTTATTGTAGTTCTAGTCAGCGGGGGCTCCTCTAGTTGTGGTGCTCAGGCTTCTCATTGCATTGGCTTCTCTTGTTGCGGAGCGTGGGTTCTAGAGTGTGGACTCAGCAATAGTGATGCACAGGCTTAGTTGCCCCTTGGCATGCGGAATCTTCCTGGACCAAAGCTTGAACCCCCATCGCCTGCATTGGTTGGTGGATTCTTAACCACTGGACCATCAGGGAATTCCTTCTTCTTTTTTTTTTTTAATGTTTTGGCCACACTGCAGTGTGTGAAACTTCTCTCGCCAGGGATCGAACCCATGTCCCCTGCTGCAGTGGAAGCACGGAATCTTAACCAAAGAACCCACCAGGGAAGTCTGCAACTTTATATTTCTTTGGACAGTTCTTTGATTGCCTTTCCATGAGATTTAAGTACCATGCCTATTTCTGTTCATTCTTTTGTGTTAAACAGTCCTTAGACCTTGAATTCTCAAATATGTATTGTAAGTGAGGAAGAAAGCACTAAGTAGTGCTGTATATTATGGCGCAGGGTGAGTGATGCCTAGAAGTTAAAAGTCCTGGAAGAGAGCTACACTCATGTCAGAACCAAAAGGTCAATAAACAGATTCAGGTGAACTGGTGGTTGAGTTTGTTACAGCAGCCGCAGTGAAGTACCACTGACTGAGTGGCTTATACCTTGAAAGTCCCTTTACGTGTAGTTCTGAATGCTAGCAATGAAGGTGTTGGCAGGTTCGGTTCCTTCTGAAGATGGCCACATGCCTCTCTCCTGGCTTCTCGTGGTTGGCTGGAAATCTGTGTTCCCTTACAGGTGTACCACTCCCTTTTCTGGCTCTGTCTTCACTTAATGTTCTCCCTGTGTCTGGTCTTTGGCCTTTAAGAAAAAAATAAGGGCAATAGTCACATTGGATTAGGGGCTCACCCTACTGTATGGGCTCATTTTAACTTAATATTGACCTGTTTCCAAAGTACAGGGAGTTAAGAATTTTTTCTTCATTGGCGGTGGGGTGGTATAGCAGTTGAAGCTTATGTGTGTGCTAAGTCACTTCAGTTGTGTCCAGGTCTGTGTGACCCTGTGGACTCCAGGCTACCAAGCTCCTCTGTCCAAACAGGAATACTGGAGTGGGTTGCCGTGCCCTCCTCCAGGGGATCTTTCTGACCCGCATCTCTTAATGTCTACCTGCATTGGCAGGTGGGTTCTTACCACTAGTGTCACCTGGGAAGCCCGTGGTGGGGCATGACAATTCAACCCACAGCATAAGGGTTAATGAAAAAATAGTCTTTCATGTACAACAGGGAGTTTGTAAATTCTATGTATCCTATAAGCACCTGAGGTATTTTTTTTTAAAATCCCAGTATTCATCACCTCTTACCTCCCCCCACTACACATACATATTACATCAAGATCTCTGAGAATAGGGACTTCCCTGGCAGTCCCTGATGACTCAGATGGTAAAGAATCCACCTGCAATGCAGGAGACCTGGGTTCTATCCCTGGGTCAGGAAGATGCCCTGGAGAAGGGAATGGCAACCCACCCCAGTATTCTTGCCTGGAGAATCCCATGGACAGAGGAGCCTAGCAGGCTATAGTCCATGGGACTGTGAAAGAGTCGGACATGACTGACTAATATTTTTTCTGACAGTCCAGTAGTTAAGACTTGGCCTTCTAATGCGGGAAGCAGGGGTTGCAGGTTCAATCCCTGGTGAGGGAGCTAAGATCACACATCCCTTGTGGCCAAAAAACCAAAACAAAAAAAAGATTTCTGGAATCGGAATCTAGGCATCACTTTTCCAAAGCTCTGTGGGTAATTTGAAACATGCAGCCAAGATTAAGAAGTAAGTTTAGTAAAGGCAAACAGAGAACAGCTGATTTGGTCAGTGACTACACCGCCTTTCGTGTGGCTTGTAATTTTAATCTCAGAGGTGTTGGATGTGTGGTGCTGGTGCTGGGGGTGGGGGGCAGTGTTGTTGGATCAGAGATCAAGGTGAGCCTGGATGCCTTCCTTAGTAACAAGCATGTGTAGTTTACATGACTGGGACTGCCAGTCAGCCTGCTCTCTTAGGAAGATTGTTGACTGGCTCAGGGGTAATTGGAAGGCACTCTACAAAACTATATGTCTTGGTAACTGGACTCAGTAAGACCTAGGAACTCTCAGGCCATTGGAAGAAGCTTCTAGTGGTTTAGAATAGGGGTTCCCAGTCCCCAGCAGCAGGGGAGGGATATATGCATAACTATTATCTGAATATATATATATATTTATGTCTATATTTTAAAGAGAATGAGGGAGACCAAGGCTTCCCACTGATTCTGCATTATGATGAGTTGTATAATTATTTCATTATATATCACAGTGTAATCATAATAGAAATAAAATGCACAATAAATGCAATGCGTTTGAATCATCCTGAAACCGCCCTCCTTCCCCCACCTGGATCTGTGGAAAAACTGTCTTCCATGAAACTGTCTCTGATACCAAAAGGGCTAGGGACCACTGCTTTAGAACACCTCGGGTTATCCCCCCACACTGGGGACATATCTCTACCCTTAGAACATTTTGAGTATGATAAATGTACATTGGGCAAAAAACTTAAGTAAAAAAATGCAGTTCCATTCTGTAGTTATAACTTGAAATGACGTCTCTGCCCCTATGTAGAGAACTTAAGTTGTGAGACTGTTTATAGCTGAACTGCTAACACATTTCTGGGAAGAGCCCAGGAAGGCTCACAGCCCATACCAGTCTAGACCTACTACCCTCCGCTGGGAGTCAGGGCAGTCTGCTTGAAATAATCTGGGGCTAAAAGAGGAAAAGGTAAGTGACCTCACTGCAGTAATTCTCTTAATCTTGGATAAAGAAAAGGAATTGGGATAGAGGAGAGAATGAATTCATGGAGAATGGGCAAGTGGTTTGAAACTTTGATTTCTTGGAGTCCCTGATTAGAATGTGATAAATGCCGTCACTGGTACACTGAAGTTAAAAAGCACATGGATGGGGAATGACAAAAGTTGGAGAAGGTTGCATGTTATCTGTCCTGACAAATGGGAAAGTATACAATGGAGTGGGACATTTGCCCTGAAGAGAACCAAATGTGAGATTAGAAACTCACCGCAAGTGAGAGGAATTATGTGCAATAGATAAATGTGGTACAGTAACAAAAAGATTGAATTTAAGTATTACATGTTAAAATTTAAGTTTATAGATCTACTGTCTGCAGGGTAAGGTTCCAAATGCTTTATATGCATTACCTCATCTGAGTCTCCTAACTCTGAGATAGATGTTTTTGTTTTATTGAGTCAAAAATATGCTAAAAGCCTAGCGATAGTGTTACAAACTCTTGAAAAACCAGGCTATTCATTTCTTTCCACCCAGATTGTATCTCCTTAAAGGTATTCAGTGAGATCTGAGATTGACTGGAGGGGAAGGTGTGGGAAGTTGAGTAAAGATATGAAAGTGAAATCCATGTTTCTGGAAAGAAGCAGTTGAGGACTTCCCTGTTGTTCTGGGTCAGGGAACTAGATCCCGTATGTCACCACTGAGGGGAAAAAAAGATCCCGCATGCCTCAGTTAAGACCCATAAGACCCAGCCCAACCAAATGAGTAAATAATTTTTTTTAAAGAAGCAGTCGATGGAGATTGAATGTAAAATTGTTTTCCTGGAAAGTATTTATGTATTTGTATAACATTTTGAAACATTATGTAAAGCTTTTTTACCCCCAAATGAGTACTTGAGTTTTGTGTTCATCCTAATGAATATTCTAACCTGCTAAAGATTACCCTGTATTTGTGTTTGTTGTTTCAGATAGTAGTACTGTGGTGATTCCAGATGCTGGTGGGTTTTCTCTTTGAAAAAGGGGAGTGGTCTAAGCATTGTTGTTCAGTTGCTAAGCTGTGTCCATCTCTTTGCGACCCTGTGAACTGAAGCACAACAGGGTTCCTTGTCCTTCACTATCTCCCGGAGTTTGCTCAGACTTGTGTTCATTGAGTTGGTGATGCCATCCAACCATCTCATCCTGTCATCCCCTTCTCCTTCTGGCCCCAATCTTTCCCAGCATCAGGGTCTTTTCCAGTGAGTTGGCTCTTCACATCAGGGGGCCAAAGTATTGGCATCAGTCCTTTCAGTGAATTTGGTGGCAGTCTCCTTATCTCTGTGGTCTGTGACATTTCTGAAGCTAAAAGCTATTTCTGTGTTTGATGTTGAGATTCAGAACTTCAAACATGTGAATTTATTTCAGGGACTATAAATGTGAATTTCCTCTGAGAATATGCTTGCTTTATTTTCATTACGGAATTTCATGGCTTGTGTAGGTAGAGGCGAGGATACTAGTTTGCTGGACAATTTGGGGAACTAGAGGAGGTATATGACATACTAGCCTCTTTCCAAACACTTATAAAAAGTACATGTGAATATCCAACAGATGTCTTGCCTTTCCTAGTCAGAGCCAGCTATATTCCCAAATGTGCCAACCTCATGTTTTATGTGAACTTCATAGGTTCACTTTGTCTCAATTTACTTTGAAAATCACTGGCCCCTTTAGTTTGCTCCCATTCTGTGTTCAGTCTGTCAGCAATACCTTCAATATATATTCCCGGTCAAACTCTTAACCAGGTTCCCTCTTGCCATACGAGTCTAAACTCTTCTTTCTTACCTAGACTAGCATGGCAGCCTTCTAAGTATGGCTTTCATTCTTACCTTCCTCCATCTATCTTTCACAAAGAAAGCCCTCTCCTGAATATTCTGTCTTGTCCTGTCTCATTTTCTTACCTCTTACTCTCCATTATTTCCTTTATAGCATCGCTCATTACCTGAAGTAATATTATTTATCTTTCTTCCCTCCGTGGCATGTAAACTATATCATGGCAAGGACTTTGTAAGAATGGTGAACAAGATAACCAACAGATATTTAATAGGTGATTTCTGTATGCTAGGTATTTGACATGAGAAGACAACTCAGATCTCTGACATCATTAGTGAATGAAAACCCAACCCTTAGAGCTTTGGAGTACAGTTTTGTCTAAGGGACTCTTAAGAGTTGGCTTTCTGTTAGTTTGCTTATTGGGCTTCCCAGGTGGCTCTTGTGATAAAGAATCCACCTGCCAATGCAGGAGACATGAGATGCAAGTTTGAACCCTCGGTTGGAAAGATTCCGTAGAGAAGGGCATGGCAACTCACTCTAGTATTCTTGCCTAGAGGATCCTGTGGACAAAGGAGCCTGCTGGGCTACAGTCCATAGGACTGCAAAGAGTCAAACGTGACTGAAGCAACTTAGCACACACATAATTGCTTATTTTTATTTTTTGTAAAGATGGCAGCTCCTAATAAACTCCTTCAGTGTCATTTTGCCATCCAGTTTTACCAAGTATATCTCTCAATACATGATTTAAAAAATCTGAACTCGGTGTTTTCTGTTTGTTGCTGTTGTTTGCACAGCATTTTATTCTTGCATGGACGGAATATAGTAATCCTGGCCTTAGGGGCAAAGGTCACATAAAGTTTCTGCTAACCAGAGGCTATAGCTACTAGATTAAAAAAATAGACCGTTACAGGTTGAAATTGTGTATAAATTAGAAATTCTAAGAGCCATTTCCAAAATTCTCCATGGCTTGCCCATGGGTGTCAAAATCCAAATTCTTGACAGCCCTGTTTTAGTTAATGGTTTCTCAGCTTTGAAGCACTTGCAGTTTTTCTTATTGGGTACATTTCTCTAAATGAGACTTCTTTTACAAGGATCAGAACTCTTCTGTCATTTTAAAAACTAGGTCCAAGAGAAGAAGCTACCTAATATCATTGAGTGTCAAAAAATATATATTGGCTGGTTGAGAACGCAATGGGTTCCCCCTGCCCCACCCCAGTGGGAGGTTAGCGGCTTTTCTTTTTGTTTGACAATGCAGCCATACTTTCATAGAGTATACTTAAAGAATGTATTTTTCCTTTAGAAAAGATGTCTTTATTTACCAATGTTTCTCTCCTTAAATACTGTGAATGGCCCACAGTAACCACTCATTGAATATTTGGTTAATCGATTTCTTGTCAAAAAATAAATGGCCTTTTTCTAAATGTTTTGGTTGATGGTGAGATTCCATACTTGAAAGAGAAAATAAGTTAAATCCTGCATACTAAATAGTGAGACCCAGGCCCCTGCCCCACTTGGCTTCTAGAATGCTGGCAGTCAGGTTTATCTGTTGCCCCAGGGCAGAACACTGGACCAAGAGCAAGGTCCCCTAAAGGAGAAGACCTGGGATTTGGTGTCCCATGTAGTTTCCCAATCACTTTATGATGGACGACAAATGGTGATTTTAGAAATACCTGTAAAGTGAATGACAGAGACCAACAGTAAGAAGCAGAATTTAAAGGAAAACTTCAGAACTCATTAATTATCCTAGGAGAGATGAAAAGATTCTAGAAATAGTGTGTTTCTATTAAAAAAAATTTTTTTAAAGAACTTAACCATATGAAAAACTATAGTAACGAAATTCAGAGAAAGAGTTTGAAGGAAAAAACCTCCCACAGGAGAGAACAAGAAGATGAAAAATAGCTGAAAAGGCAAAGGTAAATCAATCTATTTATATCTATCTAATCCAGGAACTTTGCCGCCTGACCAGTGGGAGTTCCAAAGAGAGAACAGAAAGTAAGGGAAGGACAGGAAAATTTCAAACAAATTTTAAATGGATGGGTTTTACATTAAAGGGGCCTCTTAGAAGCCAGGGTGGTGAGTGAAGACATACACACCAAGGCAAGACATCAGGGATAAAGAGAAGACCCTAACAACTTCCAAAAGGAGAGGAAATAGGGTACAGATGTAATTTTCAAAATGACTTTGTACTCATCAATGTTGATAGCAGAAAATAGAGGTCAAAAGGCTATATAAGTAGGGTCTCAAATAGGGAAGTCAGTGAAGACTCTTAGCATGGTTTTAGGGCCCGAGTCAGATAATTTTCAAGGTGTGTTTTGCAAGGCGGAGGACTGATGGAAGTTGGGCCACGGTTATGACATCAGAGCACGGGATGTTCCTCCCAGAAGGCGAGGTACCTAATGAGTCTTGGTGTGATGCTGTTCCTGCTCATCAGGCTATGTTAGGTGATTCATAGGTTTGTCTTTCAGGAGTAAATTGCCTAAAACCAGTTGTTAAATTACCTTTGTTTGGTCTTAAGTATTAACAAAAGTGTAGGCCATTAGGTTGTTTTTAGTTCCCATTTTTCGTTTTTGGCTTCTGGGCCTGTGGGATTTTAGTTCCCTGACCAGAGTTTGAACCCGCATCTCCTGCCTTGGAAGCACAGCATCCTAATCACTGAGCTGCCAGCGAAGTCCATCAGTTCTCAATTCTTAGATAAGAAAATTTTTCCTAGTAGTTTCCAAGGAACTTCCCCTTACCTTAACCAGTACATTTCTGTACATTTCATATGCAGAGATAGAGCAACATGGTATGAATATTTCTCTGTATCTGTGGGTAGGTGGCGAGATACAGGGTCATACAAAAATGGGATCATTTTAAAGATGCTACTCTTTTCCCTTTGTATCATCCAAATAATTAGTTCAATTTTTCTGAGAGCCATTATTCAGCCTCCTGTTTTCTTACCACATTAAATCAGTGTGTGTGCATGCGTGCTGGGTCGTGTCTGACTCCTTTCAACCCTGTAGACTGTAGCCCACCAGGCTCCGCTGTCCATGAGACTCTTTAGGCAAGAATACTGGAGTAGGCTGCCATTTCCTCCTCCAGAGGATCTTCCCCACCCAGGTGCTGAACCCTCTTCTCCTGCAGCTCCTGCCTTGGCAGGTGGATTCTTTACCACTCTGCCACCTGGGGAGCCCTCATGTCAGTGTGCGTCTCCTTTCATCTAAATCTCTGGAGATTCTTTTGTGTTTGTTCCCCTGACTTATTGCTCTACTGGAGCCTGCAAGCCAATTATTACATTTTCAGGAATAGTGACAGTCAGTTGACATCATGTTCATACCTTGAGATCAGTCATACTGGATGTATTCACACCGCAGAAGTCCCACACTCCCAGCTGGCTGCAAAACTCTGACGAGCGCACCACTGCCCGTGTAGCCCACTCTTAAAGTATTTCGTTTTATAAGTGATTTTTCAGGAAAGAAAAGAACTGTTGAACTTAGCTATTCATTTGCTATAAGGAATGCCATTTCTTATAAGCCCTCTAAGGTTATGAAACCAAAAAATGTTATGAAAGACATAGAGTTTTAAGTTTCCATGTGTTTGGAAACTGTACGCAATTAGATTTTGATATTTTTCAACTCTTGTACTTTAACTCACCTGACTGCTACTTGTTCCTTTTTTTCTTTAGCTATATTTTTTTAACTTTTTATTTTATACTGGAGGATAGCTGATTAACAATGTTGTAATAGTTTCATGTGAACAGCAAAGGGGCTCAGCCACACATGCACATGTATCCGTTCTTTCCCAAACTCCGCCCATCCAGGCTACCACGTAACATTGGGTAAAGTTCCCTGTGCTGTACAGTAGGACCTTGTTGGTAATCCATGCCTTTAGTTCAGTTCAGTTCAGTTCAGTCGCTCAGTCGTGTCCGACTCTTTGCGACCCCATGAATCGCAGCACGCCAGCTATATCTTTGTCTTCAAGATTTCATGAGCCTTTGAGTAAGCTGACTGGCTGGTGCAAAAAAGCTGACGAACTCCCACTGTAGATCTTCTTGCCCATCTGAGTAGTAAAAGCTTCATTTGTAGTCAGACCATTTAAATGAGAATTCAGATGACAGCATTCTTATCCTCTGAGCTCATTCTGTGTTGTACTTCCACTTACGCTTTTCCCAAAATCACCTTTCTTCCTGTCCTCCAGTCTAGCTTTCAGAACATCTGACAAACACCTGAAAAAATGCCTGGTAGCTAGTAGGTGCTTAGTATTGGTGACTTGTTACGCAATTAGACAACTGCCAAATTATATATGGGGCAATTTCTTAGTTCCCTAGGACTACCTGCTGTGATAGATTATTACACACTGACCAACTTAACAGATTTATTCTTTCACAGTTCTGGAGACCAGAAGTCTGTGTTTTGGTAGGATGTGTTCCTTCTCAAGGCTGTAGGGACAATCTGTCCCAGCCTTTTCCAGCCTCTGATAGATCCAGGCAGTGCTTTTCTTTTCTTTTTTTTTTAAGGTGGTCCTTTCATACAGTTGCATTGCTCCACCCCTGCCCCATCTTCAAATGGCCTCCTTCCCCTCCTCCGTGTCTCAGATAAGGACACTTGCCATTGGATCTATTACCCATGGAGTTGCCTAGATCTGCAAGGACCAAATGGTCACAGTCACAGTTCCTGGGAATGAAAGCATGTATGTACCCTGTTTTTTTTTGGTTGCACTGGGTCTTTGTTGCTGTGAGTGGTTTTTCTCTAGTCATGTCAAGTGGGGGTACTCTGTGTTGCGGTGCATGGGCTTCTCACTTTGGTGGCTTCTTTTGTTTCCAACCTCGGGCTCTAAAGTGTGACGGTTTAGTAGCTGCAGCTTGTGGGCTCTAGAGCACAGGCTCAGTAGTTGTGGCGCATGGGCTTAGTTGCTCCATGGCATGTAGGGTCTTCCTGGACTAGGGATCGAACCCATAACCCTGCACTGGCAAGTGGATTCTTATCCACTATACCACCAGGGAAGTCCTCTACATATCTTTCTGAGGGCCACCACTCAACCCAGTTATAGGTTCTAGTGCTAGAAAAATGAACAAAACACTGAGCTCACAAAAAGTTTACAGTCTAGACAAGCATATAACCGGAGAGCTACAATCTTGTAGAGTCATACCAAGTATTAGCAGAACCCAAAAGAGGAGTACTTTTACTCATTATAGTATATACTGAGTGGGGCGAATTTAAAAAAAAATCTTGGAGGGGGCCAAGCAGCTTCTAAGCAGAAGTTTAAAAGATAAATGTGAGTTATCTAGGACAGCAGCCCCCAACCCTTTTGGCACCAGGGACCGGTTTCATGGAAGACAGTTTTTCCTTGGATGAGGGATTAGGAAGGGGACATGCTTTCAGGATGATTCAAGTGTTTTACATTTATTGTGTACTTTATTACTGTTACATCTGCTCCATCTCAGATCCTCAGGCATTAGATCCCAGAGGTTGGGGACCCCGATCTAGGACAGTGTGGGTGACTTGGAGAAGGTCATCTTGGCAAAAAGAACAGTCTCATGAAGTCAAAGAGAAGTAGGTGTTTTGAGTAGGAAAATTCCAAGGAGTTCAGTATTGCTGGAATGGAAAATTGCTCATAGGTAGTGGTGAGTAAAGGTAAGACAGGAAGTGATGAGGTGCTCTCTGATTTGACGTGCTGTGAGATCTGGGGCCCTTGTTCTAGTGCAGACTCTGGTGAGGCAGACAGGAAATACGCCTGCAGTTCTGCATCTCTGAATGCAGATGCTGACGCCGTGTATCTCCAGACCTTACAGAGCCACACAGATTTAGACCAGTAGATTGAAATCCTGCAGGTGTAGAAGGAAATGAATGAAGCAGGGCAGAGTTAACTGGAGTGATCCAGAGAGCCTTTCCACTCCAAGAAAATGTTGCTTGATGGAAACATCTGTTTCTGCCAGATCTTGCCATTATTTTCCAAGAGAAATAGGAATCAGTGTTTTTATCTGAAATTGTTCTAACAACTGAAAGAAGAAAAGGTTGATCAGCTAGTTCTAACTTTCGACCTGTGTCAGAACCTTCGAGATGCTTTCAAGACGAGTGTCCCCATAGCAAAGTGCAATGAAAGAATCGTAAAGAAAGAACCTGGGATTTCCCTAATGGTCTAGTGGCTAAAACTCAGCCCTCTCAATGCAGGGGGCCTGGGTTCAATCCCTGGTCAGGGGACTAGATCCCACATGCCACAACTAAAGATCCCCAGTGCCGCAACTAAGACTTGGAGCAGCCAAATAAATACATATAAATGAATAAATAAAAGAAATAACCTTATTGGGCTTCCCCCTGGCTCAGTGGTAAAGAATCCAGCTGCCAAAGCAAGAGGACGCAGGTTCAATTCCTGGTCAGGGAAGATCCTTGGAGGAGGAAGTGGCAACCCACTCCAGTTTGCTTGCATAGGAAATCCCATGGATACAGGAGCCAGGTGGGCTACAGTCCGTGGGGTCTCAAAGAGTCAAACATGACTGAGTATAGAACACAACTTTACCGGAGACAGCTGGGATAAGGATGGCCTGAGACATGAGACCTTCTACTTACTCTTGAAACACCTGCGATTATCCCACCAGAAAGGCAGAAATAGCAAGTGTCATGAAGCAAATTCTAGTTGATGGAAATGATGGCTCATTCTGAAGAGATGGAATGACCTCATGGACATTATTTAGTATAAAAAAAAAACAAACAAGAAAAACTTCCTGATTTTCTCTTGTGACTCTAGAAAAATGAATCTGGAGTTTTAGTATGGCCAGTGTTTGGTAAAAGGTGGTTTTCTCAAGGTTTCCTCAAGGCATAATTTGGTAGGGAAGCACCATGGAAGGGCTTGAATGTAAACCTTTTAAAATCAGGCTCTAATTTTTATTTGGCAAAATCAAGTAACTTTGTGTCATCCTTGAAGGGAAGTCATCATTGAAGAGGTGCAAGAATACACAGAACTATGCAAAAAAGATCGTCATGACCCAGATAATCATGATGGTGTGATCACTCACCTAGAGCCAGACATCCTGGAATGTGCAGTCAAGTGGGCCTTAGGAAGCATCACTATGAACAAAGCTGGTGGAGGTGATGGAATTCCAGTTGAGCTATTTCAAATCCTGAAAGATGATGCTGTGAAAGTGCTGCACTCAATATGCCAGCAAATTTGGAAAACTCAGCAGTGGCCACAGGACTGGAAAAGCTCAGTTTTCATTCCAATCCCAAAGAAAGGCAATGCCAAAGAATGTTCAAACTACTGCACAATTGCACTCATCTCACATGCTAGTAATGTTCAAAATCCTCCAAGCTAGGCTTCAACAATACATGAAACATGAACTTCCAGATGTTCAAGAAAAGGCAGAGGAACCAGAGGTCAAATTGCCAACATCCTCTGGATCATCGAAAAAGCAAGAGAGTTCCAGGAAAACATCTATTTCTGCTTTATTGACTATGCCAAAGCCTTTGACTGTGTGGATCACAATAAACTGTGGCAAATTCTGAAAGAGATGGGAATACCAGGCCACCTGACCTGCCTCCTGAGAAATCTGTATGCAGGTCAAGAAGCAGCAGTTAGAACCGGACATGGAACAACAGACTGGTTCCAAATTGGGAAAGGAGTATGTCAAGGCTGTATATTGTCACCCTGCTTATTTAACTTATATGCAGAGTACATCATGAGAAATGCTGGACTGGAAGAAACACAAGCTGGAATCAAGATTCCTGGGAAAAATATCAATAACCTCAGATATGCAGATAATACCACCCTTATGGCAGAAAGTGAAGAGGAACTAAAAAGCCTCTTGATGAAAGTGAAAGAGGAGAGCGAAAAAGTTAGCTTAAAACTCAACGTTCAGAAAACTAAGATCATGGTATCTGGTCCCATCACTTCATGGCGAATAGATGGGGAAATATTGGAAACAGTGACAGACTTTATTTTTTTCAGTTCCTAAATCAGTGCAGATGGTGACTGCAGCCATGAAATGAAAAGACATTTGTTTACTCCTTGTAAGGAAAGTTATGACCAACCTAGACAGCATATTGAAAAGCAGAGACATTACTTTGCCAACAAAGTCCATCTAGTCAAGGCTATGGTTTTTCCAATAGTCATGTATGGATGTGAGAGTTGTACTATAAAGTAAGCTGAGCGCCGAAGAATTGATGCTTTTGAACTGCGGTGTTGGAGAAGACTCTTGTGGACTGCAAGGAGATTGAGTCAGTCCATCCTAAAGGAAATCAGTCCTGAATATTCATTGGAAGGACTAATGCTGAAGTTGAAACTCCAATACTTTGGCCACCTGATGAGAAGAACTGATTCATTTGAAAAGACCCTGATGCTGGGAAAGATGGAGCGCAGGAGGAGAAGGGGACAACAGAGGATGAGATGTTTGGATGGCATCACCGATTCAATGGACATGAGTCTGAGTAAACTCCAGGAGTTGGCGATGAACAGGGAGGCCTGGTATGCTGCAGTCCATGGGGTCGCAAAGAGTTGGACATGACTGAACGACTGAACTGAACTGAACTGAACTGAACTGAAGGGCCACATTGATGGTATTCTCAGGAAGTGAGGTTGCAATGTAGTCTAGGTCCCCCTGTTGACTGAAAGAGTGGCCCTAACACCTCCTCCCCCCAAGGAAGAAGGCAATTCAATGAAGATGTTTGTATCTATCCTGTTTTCCCATAGAGGGTTGGGGACAGAATTGTATGGTTCAAGTAAGCCGGTTTGTTGATTTAACTAATATGCTATGATTCAACTAATATGCTATGAACTAGGTGTTTGTTGAACGTCCTAAGAGACTGACTGAATGTTTTCCTTACACTTAAGAAAGGAACTAATATATTATCTTCCTTCAAATTTTGTTATGAACAACTCCTTTTGACAGCTCATGGAAAACACTGGAAGTTTGTGTTGTTAAATGTCTGAGCTGTCATGAGTGACTGCCTCCAGCTCCATCACACAAATACAACTGTAATTAATTTGATATGGAGTATTTCTTGCAATTCTCTTCCACTATTAAGGTTTTAATTTGTGTAACCGGAATCATACCATGTATAATTATAAAATGCACTCTGTTTGCTTTGATAACTAAATTATAAGGCAACTTGTTTTTAAAATGTGTTTTTTGAATAGATAATACACTTTTCTACATCTACTCACCATCCTACCAAGTATTTCTCTCTGGAGAGTCTGTAAATATACAAACGTGTATAGTTCTTTTTAACAAACTAATTATAGTACTATTCCACATTTTTTCTTCACAAACATGAATTGTTTTATTTCTCTGTTTTCAAAATTTTACTGAAATACATGATGTTATAACAGATAGCCATGTATAACATCATTTCATGTAATGCATGTTCAGTTATATTTTAGAGGGAAATTCCTAGTAGAATCAAAAAGCATATGCCTTATGATTTTTATATATGTCATTATTCTCCATAGAAATACCAACATACATTTTAACTTACAATTGTTTCTTTCCCTTTGACTCAGTATGATGCTTCTTATAAGCATTCTTAATGCATTTAATCATTTTTTAGAAATATTCATGTATAATGGTATGTATATATATGTAAGCACATATATATGTGTATATATATAAACATAAGTTTGTATGTGTATATATATGTATTTTTTACAAGTTGATAACCTTATTATAATAGATTCTACAGCCATGTGTCCTTTTAAACATGTCAATGGTAACTGAATTTTCAGATGTGCTTCACAAATGGAGTACTTTACTGCTGAGCTCAGAAACTGAAGGACCCTCAGTAGAGGCTGGGACCCGGCTGGAGGCCCCGGGTGGGTGTGTGTTGAGTGGATGCCATCACTAGCAGAGGATACCGTCACAGTTGCCAAGTGTGGGTCTGTGGGTCTTGCTTCATGCACAAACACACATATAAATATATGAGTGTGTGTGTGTATATATACACCTACACATATCTACATAGTGAGAGTGACTAAATAATTAAACATCTGTGAACTCATCACCTAATTTGAAGAAAGAATATATGTGTGTGTGTGTATATGTATATTACTAGTGTCTTAGATGCTTTCTCTGGACTCTTCCCTGATAGTTTCTCTCCTCTTCCTTTCTCAAAATAATTAATATTTTAAATTTTGCATTTATATCTTTTACATGTTTTTGTTGTCTTGTTTCTTTGTTTTCATTTTTGGCCATGCGCCTGTGGCGTGTGAAATTCTTGTTCCTTGATCAGGGATCAAACCTATGCCCCTCTGCATTGGAAGAGAAGAGTCTTAACCACAGGACCACCTGTTGTCTGTTTTTTTTCTTTTTTAAATTTATAAAAGTTGTCTGTGTATTAAGGAAGTTATTCTTTTCTAATATTCGTTGTAGACTTCTCCCAATTCTGTTTGTTTTATGTTGCTTTGTATACTTTTTGCAGTTTCTCAGTTTTGTGGTATGTTTAGAAAAACCCTCCCCAATGTGACATTTTTTTAAGCCCCCTTTTATGATTAGTTTTCTTTTACTCTTGGCTGGTATCTTTGCATATGCTCCTTTCTGAATTTTAGAATCAGTATTCAGTCCTTCCTTAGAATATTACTCCCATCATAGATGTTTCTTGATATTATTTCCGGCCATCTGTGAAATCTTACATTTACCATTTTTCAGAATCTTCATCAATAGAGGCCGTTTGTTGAATAATTAACAATCTAACTTTGGAATTTTCAGTTTACCTGATGCTGTAGCTGTGGATTTTGCAGAAAACAGTTCCTAATGCAGAATGTAAAGAATATCTAGCCTGGAAGAATCTTACTGGATTTGAATGTGCTGTTTTCATTCTTAAAGAGTGTTAATAATGATTAATATAGAAAATTTGGGTTGACTACATCAATTTGTACCACCTGGAGGTAAACCAGTGTTGTGAACATTTTAATGTATTTCCTTTCAGTTTATTCCTTTATGAATGTATACATATTTTTAATCTTAAATTAGGAAGAAAAAATAAATTAGGATTAAGATATTTAGTATTCTATGTCCTGCTGATTTCATATTATAACGTCTAAATATCTTCCTGTGTCAATACAAGTCTAAATCATTTTAATGGCTGTATAGCTCCATTCTATATGAATGAATTACCCCATGTTTTGGTTGGATTCAGTTAAGTTACTTACAATTCTGTTTATCTGTACATATGACAGGCAGTACGGCCTGGTTTCAGTCACGCATAGTTCTGTGTTTGGGATGGAAGTTCCTGCAAAGTGCTTTTCAAGTGGAAGTGATAAGGAAGTAGAGATTGGAAACTTCTGGTATACCTGTAGAACAGAGTCAGACCTTGTAAAAATAATGTAGCATTTATGGTCAGTGGTGAGAAAAGATCTTACATTTAAAAAAGTGTTTCTGTGCAGTTACTTGATTCATGTTAAAAGAACAAATCATGCTTGGAGAAGTCCATGATGCAAAATGGTTTGTTTGGGTTTGATGAGGAGGAGCCAGTGGCAGCATATGGGTTCAGAGCCTACACAGGCCCTCATTCAGCGATGTGTAAAGTTAGACCCATCTATCAAGAGACAGAGCTTAGAGCTGTGCTTCTTGAACTGCACTGTTCAACACTAGCCACTAGCCACATGTGGCTATTTAAATTTAGATTAATTAAAATGAAATAAAAAATTCAGTTCTTCAGCCAAACTGGCCACATTTCAAGTACCCAATTCTTGCGACCAGTGGTCCCCACATTGGACAGTGGTGTAGCTACAGAATAGTTCTATCATTGCAGAAAGCACTGTTCTAAAAAATTAAACAGAGCATTTTACAAAATACACAAGGGTCAGAGAATGGGTAGGAAGGATCCTATCAGAAGGGTTTAAAAAAAAAATACATTTTTATTGCTTTTGGCTACAGAGTGCGGCCATCTTACTTCCTCGAGCAGGGATTGAACTTGTGCTGTTTGCAGTGGGAGCACAGATTTTTAACCACTGGACTGCCAGGGAATCCTAGACAGCTATTTTTGTAGTCCATTCAAAGATAGCGTTAATAAGAAGGAAAAAAAGATTGATGTGAGGTGATGTTCAGTTGTTATGGGGTATTAAACATGGTGCTCTATTTTTTAACTTGGGGAACTGGGAGATAGAAATGTCATGGAGAGAAATACAGGACACATAAGGGACAGCAGATGGAGGAGGCAAGATGCTCTGGAATTATGCCCCCTGGATACTGGGGACTGTCCAGATAAGGCAGATCAAAGCAGAGGAACATAGAATGAGCATTAGAAGCATGAGTAGATCTTTGAGACAATTAGTTTGTCTTTTTTGTCTGTTTTTATTTATCTGGTTATTTACTTGAGGGACTTGTTTGTTTTTCATTTTGACTTTTATTTCTGACTAAATATGCTTAAGCCTATTAGGAAGCTATTTTTAAAAAAATTAGTTAAAACCTATTTTGAGTAACCCATACTTAAGTGTACAGCTCCATTAACTTTTACACATTTATGTACCAGTGACTCTACCACTTAAGGTTTGGATTCAGGTTTCTGACATTCTCCAAGGTCATCTAGTGCAGCTTCTTAGACAACACCGAACCTCCCCCACAGTAACCACCATGCTGACTTCTATTGGACGTTAGTTTTGCCTGTTTCTGAATCTCATGTGAATGCAATGATAAAATACTGGTCTTGAGATATTCCATGCTATTTCTCGTATTGGTAGTTGTTTTATTATTGTTGGCATGCTGTATAGTACCCCATGGTAAAAACAAATGATAGTTTCTTTCTATTCACCCATTCACAGATATTTAGATTATTTCCAGTTTTTAGCTATTGTGAAAAAAATGGCTATAAATGTTCTTGTTTACATTTTTTTCACAGACACAGGTATTGATGCCACTTGGGTAGATATTTAGAAGTGCAGTTGCTGGGCCATAGAGTTCTACTGCTGCTGCTAAGTCACTTTAGTCATGTTCGACTCTATGCGACCCGATAGACATCAGCCCACCAGGCCCCTGAGATTCTCCAGGCAAGAACACTGGAGTAGGTTGCTATTTCCTTCTCCAATGCCTGAAAGTGAAAAGTGAAAGTGAAGTCGCTCAGTTGTGTCTGACTCTTAGCAACCCCATGGACTGCAGCCTACCAGGCTCCTCCGTCCATGCGATTTTCCAGGCAGGCGTACTGGAGCGGGTTGCCATTGCCTTCTCTGATAGAGTTCTGAGATATGTGCAAATAAAATAATGCATCCAAAATTTTCTGTCCATCTTCCATCTTTGAGTTTTATTGTCTGTTGCATGACTATGTGTATACATAGGCATGAATACAAAAATCCCTAGCATTTTGTAAATGTAACATTAGCAGCAACTAAGTAAAATAGTGAAAGGGCAAAAAAAAATTTGTCATTTGTTGAGAGAAAAAAGCCCTCAAAGTTAGTTATATGATAACTAGGCATTAACAAAAAATGTGAAAGACTTGTGGGAACATTAATAATAAAGTCTACTTAACGACCTTAAAAATGGGAAGACATGCTGTGCTTCTTGATGGGACACTTTGTGTCATACAAATGCCAATTCTCACCTAATTTCTAAAGTGATTCAAAATATAATCCCTTTAGGATTTTCTTGGAACATACCAAATGGTTGTAAAGTGTATATGCAATAATAAATGTGTGAAAAAGAGGCAAGAAAAAGTATCCAAAAGAAACAGTGAGATGGGGATTCCCAACCAGGTATAGACAATAAATTATTCAATAAACAGTTTGGGACAGTTGGCTCTCCCTTTAAGAATAAAGTATATACCCTTGCCTCAAACTCAGTAATACATTCCAGATGGATTAAGGGTAAATGCAAACAAATTAATCCAACACTGTGAAAGAGACTACAGAAAAAAGTAGCCTTATAGTTTTGAACTAGGAAAGGCTTTTCTAAGCAAGACATAAATCCTAGATACCATAAAATAAAGGTTGAACTATTTAAAATGACATAAAGTTAAAGATAAATGGCAAACTAGGGAAACTGTTCTGCAACATATATGACAAAGTATTAATAGTCCTAAGAGCTCCAACAAATCAATAAAGAAAAGACAGAGTCCAATAGAAAAATAAGAACACAAAAAAGTATTTCACAATGGCAGACATCAAGTAGACAGTAAATATGCTTTTTCCTTCACTAATAATGAATGAAATACAAATTCAGGCATTAAGAGAAGGATTTTTTTCTTTCACACGTGCAAATATATATAGCATCCTTGAGCCAAGGTTATGGGGAAACAGATACTCTCATAATTGCTTGGAGATGGTGTATGTGAGTACAACTTTATAGGGCACCCAGGAAAAATCTATTTAAATACTTTGGTTTTGATCCAGCAAGTTCACTTCTAGGACTTAACCCATGGAAATTGTTGAACGGGTGTACAAATATGGATGACAAGGCATTCCTTTTAACATTGTTAAAAGAATGGAAAACTGTCAGTAGGGGAATTCATAAATAAATTATGAAATGTTATGTGATTGTTAAATAGGGGATGGTTTGATGGATAGATTTGGGGGGGTGCACACTGTTTGCCTTGTAAGACGTTTGTTCCCCAACCAGGGATCAGACCCATGCTCCTGCAATAAAAGTGCAGAGTCTTAACCGTTGGACCACTAGGGAAGTTTCTAGGATGGGTGGATGGATGGATGGAAGTATGGAAAAGATTACTGAAATATATATTTGAGCAAAGCAGCTCAAATATTTCATCAAATATATATTTGATGAAAGCAGCTTCCATAAAAACTTGCTTGTATTGAAAACTCTGGGCTAAACAATTTACATGGATCTTCTTATTTAATCTTTAGAACACTGATATCAAAACATTTATTACAAATATATCTTCCTAATAAGAACTTGCCTTAAATGTATAGTACAGTAATAACCAAGCTTTGTGAAACAAGTGTATTTTGAGATAGCATTTTTTACCTGTGAGGTTGGCAAAAATCCAAGGTTTTGACAGCCTACTGTGTTAGGGCTGTGGAAATAGGCACTCTCTTATTGTAAGACTATAAAGTTCCTATACCAACCACATGGGCCTTCTTTCATGTCTTTCCTCAGGAACTTCCACTTGAAACTTCCTTTGTGCAGAGTCCAGCAGCTACTATTTATTCGTCAGAGCAAAGTTTAACCTCACCTCCTGAAGGAAGTCTTCTCCGACATTACCTCCCACCCCTAAGACTCCTGCCTTAAGCACTCATATTACACTTTCATAGCACCTCTCTTGTTCCTGTTGTTCAGTCACTAAGTCATGTCAGGCTCTTTGCAACCCCATGGGCTGCAGTGCACCAAGCTTTCCTGTCCTTCACTATCTCCTGGAGTTTGCTCAAACTCATGCCCATTGAGTCAGTGACGCCATCCAACCATCTCAGCCTCTATCGTCCCTTCTCCTGCCTTCAGTCTTTCCCAGCATCAGAGTCTTTTTCCAGTGAGTCAGCTTTTCACATCAGGTGGGCAAAGTATTGGAGCTTCAGCTTCAGCATCAGTCCTTCCAATAAATATTCAGGACTGATTTCCTGTAGGATGGACTGGTTGGATCTCCTTGCAGTCCAAAGGACTCTCAGAGTCTTCTCCAGTACCACAATTTGAAAACATTAAGTCTTCAGCACTCAGCCTTCTTTATGGTCCAACTCTCACATCTGTACATGACTACTGGAAAAACCATAGCTTTAACTATAGGGATCTTTACCTGCAAAATTATGTCTTTGCTTTTTAACACCTCTCTTAAATGGTATTTATTCATCTATTATTTATTTTTCCCAATCAAATTGAAAATTTGTGAGGTCAGTAAACTTAACTATCATTTCTTCTAATACTTGGCACCTAGTAGATACAGAAAAGGAAAGGAAAGTTAGTTGCACAGACGTGTCTGACTCTTTGTGATCCCATGAACTGTAGCCCACCGGGTCCTCTATCCATGGAATTCTCCAGGGGAGAGTACTGGAGTGGGTAGCCATTCCCTTCTCCAGGGGATCTTCCTGACCCAGGGATTGAATCCTGTTCTCCTGCATTGCAGGCAGATTCTTACCAACTGAGCTACTAGGGAGGTCCCAATTATATTGCAGTTAAAAACTATACTTTTAGTTGTGGATGCCATTTAATTAAAATCTCTCAGCCTAAATTTCTTCAAGAAAACACACATCTCTTTGGGATATTTCACCTATTAGATGGCTACCATAAAGTATTATGTAACATAGTGTGTGATACAGAGAAAACCCTCAAAAAAGGGGAAGCTATTCTAATATTTAATTACAGTTATCATTACCAATGCAGTGTGTACCTCGTTGGCTCATGACAGAGCAACAGTTAACGAAAGGAAAGTTATCCTTATCTGCTTCACTGTTATCGCAATAGCTGTGCTCTGTCTAAACCCTTATTTCCTTAATATTTTTCTTTACAATGACTGACTTCTTAAATGTCTACCATAATCTCAGGCTAAATTAATATCCACAAAATTATTAGTTTTTGTAACAGTTTCTGCAATAAATCATTATCTAATAAAAAATGTTGCTGGTAATCACAGATAATCGTCATGAGAAGGTGCTGCTTGACTCAATCTTTGGAAAATGCTGAGATAATCACTTGATGTTTATCATTTCTCTTCTTTGCATGTCTCAATTGCACCTATTAAAATTATTTATCTCTGTGTTTATCTTCATCATTAACTGGGATCTCTGAGGGCAAGGATTGTGACTGTAAATTCTATTGCCAGTGATTACCAAGATACATTCTCAGAACAGCAGCTCAATAAATGTTTGCTAAATGAATTAAACAGCTTTTGAGTACCTACACTGATTAAGGAATGTGCTCAGCATGTTGGCGGAATTCAAAGAATAATCAGACACAGATTCCCAATTAAAAAGATAGCAAACTAAAGGGGAAATAACTTTTTTTAATAAAAATGCATATGTTATATACATTTTATATGTATATTATGCACATACAGTTAATTTTCATGAATGTTAATAATAGTAAAGATAAACTACTTTCAACTCAAAATTACACTCAAGCTGTATCTTAAAAGTTAAAGACGTGAATTATTAATATGTATCAAAGCCAATTTAAGATTTTAAGGAAATACTAGAAAAAGTCATGTCAGAAAGAGAGAATTGCAAGTGCAAAGCCACTGAGATGGGAAAGTGAGGAAGATGACTGAAATTACCGTAGAGAATAGTATAAATGAGTTGATAAAGTTGATAATATGTGGAGTTCTTGACAGTTCATAGAAATGAAAACACAAATGTCTTTAAAATGTGAGAATGATTAACAAATTTTTATTTCATTTATATTTAAAAAAGAATATAAAGGTGGCAATGTGATATCATTTTTTTGTGTTGGCTAGCATGAAGGAGAATGGTGCCCTTATCCACTGTTAATGGAAGTATAAATTGGTATAATGTCTTCAGAAGGAAATGTACCAATATCATTAAAATTTTAAAAACATTTGCTCTTTGATCCAGCAGTCTCACTCCTAAGATTTTATTCTCCATATGAGCAATAGCACATATGAGCAATGCTACCTATACAAGAACATTTATTGCAGCAGTGTTTAAAATCACAAAATCCTAGTACCCTAAATACACTATCAATGGAGGTCATAATTATTCAAGAAACACCTATGCCATGTTTATAAAGAAGAGAGTTTTCCAAAAATTAATGTGAAATGACCCCCAGAATATCATAGATGCCAAAGATACAGAAATGTGTATAAGTTGTTCCCACCTGAAGGGAGAAAAAAATGATAATTTGGTGCACACACATCTGCCTATCCCATAAATGCACATATGCTTAGGTGGGCTTATAATAATGCTAGAAAAATACAAAAGAAATTGTTCAAGTAGTAATTGCCTCTCTGGACAGAAACCGGGTATCTGGAGAGATAGGAGAGAGCATTCCTTTCCCTTTATAATACTAACTGTTGAATTTTATAATCCTTGAGCCAGATGGGATTTTTCAGGCAATAGTATCAGAGTGAGTTGCCATTTCCTTCTCCGGGGGATCTTCCTGACTCCAGGATCTCCTGGGTGTCCTGCATTGGCAGGCAGATCCTTTAATACTGAGCCACTTGGGAAGCTCAGAAAATACTTGGTACTTACTAAGCTCCAGGTACTTTCATAATTGCTGGAGATAAAGCAGCTACTCTCACGGAATTTACATTGCATATGTACATGTTATAAACATTTTGAAATCTCATACGACAAATATGATTAATGTAATATAGCTAAAATACGAATTTTTAAAAATTTCATCCCAGTGTAAAATTTTTTTCGATTTCATCCTTGTACCTAAATACTAAAATAATTTTTTTGGCCCTTGCTAATCTAATACTAGTTTTTAGAATAAAACAAAATCATTAAAATATTATTTTTACATTAAGTACAAGTAAAACTATATATTTAAAGTTCAGTTCAGTTGCTCAGTCATGTCCGACTCTTTGCGACCCCATGAATTGCAGCACGCCAGGCCTCCCTGTCCATCACCAACTCCCGGAGTTCACTCAGACTCACACCCATTGAGTCAGTGATGCCATCCAGCCATCTCATCCTCGGTCGCCTCCTTCTCCTCCTGCCCCCAATCCCTCCCAGCATCAGTCTTTTCCAATGAATCAACTCTTCACATGAGGTGGCCAAAGTACTGGAGTTTCAGCTTCAGCATCATTTCCTCCAAAGAAATCCCAAGACTGATCTCCTTCAGAATGGACTGGTTGGATCTCCTTGCAGTCCAAAGGACTCTCAAGAGTCTTCTCCAACACCACAGTACTTTTACATTTAACAGAAAGCCAAATCTTAAAAGCTGGGGATCAGATAAAGGGTGCTAGAACTTGGACACTAGATTTACAAGTTTAAGAATGAAAAACTCAAATTTGGTGGATTAAGTCAAAGATTATTACAGTAGTTTTTTTCCAACAAGGTTTATGAACCTGAATGAACAAAAGGGACAGCATAGGTGAGTCAAGAGCAGCAAAGAGGGGGAGCCCAAACAGAATGGTTCAAACTTCAGGTTTGGAGGTTTGAAGGACAAGGTCTCCATGGTGATCCTGAAGATGTGTCTTTGATATAGGATGTGCTAGAATAGGAGGGTTAAGTTTAGCACCCCACTCCAGTACTCCTGCCTGGAAAATCCCATGGATGGAGGAGCCTGGTGGGCTGCAGTCCATGGAGTCGCGAAGAGTTGGACACAACTGAGCGACTTCAGTTTCACTTTTCACTTTCATGCATTGGAGAAGGAAATGGCAACCCACTCCAGTGTTCTTGCTTGGAGAATACCAGGGACTGGGGAGCCTGGTGGGGTACCATCTATGGGGTCGCACAGAGTTGGACATGACTGAAGGGACTTAGCAGCAGCAGCAGCAGCAGAATAGGAGTGAGAATAAAATGTTGAGTTCAGTAATTTTGGAAGTGTTCTGAGACCAGAAGACTTTTGTTTTTCATTAACAGAAATTAAATAGTGAGCTACAAGAGAAAACAAAGTAGAACTGTAAGAATTAAAGTAGAGCTTCCGTAAACTATATAGATTATGGCTTAGCGGTAAAGAATCCACCGGCGGGAGACTCCGGTTCGATTCCTGGGTTGGGGAGATGCCCTGGAGGAGGAAATGGCAACCTACTCCAGTATTCTTGCCTGGGAAATCCCATGGAGAGAAGCCTGGCAGGCTACAGTCCACGGGGTTGCAAAAGAGTCAGACACAACTTAGTGACTCGACAACAGCTACAGCAACAACAACAGATTGTTATGAGGTCAAAATAGAACTGATCAAGGCTGTTTATTTCACACATCTCTTTCAGATCAGCTAATTAAAGTCATTAAAATACATTAACGTGAATATGGTTTGTGGTGTATCAGGAGGCTTGCAATTGCTGAGATAGTATTCCATACATGATATACTAGCCTTGTATTTACCATGATTGTTCTTGTTTGGTTGATTGAATTAAATTCCTTTTTATTTTATTGAGCTGTCTAATTGCTCCATTATAATTTCTATGTATTTCCCCAAAGACTAGCTTCTTTATGACAGAAGACAATGAAGTAGCCCACAGAGATAAGCAAAAGTATAGGCATATTATCCTCCTTTTAGTTGAAGAAGAAATGTATTTATTTTTATTATAATTTAGATTGGATGGGGAGGTGAATTCTATTAAACTAAACCACAGAGAAGTCACATAAATATGGATGGAGAGGATGTTTGTTAGGAGACTTTCCAACTGTGTGCTGAACTCTAAGAGGAGAGAGGAATAGCAAAACTGGAGAAGTGCTGTGGGGTGGCCTGAATCATTCATGTCCTTAAACATTACAGTCCTTGAAAAGCTTGCGGGCATTGGGGGGTGCCCATGCAGTTGAGCTCATGTAACATAAAAGACAGGTACACTTTTTTTCTGTTGCTAACTCTAAGAATTACATTGTAGATGGAAGAAAAAATTGCACAGCCTAAAAGTTTAGAATTATATTTTATTTTTGGTTGACTTACTGAGGATGTAAGCCCAGGATACAGCCTTTTAAAGAAGACTGAGGAACTGTTCCACAGAGGTGAGGGAGGAGCCAAGATATATAGGGGGCTTCCCTGGTGGCTCAGATTGTAAAAAATCCACCAGCAATGCAAGAGACCCTGGTTCAATCCCTGGGTTGGGAAGATCCTCTGGAGAAGGGAATGGCTACCCGTTCCTGTATTCTTGCCTGGAGAATCCCTCGGACAGAGGAGCCTGGTGGGCTGTGGTCCATAGGGTCACAAAGAGCTGGACATGACTGAAGTGACTTTGCACGCATGCACGACTAATGAAATCTTTACATCTCACTTCCACATTATAGGAAATATAGATGATAAAGAAATGATGTGAAGAATAGGACAAATCTAGAAGGTGGAACATTATAGTGACTCAGTCTCTTCGCCGTCAATATAGTTATAGAGGGGCTATTCTTCTAGATTAAAATACACCTTAGAGGCATAACTGAATGAGAAAGTTTATCATTAATTGTATTTTGATTTAAATAAACATCTTGTGCCAGAAAATAAAGACATGATGAGAAATCAATAGGGACATGTCACAAGGACATAGAAATCAACTTGAAAGCACTCCTGCTTGTGAAATTTGGAGCAATTTGAGCATCCTAAATGAGCAATGATAAAGAAGTATTAGAAAAAGTGGATAAGATACATTCACGAGTCCACACTGGCAGGAAAAAATGAAAGAGGAAGATGGAAAGTTATTTCTTGAAGAAAAATTCCAACGAATAATTTTTTTAAGTCACTATATTGTAACTGTTCCCATAATTGATTCTGACAAGGATCATCAATGAACTAAAACTGTTGCGTGAAAGATTCTTGGGGAGCATGATCTTCACACAATTTCAAATTATAAGCCAAATGATAGCTTATTAATTACAAAGTTAAAAAGTAGTTTTTAAAGGTGAGGTCTGGAAGACACCATTTTAACATCCTCAGTAGTCAAATTTTACATCCTCAGCAATGGGAAAAGCTGATATAAATTTTCTGACGTGACATACACACCACCTGTGTGGTATTCCTGCCAGAAATGTTTTATCATAAATGAATCTATTTGTGAAGAAAGCATCGTAAAAATGCAAATTGAGAGACATTCTGTAAAACAACTGCTATTTAAAAAGATTAATGTCAAGACTTTCCTGGCAGTCCATTGGTTAAGACTCTGGGATTCCACTGCAGGGGGCTTGGGTTCCATCCATGGTAGGGTAACCAAGATCTGGCATGCTGCACAATGTGGCTAAAAAATAAAAACAATAAAAATAAAAAGATTAATGTTGTAAAAGACTTAAGAAACCCATGTGTCAGCCCAGCCTGGTAAAAGAAAATTACTCATACCAACCCCTTCCTCAAAATAAAAACATCCTGGAAGCTGAAGCACAGATTTGGAAAGCAAGAAAAAAACAACAACAACCAAAAAAAAAAAAACCACACAAAAAACTACATTTTCCAAAAGTTATTTCTTCGTTAACCTGTTAAATATAATGTCTCACTGACAAAGAATATTCTTAATTTGACCCAGGTCACCATGATGTTACTGCTAATTGTTAAACCATAGTCTTCAGATTTTAAAAATATTTCTACTTTGGGTTTTCTCTTATCATTTAGATATGAAATAAATGAATATAATTGCATTCACCTTTCATTTCTAATTCTTCATGATATTTTTCAGTCCTAAAACTTTTTTCACCTCGGGTCGTGATTTGTCAGGTTTTATAATCTCTGAGTATTGTCAGTGTTGCCTGTGTGTGGATTCAAAGACCTCTAGGGAAAATCTAGGTCTGCAGACAGAGGCATTGGTGATTCAGGAAGTGCTGTTCATTCCTCCAAGTGAGTATTGAACCAATGCCCCAGCACAAGAGGTGCTATCTTTTTGAAAATGACATAAAACAGAGGTCTTAACTTTAGTATGAGGCTCTTTCATAAAAACACCCAGAAACTGCCTCAGTTTCAGATTTCATGAGCAATCTTAAGATTTTTCTAAAACATATGTACAAAACTTTTAATACTTCAGAAAAGGAGAGGAACTTTACTGAGTTGCAAAGGTATCTTTAAACCTGATCACTTTTTCAAAAGGAAAATTCTAGTTTTGTTTTTTCCTGAGTATAAAGTTAACTATTTTATATATAAAATAAAAGTATAAATGAAGTGAACATTTCATACACAAATCCCATCCTTCAGTGGCAAGAATTATTAGTATTTATCCAATGTATTACTCTAAAGCCTAGTAAATAAAAAAATCTTGCCTTTGTGTTGTGTGGAGTATGTCTCAGCATAACCAAGAAATTACTTCTCGACAGAAATATTAACAAGAGATGTTTTTATTGTTATTTAATTCTAAATTTTTCAAAATGATTCTCATTTTGCTCAGAGCTTTTTTTGGTTTGTTTTTTAATTAATTTAGTTTTTAATTGAAGGATAATTGCTTTACAGAATTTTGTTGTTTTCCATTGTTAACTTTCCAGACAATGTTGTAAATCAATCACCTGCCAGTGATTTTTAATTAATTTCATTATCAGCATTACCATAATCTATATGATATTAACTATATTGAGGCGTTCTTACAACTTTGGTGTAACATTCTATGTATGCTTGAAAAAATTAATGTTTTTTCCAGAGTATAAAATTCTTTTTATATCTAGTATTTTCAAAGATTTTTAAGGTGTTTTTTCCCCCCAATATAGGTTCACCTTGAAAATCATACCTATTTATCCCCAAAACCTAACAAGTATTTTTGTTATATATTTTAATAAAAGTAGATTCAGAGAGGTTTTATGAAAGAAACAACCAGCCTTTAATGTCTAATTTATTGGTCTAGTCACCCAGCAGAGGGTAAGCATACACAGCTGTTCTTAATACATCTCTCGGATGTGTCTCTCCGATGTATCCTCTCTGTCCTAGCTCATTAGTTTCCAGGTTTGGTCAGATCTCCAATTTATCACTTTCCCTAGATACATCATGAATTCCAATCAGTTTTACTGAGGTTGGGAGAAAAATCCCACTCCCTTTCAAATAAACTTTATTTTAGCTAATAAACTCACACAAAACACACACACGAGAGGATGGGAATCATTAAACAACCAGCTCTCTGAAACAAAGTGAAGTTTTTAATTCTATCACCCTTTGTGGTTGTTCAGTCACTAAGTCATGTCCGATTCTTTGTGACCCCATGGACTGCAACGTGCCAGGCTGCCCTGTCTTTTGCTATATCCCGGAATTTGCTCAAAGTCATGTGTATTGAGTCAGTGATGCCATTTAGCCACCTCATCCTCTGTTGCCCCCTTCTCCTCCTGTCCTCAATCTTTTCCAGTAAGTTGGCTCTTCATATCAGGTGGCCAAAGTATTGGAACTTCAGCTTCAGCCCTTCCAATGAATATTCAGGGTTGATTTCCTTTAGGATGGATTGGTTTGATCTCCTTGCTGTCCAAGGGACTCTCAAGAGCCTTCTCCAGCACTACAGCTCAACTCTCTGGCACTGTCTTTTTTATGGTCCAACTCTCACAGCAGTACATGACTACTGGAAAAACCGTAGGCTTTTCAACATGCTGTCCAGGTTTGTTCTAGCTTTTCTTTCAAGGAGCAAGCTTCTTTTAATTTCATGGCTATCACTCTATTGCTCCACTTAGTTTTATGGACTGATAATAGCATTTATTTGTGATTAGTTATTGGGTGATTTTGTATTTGTCATGGTGGGGACCGAGGTGAGAGGATTCAAAAGAAATTATTCTCAGAGGTAGAACTGTTACTGATCCTCCAGTGGGTCCCCAGCAAGAGTTCTTATGCCTGATGTCATTCAAGCCAATAGAGTGAGACAGAATTCAGTTCAGAAAGAAGCAAAGGAAAGCTTTGGTCTCTGATCAAAGAACGGAAAACTACCAGTGGCTCTGGAGTACACGTTCTCCCCAAGACGCCATGGCAGGCCGCTTTAAATGGCTCTCCAGCGGGGAAGGGATGGAGTTCTCGCGAGACTAGTGGGGCTGTGCTGCCGATGTTTTGGATCTCGGCGCGGGCGCATCGTCTGTGCACAGGGCCCGACGCTGCTTCCACCATCTTGAGTGGAGGCGTCATGCGCTTGTTTCTCTTCCCAGCCGCTGGGCTCAAGCAGTCAGTTTTCACTAGAAACTCTCATCTGGACTTCCCTCTGGGAGGCCTCTGCATGTAGCGCCCTAGGAGGGAGTGACACTGGACTGAGCACAAAGGACAAAAAGCAGGTTAGACTTTATTTTATTCTCAGGTTCTTGTTTTCTGATTTGGAGTTGAAGTATAGGTGATTTACAATGTTGTGTTAATTGCAGGTTAATTTCATACCCAGGGTGGTCAGCGAGTTTCATACCCAGAGTCTGCTTTTATTTCCCAGAAATTACTAGTGGGCTTTGCCGGTGACAAATGCCTGCTCTGCCTTCTGCCCTGCTGCTCATTTTTGAGGGGTGCGGAGGGGCTAAGTTGCGGCTTCTGTAATTGCCTAAGGGTGTCATCCTGACCACCGGAGGAGGAGAGAGACTTCCCCAGCCACCTTCATACGTGTTTGCTTGTTACCAGGCCTCAGGCCTAACTCTTTGTAGCTTAAGCAACCCCTATTTTTCTAACGTTTTGGAGATGGGACCTCAGACAATTTAGGATGGGTGAGCCATGTATCAGCAAGAGAATAGTGGTCACATATCAGATTTTGCCGAAAAACTAAAGTGCCTTGGTCTTTGGTCTGTAGGCAAGTGTGCCCTGATGTGGGGCCCAAATCTTCCTGCTCACATTTTGTTGTGTTTTGGAAGAAAAACTTGAGAGAGAGGTGCCCACAACTAATCATGGGAACTGTTGCCCCACCTTGTCTCTAGAGTTTGAGACTGTCTTTCCAGGTTTGGGGGTACAACCTGTTTCTTGGCTGGAAAGGGTGCAAGGGCCAAGAGCAATGCGTGTGGGCAGCACCAGTTAGTTACCCTATTCCGTGAGAGCTTTCACAGTTTCTTCTACCTGGAGGGCACACTTGAGTTGTTTCGTTTCTTTTCTTCTTTTTCTTTTTGGCTGAGTCCCTTGCTTTGTAGGATCTTAACTCCCCAACCAGGGCTTGCACCCAGCAATGGCAGCAGTCGCACTGAGTGCTCACCCCTGAACCACCTGGGAATTCTCGCGTTGTTTTATTGAGGGAGCTTCATTGTTTCGTTGAGGGGGCTAAGGTGGAACCTTCTCTTGGGCTTGGGGAATGTGTCCACGGTGTTTGTGCTTATGTGTGTTTAGTTGCTCAATCATGTCCAACTCTTTGAGACCCCATGGACTGTAGCCCACCAGGCTCCTCTGTCCCTGGGGATTCTCCACCAAGAATACTAGAGTGGGTTGCCATGCCCTCCTCCAGGGGATCTTCCCAACCCAGGCATCAAACCCAGGTCTCCCGCTTTGCAGGCGGATTCTTCACTGTCTGAGCCACCAGGGAAGCGCTATGTAGGCGAGTTCAAACACGCTTGACTTTAACTTATCTCTTCGGGCAGTGGAAAGAAACTTGGTCCACTTTTCTTGAGTTTCTTAACATAGCTTGACTAAGGCCCAGTTCAAGGTCTGATTGGATCTCTCTTCCTTCCGCCGACAGCTGAGGTGTCCAGGCTGAGTGCAAAGTCTGTTACGCCCAGGGTACTTGTTTCACCCTTCACTTAGACCATTATCGCTTTGTAGGGATCCTGGGGGCACAAACAAGGGGGTTATTTCTTCCAGTAATGCCTTACCCATTTCAGCTGCTGTTTCAATTATAGTGGGGGATACTTCTCTCTACCAAAAACACCTATTCACTAGCCCCGAAAGATGCTTGAAAGTGACTGTGAAATCAACCTGCCAGTCTTCTGCAGGATATGTTACTCTGGTCTGAATGGGCCATATCTGGGAGGGGTGCGGGGGTCTCTGGGGGCATCAGGTGTTGGGGTTGTTCATTATGTAGATGGGGCATGTCACAACTATCTGACTGACTATACTTTTCATGCCTGGAGTTACCAGAACTCAGTTAACCAATCATACAGGGATTCCCTCCAATAATGAGTTCCTTAATGAGGCTCCCTGATGGCTTGACAAGCTGCAGTTGGGGGAAAGCAGTATTGCTCACATTTGTTAACTAGGCACCCATGGTCTCCTAGATCTCTATTGAAAAACTATTTTCAGGCTTTGTCTAATTTGTCCTTTGTGTAGATTAGGGAATAATTGGATGGATGCCCCAGCGTGAGCCCCTCTCTCAAGGGGGCGAAGTTCAGATGACTCTGAGGACTACGCTGTGTATACACCGCACCTGGTTATTGGGTAGAATTGCTCTGAATTCAGCCAACAGCTGCCTCCTTCTACCCTTCAGTGTCCTCAAAGATCCAGAGTCGGTCATCCTCCCATCAACCTCCCAAAGCCTGTGCTGCTGGAGTCTGCATGAGCCTGAAGCCTAGTGGGTGGGCACAGGAAAACAGGCCACAGTTCATCTCTTTGTGGCTGCCAGAATTTTGTTACTGACTTTCCTAAATCTGTCCCTCAGAAGGGTCCTTCTGCCCTTCAACTGATTTCCATTTAGAAGCAAAAGAAAGCTTCATTCTTTGATCAAAAAATAGAGAAATATGAGCTATTTTTATTTTATTTTTATTTCCTGGGAATTGTTAATGGGCTTTGCTGGTGACAGAACTACTTCCCTTAAGGTTTGTTCAAGGAACACCTATTAATATGACCCGGAACATACTTTGAGTAATGATGTACTGATAAATAGTGTAGTTGATAGGAAGACTGTAATAATCTCCGGTAACTATTATTTCCATCCTTTTATGGGGAAGGGACAAAAAGTCCATCTCTTTCCTCTGCCACTGATGTTTATAGAACTGACTTTCTTACTGCGCTTTGAGTGCATTTCCTGTGATGAGGTCGTCTGTCTATAACATAAGACAACTTCCTAATGATGCTTCTCATGAAGAGCTCAGAAACATCCTAAGCAGTGGCAGCCATGATGGAAGCATAAGGCACATTTTGGGGAGCCTTTGAAGCCTCTTTGGATGTATGGGTTTTCATCCATTGTGTTCATAGATTCTTCATCACGTCACGCCGCACCACAGCTGCCATTTTTAATAGGGCTTGTATCCTCAATTTACCCTCAATTTAGAGGAGTCAGCGTTGGTCCCTTTTTGGCTGTATTCCCAACAGGGGACCCATGATGTTTGCTGAGTCATCCAATGAAAATTTTATCTTCTGGATCCATATTATTTTTCAGGCTAGATATTAGCCACTGTTCTCTTTCCTCTTATTGGAAAGATCTTTATTTTGTAGTATAAGGCAGCTCTACTGTTCAGAGAAAAATCACAGCATTTTCTTGTTATAATGATAGTGACCAACTGTGATGCTTTCAAGGTCAGAGTCATTTGTCCTCTAGATTGGGGTCGGCAAAAACGTATTTTTATCTCTGGAGAAAAAGCAACCAGATACATTTTTCCCATTGAAAAGGGGTTTTTTAGAGTGTGAAAGCACTCCCTACCCATATCATGCACATATACAATTGTTCAGTGATGGGAAAATAGGTAACATGGGGTAATCAGCAGACTGTGAAAATCGCTAGTCTGAGTTCTATAGGAGACCAAATGGCCAGAGAAGAGGCTTCTGGGGACAGGTCAGTGGCATTTTGGGAATACTGTTCTCATTTTAAATGTAAGTAGATATTGGAGTCTAACTTCTCTCTTAACACACATGCGCGCATGCACGCGCTCACACACACACACACACACAGTTACTGAACTGTGGGGTTGTATCTCTGTATTGACTATGGACAGTCAACAATAGGGGCTTATGCACTGTTATAAAGGGGTAAAACCCAGGTTCTCATATGCTGATTTTTTAATGTACTGTAAGTCCTATTCCAGAAACATGTTCTTTTACTATTACTTGCTTTTTTCTTTTTTTAAATTAAAAAGTATTTTATTTTTATTTTAGATAATTGCTTTACTCTTCCACTCGTGTGTTTTATTTATTTTTTATTGTTCTGGCTGCACCGAGCGGGATGTGGGATCATAGTTCCTTGACCAGGGATCAAACACTTGCTCCCTGCATTGGGAGCGTTGAGCTTAACCCCTAAACTGCCAGGGAAGTCCCATGTTACCTGCCTTTTAAACTATTTAGCCACTTGAAGGAAAATTGCTTATGGCACAATTTGTATCAGATCTTTTCCAAGTTATGTATTTGTTTTGAGATTTAAAAAATTACAATAAAAAAGTAAAGCAAAAACATAGTATTATCTAAAACCACAATGATATCACCAATGGCTGTTAGAATGGCTGTTATCAAAAAGACATGAGATAACAAGTGTTTGCAAGTGTGCAACAAAAAGGAAGCTGTTGTTGGGAATGTAAATTGATACAGCCACTATGGGAAGCAGGGGTACCTCAATTCTCCCCTGGTCTCACCGTGTAGTAGGAAAACCTGAATTAGTTCACATGCCAGAAGGATTTCAGAAGGAGTAAGAAAGCAAATCCCAAACACACAGTTCTTTTAAAGCCTCTGCATCATGTTTGCAAATTTCTTATCAGCAAAAGGCAAGTCACAAGAGGGCAAGCCCAGATTCAAGGGTAAAAAGCAATGGCTTTCACCTTTTGCTGGGAGAAGATTCAGAACACATTGCAAAGAGGTATGTGTGAAGAATGGGAAAATACGTATAACCATTCTTGATGACTTAGCTCGAATGCTCACAAAAACCTTGAAAAAATAAGAAAAGCAAAGCTCAGGAAATTACAGCCATCCATCTAAAATCAGACAGCAGTACCTGAGGGTGACACTGGTGTCAAACAGTTTGTCAGTCACTGGAGACTGTGTCTCTTTTTTGTTTTGTTTTGCACATGCCTCCAAAGCATAGAGTTAAGCTAGTAAGCGAGACCTGTTCAGTTCCCATCCACCACTGTTTAAAGAATGTCTGTATGTATGCATATGCAGTTGACATTTTTGCAGTATGTAAAGATCGACACAAATACAATATAAATTACCTAGTATTCCCTTCCTTCAGAGATGTTTCCTGACCCCGAACCCCTCCTGTATAGAAGTCATGTTGGCTCTCCTGTATATACATGACTTCAGGTGTATATACATCACCAGTCATGAGATTTTGCAATTGTTATTAGATCATCGGCTCCAGTATGAATATTCAGTGTGTCGTGTGTTTATCAAGTGCCTAATGGAGGAGGTTGTGTAAGGATGTTCATTGAATAGTGGTTGAATGAATCAACAGTTAACTGTTGGCATTTACTTTGTTCATCTAAGGGTATAACAGAAATATCTCAGTTTAGATGTAGCATGACCCAGTTACCTCCCAAAGGCCCCTATCTCCTAATACCATCACACTGGGCACTAGTGCTTCAATATATGAACTTAAGGAGGACACAGACATTCACAGCATCCATGTTGTGGCAAATGTATTGAAGTAATGTACGATCTTAGCAATAGAGAAAAGTGAATGCAGGGTATGTGAGATCTTTATGTTTCTGTAAATCTAAAACTATTTTAAAAGTAAAAATTTACTAATCTCAGTTCACAAAAAAAGAATATTTTCACTTTAAGTTCTAAACAGTTCATGTTCTGAAGATGTGAAAGTAATGATTAAAAGAAGCCCCTTGAGTTTTTCTTTAAAGTGAGATATAGCCTATCTTAAATTATAAAAGTCATAGAAACATTCAAGAATATGACCTATTTAAGAAAACAGATCATAGTTGAAAATGCTGCCGCATTTTCAAGTTATTATGATTTTTGCAAGAGGTTAAACAACAATTAAGAATTTTAAGTTGATCTCTACTAAATTGCTTGACCCAGTGGGAGAATGGGTGGCTGGGGGATTATTATAAGAAAGAGGCTGACTTTTCATTAAGTCATTTTGTGTCTTTCAAATTTTGTATCATAGCACACATGTATTCCCTACTCTTAAAAGATTAACAGTTGGCTCTGTTGGGAGGTGATAAATATAGCTGAAACCCTGTATATGGGGAAAAAAGCAGCGTCTCAGCCAAAAATGACAAGATTGAGGCTGATAAGTTATACAGTTGGTGGTCAGGTAAATTAAGCCAAAGAGCAAAATGCCTTTTTGTGCCTGAAAGAATTCCAGAATTGACACTACCTCAACATTAGACTCATGCCAAATAATACAGCCAGGGTTTGAAAAACAAACAAAAAAAAAATTCCAAAGTCTGGAAATTTTCTATGGATGAAAATTAAGTATTAGTAGAATAAAAAGGTAATTTGGTGGTATTAGCATAGACCTTTAGCAATGAAGTAAAACTCTTAAAATGTAGTTTTATATTGGCAAGACAGAACCTTTCCAAAAATATCACACTAATAAGGGTGGTCTTTGAATGGAAGATTAATATATATTCAGACTTCATATGTTTTATAATCATAGAGTTTGGCAATTTTCATTAGATTTTAAGTTATAAAGGAAAGTTATGAACTGGAAGATTTTCTAAATTATACTAGGTGTGATCCTGTTTACACAAAGTTGTTGTAAGACCCAGAAGAAAATTGACTAATGTATAGTTTCAGTTCTATTCTTCAGCAGTAATTAATGCTGTGACTCTGTGTCTCCATAGGTTACCATGTTCTTTTGATGATAATAAATTGGCCCATGAACAAACTAAGAATCTTGTGGAAGTCTGACAGTTCAGTTCAGTTCAGTTGCTCAGTCGTGTCTGACTCTTTGCGACCCCTTGAATCACAGCACGCCAGGCCTCCCTGTCCATCACCAACTCCCGGAGTTCACTCAGACTCATGTCCCTCGAGTCAGTGATGCCATCCAGCCATCTCATCCTCTGTCGTCCCCTTTTCCTCCTGCCCCCAATCCCTCCCAGCATCAAAGTCTTTTCCAATGAGTCACCTCTTAAATCTGACAGCCTCCCCACAAAGAAAAAACCTAGGTTTTCAAGGATTCATAGGGTTTTAGGATGTCAATAGATTTTAGGGATCAGTTTACTCAAATCTCTTTATTTCACAGATTTAAACAATCTGAGTCATGGAAGGTAGCTAACCAGTTCATGATCACTAAGCAAATACTTTGTGAACAGAACTAAAATCCAAATTTCTTGCCAGGTTTCACTGCAAGGATTATATATATTCCTCTAGTTAAATACACGTGTCATTCACCAACATTCCCAGTATATTTCTTATTATAAAATTACTGGGATAGAGAAAAGCTACTCAAAAGGCAAACTAAGTTAGTACAAATGAAGTTGTGGGAGAAATTTTGAGTCCTAAAAAAAGGAATTAAACAAGGGAGAAAGAAGATGACAATCTAATATTTCACAAAATAGGCTTCTACTCTTTAATTCCATGACAAATTCTCTTCTGCTAGTGCATTCTAAATATGCATCTTAGTTCCCAATGAATTATGTCTATCTGAACATTTGCCATGGATGATACTGTTTGTTTATTTTTTAAAGATTTATGTATTTATTTTTTGGCTGTAGTAGGTCTTCATTGCAGTGATGGGTTTTCTCTAGTTGCAGGGGTCGGGGGCTACTGTTGCTTGTGAAGCCGGGGCTGCTCATTACAGTGGCTTCTCTTGTTGCATATCACATGCACAAGGGCCTTGGACTTCAGTGGTTGCAACCCATGGGCTGCAGTTGCGGTTCACAGGCTCTAGAGTGCTGGCTCAGTAGTTGTGACACACGGGTCTAGCTGGTCAGCGGCTTGTGGGGTCCTCCTGGACCAGGGATGGAACCGGTATCCCCTGAATTGTGAGGTGGATTCTTAACCACTGGAATACCAGGGAAACCTGATACTGTTTTGGAGACACTTCTTGATTCAAGCTAATTTTATCCATGCCTCTATTTGTATCCATGCATCCTATTTGTAGGAAGTCAAGTTTGGAAATAAGGGAAAGGGGCCTAATGCTGGAGCTGAGAGCGTCGGTAGCCAATTCTAAGGATGATGGCAGGCTTTCCAGGGGGTACAGTGGTACAGAATCTGCCTGCCAACGCAGGAGACACACGAGATGTGGATTCAATACCTGGGTCAGGAAGATCCCCAGGAGTAGAAAATGGCAACCCATTCCAGTATTCTTGTCTGGAAAATTCCATGGACTGACGAGCCTGGTAGGCTACAGTCCATGGGGTTGCAAAGTGACTGACTGTGCACACATGTGCGTGCACACACACACACACACACACACACACACACACACACACACCCATAATGGCAGTAAGGATGATAGGTAATAAGGAAAGCTCTATGTTAATAAGAATGCAGGCAATACCAAATGATACTCAGGATTAGAATTATTCTTAAGAACATCTTTTCACCGATTCCCAGTTTTCCTGGTTCACTGCCATACCTGGAATCATGTTTTGTTTATTAGCTTTAGCTAAAACAATTCTTTACTATATGTAATTATAAATAATATTTGTAAGCCACTTCTCTCCAACGTAGTCTTGCTGCTACAATCATCCATAATTGTATGGCTTCTATTTTGATCCATTTTGCAGAATTATCCTTGGACTTTGTATTCAAAAAATGCAAATTATGCATCCTACTGATTCTAATAATTAGACACACATGTCAATAGTGGTTTCTGAATAAAAAGATGATTACAGAGAACCTCTGTCATATTTATTTAGGAGTTCCTTTATTATTTTTTTTTTTAAGGAAAAAGAACTGTCTAGATATTTTTGTTGCCCTTGCTCTTTACTTCAACAAGAGTAGGAGAAATGCAACCCACAACCTCTCAGTAATTCCAAATCTAGTATCCTGCAGTGGACACTTGACATTCTGATGTCGAGGTTTTGATGTTGCAGTTTTTATACTTTCATTTTGACTCAGACTGAAAAACAAACATTAAACTTTTCTGTCAAGTGGAAAAACTTTATTTTTTCCCACTTATAAAGATAAACAGAAATCTTGCTATTAAAAATAGAGATTTGACTTTATCTTTTAAAATTTTGCACATGTTCTGAAATGCTACTAAAGCTCCTCTCTCCATGGGATTTCCCAGGCAAGAATACTGGAGTAGGTTCCCATTTCCTTCTCCAGGGAATCTTCTCAACACAGGGATTGACCCCTGTCTTCTGAGTCTTCTGCAATGGCAGCCAGATTCTTTACAACCGAGCCACCTGGGAAGCCCGACAAAAATGGAGACTTGATTTTATCTTTTTAAGTTTTATATGTGTCCTGAAATGAAACTGAAAACATAGTTATGAATAAAGAGAGATTTCAGAGAATTTTTGGAAATAGGTAACAGTGGTTGAGAGCTTAAGTTTAGTACCATGTAAATAAGGCATTATCAATAACCCTAGCTTCAGTGAGTTAAATGCATAGTTGGAAAACAAATCCACCCACATGAAGTATTAAAAGATGATTCATAATTAAGAGCTAAGTTGCATTGCAGGGACCAAGAATGCTACCAGCTCAAAGCATTAAAGGCTGGAACACACAAAAAAGCTTCCTGATAAACTGTCTTTCATGACTTCTTCCTCTTCTCACTTGCCTAATTCAGGTTTATATTTCCAGAAAAATTACTAATTTGTTCTCTAACCAAGAATACATGAGAGTGCTACAAAGAAAAAAAAACTAATGATTAAAAAATGTGTAGGAAAGATCATTTGGCATCAATTATAATTTTATTGGATGGGATGATGGTATTCTAATTGTATTTTTAAATTTTCCTTATCTGTTAGAGATGCATATTAAAATATTTTTCAGATGATATGTACCTGAAATTTGTTTTAAAATACTCATGAAACAGATTTTCCGTGCAACGGATGAAATAAAAGCACAGAACATTGATCATTAATGAAACTGGCTAACAGGTACAGGGAGATTACTGCTCTCCCTGTATAGAAAAGTATAACTTTTCTATATATTTTATTTTCTCTTTAGTAAAAAAAAAAAAAAAAAAAAGAAATTTAAAGCAAAAGTTATGCTGAAATGCAAGATTAAAATTAGCAACAAAAATAAACTGTTCTTTGTCCTCGTTTCTTTGGCATCTCTAGAGTTTAGCTATGGAAGAAAACCAGTTCGCTGTTTTCCTATATATTGTTTATGTATAGATATGAGCATAGTAACAGCACAAAATATAAAAGCCATGGGGGAGGGACTTCCCTGGAAGTCTAGTAGTTAAGACTCCACGTGTCCACTGCAGGGGCCGTGGATTGGATCCCTTATCTGGGATTTAAGGTCCGGCCTGCTGTGCAACAAGGACAAAAACTAGAAAAAATATTCTTAAATAAAAATTAAAATCATGGGATTGGGAGGGTGGGGAAGGGCTTCTGGGATCTGAGTTCCCCAGCCAGGGATCAGATCTGGGCCCAGCAGTGAAAAGTGTGCCAAATTCTAACCACTAGAGCACCAGAGAATCTACTGTTTTCTCTTTCTTCTGTAGTGATAGAGCCACTGCCTTGTTAGGTAAGGCCGTTTAACTTAATACTGATCAATGGACTGAGACACTAATCTGTGACCTTTGTGGGACTGAGTTTTCAAGCTTATTCCCTGTAGCTCACTGACTTCAACAGAAGTGGTGGCCACCCAGTCTTAATCAAGTAGGTGATAAGTGAGGGAATGGCAGAACTAAAGGGTGGAAGATGCTGGTGTCCCTGAGTGACCACAGGGAGGAGAGCTGCTGTGGTACTCTAGACTGCTCACATTGAGACCATAGACAAAAGAAATAAAGTATATATTATGTAAACTCATAGGTGGATTTTTTTTTAATTTAGAAAGTGAAAGTTAAAGTCTCTCAGTTGTGTCCGACTCTCTCTGATTCCTCATACAGTCCATGGAATTCTCCAGGCTAGAATACTGGAGTGGGTAGCCTTTCCCTCCTCCAGGGGATCTTCCCAACCTAGGGATCGAACCCAGGTCTCCTGCCTTGCAGGCAGATTCTTTACCAGCTGAGCCACAAGGGAAGCCCCAAAATACTGGAGTGGGTAGCCTATCCGTCACCAGGGGATCTTCCCAACCTAGGAATCGAACCAGGGTTTCCTGCATTGTAGGCAGAAGCTTTACTAACTGAGCTATCAGGGAATCCCTATTATTACAGTTATATATATATATATCCTTATATAAAAATGTATGTATATGAACACATTTCTAAAAAGCTACAATCTTTAATATAGAGTAACCTAAAATTATTTTTATGTGTATCTACATATTTGGGTAGTCATATAGAGAAATTAAGTATTAATACTTAAAGTCTACAAATTATATAGGTCATATGTATGCCTCAATTTTAAAATGTGCTTCCAAAACATTCTAATTTATAGCAATTAAAATTTTTTTCTTTATAGTGTTTTGGTGGTATTCTTTTGATATTTGTTGAATGCAATGAACTTTCAATCTGTCAGTCATGTAATTGAGCTTAGGAATCAAGTTAAGTATACTTTATCTGTTAATAAATATCATTTGAAGTTCTGAAGAAAGATATAAGCTTTTTGAGTAAAAATTGTAATTTTGTGAAACCAAGAGAAATACATACAAAGTTTATTCTTAGTAGATAATCAAACTTAAATGACAAATGTTTGATTTTTTTTTTTTTTTTTGCTACATGAATAGTCACATAAAAAACATGGTTTTAGAAGGAAGGAGAAAAAACCCTTCAATTAAAATACAGTATTTCAATTGGAGATTCTAACTAATTAAGCTTTTAACAATTATTTTGAAAATCCTTTTAAATTTCCAAATACAGAAATATATTTTTGTTTGATTCTATCGTGATTTTAGTATGAAAAAGTTAAGGTACTATACTGGACTTAAGTGATAAATCTATCATAAATGGATGATAAAATTTTTAAGTTGAGAAGATAGTTTTACTGAACAAAACTGTTCAGTAAAATTAGCTAAGAATTTTTGAATGCTTGAATTTCTTTTCTTCGTAATCTGAATAAAGTAAGAAGTCAGAAGTAAAATTTTGTGGTTATTAGATGAAAGTAATGTTTAAACTCAGATGTCCATTGTTAGGGATCTGGTAAGAAATTATGGTATGTCCATAAAAATATATAGGAGGCAGCTACACAAGGACTCTAAGACACATCATTAAATGAGAAAAGTAAGGTGTAGTGAAGTTGCTCAGTCATGTCCGACTCTTTGTGACCCCATCGACTATGCAGTCCATGGAATTCTCCAGGTCAGAACACTGGAAACAGCAGATATTTTGAGACTATTTTAATATTTTCTGGGGGCTTCCCCAGTGGCTCAGAGGGTAAAGCGCCTGCATGCAATGCTAGAGACCTGGGTTTGATCCCTGGGGTGGGAAGTTCCCCTGGAGAAGGAAATGACAACCCACTCCAGTATCCTTGCCTGGAGAATCCCATGGATGGAAGAGCCAGGTGAGCTACAGTCCCTGGGGTCGCAAAGAGTCGGACACGACTGAGCAAGCTCACTTCGCTCACTTCTGTGGCTATAGATTTTCTGCCAAGAAGCTTATATATATTTAAATATATATATATTATATATATAATATATCATATGTGAAATGGATTGCCAATCCAGGTTCGGTGCATGAGACAAGGTGTTTGGGGCTGGTGCACTGGGATGACCCAGAGGGATGGGATGGGGAGGGAGGTGGGAGGGGGGTTCAGGATGGGAAACACATGTGGATTCATGTCAATGTATGGCAAAACCACTACAATATAAAAAAGAAAGAATAAATAAATATATATATATATATATATATAAAGCAGTAATAGGATATTAGTAACAATAGCATAGGAGTATAAAATATTAAATATATACATACTTTTTTACAAAGGAATTTGATTACTCAGGTGATTACTCATTTGATATTTGTCAAATATTATTATTTGGACTTTGTTTCTAGGTATTAGCAGTTTTCTGATTTGCTTAAATATAATTACTTATTTCTAGCCAGTAATAGTAAATAAAAGAAATTAGACTTTTTCTTTGACGATCTACTCTCAGCTCAGTTAAGCTGATTGATTGGCGTTGAAGAATTGTAAGCTAGTTTTCTGTGTGTGTGTGTTTTGGCCACACCAACTGGCTTTTGGGATCTTAGTTCCTTGATGAGGAATTGAATCCAGGCCCTCAGCAGTGAAGGTGGGGAGTCCTAACCACAGGACCACCAGAAAATTCCCTAAAGCTAGTTAAACTCTTTCAGAAACTTTGAGATTAAGTGCTGTACTATGTAGTCCAGTGTTCAGCATCAAAATGCAAATTTTAGACTTCAGTTTTTAATTAATCACTAAGCCATATTGATTTTTGCCTAAATATCTCTCATTTGAAGTACTGGCATCTGGTCCCATCACTTCATGGGAAATAGATGGGAAACAGTGGAAACAGTGTCAGACTTTATTTTTGGGGGCTCCAAAATCACTGCAGATGGTGATTGCAGCCATGAAATTAAAAGATGCTTACTCCTTGGAAAGAAAGTTATGACCAACCTAGACAGCATATTCTAAAGCAGAGACATTACTTTGCCAACAAAGGTCTGTCTAGTCAAGGCTACGGTTTTTCCAGTGGTTATGTATGGATGTGAGAGTTGGACTGTGAAGAAAGCTGGGCACCAAAGAATTGATGCTTTTGAACTGCGGTGTTGGAGAAGACTCTTGAAAGTCCCTTGGACTGCAAGGAGGTCCAACCAGTCTATTCTAAAGGAGATCAGTCCTGGGATTTCTTTGGAAGGACTGATGCTAAAGCTGAAACTCCAGTACTTTGGCCACCTCATGCAAAGAGTTGCCTCATTGGAAAAGACTCTGATGTTGGGAGGGATTGGGGGCAGGAGGAGAAGGGGACGACAGAGGATGAGATGGCTGGTTGTCACCGACTCAATGCACATGAGTTTGGGTGAACTCTGGGAGTTGGTGATGGACAGGGAGGCCTGGCATGCTGCAATTCATGGGGTCGCAAAGACTTGGACATGACTGAGCAACTGAACTGAAGAACCTTAAAAGTGGTTTTTATGCTTCTCTTTGTCCAATTCACTCTTATCAAGTCTTTCTGAAATTTCATTTTCATCAGTTCATTATCTGATTCTAAACCTTTCAATAAAACTTTGTAATAATTTTACTTGAATATTTGTTATTCAGTATAGTTATTTGAAAAGATTGGGCTGGTAAAACATCAATGTGTCAACAAGCAGGGGCTGGATAAATAAATTGAAAATGGCTTTTTTGGAACCAAAGCCTAGTTTCTTTTTTTCCCCATTGTCTACCATTTGAGAACATCATTCTGTGAGTTATTCTTGAACACAAACCCATGGGGACTTTCTGTTCAGTTAAAAAAGATTAGGTATATGCATTTTTTTCTTCCCTATATAAGTATTATGTTATGATGAAACATGATATTTACCATTCAGTCTATTGCATAACATTGTGCAGAGTATTATCAGTAAATATTTCCTGTTATGTCTTAGAAAGTTACAGTATTCAAATGTGTCAGAATTAAAAATATTTTTCTAAATCATCTGATTACTTGATTGGGAACTTTCAGAACCACTTGGAGAAGAATCTACAAAGGCTCAGGTCTTAGGGAGCAAGCAGAGGACTCTGAGTTAAATGAACTAATAAAACGTGGCTATAAATGCAGGAGAAGGGGACGACAGAGGATGAGATGGTTGGATGGCATCACTCACTCGATGGACATGAATTTGAGCAAGCTCCAAGAGTTGGTGATGGACAGGGAAGCATGGCATGCTGCAGTCCATGGGGTCGCAAAGAGTTGGACACAACTGAGCGACTGAACTGAGGCTCTAGATTCAGTGTGTCTATGTATGTTTCACTCATAATGAGTACCAGAGATATTGAAGTGGTTCAGTCCAAAAAGACAGCTAAGAAATGGAGTTGGAACAAAGGTGGTTGGTGAAAATTCTGACAGTGTAAGCACAAATAGCAAAGTAATTTTAGGAGCCTTTCATTTTATCAGCAGTCTCAGATCCAGGGTAGCAGTACAGGGAGCTGTCTTGAGCAGCTGTGAGATGGGTAGATGCTTTGCTACTAACCATAAAGTACCAAAATTGTAAATTATGTTACACATAAATTGGAGAGTTATCCTTTTAGTAATTTATTGTCCTGAATTTCTTGATTGAGAAATGAGTTTCAGGTAGAACATATACATGTGGAAAGAAAAATCTTCTGGTTTATGATATCACTGAAGAATTTGGAGGATGTCCTTCAGTCTTCAATTCCACACTCCATCGCTAAAACATCCTACAAATTGATATTTTATTTTTTGTTTAAGATTATAGTCTTTAAAGTTTCAGTGTATTAAGTCAGGGAGGAGGTACAGTGTTTCTACAAAATGAGTTGAAGTATAACGGGTTATGAGCTTAGTTAAAATTAAGGAACAAAATATCACCGGTTGAGGGTATGTTTTAGCAAGATGTGACACTGGGTAGTTAAAGGGCAGCAGGTTGTTCTTGGGACTTTAGGAATGCCGGGAGTTGGAGAAAAACACAACAAAACTGATGAATGAAAGATATCAGTGACCAACAGCCAATTTGGCATCCAGGGTCACAGAGTGGAACATAGCACTAGAATGAATTCTAATCTTGGCTTTGAAATATAGCTTTGGAATGCTTCATAACTTTCAATTTTCTGTTTCTTGGTTGATAAAATAAGGTTTCCAAAGAGGAAAAATACATAATTTCAGATATTTTTAAGATAGACATCTCCATTGCTGGTAGAAAAATAGATTGACACAGCTTTTCTGGAGCTCAGTTGGCCAATCTACGCAATTCATAAAAGTTAGTATCATGCCATGTTGCTAACTTTTCATGAGAATATATCATTTTTACCTTTGCTAGTCATTATAAAGAGTTCAATATTTACAGAGTTTAATACTAATATATTTTACGCTGCTAGAGATGCAGATGATTTCTGTCTAACACGAAAGAAAGCCCAAAGATTATGGTTTATTGCTCTGTAAGACATTAACCAGATTTTACACAAATCTGCCCTACCAATTTTATTCTAGTATTTTTTCCTCAATGCCTGTCAATACCAAGTTTCACAGATGCTTTTGAAACTAGATTAACAACCTTACTGATTCCTTCATTAATGAGTTAAATAAGTTTTTGACAAATGTCCAATTTATATTTCTATGAGAGCCATGCTTTGAAATTTTAACAATAGGCTTACTGGTATTCTACCATTAGGTTTATAAATATTATTTAACATGTAACAGACAACAAAGGATTAAGAAAAATACTAACCTAAGGTAGCATAATTTTCATCAGTTCTTATTGCTTCACATCTTCAAAATTTTGTGTTGTCAGTGCTTCAGATTTTGGTCGTTCTAGTAGATATGGGACGGGGGAGCCTGGTGGGCTGCCATCTATGGGGTCGCACAGAGTCGGACACGACTGAAGCGACTTAGCAGCAGCAGCAGCAGATATGTAGCGGCATGACATTGTTTTCTTTTGTATTTCCTTAATGACGTGAAATACCTTTTTATATGCCTAACTGTTGTCTGTACATCTTCTTTGGTGAAGTGTCTGGTAAAGGCTTTGGCCCATTTTTAACTGGCGAGTTTTAGGAGTTCTTTGTATATTTTGGATAACAGTGCTTTATTAGATGTGTCTTTTACAAATCTCTTCTCCTAGTCTGTGGTTTGTCCTTCTCAACATCTTCACTTTGTTTTTCTCAGAGCACTTGTTGAATTTTAGTGAAATCTAGCTTAACAGTTTTTTTTTTTTTTGGACAGATCACAACTTCGGTGTTTTATCTAAAAAGTCATTGCCATACTTGAGGTCATCTAGATTTTCTCTTATGTTATCTTCTAGGTGTTTTATTATTTTAGGTTTTACATTTAGGCCTGTAATCCATTTTGAGTTACTTTTTGTGGAGAGTGTAAGGTCTGTGTCTGGATTCATTTTTTTACTTGTGGATGTCCAATTATTCCCACACAATTTGCTGAAAAGAGTATCTTTGTTCCATTGTATTGCTTTTGCTCCTTTGTCAAATATCAACGGACTATATTAATGAAGTTCTATTTCTCGGCTCTCTATTCTGTTCCAGTGACCTATTTGTCTATTTTTTTCACAAATACCACAGTCTTGATTACTGTAACTTTATACTAAATACTGAAATTGGGTAGCATCAGCCCTCCAACTTTTTCTCCTTCAATATTGTGTTAGCTGGTTTGGGTCTTTTGCTTCTCATATGAACTTTAGAATAAATGTGCCACTATCCACAAAGTAACTTGCTAGGATTTTGATTGGGATTGCATTGAATCTGTAGATCAGGTTGGGAAAAAGCGACAGTTTGATAATATTGAATCTTCCTATCCTTGGACATGAAGTATCATCTGTTATTTTGTTCTCTGATTTTTTTCATCAAAGTTTTATAGTTTTCTTTTTTCTTTTTGCCATGACACATGGCGTATGGGATCTTAGTTCCCCAACCAGGGATTGAACCTGTGCCCCACACAGTGGAACTGTAGAGTCTTAACCACTGGATCACTAGGAAGTCCCTTAGAGTTTTTCTTCATGTGAATTTTTTACACATTTGTTAGATTTATGCCTAAGCATTTCATTTCAGGGGTGCTAATATAAAAGGTATTGTGTTTTAAATTTCAAATTCTACATATTCATTACTTGTATATAGAAAAATGATTTTTATATGTTAATATTTTGCAACCTTACTGTAATTGCATATTTAATGGCAAACTATTAACATATAAGGGCTTGCCTAGTAGCTCAGACAGTAAAGTATCCTCTTGTAATGCAGGAGACCAGGGTTCAATCCCTTGGTCAGGAAGATCCTCTGGAGAAGGAAATGGCAGCCCACTCCAGTATTCTTGCCTGGAGTATTTCATGGACAGAGGAGCCCGGCGGGCTATGGTTCATTGGGTTGCAAAGAGTTTTAACACGACTGAGTGATTAACATATTAACATATAAAAAGGTGATCTATTAACCATTGTTGTTGCTTAGTTGCTAAGTCATATCCGACTCTTTTGCAACGCCATGGACTGTGTAGCCCACGAGGCTACTCTGTTCATGGGATTTTCCAGGCCAGAATATTGGAGTGGGTTGCCATTTCCTATTCCGGGGATGTTCCTGATCCAGGGATTGAACCCACATCTCCTGCAGGTCTCCTGCACTGCAGGTGAATTCTTTACCATTGAGCTATTGGGGAAGCCAGGTGGATTTTGAACCAAACCATGGAATTTCAGAACAGCCGTGGCATCTGTATGAGGGAAAAGTGTCAAGAAAAGCCTATTTGAAATAGTGTCAGGAGATGGGTTTTATTTTCATGCCAGCGTCCACCTGTATGCCTGTGTGCTTTGTGGAGTGAGGATGTGTAAAAACAGACAAGATCCTTTTCTACAGGTGCCATATGACGCTATGCTAATGATTATAATAGAAGCTAACCAATATTGGAATTCTAAGACCTCATCTACATCTGAACATGAAAAGGAAGAATTCACTTCTCCGTAAGTAGTTGAGGAATCTTTGTCAAAGAGTCAGAATTTTAACTTAATTTTTGAAAAGGTGGATTTTGACAACTCCTTTGCAATTTTAAATATTGGTCAATAGGATAGTATATGGAGATTATTTGTGAGCAGATTGTTTTGTGTCAGTTGAAATGAAAATGTAGAATGCTGTCACTAGTTGTCTAAATTTTTCATTACAGGAAAATCTTTCTAATGTCATGGTTCAGACTTTCCTGTAATTAATAAACAGAAGTAATTGGGGTCATCAGTGGTCCTTTGGTAATTTAATTAATTCTCTTTCTATCAGATATCCATTTTCTATCTGATACTGAGCCTGAGAGGCTTGAAGACATAGATGTTGGTGTTTTTACCTCAAATTTGCCATTTTGATTAAATTCAAATGCTTCTCAGTTGTTACAAAAAGTAGAGACAAACTATTTGACTGAAAACATTTTTGCAGTTTTTTTTTTCATTTTTCCTTGTTTAAATATTAATCTTTTGGTTTCTGTAGTTTCTTAATCCTCTCAAACTGATAATAGAAATAATAATAATGAGCACAGATGTTTTAAAGAATTTCACACGTGCTGATACTAATCACTCACAAGTAATTTATGATGTATGTATTGTTGTTATCCTAATTTTGCTGATAAGACCAAATACTTGAGAGGAATTTCCTATCAGTCCAGTGGATTAAGACTCTGCGGTTCCAATGCTGGAGTCATGGGTTTGATCCCTGGTCAGGGAATTAAGATCCTATACGTCACGAAGCCAAAAAAAAAGGCTAATAGTTGAGAAACTTGCTCAAGATAAATACAGTCAGTAAGTGGCAGAGCCACGAGTTAAAGCCACAGTCTAGGACCAGTGCCGATTTGTAGCTCTAGAGCTTCTTTACTGAAATGGCTGTGGGGTCTCTCTTTTGAAAAGGCCAGTGCTAAATTTTATGCCATATTCTTTACAGATTTAAAAAAAAAAGCAAAGTAGTTCTTTTAAGCAACATATATGATTTGATATGAATACTTCGAGTCTGTGGACATTATTTTTGGTTTTACGTGTGTATAGTTTTGCATATTCTGTATCTTAGTCGTCGCATTATGTCCTGAGCAGGCACACTGTTTCTTCAGCCATCCTTTGTTAACCTAGACCTGGGCATACAATAATGATGCCATTAAATATTAAAGGTTGAATTCTTTGATTTCATAAATGTGTTTGTGAATAAATTGTATTTTAGAAAAAACTACATTTGTATAACACCTTTCATTCTCAGATCTTCACACAATATCCTATTTTATCCTAAATCCAAACACAGCAAAATAAGACAGGCATTATTTTTTTGTATTTTACAGATGAGGAAATTGAAATCCAAAAATTATGTGTATTGTCCCAAGGTCACACAACCAGTTAGAGGCAAAGGCCAGTCAGGAGCTCAGTTCTCTGAATTCACAGCGTCAGGGTTTTTATTTTTCTCCTCTAAGAAACTACTGTCCTTGGACATCTTCTGTTTTTTCTCTTTTCTTTTTATTTTTTTAAGTCATGGTTTTAGAGGAATCCTTGACAGTAGCCTTGATTTGGCTACTTCTAAAAGTTGTGGAACTAATTTAAAATGTGTTCTGAGTAGTTTACATAGTTAGTTGTATGTACTGGGGACTTCTTTGGTGGGGAGGAGTAAGAGACATGGCGTTATGTGCTGCATTTGAATTTCTTCATGGGCAATGAATAATAATTATGTGGTTGCCAAATTACTGCAACCAGTTTGAATGTTAAACAGTAAGACAAGGGCAAAGAGGTGTACCCCCAACTCTGACAGGAAACTAATGACAGAAACCTTTAACCAAAGGTAAAATAGCTCTGGAGAGGTCTTTAGTTCAGAATAATTATCATTAATAAGTGATTAGCGTAGAGCTATTAAAGTGAGCTGATGGACTGTTTGCATCTGAATCATCTAGAGGCATTGGTTAAACCCTTGAGCTCCACCCACAATTTATTGAATCAGAATCTCTGGGCTGGGACTGGGAATTTATGACATCATCTAACGTCAAGAGGAACCAGTGAATAAATGTAAGGAAGACAACAGAATATTTAGTTGTTTTCAAATACCAAAAATTTCAAGTTTAAAAAAAAAAAACTGGATGGAGACAGAGCACAACTCCCTGTTTCTTAATTATGGGCATTGCATGGTGACTTCCCTTCAAAAAAATGCTGTGTGAAGAGAGGTGATTTCACTGTGAAGAAAACTGACAAGTACCACCTCAGCCAAATGATCAAGACCAGCATCAACTGGTGAGATTTAGTATGTACTCTTGATATGAAGTGATGAGAATGACCGTTTTCCTCAGTGGTCTTCCTCTCAGAAGTATATTACCCCATCTGAATTATGAGGAAAACAGCAGATTCCAATAGAGGAGCATCCTACAAAATATAAGATCAGTACTCTGAAAAATTGTCAAAGTCCAAAGCCATCAAAAACGAAGTCTGAGACCCTTGTCACCATCAAGAGGAGCCTAAGGAGAACCTAAGAACTAAATATAATGTATCTTGGATGGGTACTTGTGAACAGAGAAGGGGCATTAGGTAAAAACTAAGGCAGTCTGAATAAATGTTGCAGCTATATGGGTTCATTAATTATAACAAATGTACCATACTAACACAAGATGTTAATAATAAGGGTAACTGTGTGTGGAGTATATGGGAGTTCACTGCTGTTTTATCCATTTTTCTGCAAGTCCAAAACTGTGATGGGGAGTTCCCTGGCAGTCCGGTGGTTAGGACTCTGCTCTCTGCTAACAGCCCAGGATCCATCTCCGGTCAGGGAGCTAAGATTCCACAAGCTGTGTGGCACGGCCAAAAACAAGCAAACAAAAAATGTTGTAGAAAATAATCTATTTTTAAAGAACCCTCTGGTTTGCTATTGGTAAATAGGAAAAGAACAAGATTTACCTGGCACCAGTTTTTTGCCATGGCTGTGCACTGTTGAAGGGAGGAGGCTAGACCTGACTCAGGACCTTTTAGTGCTTGCAGGCTAATGTTCAAGATGGGAAGATCCACCAGTTGGTCAAGCACAGAGAACTCTTTTTACCTGAGACAAAGAGCTGTGGTAGACTGAATGTTCCTTTTAGGGGAGAAAAATGAGAGCTGCTTTAAGTCAATGTTTCTTGAGCAGATTTGAGAAAGAAGAGTTGGCATTGATTGAGAGCTTACTGTGTACCCTGCCCTGTTCTATATATTTCATGGACATTAACTCTTTTCATTCTTCCAGCAGCCCCATGAGGTAGACATTGGATTAGGCCTCACTTTACAAATAAGACAAAGGCAGCCAAGAGAGATTCGGTGGTTTGTAGGGTCCTCTTCGAGACAGTGCAATATTTGGCCCCTGTACTGCACTGTTGCCAAGTGGGTTTTCCTAGGGAGAGTGTCATTTCCCACTTGAGCTGAGGATGTCTTAAATCACTGGAGATTTGATTTTCCTTTCTTTCTTTTTTTTTGTACTTTACATCTAAGCTATTAAGAAACCTGTGACCAGCTCTTAGCTTCAAAGTAAATAATCTGATCACTTCTCACCATGACTCCCTCCACTGCCATGCTGATCCAAACGCCATCAAAGCTTGCCTGACTTGGAACTTCCCTGATGGTCCTGTGATTAAGACTATGCATCCCCCTCTAGGGATAATTCAATGAATTCTGACAAATGGACCAGTTGTGTAACAACAAGAACCACAAAACAAAACAGTTTCATCAACTCCCCAAATTTCCTCATTCACCTTTCAGTTAGTCCTTTTATTACTGCCATCACCACCTGCTGGCAAATGTCTGTCAACCACTGATCGGCAGTCTATCACTAGAGATGTGCCTTTTCTAAAGTCTGTTATATTTAAATGAAATCATACATTTCATTTGTGTGAATGGCTTTTGTATGTGTGTGTGTATGTGTGTATGGCTTTTGTATATGGCTTCTTTCACCTAGTGCTTTTGAGATGTGTTTCTGTTGTTATATGTATCAATAACTCATTCCTTCTGATTGCTCAGAAACATTCCATGGTGTTCCATACCACAAATTTGTTTATCCATTCACCAGTTGATGGACTTTTGGGTTGTTGCTAGTTTTTGGCGATTTTGGCCATTGATTGAGAGATTTTGGCCATTGAGTTGGCCAGTTTGAACAAATTGCTAGATGAAGGTTCCAGTGCGAGTCTGAATGTGTATATATGTTTGTGTTTTCAGTTGGTTAAATATGTGGAGTGACTTTGCTTGGTCGTCCATAAGTATATGGTAAAATTTTTTAAGAAACTACCTAGTTTTCAAAGCAGTTGCATAATTTTGCATTCCCAGTAGCAATTTTTGAGAGTTCCGGTTGCTTCACACCCTTGTTATTTTCAGTTTTTAAAAATTCATTCATTGTAGTTGATGTGCCGTGGCATCTCTTGATTTTAATTTACATTTTCCCAGTAACTAAAGATGTTGTGTATGTTTTTCTGTGTTTTCCTTTCCTATATTCATTAATGAATTATCTATTCAGGTATTTTGACCAGCTTTTAAATTATGCTTACTGCTATTTTATTGTTGTAAAGTTCTTTATGTATTCTGGATTAATTTCTTTATCAAAAATAAGGTGTTTTTTTGGGTCAGAGGGCGGCTGTGTTGTGGAGTGTGAAATCTTAGTTTCCTGACCAGGGTTGGAACCCATACCCCCAGCAGTGGAAGCCAGTAGGCAACATGTGGCCCACTGCCTTTATTGTAAATGAAGTTTATTGGAACACAGTCATGCTCATTCATTTACACATACCTGTGGCTATCATGCTACAGGGGCTGAGTTGAGCAGTTGCAGCAGAGATCATAAAATTTAAAGTAAAGTTTAAATATTTATAACCTGGCCCTTTGCAGAAAAATCTTGGTGACCCCTGGGCCAGAATATTTTATTTATTTTATTTTTAAAAATTTTATTTATTTTATTTGGCTGCACCAGGTCTTAATTGCAGCAAGTGGGCTCTAGTTTTCTGACCAGGGATTGAATCCTGGGCCCCCTGCATTGGGAGCATGGCGTCTCAGCCATCTACCACCAGAGAAGTCCCCAGAATATTTTAAATAGAAGTACGAACTCTGAAACTGAGAGAGACTATCTGAGTGCTATAATATCTCACATAGTTCTCTGTGACCCTCCACCAGTTTCCCTCCTCCGCCCATCTACTTTACTCGTCTACTAACCCCAAACCCCTTTTCTTAAAAAAAAAAAAAAAAAAAGTTACAGAATTCAGTTCTCTGCCAGAATTACAAAATGATTTAACTCTTTTAAATATAGAGTTCTTGTCTTATTTATCTTAGTTTATAATATATTACAAACACCTAAAACAATGATTTGAGGGTCCATTTTTTTCTTTTAAAGCAATTTCCTTTCTTTATTTTCATTCACAAACTGCTTAACATCCTGCAGAACTAGGAAGGCTGCTTCTTGTTTTCTAATCCCTGTCTGTATTAACATAATCTATTATTCATTCTCAGACTGAATTACCATCATATTTGATGTTTCAGCTGGATTAGTGACTTCTGGCCAGTGCCGAATAAACTGATAAAAGGAATTTCAGCATTTTAATGAGTCATACCATCCTGAATGCAGAAACTTTGCCACCTTTGATCCCCAAATTGAACAAACTGAAATCAATGTAAACTATATCAAAAGCTTCTCCAAGTGATAGGAGCAATGTTTGAATGATGTTAACGAAGCTGTGGGTAGAAAGAGTGTGGCCTTCCGTATACAGTTACTTCACTTACTGTGCTTACCTCTGCTGGCTTCATTGCCTGTCATTTCCCTTGGGTTTCAACATTCCAGTTTTAATGAAAATGCCGGCATAGCCGCAGGACCTTTGAAAATGCCCTCTGGAATATGTGGGGCCTCTATCCACTACCACCAACACCGCCTGTACATCTTTCATTTCTCAACCTAATTATAATTTTCATCCTTAGTTTCCCCTAAACCCCAAGGCTGGTTTATATGCCTCTCTTCACACCCTGCATAGACCTGAATCATCCCATTTATTATACATTGGGCACAGCATCTTATAGTTGGCTATTTACCTGTTTGTTTTGCCTAGATTGTAAGAGAAACCATTTCTGTCTTATTCCATATTGTATTTGCAGTGCTTAATACAGTAACTGGCAAATGGTAGTAATTATTTGTTAAGTAAATAAACCTCTTAAATGTTGTCATCTGTGAAAAAAGTATAATGCAACTAACCTGTAGAATTAGGATGGTTAAAAAAAAAAGATGCTGGATATGAGTATATTTACATATCACAATGCTAAGCGGGTAATAAACATTCAATGAATGTTAGTTGACTGGGAAATCTGCATTTTCTCTAAGTTACTATAAAGCTCCAAGTCAACTTTTAAATTTTGTCATAGATTCAATTCAAACTATGTATATTATATATACTAACATCCCTTTGCTTTTTATTTGGTCAGGTTTTTTTTTTTTTGATTGTTAAATGGATTCAAAAATATGCTGAAAAATTAAATGCCCCCTTTAACAGAGTTGGGTAACCCTAAGTGATTTTGTGAAGCACATTTTCCATTATACATTAAGTAAAAATATATTACAGAAAATTAAAGCCATACATTTCTGATTTGTTTACAGTTAGAATATAATTAATATTATGCTTCAAGAAGTATCTTAATAGTTCATTATTATTATATATGTATAAAGTGTTCTTTTTCTCATGAGTGTATGCTAACTCTACTGAGTGAAAGTTTGATGAACAAGATATACCCATCTCCACGTATTTTCCTACAAATTACTTATGATTGACAAAGGACAAGCATTGACTTCTCAGTTGAGAAGTGTAGCAGACACCACCTTTTAACCAAGTGTTCTCAAGCATAACCTTGCCCTGGAAAAACCAGCATTTTAGGCCTTTTGATATAATGCAAGGTGAAGACCACAACAGACAAACCCAGTTTGAAAGACATTTTACAAAATAACTGTACTTCTCAAAAATGTCAAGGTCAAGAAACAGAAAGGATAAGAAACTTTGCTGTGTTAAAGGAGACCAGAAGGTCATGACAATTGTCATGTGATATAAAGCACGATCCTGGATTGGAGCCTTGACCCAGGGGCAAGGGGATAAAGAACATTACTGGGAAGATGGACAGAATATGATTTGGAGATTATAGATCAGATAATGGGGTTCCCTGGTGGCTGAGAAGGTAAAGAATCTGCCTACAATGCAGGAGACCTCGGTGGATCAGGTAATTGTTTAAAGTGACAGTGTTAGTTGCTCAGTCGTGTCCGACTCTTGAACCCCATGACTGCAGCCTGCCAGGCTCTTCTGTCCATGGAGCACTCCAGGCAAGAATGCTGCAGTGGGTAGCCATTCTCTTCTCCAGGGGATCTTCCCAACCCAGGGACTTGGGTCTCCAGCATTGCAGATTCTTTACTATCTGAGCCACCAGGGAGGCCCAGTAGTCTTATGGACATGAATCTGAGCAAACTCTGGGAGATAGAGGAGAACAGAGGAGCCTGGCATGTAGCAATCTATGGGATCACAAAGAATAGGACACACCCTTACGGTTAAACAGCAACAACAACAACAATAGTTTTATCAGACTTGAATTTGATAACTACAGTGTTTATGCAAATAAATAGCTTTGTTCATTTCATCTATTCTTGATGAGAGGAGTGGGTTATGCTTAAAGAGATGGGAAGGATTGTTGGAAGCCATATTGGAAGGCTGTCTACCACAAAGCCAAAATAAACTCATTTGGATAATTTGAATGTATTTATCAAAGAGTAATCTAAGAACATTAGCATATAAAGTAAATGTCAAAAGAATTTCAGTTTGAATGAAAGTTGTGTGTATGAACTCAGAACCATCATTTATAAATGTTTCGATGCAGTCTAATAGAAATGTCAGACAGGAATTCCTTGGTGGTCCAATGGTTAGGACTCTGTTCCACTGCAGGAGGCCCAGGTTCAATCCCTGGGCGGGGGACTAAGATCCTGTATATGATGTGGCATGGCCAAAAAATAAAAGCATATTTTAAAGAAGTCAGATATATGTTCTAGCTGCAGCCTCTCTTTACATAGTAGTTTGATTAGCCACCAGGAGCCCATTTGTATAATGGACTTATGAGTGAAGGAGAAAAAAGTAGTGTTTCTCTGGGCTCCCAGGTGAACGGTGGTCTCTGCCTCAGATGTTGTCCCTTTGTCCTGACCCATAGACTTGCACTGAAGAATTCATTCAGTTTTCATTCATTCATCCAGTTTTCCCTCAGAATCGAGCTATTAGAATTATCCATGTAAGGTGTGCCTGTCTGTCATTCCTTCCATCCTAGGCACTGCTGCAACTGATGAGAATGTCCTGTTAAATTATAATCACCCTGTCACAAGACCTGCTGAAACAGGGCTCTATCTAATTCTTTGTAATGGTCTGCTCTCTCACCTCAAAATTATTGTATGCATGCTGGCTGAGAGCACCTTTCAAAGACTGTCTCTAGTATAATTTCAACTCAATGGACATGAGTTTGAGCAAACTCCAGGAGTTGGTGATGGACAGGGAAGACTGGCGTGCGTCAGTCCCTGGGGTCACAAAGAGTCGGACACGACTGAAGGACTGAACTGAGTATAACTTCATGTGTTGTGCTTAGCTGCTCAGTCATGTCAGACTCTTTGCAACCCCATGGACTATAGCCCGCCAGGCTCCTCTGTCCATGGGGATTCTCCAGGCAAGAATACTGGAGTGGGTTGCCATGCCCTCCTCCAGGAGATCTTCCCAACCCAAGGATGCAACTCAGGTCTCCAGCATTGTAGGTGGATTCTTTACCAACCAAGCCACCAGGAATACATATATAAATTTCCTCTTAGGGGATTCCTTGGCTGTCTAGTGGTTAGGACTTGGCACTTTCCCTGAAGATGGCCTGGATTCAGTACCTGCTCAGGGAACTAAGATCCTGCAAGCTGCATGGTGCAGCCAGAAAAAACAGTTTTTTTTCCTTCTAGTCTCTAGAGGTAAAGAATGTCATCTTTTACTTCTTCTAAGATAAGATATTCAACTTTGGCCATATTTAAACATCCTGAAAGGATAACATTTTATTGAGACCACATTTCTTATGAGCTTTTTCCTTAATGATTGAGTGATTTACAAAAATGCATGCTCTACATTTTCTTCCTGTAAGACTTACATGAGACATTATCAATTCCTCATATTTCTTTTGGAAGGACACAAAAGGGACATCATTATCTACTCCCCTATCTTTAAATGTGAGAAGCATGTGTCCAATTAAATCTAGTGCTTCCTCTTCATTGTTCTGTATGAATAATTAACCTTTCTAAGTGCTGACATCAGGAAGGTTTTGAATCTCTCTCTCTTCCAAGAGGAAAATAAAACGAAGAGCAGAACCGACACTTCTTTAGAGTTTTTAATCACTTTGAAAGATAGTTAATAACAGTAAAATAAGAGCATTCAAATGTAAAATGTTGATTCTTAAAATTATTTTGTTTAGTCTTTGGTGATAATGGTTTTATTATTATCATAGGCTTCTCTAAAGTAATAATGTTCTCTAATGCAATCATTTGGAACAATATGGTCACCAATCTACTTTCATTAGTCACATGGGAACACTATAAATCAATTCCTATGATCTTTGCAATGGAAACTTGCTAGGTGCCAGCTGTGTTAATATCTGTTAATTATTATCCTTTTAAACCTCATTCTTTCTGTAAGTCAGATATGCACTTTAGGACTTTTTATAGTTTAAATTGTTCTGCTCATCCTCCTGATCTCCTACAAGGTTTTTGCCCCTCTCAGTTGATTTATAATGTAACCTTGAAGCAAGAAGTAGCATTAGTCGACTGCTGTTTTAATAAATGGCTTGTCAGCTATTTTACAACTATGGTTGTTTCTTTGACTAGAGAAATTTCTAGGTAGCTGGCTTTTGAATTCATTATTTTCAAGAGTTGACTGGACATTCTTGATCAAATCTGTCTTCTGTGCAAATAAATACTTGATTGGTAGAGAGAAATAGTTCTGCTATGTCTTGATTTTGATTTTACATGGTCTGATTCTGTCATACACTTACTAGTCAATTTGGAGGATTGAAAATATCATAAGACTATTTTACATTTAACCTGTTAAAAGAATAGTTATCCTCTCTGTTTGGTTTACTTGTTTTGCAACACAGAATTAAATTATCGTGAGAAATCAATAAGATTTTGGAATGCTGCAAAACTTTTAGCTTCCACAGTCAAATTTAATTAGGTTCACTTTTCACAGTGATTTCCCCCCCGACCCCACCATGCACAATTGGCATTTCAAAATAAGTCTTATCTTAAACTGAACTCATCATGTAGTCAATGTCTCCTGGCTTCTATTTCTGCACTCTCAGTTTCCCTTTCCCTTAATGGCATCAATCCATCCACTCGACCAAGCTGAAAATCTTAAGAACATTCTAGATGTTTCTTCCTGCTCCCATGCATCCTGACAGTCTGCAAATTTTTATCAAAATATGTCCTTCTTCTGTTTCTTCTTTATCCCTCCAATTGCTGCCTTTGGGGGGTTTTCAATATTTCTTTTCCCCTGCTTCCCGTTACACTCACATCCATAGCTCCACACAGCAGTGTTTGATATAACACTGCCTATTCTCTTCATGTTCTTGCTCCTGACAATCACTAATCTACTTTCAGTTTCTGTGAGTTTGTCTATTCTGGGCATTTCAAATAAACAGAATTGTAAGATAGGGAGTTCTGTCTGGTTGCCTCAACTTAGCATGTCTTCAAGATTCATTGGTGTTGTAACATGCATTAATACTTCATCATTTTTTATGTATGGCATAATATTCCACTTACGGGTATATCAAGTTTTGTTTATCCATTCATCAGTTGGAGGCATTTGGGGTGTTTCCACTTTTTGGCTGTTATGAATCATGCTGTTATGAATATTTGTATACAAATTTGTATATCTCTTGGGTATACATCTGGGGGTGAAATTACTGGGTCATCTGATTAGTGTGCTTAACATGTTAAGGAACTGCTAAACTGTTTTTCAAAGTGGCTATACCATTTTACATTCCCACTAGCAGTGATGGAAGGTTCAAATTGCTCCACTTTCTGCCCAAGACTTTTTTTTCTTAATTATAGTCATTCTAGCAAGTGTGGTTTTGTTTTGTTTGTGGTTTTGACTCAGATTTCTCTAGTGACTTACAATGTTCATCATCTTATTGTGTGCTTTATGGGTCATTTATTTATCTTCTTTGGAGAAATGTCTATTCAAGATCTTTGCTAAGTTTTAATTGGTTTGTTCATCTTTTGATTGCTGTATGTCAGTGAGGTGAAGTTCGGTGCATCTGCCACTTCCACAGTCTTTCCTACTGCTTGGAAATGCTTTTAGCTTTGTCTAGTCAAGCATTTGGGCTTCCCAGGTGATACTGGGAATAAAGAATCAACCTGCCAATGCAGGAGACACAAGAGACGTGGGTTCGATCCCTAGGTTGGAAAGATCTCCTGGAGGAGGAAATGGCAACCCACTCCAGTATTCTTGGCTGGAAAATTCCATGAACAGAGGATCCTGGTGGGGTACAGTCCATGGGGCCACAGAGTGTTGGACAGGACTTTCATGCATTTAAACATCCATTAACATATTATGTTCTGTGCCTGTTGGAAACAAAGTATCCGATAAGACATGTCATCTCTCCTGTGGATTATGCTGCCTGACTTCCTACTCAATCCTTTTACCCTGCATCCCAAATGATTGTTCTGAAAAGTGAATTTGATCGTATTACTTACGCTAATGACTTTAATGCTTCCTTTATTCACTACTAGAAAAAGTTCTGGTTCTTTGAAATGATTTATGTTCCTTGCCAACCTCGTCAAGGTCATCTCTTGTCTCTACCCTGTACCCCCATCTGGGATAACTTTAGTGTAGTCTAGTTAAATGTACATCTAGATATACTCAAGTTAGAAACTAGGGGAATAAGTGGGTTTCTGGTGGCTCAGTTGGTAAAAAATCCACCTGCAACGCAGGAGACCCAGGTTCAATCCCTGGGTCAGGAAGATCCTCTGGAGAAGGGAATGGCAATTCACTCCAGTATTCTTGGCCTGGAGAATCCCATGGACAGAGGAGCCTGGTGGGCTGTACTCCATGGGGTCGTAAAGAGTCAGACACAACTGACTGACTAATAATGACACTCAAAAACTCGAAGCAGGTCTCAGGTGAGAATGAACGTCTTAACTCTGGATCCCCAAACAGCAGATCTCTCTGAAGCCTGTGACCTGGGAACACAGGCTGTATTTTTTTACCCTGTTGTCTTAAGTGGGATCTTTAGATGTTCCAACCTCACCTCAGTGTTACTATTAAGTAGTAAGGGAGAGCTAGCACTTGGATCAGGGTTAAAGGGGAGCATAGCTCTTTAAGGACTGAGGGGATCACTACCTCACTATATGACTTTGAAAATAGATCTAGGAAATTCCCTGGGAGTCCAGTCCATGCTCTCACTGCCAAGGGCCCAGGTTTGGTTCCTGGTTGGGGAACAAAAATCCCATAAATCCCCAAAATCCTGTGGCTAAAAATAAGAGGGCTATATAAATTTAAAAATTCCTTTTAAATTTTGGCATAAACTAGTAAAATAGCAAAATCTATCTGTGTATATACACACAGCACAGAAATATAAAGCAACTATGAAATTCAAATTACATCTCCAAAGTGGAAAGTATCTATTGCTGCCTAATGACCTAACCCCAAAATTCAAATGGCTTAAAACAAGCATTTTATTTTTTCAGCTTGTTTGCCCCATAATTGACAAGTAAAATTGTAAGATATTCCAACTGTACATTGTGATGATTGTATGTATGTGTACATATATATGATGACAATTTTAAAGTTCTAGTCTTAGCAGATTTTAATTTTACAAATTATAAACTATAGTCACTATGTAAAAAAGAAAATCATCTTACTTTTCTCGTCCTTCTGTGGGTGAGAAATTTGGAAAAGGGCCGTCTAGGCCCTACAGTTGATTTGGTGTCGCCTGGGGTGAGTGTGGCAGGGTGATCCTTCCAAGATGGCTCTTTGATTTGAATCCCTGGCACGTCATGACTCCTTTGCCTTACTGTCTCCATATCTTGTCCCGCTGGGCCTGTGCATACAGCTTGCATCAGCTCCTGTTGCAGTTCTGCTGGTTTTCTGGGATGGTGGTCTTCAAGTAATCGTGCTTCTTAAGATGACAGTTGGTTTCGGCAAGAACAAGGCAGTAGCTACCAGGTCTCTTAGAGGCTAGGCCTGAAGTAGGCTTAGCTATTATAGCATCAGTTATACCACACCCTGTTGATCAAAGCAGACCAAGCAGAGACTCAAGATAAAGGATCATAGATCCCAACTCTCAGTTGGAAGAGTAGCAGAATTTGCAGTCATCCCTAAACTGCCATAAAATCTTTTAGGCATATATATTTGATAAGCATAGAGGTTTCCACTGCCCCCTACCAAGTATTAGTAAGTACCACGCTAAGTCCTCAGCAGTCTGCAAATGTGTTGGCTGTCTTAGATAAAGACGAGGTGCTATTCCATCTGTTGTGTATACCTTTTGTTATTGTTGTTGTTCAGTCTCTAAGTCATGTCTGACTCTTTGTTACCTCATGGACTACAGCATGCCAGGCTTCCCTGTCCTGCATTACTTTAAAAACTTCTAAAATATTTAATGGCCATGATAATCAAAATTCGCTAAAGTTGTATTTCTTTGATTTCTGCATGTGTATTTTATTATCAACACATGCAGTTGCAGGAAGCATGTAGTTTGCCTTTTATGACACATACCTGAGATCTTAGGAGTATTAAAAATAGTTTATCAATGCCCAGGGTATCATTCTGGCTCACCTAATACCTTGATTTACTGAAGTCACAAAAGTTATTTTGGCTTTTTTTAATGGATATAAGTTTAGCCACATTGTAAAGCATAGCTTTGTGCAGGTGTTTTCACATGTCTGATCCATTGACATGAAAGAAATTCAACCTTTGGGTCATAGAGAAAAGAAGCAAAAGACCTAATAAAAAGCACATGTTAACCGTTAATGTTCATTTACCAAATCCTACTTAAACTCTTGTACTCTCAGAGCTAATTTCATCCAATTGCCTTTTAATTATAGTCTCTTGCTCAGAGTTGCAAATATAATAGCTTTTTAATATAACTTGCAGTGTTCTGTGTCCAATGTAGGATGTAATCATGCAATTTATTCAGTCAGAGCTAGTGCATTAGGTAATTAAAACATAAGCACACAAAGATTTCTGCACATGCATATTTGGCAGGAAAGTAACATAAGAATCTGACAATTTTTTTGCCGAGTTCTTTCTGGATAGAATATAAGGAAAATCCTATGTCCACCAGTGCACAGTGTAGCTAAGGTCAAATACAGAAATCAGATATGACTGTTTGGGAGACGTGTGCACATATCGTATCAAGAGAGTATGATAAAGTAGGAATGTAAGTGGTTTAACACGTTGTTAACTATGTAATCACAGCCTTGGTTGATATAATTCTCAAGCAAGATAGTTCTTCATTATCTAAGATGTTAGGAGTTGAACAGACCCTCAATCTCCTGTCCCTTTTAGAGGAAGACAAAAAAAAAAAAAAGATATGGGATTTCAGATAATTTTGACTATTAACAAAAATGGCCATTAAAAAAAAAGCTCTTTTGTGTAGTGATTACTTTGGGGGAGTAAGAGTTGACATATGCATAGGTAATTAAACCCTTCTCTAGTTTCCACCTTTATTTTGGTGTAACCAGATTTCATGTAAAATCAAGTGTTTTACTAGCTGTTTTAAAATACAAATAATTTTGGTGACATTTAATTGAGAAGAAATTTATCTACTCCTTTTTTGGCTGTCCTGGGTCTTTGTTGGTGCGCACAGGCTTTCCCTAGTTGCGGAGCAGGGACTGCTCTCTCAGTATAGTGCGGGGGCTCCTCGCTGCAGTGGCTTCCCTTGTTGCCGAGCATAGACCCTGGGACGCGTGCACTCAGTAGTTGCGGCTCCAGGGCTCCAGAGCACAGGCTTAGTTGCTCCACATGTGGGATCCTCCTGGATCAGACATTGAACCTGAGTCTCCTGCATTGGCGGACAGATTCTTTACCACTGAGCCACAAGGGAAGCCCTGTAATTAATTTTTAAAAAACACATTAAGGTACATTTTTATACATTTATTCATTCCATAATTTATTAAGTGCTAACTAATTATGCCCCATATATTACAGTGATACCACAGTTTTTTTGTAGAGTGTATTTCTGTAGTGTTAACTTTAACTGTGTTTGGCCATTAAATAAATTAAAAAACAAAGGATACATGCTATGAATCCAAATATCAGTGTGGGATTTAGTTATTGATCAGGATTTGGGGTTTGTAAAATGCCAGTATCTGGAGACATAAGGGACAAACAAGAACAGTTAGGAGGCTAGCCAAGTAATTTCCTACTCTCAGATCAGAATTTAACATAGTCTTGGAATCCAGATAGACACTTTCTCAGGCTGATGCTCCTTGTACATTTACAGGTAAACACTGAGATTTTGGCCCCTTCAGCTCCAGAAAGAGTCATCTCTGAAGGAGACCAGCCTGCACACACACGGGTGTTCCTGATGTTCCGAGTCCCAGCTCTCAAGTTTACAGCCTAAACTTTGCTATTGAATTTCTCTAGTCTTGACCGCTCTCTATTTAATCCTGCCTTTTACCTAGTCCTATTGAAGCTTCCTTCATAGTTCAGTCAGTACAGAATCTGCCTGCAATGCAGGAGACCTGGGTTCAATTCCTGGGTGAGGAAGATCCTCTGGAGAAGGAAATGGCAACCCATTCCAGTATTCTCGCCTGGAGAATCCCATGGACAGAGGAGCCTGGCGAGGCTACAGTCCGTGGGATTGCAAGAGTTGGACACAACGTTGCAACTACACCACCACCACAGTAGTAGTAGCTTGTTCTTAAGTAAAAATGAAAGCCCTTGATTTGAAAAAAAAAAGCACATATAGTTTTATTTTTGGCATTTCTAAAAGCAAGATTAACTTTAAATTTGATATGTTTATATTTTGTGTTGACTTTTTTCCCCGTGAAAAGTTGTTTATGGTACATACTTCCTCTTGTGGCTTCCCTCTGGCTGTGGACCTCTTTCTTTCCCTTTATAGCCTAGCTTCCTTTAAGGATATTTGTACATTTCCTACTGAATAAAGATTTATGCAACTTGTTCCCTTTTAATGGACATTTGTATTATGAATCAGACTACTGTTAAAACATGTTTTAGTCAACATCTTTGAACAAATTATCTACATTAGTGCACATATTCTGTAAAGTGGAATTCTAGAAAATATTTGGCCTAAAAAAAAACACTCATTATGGTTTGAACTGTGCACCATCAAAAATCCATGTTGAAATCCTAACACCCAGTACCTAGGAATGTAACCTCATTTGGAGATAGTCATCTTTATAGACCAAGTTACAATGAGGGCATCATCAGGGTGGGTTCTGATCTAGTCTGTCTGATATGCTTTTAAGAGGAAATCTGAACACAGGCATGCAGAGGGAAGATGATGTGAAGATACAGGCAGATGTCATGTAACCCAGAAGACAGTCATCTTCAAGCCAATAAGACACATCTGGAACGGAGTCTGTCTTCACAACCCTAGGAAGGAACCAATACTGCCAATACCTTTCTTGGAACTTCTAGCTCCGGAACTATGAGACAACAAATATCTGTTGTTTAAGTCACCCAGTTGGTGGTACTGTTATGGCAGTTCCAGAAAACTGGCTAGTGCACCCCTCCCCAAATGGCTTTTTATCCCTTAACTGACCATGTAGGAGAGTAACTTTCCCCCTACACCTCACTGTTCAATTTTTACCATGTTTTGCTAATTTGGAAGACAGCTAAATGATATCTCTTTTTAATGCACACTTCGATTTTTTAATACAGATTTAATACATTTCTAGGGTTTTATTTCCTTTTATTTAAAAATATCTAAAATGGATTCAAATGGATTGACATCATCAGCTAACTATTTACTATGATTAACATGGTTTGATACAATCATAAAAATAAGATGATTAAACAATATGCTTAACTTCAACTATGCATTAATTTATTGAAAATCTATTGCAATATTTTCATTCTCTAGAATTATCACTTGTATTAAGAAGTATACTCCTAAAAGGAAAAAGCTAAATGATTGAAAACTACAAAGTGAAAAAGTAAGTCAATTTCTTATTTATAGTATGAGATATTAAGTCTCATATCCAAAAATCCAATTTGTTAAGGTATTAAGGATTATGCTTTTTAAGTAAGTTCATTACTGACCTTACTGTTAGAAGCACGCTGTAATTCTACACAAAGTTCTAAAATAATTCCTCAGACTAGAGGAGCATCTTAGTCACATAAAAAATAAAAAAAATGGCTTGAGGGTTGCAATATTGATTTTAAAATTGTTTCCTGAACCAATTATCAATGAGGCATATTTGTTCCCAGTAACTCTTTAGTTAATATATGTTAACTCCTCCTGTTTAATGATTAGTTTTTAATCTTTTCTCACAGACTCATATTGGCCTTTGCATGAGTCAAGAGGTGGGCTTTCATGTTATTCGACTGAATAAATTTTCTGCGACAGCCTACAAAAGGACACACAAAAGGTTTCTCCCCAGTGTGGATGCGCACGTGTGTACGCAAGTTGAAGGACAGGGAAAAGCGTTTTCCGCACCCTTCAAAAGTGCACGGAAATGGCCTCTCTCCAGTATGAACCAGAAAATGTCTTTTTAGCTTTGTACTCTCCTTGAAGGCTTTCCCACATTCTGCACACACATGATCTCGGGGATTATGAACTCGAAGATGCTTCCTCAGGGATGTTTTATTCTTGAACTCTCTTATGCATCCGTCGTGAGGACAAACATAGCTTTCAGGAGCACCATATCCTTTCTTTGTATTTGGCCTCCTTCTAGTACATCCTGTGAGCTGTTTAGGTTCTGAAAAGTCCATGTTGGGTATTCCTCCCGGAGGAAGCTTCTTGCTTGTCTTGTACTCAGAAAACTCGAGAAGTGGATTCTCTCCAATCATCTGTTGAGGAAATTCTTGTTTTGCATCCCTTTTCATATATTCCAAAGAACATTCAAGAAGTGAGCTTGCCGCAAGAACCTGTTGAGAAAGGTCTTGTTCTGATCCGTCTTTCAGACGTTCAAAGGACTGAAGGAGTGGGTCCTCTTCCACGATAGGTTCAGAAAACTCACCTCTTATTATGCATTCTATGTAACAGTCAGAGAACGTATCATCTTCGACAACCCGGAAGCTAGTCTCATAGCACACATCCTCATCACATAAGATCCGTGTCGTGTCAGGAGGTTCCTGCTGGGCTGGCAGTGACTTGTCTGTACGGGCAGCTCTTCTACCCAGGCCTTTCTGGCTAGGTGTTGTTCCCCTTTTCTTCCGCTGCTGGTCCATGGTGTCCTGTTAGTTCCCTCTTTGAAGGTTTACACCAGGATAGATCAACCACTTCTGGGTAGGAGTGATCAGCCTGAATTGTCTTCAGCAAGCACCTGTTTAAGACAGCAGTCATTAGGTGAAATATATTCCAATTAATATAGTCTCAATTTGAGCCATGATCAGAAAATGACCTCAAAAAATGGCCTAGAACTCACTTTCTAATGATAGAATCACTACATTTACATCTTTGACTAATTCTCCAAGAGAGTAAGAGAGTTAGTTGTGAAGTACGTAAGACTTGGATCATAACCATTTCTTTCCTGGTTACCCCCCCCCCCGCCATGTTATCAGACCTTTCTAATTGATCAGCTAGCGTCTACTGGGCACTCATGATCTGCATTTAAAGTGCTCAGCGCACTTCATGGCATAGAGCAAATGCTGACCGCTCATGTGAGCTACTGTTAGTTCACTTTTATATTCATTCTGTAAGTAAATATAGGATCCTGCTAAGTGCCAGGTACTCTTCTAGACCAAAGGCAGCAAACTTTTTCTGTAATGAGACAGATTTAAGCTTTGTGGGTCCTGCAGGCCTGTGTCATAGCTATTCAACTCTCACTGTGGCATGGAAGCAGCCATAGACAGTACGTGGAGGATGGGCAGTTTACAGCAGAGACTGATTCGGTGTGTGGCTGTAGCTTGCCCATCTTTGTTCTAGAAGATGCAGATACAGAGAACAAACCACATGAGATCCACACATTCCCGTCTCCTATCAGTGCAAGTCAAAATAAAGGCACAGGGGAATTTGGCCCCAAATGGTTTTTGATCATTTTTTAAAAAAATCTAAAAGTAGCATTATGAGAGTTACGGCATGATTATATTCTTCCTAAGAGCCTTTTATTTAATTGTTACAATTGTTTAGCAATTAAGCAAAGGATCTAAAGATCTTTTATAAGATCTGTTAATTTTAGCCTGATGTCCTGCTGTAGGAACAAAAATCAAGTGCTTTTTAAAAAGGAGCAAATGTGTAAGTACCGGAATGAAAATTAACTGCTTATTTTTAAATAGCCATATTAAAAAATACCACCTCAAAATTTTGTGTCATTTACTTTTGGTAAAATAATACACAGAATGAAAACGAAACATGCTTTCATGTCTTCTTAAACACTATATACACACACATACATGTTTATGTATAAAGTAAATATACATTTAATATACTTTAGTATGTATATATTTAGTATATATATATATTCAGTATATATATATACTAAATATATACATTTAGTATATACTAATATATACTAAAGTATATTTGTATACTTTATAATGTATATTTACTTATGTATGTATAAATAAATAATGTGTAAATATATAACAATATATAAACTATGTATGTATTATATAAATTTACTTATCTGTATAAAACATATATAAATGGGGATTTCCCTCATGGTTTAGTAGTTAAGACTCCATGCTTCCAATGCAGGGGGTGAGGGTTTGATTCTTAATTGGGGAACTAAGATCCTGCATGCCTTAGCCATACACATACACACACACCAAATATAAATGTTATATGATATTTTTAAATTGCTAAGGGAGGATTTTTAAATGTCTTAAGCATTTATATATAAGTATGTCATATTTATAAATAAATTGCTCAGGGAAGAGGTTTAAATGTAATAAATATATATTTCTATACTATATACTTATTTAAAACTCTTCCTTTATCAACTGAAGTGCATGTTTTGTTTTTATTGCATGTTTTTCTTTTGCCAAAAATAAATATCTTGATTTTTTTGAGGTGGTTATTTTTAAACATGCCTTTTAAAAAATACTATGAAGCTGTTTATATATGTTATATTCCTAATAATAAAGTTAATGGTATAAGTATTATTTATTCTGTCCAATCAAGGAGACTGTATCCAGGAATATTTGCCTAACAAAATCTTGCTCTCATAGCTAAAAAATAATTTTTGTTTCATTTTATATTAGTGAATATAGCATTTTTGGAGCAAAACACTAGTGACAGACCTAAAGTAGGAAAGACCACAATAGCCCACTCCCTCAATCAGCTCATTTAAAGTAGCTGCAATTCATTTGATTCCAGCTTTTCTCTACAAACTTATCTCTTGCCATCTCCAGCTCTCCTATTTAATTTCCAGCCAAATAAACTCTCCTTTTGTAAAGTGTTTGCTCTTTCCTCTCAACAAAATACTACCTAGCCTCATATGTATATCTGTAACTTACATAATATTACTGTAATCAATTATATCTCCCCCCACCCCAAAGAAACTAGGATAAATACCAAGCTATTTACCAAGAATTAAAAATCTCTACTTAAAAACAGCATTTGCTCAGGCCTGCTTTCCTTGATTCTCAATCTCTATTCAAGTCTCTAAGCTAAATGCTCTCCTAGCTTCCTACTGCACACTGGCCAGAGCCCCTTGGTTCTTATTATCTCAGATCTGTTTTTCCTACCAATTGGAAAGCTCTAAGGCTGTGTCTTATCCACATGCCCCAGCACTCACTAGTTTTGTATAATGATGTATACATTATATCTTAATTGTATAAGAACTAATTGATGAATATACATTTAGTCATCAGACTGGTAATACCTCATCTAGCAATCCTATAAAAAATAAATTTACTAGGAGAAAAAGTTGCCAATCAGTGGTGCTAATGTGTACAGCACTCAACTTCTAAAGTAAGATTATTTGTCAGATCTGTGACCATGCCATTTCTCACAATATGCAAGCTTGTGAGAACGCTGTATAAATTGAAATGGTAATTTATTATGAGAACACTCCTGTTGATGCTCAACTACATCCACTCCGGTGGTAGTACTGGTTAAGCGTGGTATGAAGACAAAATCTGGTTGTTACACGTATTACTTAATGGCATGAGACTAAATATTATATTTTCTATTTCTCAAATTGTGATGTAATTACTTCCAAAGTACATCATTTACTTATTCAGTCATTCGATAAATATTTAGTAGCAAACATTGTTAGGTGCTGACGCTTTTAAAATAATCTGTGTTTTGGCTGCACCGCATGGCTTACTGTATCTCAGTTCTCCTACCAGGGATCGAACTGGGCTCATGGCAGGGAAGGGAAAGCATGGAGTCCTAACCACTAGGCTGTCAGGGAATTCCCCCAGAGCTGACTCTTAAGGCAGCAGAAAAGATACAAAGCCCCTGGTTTTCATGGAACCTCTATCTGTGTGTGATAGAAATGTAAATAAAGTTTTTATAAGATGGTAAATAGTGTCCGGTTGAGAAAAACGCTACGAAACGAAACCAAAAGAGGAAAAATGGAGGAGGCTATCTTTTAAAATGAATATCTGCAAAGGCTTCCAAGGAAGCATTAGAAGAAGCATCTGAAAAAGATTAGTCAGCTGAAAGGTGGAAGGAGAGTGTTCTTTTCAAGCTGCAGCAGAAAGCACAAAGGGATTAGCTTGCTGGATGGAAAGAAAGCCATGCTTGTTACACAAAATGGCGGGCGGAGGCCACAGAGGTCAGAGAGAAGGTTGGGGACGTGCAGGAGGGAGCCATTTGCGGGTAGTTCCCGAACCGAGGGGAGCCATTAAGGGGTTTCTTTCAAAGAAGGAAATTAGCATGCTCTGATTTAGGGGGAAAGACTGCTCAGGCCGATTTGTGAAGAATGGATTAAGGCAGGCAAGAGTGAAAGCAGGAAAAAAATCCCTTAGGCTATTTAGTAATCTAGGAAAAGAATGTTGGAGGTTTGGAGCTTGTGCTGGCAATGGAGGAGAAATGAAGAGAGAGGGAAAGTGGAGATGGCCTTTCAATTTGCTGTCGGGTTGGATGAAGAGGGTGAGAGAACAGGAATCAAGAATGAGTGAGGAGACTAATTTTTTGCTCAAGCCATTGGGTGGATGGCAGTGCCATTTACAGAGATAATTGAAGAGGAAAGAAAGGGAAAATAAGTTTACTCTCTTTATAATAATTTAAAAGTGTTAGCATAAAATAGACCTAGCCGTTTCTTGCAATGAAAGCAATATCGTTTTGAAACAAAATTTAAAAATGCAATTTCAAGGAAATTTCAACCAGGCATCTGTTTTCTTGAGAGTGTATTTACTTTCCTACTTTGGTTGGAAAGTTTGAGGCCAGTGGCTGGCCCGAAACAGCTGTAGATTAAGGCCGTTTAAACACTGAAGTCTACCGGCCAAGGTCCACTCCCCACCTGGTTCTAGGATGACAAAACAGTTCCCATTCGTGATTTTCAAAAATTTTTTTGATAGGGATACAGTTTAAAATCCATCCTAAACACATACCCCTTCTCCAACAGTTGAAAAAGAGCAGTTCCACTGAACGGTACTTACCCATGCTACCGCGAAGCACTCTGTCGCCTATTCCAAGTCCTTTCGAAGGTAAAAATGTAGAAAAAACTGCTACTAGAGCTCCCCACACAGGTTAAAATCAATGTGCTTTATGCTCCAAGGGTTGGATCCACCCTCCTTTGGATGGTCACAGGTTACACCTACTTTTCAACTCTGCATTGATTAGTCGAATTTAGGAGGAAGGCCGTACCTATCCCCAGGAAGATTGAGGGATCAAGCAGCGGTGGGCGTGGAGGTGGGTGTGACTCAGGTAGGTTTTGGCCGCCTGACTGCCTGCCTAGGTCACCTTCAACCGGGAGCCCAGGGCCAGGGCCGACTCCCCACCCCACCCCTGCCCCTCACCCCTCTGCCACGTGGGAAAAACCTCTGAATCCCTACCGCCCAGTTTTAGCAAGAAGTAGGCACTCAGTAAATCTCTACTGAACAAATAAGTAGAATCAAATTTAGGAAATTCTTTGTCAGTGAAAGAAAATCCATTTACCAGGAGGCAGTTTCACCCCTCCAAACGAACACCACGCCTTTCCTTGTGCTTTCTCTTACCTTCCCCCAGACTTCATCCCAGATCTCACCCTACCCTCGGTCTCGGAAAAATGCCTGTGAGTCTTTTCCAGCCATTATGCGACTCTCCTTGTCTCTGAAGATAACTCACTTTGAAAGTACCGGTCAGTCCACGCTCAGCATTGGCTATGGTCTAGTGAAGTTTAATAATTTGTATAAGTACACAGATCATTAAAACAAAAACCAAGTCAATGTTTAAAAGCCTCTTAACATTTTTCACGTGTATATCTGGGAGCAGTTCTCCACTTTTTTTTGTCTGCTTTAGAATAAAAACCAGTGAGAAAAATTGGAGATCATTATTGGAGATTATTGGGGCAATAATGACTTTTTAAAAAATGGATTATTCCCCGATCTTCCCCAGTAGGCCACACCAGGTCCCCATCTGTTTGATATCAAAATTATGTTAAGACTTTCTTAGCTCCTTACCTGGAAATATTTTTATTTGCAGGTGAATTTCTGAAGACAGGGATTGTGAGAATCTACTTCTCTCTCGTTCTTTGGGATGCACCGCTGTGGTCTCTAGAAACTGCAGGCAAGTTCTCCGAGCAGGTTTGAATCAGATGTCTGTGTGTGTGTGATAGAAATGTTAACATTTTGTGTTTCAATAAGAAATACAACTTCAAGGAGCCAAAGAATCCGAGAAGAACATTCTTTCCAAGCCTTTAAATGGCAGTATCATTGGTCCTTGAAAGTCCTTTTCCTCACTGGAGGCTGTCTCTCTATATAAACTGTCATTATCATCATTTACATATCTAAATGATACTTATGCTAAACAAAATATAAATAAATGATAATATCACAATATTGCGTATCTGTTGTATATTGATGTAATGTATATAGTACATATAGGATGACGTATATAGAGTAATAGACACACATACACACATGTAAGTAAAGCTGAAGATTCTTTTTTTTTCCCACCTACTTCTGGCATCTTATTTGCCATACTACACCTTTCTTGTTTTCACCCCCTTAACCTTTGAGACAGTGCATACAATCAACTAGATTAAATTATAATCTCCTTCCCCACTACTGATTCAGTCTGGTCACTTGATTTGTATGAATGTAACTCTGCATGTAAACTGGAGCCTACATGTTTAGAAAATCTAAATTTACATTTCACACTATACCTCTTCCATAAATTATTTTGATCCCATTTTGTTTTAGCTTTCCTTTCCATGGCCCTAGAGAAGTAAATCAAAAAGAAGGAACTTGTCTGTTGTCATGTGAACCCAGCTCAAGGAAAATTGAATTTCTTCAAAATGAGCTAGGGATCCAATTAAATCCGGAAACAAAATTGGGCTGCCTTTTGAAATTGATACAAAGAGGGTGGTGGATGAAAACAAGTGGCTTTTTGGATTGCTGGGGCTTTAGTCATAGTAATTCTTCTACAAATAACATTTTAGGTGGTTTTTAAAATTTGTTTTTACTTTGACAGCTTATTTCTGTTATCAACAAATATTGTCCAAAAAAAACCTTAGGATTTGAAAACTGCAAATATGCTGTAGTTCACTCTACACATATGTAAGTTTCTCCCTCAGTCAAGCTGCTGTTACGGGTCCTGGGGATCTGTGGCCCTGGCCTCCTGGGATTTTCAGACTGGAGCTGCAGGGCCGAAAATAGGGCAAGGCATGTAACTTATTGGTTTCTGCAGAAATATTTCAGGGATGCCCCCAAATTCAGTATTTAAGATTGATAATATTTTAATGCAGTATTCAGCAAATAAAATTAGTGCAAAAATTCATGATGAGCACAATACCAAAAATTTAAATAAAGAGAACTAAATAATCATGCTTTGTAAATATTGAAATTCAGGCTGTTGTTAGGACAATGAAGGATAGGTTTTGGATGTCACCAGAGCCCAGAGTAGGAGACTGTGACAATCTGGAAGTTGAGGAAGATTTCCCTAGAGTGCTGGAATCTGGTAGTCAGCCAAGAGCAGAGATCACTCAGAATAGACAGAATACTTATGAAGGCAAGGGGGACTAGAGGGGATGTGCAGTGCCAGACCCCCAGGCCTTGTTAAGTCATGGAAAAGAAGTTAGATATTTATGCCAAGAGAAACGGGAATGGAATATTTTAAGAAAACATGTGTCATATATAGTCAATGCATATTAACTTTAAACTTGAAGAATGTTGTTTCATTGTTGGAGTTTCAGTCTATCTCTGTTTGACTTAGCGAATTAAATGTTTTACATGCATTGTCTCATTTTATCTCAAAATCAAATTTATAAAATGGTTACTAACATCATCACTATCACTTTACTAATATTTTAGCTTAAGAATTCTGAGGCACAAAAGAAGTTTACACACCAGTAAGGAGCTAAACTCAGAACTTGAGTGTGCTTAATTCTTTGAGATACAGCATTTTATATTATGGTATTTTACAAACTGCATGGGTATAGCTTTCATAAAAAGCCTCTTGCGTTATTATTTTCAGTAATTTATAATGCTCTTTTACATACTTATTTGATTTTGATAGAAAGCTTATGAATTGTTATTACCCATTTTATGGATAAGGAAATGGGAAGTCAGTAATGACAAATGCCTTACTGAAAGTCACAGAGGTATTAGTTTATGGGCCAGAGTTTAGAACCTGACTCTTGCTATCATGATACAAAGTTTAAAGGTAAAGTTAATTTTCCAAGTGCAGTCAGTTGTTTAAAGAGCTTTTAAAATGTCTTTTTAGAGTTTCCATTCCAAAGAAGTCAGTTAATAATATATGTTTCTCCTTGAAATTTGATATCTTAGTAGATCATGATGTTTATGAGGGCATATTCAGGCACACTTTGACGACATTAAAAATATATGTGATTAACATATAACATTAGTTGCAGGTGCACAGCATAATGATTTGATATATGTATATATTGCAAAATGATCAGCATAATAAGTCTAGTTAACTTCCATCAACACACAAAGTTACAAAATTTTGTTTCTCGTGATAAGAACTTTTAAGATCTATTCTCTTAGCAACTTTCAAATACACATGCAATATTTATAAATATAGTCACCATTACATTTCTAGAACTTATTTTATAATTAGAAGTTTGTATCATTTGACTCCCTTTACCAGGCTGAGTATCGAGGGGTTAGTGGGGCACGGGGGCCACAAAATGGGTGAAAAATTCTACATTAAAAAGAAAATCTAAGTGGATGCAGTTTGGTACTTCACCCTGAGCTGAATGAGACTTGTATCAAAATCTTGTTTATTTTCAACAGTCTTACACTCTTTAGATGAAAACTGTAACCACATAAATATTGTCATGTTTCATTTCCTCTGTGAGCATTGAACAGTGGGCTTCAATGCAGGAGCTAAAGGCGATTTTTTAGACTACAGATTCTCCTCAGTCCTTGACAGTGACTCATGAATGTTATTACTGGGCAGTATAAGGTGAACTGTCCACATAACTCCTTTCCTATTAAAGAATTAAAATTGGGTTAACCTGGAGAAAAATTTTAGAGCTTGAAATTTTGATCTAGCTTGATCGTTGATTAGCTTTGATCTTGCTTGATCTGTCTTACTTTATGTAATTTCTCATTTTTTCCCATAAAAATTTAGGAGTCAACCTCAGATGTGTTTTCTGTTTTAGCTTTCTTATTTTGAGATATTTTGAGGTTTATGGAAGAGTTGCAAAGATAGTACAGGTCATTCTTGTATATCTTTTCACCCAGTTTCTCTTAATGTTAACATCTTATGTGAACAGTGTACATTTAGCAAAATGAAGCAATCAATATTGGTATAATACTATTAACCAAATTCCAGACTTTATTTGGACTTTACCATTTTTTTCCCAACAGTTCCTTAAAAAATTTTTTGTTCTGATCCAATCCAGAGGCCTTTTTGTATTTAGAACATAGTTGAGGCACAGACATAAACTCCACAATGTAACCCCAGTTCTAGTCCAGAAAATGTAATTTTTGCCTTAGAATATCCTCTTTAATATCACCTCTCCCATAAAATTCACCCCAAAATTGATTCCAGCTTATATCTCTCTTAAGACTCAAATCAAGACTTGCCACCTCTCAGGAAACTTCTTCTTCTTTTTTTTTTTCCATGATTTTATTCTTTATTTTTTTTAATGTTTTGTTTTTATTTTTTTTTAATTTTTTTTTATTAGCTTTTTATTTTTTACTTCTTTTGGAAACTCAGTTCCATCTCTCCCTGCATAGAACTGGGATTCCTTGGTGGCTCAAACAGTAAAGAATCTGCCTGTAATTGCAGGAGACCCAAGTTCGATCCCTGGGTTGGGAAGATCTCTTGGAGAAGAGCATGAAAACCCACTCCAGTATTTTTGCCTGGGAAATCCCGTGGACAGAGGAGCCTGGCAGGCTACAGTCCATGGAGTTGCAGAGTCAGACATGACTTGGCTTTTAGGGAGTGTATTCTATATGATATAATCAGCCATTTAACATCACCTTTAGAAGTTTTTCTGGTATGTGTAATGTGATAAGTAGAAAACCAGTAAAACACATCTGTGCAGGAGAAAATCATTGTAACACATTGGAAGCTCCAGGCTTTTTAAGGTCTATATGTTCTGAAAAGGAATATGGTAGAACAATAAAACCAGAACAATGGTTTCTGTTTTTGTATTAAAAATTATGAGAATAAATGATGAATGTCAGCCTGTGAATAATGCTGGTTCTGCCCTTATTTGGGCAAAGAAAAATGTATTAAAAAATAGTCCCGGGCTACACAGTCATATATAGTCTTTTTTTTTTTTTTTTTTTTTTTGGCGTTTTAAGATTTAAATTTAGATTGTTCAAACTGACTTGGAATCAGTGTGTGAGCATTTTGTCATTGCTGAAAACATTTGAAAGATGCAACTCTAAATAATTTGTTTACATATATGGTTAGAAGTGGGTCACTGTGGGTAAATATGTAAACATCAGTGATTCGTACAGTCTTTGTTTTATTTATTTATTGAAGTATAGTTGATTTACAATGTGCCAGTCTCTGCTGTACAGCAGCCTGACTTAGGTGCTCACTTATACACATTCTTTTTCAGTGTTCTTTTCTGTGATGATTTATCACAGAATTTTGAGTACAGTTCCATGTGCTATACATTAGGACCTTGTTTATCCCTTCTAAGGTAATAGTTTGCATCTAGCACCCCCAAACTCCCAGTCCACTCCTTCCCTTCCTGCTTCTCCCTTGGCAACCACGAGTCTGCGCTCTGTGAGTCTGTCTCTGCTTTGTAGATGATCGTTTGTGCCATATTTTAGATTTCACATAAAAGTGATATCATATGGTATTTGTCTTTCTAACTTACTTCACTTGGTATGATAATCTGTAGTTGCATCCATGTGGCTGCAAATGACATTAGTTCATTCTTTTTCTTTGGCTGAGTAGTATCCCATAAGCAATTGTTGATTTATAAGTTCAGTATGTTATCTTTTCATAGATCTTCCCTGTAACTCAAATGGTAAAGAATCTACCTACGTTGCAGGAGAACCAGGTTCAATCCCTGGGTTGGGAATATCCTCTGGAGAAGGGAATGGCAATCTACCTTAGTATTCTTGCCTGGAGAATCCCATGGACAGAGCAGCCTGGTGGGCTACAGTCCATGGGATCGCAGAGAGTCGCAGTCAACTGAGCGACTAACACTGCTGTACTATCTTTTCTTTTTTAAACTGAATTTCCCAAATGGGCTATAAGTCAAGTTGGTTCAGGTGATATACTTTATCTAATTAGATAGTGTAGGTCCTCATTTCTCCAGTTTCACATAACTGTTTTGTCCGCAAGAAGATGCAGTGGGAATGAAATATATTAGTTTTTTAGCTACACCCATCTTTTTAACTTTCAACATGTAATAATATTTTGAATTGTTTATTAAAATGTTAAAAAGCTGTAGAATGTAACACATTAGAGCCCAGAAACTGGCCTGTATACATGGGGTAATGTGACTCATCTCCATCCCCCTGAACTTTGTGTTGAAAGCTAATCCCCAATGTGACTGCATTTGGAGGTGAGACCTTTGGGAAGTAATTAGTTCATGAAGGTAGAGCCCTTGAGGTTGGAATTAGTGTCCTTAGAAGAAGCCAGACAGCTGGCTTCTTCTCTTTGCATCACTGTGAACATGATGAGAGGTTGGCAGTCTGCATCTCAGAAGAGGACTTTGACCAGAACTGACCCTGCTGCTGTCGTGATCTTGGCTTTCAGCCTCTAGAATTATGAGAAGTAAATTTCCCATAAGGTGATAAAACACTCAGTATGGTATACTGTGGCATTTTATTATAGCAGCCTGACTTGACTAAAACCCTAAGGCATGACAAAGGTGACAGTGGGAAAAGTCTAGTATTTTCAGAAACAGTTGGGACGGTTAGTTATCTGTGTGGCAAAAAATGAATCTTGACCCATAAATGACATTGCACACATAAATAAGTTCCAGGTTGTTGCTATAACCATGGATTGTAGATATAATTGTGGAAGGTAAAAACAGCTTTGAGAAAGAAATAGAACAGCTTCTTAAATTTGGGATTGAGAAAGCTTTTTATTTGATACACGAAAATACTGAATATAGAAGCAAATAGATAAATTGGATGAGATTGAAATTATAAACTTTAAGATGAACCACTGAAAGAATAGAAAGGTATATCCTGGTGATTTTAAAAAAAGGTGTATGAGATGCCACTTCCTCCAATGGTTTTCCATCTCCCTTAGGAAAAAAAAAATCCCAATTCCTTCCTATCTTAGAAGATAAATCATCTGGTCTCCACCCACCCTTCTGCCTCAACTCTGCTCCTTTTCCTCTCAAGCCAAACTATCATCTTCATTCTTCCATGTCCATATCTCGGCCATGTTTATTGGTAGGATTTTTGACCTTATCTTTCTTCTCTCTGAATTTCTCCACCCTGGATTATCACAAGCCTGGCTCTTTGCTCCATTGGAGTCAGTTGTAGGGAAGGGCCGGTATAAATGAGATTCCTCAGATGCTAGGATATCTCCATTTCCTTCATGGCACTTCTCACTCTAAAAGATATTATTACCTGCCCCAATGTGGGAGGAAAGTACAGGTAGAAGAGAGGCAGTCCAGGACTGAATGTCAGTTTACCCACTTGAAGTGTAGTCTGTAAATAACAGAGGGCAAAGAAAAAGCTGAATGGATTTTCTGCAGGGTACTCATCAAGTTTCTTCAGGTTGCTGGGATTCTTTGCTTGGATAAATACAAAGGCTCATGTGGAGGCCGCTGGGTATATGTTTCCTTTCCTACAGAGAGAGCCAAGACACCACTGCTGTGGTAGGGTAATAAAGATGTCTCTTGCTGACCCAGTCTGGGAAGTCTTTGGGCTTGGAAATGGGTCTCAGACATGTGTTGCTAGGTCAGAATCGCTTATAGCTTCTAGTGTGGGAAGTCTCCTCTCCCTGCCCCTAGGATTTCAACCACACAATGGCCAAAAATTCAAGGGAGGTAAGCATTTTAAGACATTGGCAGTGGCTCAGTGGGTAAAGAATCTGCCTGCTATGCAGGAGACACAGGAGATGCAGGTTCGATCCCTGGGTGGAGAAGACCCCCTTGACTGGGAAATGGGAGCCCACTCCAGTATTCTTGCCTGGGAAATCTCACGTACAGAGGAGCCTAGCGGGCTACTGTCCAGTGGGTCACAAAGAGTCGGACACGACTGTGTGACTAAGCAGCAGCAGTCATAGGAAAGAATTGTTAAGTTCTAAGAGAAAATAATTTTAGCTTTGGTACCAGTTTGTACCATATTCTTGGACCGCCTTTTTCTGAACTCTTCTCCTATGCGTACCAACTCACCTTCCTTCTCTACCAGTGTGGTAGTCTTAGCACCTGAGTCTTTTGAGTTAAGTCTCTTTAATGTTTCTAAATCTTTTCCGTCTCTACATGCCCTACATGTGTTTTCCTCTGCCTGAAGTTCTTTTCACAGTTTTGTTCAAGACATTGGATTGATTTTTTTTTGTTCATTTGATAACCTTTCTTCTTACAGTTGTATTTGGAGTGATAGTAAAATCATATATTTAATATCCTTTCAATGTTTCTACTTATTTATAATGACATTGAATGTCTTCTTCAGACAAAGGGGCCCCTGGGCATTTATAGCCTTTCTGCATAAGTGCCAAGCCTCTTATCAGACACTGCAGCCAGTCTCCTAAAACACTGATGATACATCTTTTGCTTCCATGAAAATTTTGAATAGGTTCTAAAGCATACAAGAAAAAAGGTTTTAGTATGTTTTTGAAGCCTTCTCTAATCTGGTTCCAACCTTTTCTTCCTTTTTACTGTCTACATATTAAACTCTTCCAAGGCTTGCCTATTTTTGGCACTTGGTCCATATCTGGACTTGGCTAAGAAAAGCTTTTACATTTTTAAGTGATATAACAACAACAAAAAGAAAATCAAAAGAATAGTGTTTCCTGATATTGAAATTCATGTGAAATTAAAAGCTCAATAACCATAAATAGAATATTATTGGAACAGAAACATGCCTATATGTCCAGCTATTGGATAGAGCTGCTTTTTATATTACAACAGCAGAGATGAGGAACTATAACACAAAACCTAAAATATTTATTATCTGGCCCTTTATAGAAAAAAGGCTTACCGACCCCTGAACTCTTCCATTTTAGCTGAATTGAGCTGGTTCATCTACAAAATTCTGCTGCTTTTATGTGTGTTCTTAGGACTCGGCCAATTATCTTAGTTTTCAATTTTCTCTTCACACCTGCTCCGCACCATGGGATAGATGTTCACCTTTTTCCTCACTGTTTCCCCCAGACTTCTCTGTTTCCTGTGCCTCACGCTGACCAGCTTTGCTGAAGCTGACCATGTCAGACTGTTACCATCACCACTACCCTTTGATGCTGTTGGATGTAAGGATCCCAGTACTAATGTTAGTGACTTCAGTGTCTGCGAGGATGGATGATTCTTCCTCATCTCAGCCACTTCGTGGTCCAAACTTGTCATTACCATGCGTGTATGCTCAGTTGCTCAGTCATGTCCGACTCTTTGTGGCCCCATGGACTGTATCCCACCAGGCTCCTCTGTCCATGGGGTTCTCCAGGCAAGAATACCGGAGTGGGTTGCCATGTTGCCATTTCCTTCTCCAGGGGATCTTCCCCAGCCAGGTATCAAACGTGCATCTGTTTTGTGTCTCCTGCATTGGCAGGCAGATTCTTTACCACTAGCGTCATAGCCTCTTTCTAAATTAAAAAAAAAAAAAAATTAGTGTCATATTCTCTCTCTCTCTCTCTTTATATATGTATATTTTGTACATATATTTGTACATGTATATCTACATATATATGTGAAAGTGAAGTCGCTCAGTCGTGTCTGATTCTTTGCGACCTGTGGACTGTAGCCCACCAAGCTCCTCTGTCCATGGGATTCTCCAGGCAAGAATACTGGAATGGGTTGCCATTTCCTTCTCCAGGGGATCTTCCCGACCCAGGGATTGAACCCAGGTCTCCCACATTGCAAGCAGACGCTTTAACCTCTGCACCACCAGGGAAGCCCACATATATATGTACATATGTGTGTGTGTGTATATATATATATATATAGTCACTAACATATATATTAGCGACTTAACCACCACATCCCAACTTCCTTTGGGCCTTCCCTGGTAGCTCAGTTGGTAAAGAATCTGGCTGCATTGCAGGAGACCCAGTTTCAATCCCTGAGTGGGGAAGATCCCCTGGAGAAGGAAATGGCAACCCACTCCAGTATTCTTGCCTGGTATGTATATATATGGATGTTGGTTTAGTTGCTAAGTTGTGTCCAACTCTTTGTGACCCCATGGACTGTAGTCTGCCAGGCTCCTTTGTCCATGGGATTTTCCAGGCAAGAGTACTGGAGTGGGTTGCCATTTCCTTCTCCAGGGGATCTTCCCCACTCAGGGATTGAAACTGGGTCTCCTGCAATGCAGCCAGATTCTTTACCAACTGAGCTACCAGGGAAGGCCCAAAGGAAGTTGGGATGTGGTGGTTAAGTCGCTAATATATATGTTAGTGACTACATATATATATAAATATATATATGTATGTATGTATGTATTTTGGCATGCTGCTTGGCTTGGGAGCCTTAGTTCCCCAACCATAGATTGAACCTGGGCTCTCTGCAGTGAGAACATGGAGCCCTAACCACTGGACCACCAGAAACTCTCCATATTCTCATTTAAAAGCATCATGATCTATGATCACCACTCTGGTCTTCCTGGATCACCCTGTATATCTAATCCAACAGTCTGCCATCCAGCAGCTCTCCATCTTTTCACTCTCTCTTCCTGCTCTTTTTCTCACTTCCTGTCTGGTCCACCTTAGATTACATGGCCCATTATTTTTTTAATTCCCTTATGTACACAGGTTATAATCCTTTATTCCAAACCCTGAGGTCTGATCTGTTTCCAGATTCAGATTAAAAAAATAAATTAGATGATAATATATTTCCTATATACCATGTTATGTAGTATCTGCAGTGAAACTGATGATTATTCCCAAGTAAGTGTTATCAGTAAGGGCTCTAAATAGTTTTGTGTCTATTCAAGTTGAATTTTGCTACCAGATGAGTTATGAGCAAACTTATGAAAGCAAAACAAAATAAAGCATTCCTTTTTCCATGCTCTTTTTTTAGATTATTGAATTGCAGAAGGGGATTTGGACCAGGGCCTTAAATTCCTTGTTCCATTCTTAGTTCATTTTCTTCTCCAGTAAAGCTTCCACCCTGGTTAAAGCAACTCAACCTACTCTGAGTTTGCATCCAGGCAACTGAGCAAAAGGCACACCTGTACTGATGGTACACGTGTGTTAAGTTGCTTTAGTTGCGTCCGACTCTGTGCGACCCCATGGACTGTAGCCCACCAGGCTCCTCTGTCCATGCGGTTCTCCAGGCAAGAATATTGGGATGGGTTGCCATGCCCTTCTCCAGGGGATCTTCCTGACCCAAGGATCAAACCTGTGTCTCCTGTAACTCCTGCATCGTGGGTTGATTCTTTACTGCTGAGCCACCAGGGAAACCTACATAGTCTATGGAGTTCTCCAGGCCAGAATATTGAAGTGGGTAGCCTTTCCCTTGTCCAGGGGATCTTCCCAGCCCAGGGATTGAACCCAGGTCTCCCGGGTACTGATGGGTCTCCTGGGAAAGTATAATTCCTAATGGAGTGGGCTCTTCTCTTGTCCAGTAACAGTGGTCCTCGCCAGCAGTTGTATCGCCCCCTAGCGGGCATAAGTATTTTGTGGTGTTGTTCAGTCACTAAGTTGTGTCTGACTCCTAGGGATCCCAGGGACTGCAGCACGCCAGGCTTCCCTGTCCTTCACCATCTCCCAGAGCTTGCTCAAACTCATGTCTGTTGAGTCAGTGATGCCATTCAACCATCTCATCCGCTGTTGACCCCTTCTCCTCCTGCCCTCAATATTTCCCAGCATCAGGGTCTTTTCCAATGAATCGGCTCTTCGCATCAGGTGGCCAAAGTATTGGAGCTTCAGCATCAGTCCTTCCAATGAATATTCAGGATTGATTTCCTTTAGAATTTGTGGTGTTGTCTATGGTCTAATATGTTTAAGTACTGAGCATTAACATATGGGAATAAATGTTCTTTTATTATGAATAACTTTCCTTTTGTTTCTTTATATTATGATGAGGGCATTATATTGATTAAAAAAATATATGTAGATAGCTTAAATTATTTTTATTATAGTTACAAAGGTGTTAAAAAATGTGTGTTATAAAAGAGGACATTAGGTCTGATAGGGTTGAGAACAACTGCACAAATCAGTTTACCTTCTCACTTTTATTTATATAATATACTTTATTGTTCAAGCAGTGTTAGGTCCACAATAAAATTGAGTGAAGGTATAGAAGTTTCCCCTATACTCATGTGTCCACTCAGGCATAACCCCCTCCTCCACCTATCAACATCCCCCACCAGAGTGGTACATTTGTTAACTACATTGATGAGCCTGTACTGACACATCATAATTACGCAAAGTCCATAGTTTACAATGGGCTTCACTCTTGTACATTCTGTGGATTCAGACAGTTATATAATGATATGTATTTGCTATTACAGTATCGCATAATATAGTTCCTGAAAGTCCCCTATGCTCGTTGCTCCCTTCCCCATGTCACAATTATTTTACATTGTCCCCTCTTTCATCAAACATTCCCCAGTCCCAGCAGCTATCTTACTGCACTGAGAAATAAAAGCAATTTGATCAGAACCTCTATGCATTCCACCACCCAACTCATCTACATCTGTACTCAGGAACTTTGCAGCCTACTTTGGTAATAAACGTGCACTGTTTGTGCTTCCATCCAGAGCTTTCCCTTCACTTATCACTTTATCACTGGAGGGACACAGAATAAATTATGGAAACTAGGTCATTAGAATGTTCTTTCAGATCTTTCCATGGTTGGCTCTTTCTCATTATTTGCATCTCAGCTCAACTGAGCTCAGCACATGAAGTCTTTTCCTAATCATCCTTCTAAAGGAGTACTCTTCATCACCCTTTATCCTGTTATATTGTTTTATTTTAGTCATTTACTTATGAATCTCTGAAATTATTTATATTTTTATTATTTTATTGTCCATCTCCTACCCCTGTGGAATGTGAGCTCCATAACTGTAGCAATTTGCTTGTCCGCCTTCTGTGATTATCAGTAGACACAGTGCCTGGCACATAGCATGTGATCAATGAATATTTGTTGACTGAGTGAATAAACACATCTTCAGGATAGGAAAGCCTCTTTGGTCCTGAACCCCACCTGCAGAGACTGCAATTATAAGTCTTATGTTATAATAACTTGGTAATAAGGAAAAAGGAGACTGTTAATAACAGATGGGCTACTGATGGCCTTTGAAAGACATGGATTGAAGGCTTTTGAGTTGTGAGATGACAAATGCTTTAGAAAGTAACCTCCAAGGCAGGATGAAAATATGTTACTAGGAACTTTGAAGTGTAGTATTCAGCAGATAGTCTCTGATGGATTAATTCATCCATTTATTTGGCAGAGATGGTGCGTAAGGAGCGAATATGGTTTGTTGTCCAGAGCCCGTGTTTGGAGCTCCCAGGTTTTTATAAAGGGTTGTAGTAGAACATTTTAAACCAATGTGTGATCTCAGATCAGCAGTGTTGGCATCATAGGGGAACTTATCAGGAATGAAAATTTTTAGTCTTCACTCCAGATCTACTGAGAACAAAGATTGAAGCTGGGGGTGAGGGATGTCTGAACAGTGAATTAAGGGAACAGGTTATGCAGAGGAGGCTTAAGAGTTATTAATTTTCACCTCGTGGTCAAAATAAGCAACTTGGATGAACACACACGTCATTAAGTCTAGTGACTAGTCTAAGATAGCACAGGTGTTTGGTATTACACAGAGAATGGAGGGCAAGTCTATTTTCTGACTTGATTATAATGAAACACTTTCCCCCCCCCCCCCCATTTAGAGTTTTAACTCAGTGTATGAATTTCCTCAAGGCTTTTCGGTACCTTTGGGGAGAGGGTGAGTCAGAAGGTGATAGGTTTGGTTCTATGTCCTAGGTCAACTTTGACCACCAAGGAGAAAGAAAGAAGGAAAAAGAGAAATGGAAATTGGAGAAATGGAAAAAAAAGAAATTTGCCTGTGTGGAGGCTGTATGGAATAAACATTGTTGAAACAGACTCCTTTATATATTTCTATATAAGAAGGGATTTGCTTTTCCCTTGGTGGGTGAGGAAGAATGTAATTTGTTTCACAGATGTTATTTGGGAAAGAGGAAAAGAACTGCAGTTGGGTTCACAAAGACCTTTGGAGTAGGCAGTGGATTCATATCCTGAAATAAAAATTCGAAAAGAAATAGATCTAGGCTTATTTGCTTGGATCTGGGGAATTATGGTGATTTACTAACGCACTATATTGCCACGACATCTTTATGAAGTCACTTTAAGCTTTCCTATATTTTTAATTAGCAGTCGTTTAACCAGTGCCTCCGTTCCTTGGCAGCAGTGGTCTTAAATGGCTATGGCATAAAAAATGAATGATGCCGTCCGCTCTAAACATCTCAGACTGAACAAGAAGAGATAATCATTCTCTATGTGTCAAAGATTGTTCTGAAGCAGAGTTTGGAGAAATGGAGCTTCACACCCCACCTCCAGTGTTTCTTCAGTTTTAACAATCTACCTGACGCAGGTCCTAGTATAATGCTTTGTACTTAGTGAAGCTTTTCTGTGCTGTCCAGCCCCACAGTGAGTACAGTCAGTGAGTCCTGATGATGTTGAATCAAAAATGGAAAGTCAGAAGTCAGGAGAGCAATCTTTAAGAGTCAATGTCTGTAGAGCTTTGTCACTCAGGTCCACCACGGCTTTAATATGTGTGCATTTCGGATGAGAAGGGGCAAGATTAGGACAGTGAAGAGGCATTTGGGTGGGTCTTATGGTGTGGTGCACCCTTTCCCTGTAATCTCAACAAAGCCACACCCCTGACTTGGGGCATGCATTCATAGACATATTTAGTTTAGATTAATTCATTTAGTATTGGATGTTCTTTTTATTAATATGAATAACCGTATAATTTGTTGTTGTTCAGTTGCTTATTTGTGTCTGACCCTTTGTGACCCCATGAACTGCAGTATGCCAGGCTTCCCTGTCCTTCACTGTCTCCAGGAGTTTGCTCAACCTTATGTCCATTGAGTCAGTTATGCCATCCAGCCATCTTATCCTCTGTCACCCCCTTCTCCTCCTGCCTTCCGTCTTTCCCAGCATCAGGGTCTTTTCTAATGTGTCAGCTCTTCACATCAGATGGCCAAGTATTGGAGCTTCAACTTCAGCATCAGCCCTTTCAAAGAATATTCAGGATTGATTTCCTTTAAGATTGACTAGTTTGATCTCCTGACATTCCAAGGGACTTGAACCCCAACACCACAGTGCAAAAAGCAACAGTTCTTTGGTGCTCTGCCTTCTTTATGGTGCAGCTCTCACATCTGTACATGACTACTAGAAAAACCATAGCTTTGACCAAATAGATCTTTGTTGGCTAAGTGAGGTCTCTGCTTTTTAACACACTGTCTAGGTTGGTCATAGCTTTTCTTACAAGGAGCAAGCATCCTTTAATTTCATGGCTGCATTCACCATCTACAGTGATTTTTATATCCCAAGAAAATAGTCTGTCACTGTTTCCATTGTTTTCTCATCTATTTGCCATGAAGTGATGGGACCAGATGCCATGATCTTAGTTTTTTGAATGTTGGGTTTAAGCCAGCTTTTTCCCTCTCCTCTTTCACTTTGATCAAGAGGCTTAGTTCCTCTTAGCTTTCTGCCATAAGGGCAGTATTATCTGCATATTTTGTGGTTATTGATATTTCTCCGGCAGTCTTGATTCCAGCTCGTGCTTCATCCAGCCCGACATTTTGCATGATGTACCCTGTATATAAGTTAAATAAGCAAGGTGACAATATGCCGCCTTGATGTACTCCTGTCCCAGTTTGGAACCAGTCCATTGTGCCATGTAAAGTTCTAACTGTTGCTTCTTGACCTGCATGTAGGTTTCTCAGGAGGTAGGTAAGGTAGTCTGGTAGTCTCATCTCTTTAAGAATTTCCCACAGTTTGTTGTGATCCACACAGTCATAAGTATAAGTAAATAGAAAAGCAAATTATGTTAATAGTTGGTCTGCCCTTATTAAGGCTTCCCTGATGGCTAAGATGGTAAAGAATCTGCCTGCAATGCAGGAGATCTGGGCTGGGAAGATCCCCTGGAGAAGAGAATGGCAACCCACTCTGATATTCTTGCCTGGAGAATTCCATGGACAGAGGAGCCTTTTGGACTATAGTCCATGGGGTTGCAAAGAGTCAGACACAGCTAAGCGACTAACACTTTTAGTTTCCACTTATTAGATGCAATTCATGCAATGTGGCACATTGCAAATCTTAGGCATGTGTAGTTTCAAAAGATTGTTGATGCATAAACGAGTAAATATATTTACATATTCATTTCCCTCTGTTTTTAAAATAAATTTAAAATTTTAATTTTTTAAATGGAACATACACAATTTATTGGTATCGTTAGCTATTCCTTCGCATTTGCATACCTTCCCTGTTGTTTCAACCTCAAGGATTAACTGCAGCTGCTCAGTTGTGAAGCAGTCGCAGGCACAGATGCTTGATTTAATGTGACTTTGAACTTAGCTGCTGCTTTTCTGATTATCTTGAAATCATTTATTAAAAATTATTAGAAATTTATTTCCTAAACAATATAATACATATGCACAATACAAACACAGAGGCAACAGGGAGAACCAGAAAAGGAAGTGTCTTTCCTACCCCTGACCTCTCGCCTCCCCTTGTTCTCTTTCCCAAACTAACTTACATGACCTTGCCTTCTGTGGCTTTTGTCATCCGTCATCTCCAGATAACCGTGAGCTGCATTAAATAGCTATTTTTCAAGGTTGGTATTTAATGAAAAGGCATTCTTCATGACTTCCCACATATAAACCTGGGAGATGATTACTGTAATCTGGCTTTTTAGAAAGAAAGCAAACTCCAGAGATTCTTGAGTGCACTAGTTGCTTCTGTATAGAATTAATCATACTTGTTGTGATGCAGCAAATATTCACTTCTAAAATCCCTCTGCTTCTTATTGAGATAGGCATTCTGAAACAGAATTAGGAGCATGGAATTCATGAACTTGCTAACTCCATTTTCTTCCTCTCTATATGACCCCTTAAGGCTACTGTGAAAAAATAGTAGGTTCATGAGACATTTCTCACCCTTCAGAACCGTCTCTAAATTTGTTTATAGCTGTGTTCACTAAGTTCCTGATTCCAAATTAGGTTGGGTCCACATAGAGACACTAGAAGAATTTTGTGAAACTATGTGATAAGTGTGATTTAAGCAATCAGAGTTTTCAATATTAACATTTAAGTAAAACTTAACATTGATATTTTGTGTGTTTAAACACAAAATTCATGTGGATTTCTAAGATAAAATCAAAGCTTTCAAAGAAAGATTAAGCCTGAGGAGGCATATTTTTCTTTAATACTAGAGGAAGCCCTTGGAAGAGTTTGACAAGCATTCGAAATAGATAAATCTCTGTGGAAGTTGAATAACTTGGAATATACAAAATGAAGAGCAAAGAGTAGGTATTAAAATTGGAACGTGGGAGGTAAATGATTCTTCAGTGGCTCCATCAAATGAACACCATTTAATGGTGTAACCATCCATGATTGAAATAAGACAGCATCGATAGAAGCACTTACAGCTAAGAATATGTCCTATGTTAATAGGATTAAAAAAACATGTGGTACAATGAGAATACTTTTCCTACACAACTAAAAGTAAGATAATTAAATTCCCTTGTCAAATGTTGATTTTAGAAATAATGATTACTGTTATTAAGCAACATTTTAATAGATGCCTCAAGAAGGTAAGTCCTGTATACCTACAGACAGACAATTTGTTCATTGTTCTCAAGAAAACTAGAGTGGTAGTTAAATAACAGTTCTTAATGAGATGGTAGGAAAAACTATCAAAAAGTGGTTAACTCTTTCCCCAGTGTTGTTTACCTAAAATCCCATGATTTCCTTTGACATTATCAATTCATTTTACTGCCTGAGCCTCCCACCTCCCCATTCAATTATTTCAGTATTTAGATTATTTAAATATTTTAGGATTTTTTAGTATATCGATTTATATATGGTTGCATCGTAGCTTTAAACATACTTATATAATTAATGTAGAGTGTGATACATGTCTTAAATGTAAATTAATGTCAATCTACAACTTAGGGGTGGGTTTCCCGCGTGGCTCAGTGGTAAAGGATCTGCCTGCAGTGCAGGAGACACACGAGCTGTGGGTTCAATCCCTGGGTAGGGAAGATCCCCTGGAAAGGATATTGGCATCCCACTCCAGTGTTCTTGCCTGGGAAATCCGATGGACAGAGGAGCCTGGTGGGCTATATTTCATTGGTGAAATGAACAGTATTCAAGATATGTGATAGGCAAGAAGGATTTTATCAGCTGGACTGCCCTTGAATAAAGGAAGTAAGACTATCTCATAAGATCTGCATTCCTAATCTCGTCAAAATAGGCCATTAGGGCTTCATTTAACCCCATGACCCCCCCTTCACAGGTAATGACCGTGGAATCTGCTATAAGAAAGTGTGCTGGTCCATCCTAGCGGCAAAATAATGCATCTGCTCCGAAGTGATTGTTTTGTGCCCCCTGCTTGTTACAGCACCCAAAGACTGAGAGTGGCAAGAGGTCGTATAGCTGTTTTTCTGCCTACTTTTTTTTTAGGGGGGTGGGGGGCGGGCTCTTGCAAGATCTCGGTTTCCTGACCAGGGGCTGAACCCAGGTCACAGGTGAAAACCTGGAATCTTAACCACTAAGCCACCAAGGAACTCCCTTGCCTACTTGCTATTAGATGTTTGTAGGATTGATGATAGGAAGTCCAGGACTTGCTATCCTATAGTACGTGCGTGTATGGGAGCTAAGTCACTTCAGTTGTGTCTGACTCTTTGCAACGCTATGGACTGTAATCCGCCAGGCTCCTCTGTCCAAGGGATTCTCCAGGCAAGAATGCTGGAGTGCATTGCCATTCCCTCCTCCGGGGGATCTTCCCAACCCAGGGATCGAACTCAACGTCTCTTCCATCTCCTGCATTAACAGTCAGATTCTTTACCACTAGCGCTCCCTGGGAAGCCCATCCTATGGTACATCACTTGCAAATTAGATAGTAAACTACAGGTGCATAGAACTAACTAGAATCCAGCAATTTTCATAATCAGATTCTTCCAATTGTTCAATGAATTAATATTTTTTACTTCAGTATTGAACATTATAGGTTTAAATAGCTTCCAGGGTGGTACTAGTGGTAAAGAACCCGCCTACCAATGCAGGAGACATAAGAGAGGTGCGTTTTCGACCCCTGGGTTGTGAAGATCCCTTGGAGTAGGAAATAGCAACCCATTCCAGTATTCTTGCCTGGAGAATCCCATGGCGAGAGGAGCCTGGCAGGCTACAGTCCATGGGGTCGTAAAGAGTCAGACACGACTGAAACGACTTAGATTTTGAATACCCAACCAAGTAGGAGAGAATCTATTGATCTGTTTTGGTGAATGTTCCATTTGAACTTGAAAAGAATGTGTATTTTGCTGTTGGAGTCTTCAGTTAAGTTGGTAGCTACTTCTGTTCACGTTTCCTGTTTACTCACTGATATTCTGTGGCATTATCAATTTCTGAGACACACATGGAAGTCTCAAATAATAACTGCATCTGTCCATTCTCTTTTTTTCTGTCAGCTTTTGCTTTGTCTATTTTGAAGCTCTATAATTAGTTGTACACATTTAGGCTCATTAGCTAGCCTTGATGAATTGGCCTTTTTATGATTATGTAATGTCCCTTTTTACCCCTGGTATTATTGCTCACTCTTAAGTCTGCTTTGTCTGTATTAATGCAGCTACTTCACTTTGTTAGGATTAATGTTTCCATGGAATATCAGGGTTTTCCTCTTGTGAAAACCTTATAAAACTTTAGATGCTCTGTGAAAAATTAACACTGCTAATAGTAGAAAGTGGGGGAAATTTCAGTCTCAGATGCTTCAAGTAAGTAAGTGAAGTCACTCAGTCGTGTCCGACTCTTCGCAACCCCATGGACTGTAGCCTACTAGGCTCCTCTGTCCATGGGATTTTCCAGGCAATAGTACTGGAGTGGATTGCCGTTTCCTTCTCCAGCGGATCTTCCCGACCCAGGGATCGAACCCGGGTCTCCCGCATTGTAGACAGATGCTTTACCGTCTGAGCCACCAGGGAAGTGCCACTAAATTTCATATCACCTAGTAAGTAATAGATGACTTAACACACTTATCTTCAGAACTGTTTCAGGATGCAATTCTGAGATGTGATTTGTAAGTCTGAATGTGAACCTCCTTCTTCTAAATATAATAACTCTGAATATTAAAGCTCTATGAAAATCAGTACCTTAAAATGCATCTCTTTAAAATAAATAATCTGTTCATTTGGAGTATTTTAAAAATAAGTCTTATTATAAAAGATATAGCTATGATATTGAATTTTTTGTTTGTACAAACCTACAAAACCTAGTATCGATCCTCTTTGCTAAAACTGTTGAATGGCCTTTGATATTCTTTTATGTGTTCAATAATGTATCTGTCCAGTCTAGTGAAATATTGTGCCTCGATTTGTTCAAGGATAATGGTACAATAAAATGTAGGCTTAAGCATGAAAACCTTGTCAATACAATTTACTATGTTTTTTTGGTAGGTTTACAGTGCTGCAAAAAATCATGGCATTATAAAGCTGCACCCATAAAGCATCAGCACATAACTCTCCTCCTTTCTATGCTAATCAAGTTATTAAAGAAGAAAGATTAACTCTAATTATGAGAAATATAATTATATTTTATTTTTAGAATAATTGGTATCCCCCTTGATAGTTAAAGCATCTTTGCTTTCATTTTTGATGAAAGCAACATTTTCATTTCATTTTCATTTTACATGCCAAAGTAAAACAAAATATAATTATTGCCTTTTTCTTCCAAGTCCTTAAAGAGATTACCATCATTCTCTACTTTGCAAATCTAGACTTAACAAGTAAACAGCTGTTGATTTATTTCTTCTTCTCTAAGGAATTTTGATCTCAGCACTTAGAATTATTTTTAATCTATTAGTAGAAGTCAACACAAAGAGATTAAACCCCACAAAATGTAAAAATATGTTGTAACAAGTATGTTTAAAATGAGATTCTTGAGGTGGATATTGCTAAGCTTTGGAAAGGGGACGACAGATATCTTTGATCTCTTTGTTTCAAGCCAACACTCAACTAAGAAACAAAAACAAACAAAAATCAATTGTTTTATGTGTTTTTGGGGAGCTTAGCTCAGTTAAGGGAAGCTACAGTGGGAAAATTCAGCTACCAGGTCATAGAATGGTCAAAATAAACTGTGGGGGACTAGATGCTGGTTGTGGACTTGAGATCTGTAATGCTAATGAGGCGTCCCAGGTCAAGTCTCTTGTAAGGCAGTCGAGGAGGTGGCAGGCCCAGCGAGTGGGGAGGAATTGATAAGTGCACTGCCAGAGGTCATCTCAAGAATAAAAAGATACAGAATGGTTATCACTGGGAGGGAAAAGTATTATCTTAGCACAATAGATAAGTGTATTATTCCTGAATTTAGAAGAGAGATTGTAGCATAAGGTGGACACTTCGCTTTGTATTACAGTACTAATTGAGAAGTTGAAAATACCAAGCAAATGGACAGCCACAAAAGGGATTTTACATTAAGTCTCAGTATAACCCATCAGATCTTGGACATGAAGTGTTTAAGCGTTGATGTTACTGAGTTACTATTGCCTAAAGAATGTGTGCTCTACATTATGGTGTGGTGTGCAATGTGCTGCATGAAAACGGGGTCTCATTTTCTGTTCCCATTAAGAGCTGTAAGGGACAATAAACTGTAAATTCCTTGTGCTTCAAGTTTTCAGAGATATTTATCTCTATGTAAAGAATGTAGACAAGTAGCCTTTTTTCTCGTTTTGGCCGCACCAGGTCTCAGCTGTGGCATGCCAGCTTTTAGTTGAGGCATGTTGCTATTTACTCGCCCAGTCATGTCTGACTCTTTGCGACCTTATGGACTGCAGCATACCAGGTCTCCCTCTCCCTCACCATCTCCTGGAGTTTGCCCAAGTTCATGTTTGCACATACTCATGTCCTTTATCCAGCCATCTCATTGTGTGTCTCCCTCTTTTCCTTCTGCCTTCAATCTTTCCCAGCATCAGGGTCTTTTCCAATGAACTGGCTGTTTGCACAGGTGACCAGAGTTGAGGCATGAAGGATCTAGTTCTCTGACCAGGGATTGAACTCTGGCCCCCTGCACTAGGCATGCAGAGTCTTAACCACTGAACCACCAGGAGAGCCCCACAGCTGGCATTCATTTTGAAGAGACAGAAAATTGCGATAATCAACAACCAATGGTGAACACAGTGTCAAAGAATAGATTGAGTGAAAGATTTCTGCAGAAGCCAATGGATAAAGCCTCTGTATGCAGTTTGTATTTTGATCACACATGTAGAAGCAATATGGTAGCTATCAAACTGCCCTAATATATTGCTTCCAGTTTCCCTGTACAATATACATTTCTCCCTGGTCTTACTTGCAGAAGATTTTAACACCCTGACAACAAAATAGCCTAGTTAGTGATAGCACTGTGTCCCACTGCCTGTGGGTGAGCTAAGTGATATTTCCTTTCAAGATGGAGATTTAGCATCGTTTCCTTCAAGTTTTTAATGATTCCTATACTTCTCACAGAGTCGGTCACGACTGAGCAACTGAACTGAACTGATACTACTCATATGGTTATATCTTCCAATAACTTCTTGTGTATATGTCTTTTATACCATTTACTACACGGTAATGTAATTATGTGTTTATATGTTGGCCTTGAGCTTATCATCAGACATGTGAAACCTCAAAAAAGACGAACAATTTGTCTACTATTTCTAGTCTCTGATACAAGCTTCACACTGAAGTATCATTCAGTATGTTCGCTGTCTGTCGCTGCTGCTACTTTTTCCCATCTGTTTGCTATGGTCTTAGTTTTTTGAACGTTGAGTTTTAAACCAGCTTTTTGACTCTACTCTTTTCACTGTCATCAAGAGGTTCTTTAGTTCCTCTTTCTGCCATTTCAGTGCTAGCATCTGCGTATCTGAGGTTGTTGATATTTCTCCCAACAATCTTAATTCCAGCTTAATTCTTAGGTATCTGTATTACACATTTGTTTCTCCAGTCTGATTTCTCTTCAAAGTACCTAGGATACCATTGACAAAAGTTTATATGTATAAAGAAATACATCAAAAATAAAAACAGAGATAGCAAAATCTATTATTCTTTTCAGGCTTTCTAGTTGTTAAGCAAGTAATCTTGCTATCAAGCCAATGCCAGTTCAAATCTCTGTTTACACCATGCTGAATAGTGGTGACTCAAAGAAGAGGTTTCTCAGAGGCTTCCGGGGATAGCTTGAAGCCTCTCCTTATCTAGAGGAAGAAGAAGATGAAGAAAGGGTCTGAACCAGGAATTCTGTGTGCACTATGGTGGTATTCTCAGTACAACCAACCAAGAGAGTCAAGGCTTTGTAGGGCTCTCTACTTTGGAATATCTCTTGTTTGCTGTTTGTTTGTTTTCCTTCCTAAATACATGTTTTTATTTGGCTGTGCTGGTTCTTAGTTGCAACATGCAGGATCTTTAGTTGTGGCGTATGAACTCTTAGTTGCTGCATGTGGGATCTAGTTCCCTGATCAGGGATTGAACCTGCATTGTGTACACAAAGTCTTAGCCACTGGACCACCAGGGAAGTCTAGTCTTGCTGGCTGTGCTCTTTTGTCTTTTGAATGTCCTTTGTGTGATATATGAGAGACCTGGATATCCTCATGCTTAGTTGTTCATCTCCTTATCCTCTCAGGAGGCCAAGCAGAAACCCAGGTGTGGCTGAAAGGAAAGGGGGAAGGTAGGGAGCAGAGCCCTAGGCTTGAGTGAGAAAAGGTGTCCCTTCCTTGCTCACGGCTTTCTGAGTCCACCACATGTAGGACTTGGCTCTACTTTTCATGTTTATATCCCTCAGGAACTTACAGTGACAGCGATCTGGTGGGTGGTCTCCTCCCTGGAGCTGATGTCAACATTATTTCTTATTGCTAAAGCAAGAATGTTGTATTTGCTAGAGTATTCTGAAATGAAAACAAGTTAATCTTTGTGTGAAGGAGATTCTTAACAAGGAGACAAGAATTTTAACCTTAGACAGTTTTTAGTTAGTTTCTTTGTCTTGCTGATTGAGTTTGCACATGAGTTTGTCTCAAGGATTTTTCTGTACTTGTGGTTGGAATGTAGCCACTCGGTATGGAACCTAAGAACTATTAGCCCAAAAGCCCGGAGGAATTTGAAATAGCCACACTTGATGTTCATTCACATAAGCAGGTTTCTGTGTACGTTATAAGATTTTAGGACAAGCTTAAGGGAGGAGCTGAACTTTCTTTGAAGATATGAGGTAAGGCTTTAGGAGGCAGAGAGGACAGGTGTATAGAAGAAATGCTCTCCACACTGCTTTGTTAGTAAAGCTGCTAACACATGTATAAAAGCAAAAGACTTGAATAAACACTTTCTGAGAATTGAGGCAGGCGCACAGATGGAATACACAGAAGCTTTTGGCATTAGAAAAGCCTGGGTGGAAGTATTAGCATCGAGACACCACTTCCTCCACTTCCTCCTTGGTAAAGAGATGGCTGCCTGGTACAAGTGTGCTGATTGAGTGACAGGTATTTGTTTTGCCTTTGTAGGATGTGATTAATTGATATTAATAATATGTAAGTTTTGTGCTTTTACTTAATATAAACAAATCCCATGAAAACAAAGGCAAATGTTATAGGATAATATGTGCATTATCATGGCAACCCACTCCAGTGTTCTTGCCTGGAGAATTCCAGGGACAGGGGAGCCTGATGGGCTGCCGTCTATGGGGTCACGCAGAGTCGGACACGACTGAAGTGACTTAGCAGCAGCAGCAGTGCATTATCTAAAAATAAAGGAAATATTGAGATGAATTCACATCCAAAGGAAAAGGGACTATGAGGAAATAAATGTAGAGTATGTAGTGAAAAGGGATTATTTCCAAAATAAATTATATTCTTTGTTCTTTTATTTTTTCCTCCCTCTTTTCCTCTTTCTTTCCTTTTTCCTCAAAACTGTTTTGGTGTTCTTTAGTTTTTCTGTGTTGCTACAGTTACTGTGTGCCCACAGACAGTCCTTAAAGGAACTATGATCTAGGTTGAAGGCAGGAAAGAATAGCATTTACAGAATGAGTTTGTTATATAGTTTTGAGGGTGATTGTATCAGCCTTTGCATACAGCTCTTGATAATGTCAGTGTCTATAACCATAATGAGTACAACTCTGTGCTGGGCACTGCACCGATTTATAAACTTTCTGTTTACTTTCACAGTAACATGCCACAGGTGAATTTCTCATTCTGCAAGTGAGAAACTGAAGCTCCAAGTTTTAACTACTCAAAGTTCTCCAGTGGGAAGACGATAATGCTGTGAATGATCCCTTGTCTGCCTGATTTGCCCAAACTGATACTCTTTATTTCATCAGATTTGCTTTTTTGTTGGCTTCCATTGCTCCTGTGCCATTCACTGTGATTCTGGCATTCCTGCCCCAAAGATGCCCTGAACCCTTTGCCATGGCTAACAGGTATTTGCCTGTATGGGGCTTCCCTGGTGGCTCAGGGATAAAGAATTTGCCTGCTCATGCAGGAGATTTGGGTTTGATCCCTGGTTGGGGAAGATCCCCTGAAAGAGGAAATGGCAACCCACTCCAGTGTTCTTGCCTGGGAAATCCCATGGACAGAGGAGCCTGGTGGGGTACAGTCCATGGGATTGCAAGAGTTGGACATGACTCAGTGACTGAACAACAACAGCAACAACAAAAGGACTATCACATTCTCTGACTTGTGGTGGAGTTGATGTTACATCTCACATCACCCATATGCCCCTGGCTTTCAAACCCATATCCCCCAGTGTCCTTTGCTCTCACCTCAGAACAAGTAATTTTTGCTGATGCAGAATTTTCTTGCTGCAAGGAAAAATTAAGGACCATTTAGAGATGTTCTGTTTGAGGGAGACTTTGAGGATCTTTGAATTTTTAATTTTAGATCTGTAGCTTTAGAAGTTAAACATGCTTTCTTCTTAAAGAGAGGAAGTTCAGCTGTAGAAACATTTTCAGTTTCTAAGACTGCTGATATTGTTAATATTGTGAAAGGATAAAATATTTTGCTTGAAAATATTTTAATTACTTATACAGAGAAAGTGCTTCCGAAGAGAAGAATGGAGTCATATACATAATAAATTTAGTGTGAATGAAAATAGCTTTCTATCTCAGTGGAGCTGTACAATGATATAAGATTGCGTGACGCCTAAAATTGCTTTTTTGTTTGCTATTACAGTAGCTTCTTAACAGCTGTCCTTGCTTCCTTCATTGTCCCTTTCCCATAGCAACTTTCTTTCGAGAACACAAAAGCCAGTGTTCACTTTTAAAATCTTAAATATAACTTTGTTACTCTCTGCTTCAGTTGTATCCCGTTGTTCTTAGAATATGATTCAACAGAGTCTTTTCTGGCTATAAAACCTATGAATGGTCTCATTTCCGTCTACCTCTTCAGCCATGGTCTCAGGCATTGTCCAAGGGTCCTAGACTCTCAGTGTGTGTGTGTATTCATATACACATAGTATGGATATGTATAATGATTGTCACAGATGAGGCTTTTCCAGACCTTTTCCTTTGTTTGAAATTTGGGTTGTACTTGCCACTTAAGTTATTTGACAGGTATTATTTCATACTCTTAACAATTCTGCAATATAAGCAGTATTTTCAATTTTCTATATTTCACAATTAGACAAATGAGGCCTCACTGATGAACTGACTTGCTTAAGATGTCCAGCTGGTATGTGACAAATTTGTAACTCTAATCAAGTTTTATTAGTTCTGTACTGTTAAAAGCAAACAGTGACAAATAGTCATCAACCAATTGCTGTGTGTTAATGTCATGGATTTTATCCAAGTCAATAAGATATGTTCCTTGTCCTCAAGGAGATACAGCTAACTCTGTGATGCAAAGTAGAATAAAATTAAGGCTACAATCTGGGAAAGAAGAAAAATACTATGGAAACAGAGTTTAGGGCAGCAGTCCCCAATCTTTGGCACCGGGGGCTGATTTCGTGGAAGAAATTTTTCCATGGATGGAGGTGGGAGGGATTGGAGAGGATTCAAATACGTTGCGTTTATTGTGCGCTTTGCTTCCATTGTTATTACATCAGCTCCACCTCAGATTATCAGGCATTAGATCCCAGAAGTTTAGGGGATAATGTTGATAGAAATGTTGGGTTCAGCTTAAAGGAAGTCTATTTTTTATTTAATTTGTGTGCAGCATATTGTTGGTGGGTAAGTTAAACAGATGCTGATGGTGACATGCCAAACCCTAGGTGGTGACGCAGATAGTTTAGCAGAGGCTAGTACAGCTGAGTTTAGGTTACCCATGCTCAGCGAATCCAGCTGAATCCAAGAGTGGATTTTAGGAAAAGTTGGATTGCTTATGAGAGTGGCACTTCAGTCACATCTGGAGAGAAGAAAAATTAGTCCCATGGTAAAAAGCAGATTGAGGGAGTCCTATGAGCAAAGGAGAGAAAACAGTTCTTTGATGGGGAAAGGTACATAGTCAGATGAAAGGAGAGCAGTGAGTCTCAGCACAGACTGTATATTCTAACCACCTGGAGAGACTTCCCTGGTGACCCAGAGGTTAGGATTCAGTGCTTTCACTGCTGAGGGTCCAGGTTTGATCCTTAGTCAGGGATCTAAGATCCTGCAAGCTTTGAGGTATATATATATATAGATATAGATATAGATATACACACATACACACACACACACACACACACATATATAAAATCACCTGGAAAATTCCATGCCTAGAGATTCTCATTTCATCAGCGTGGGCTGGGTCCTGAGCACAGTTTCCAAAGCTCCCCCAGGGGATCCTCCAGTGCAGTGGGGAGTGGGAACACGAGCTAACACCCTGTTGCTTAAATGTGGATACTGGACCGGCAGTGCTGGCACTGCAGGTTATGAGCTGTGAAGGGTAAGTCGGGTCGTGTGTGGAAGGTCTTGAATATTGTTCCTAGGAAATTAGCTACTCAAGGCTCCTCAAGGGCAAGCATGGGCCATTTAGCCTAAAACTACAGCCTAACGGTTTTGTTAATTGCTTTTATAAATTATAATATTTGCCCTCTAGTGCTGGTATATTGCCTTAACATTTTATGACTTAGTTTTTTAGTAACAACAGTTTTTCCATTTTTTAAAGGTATGGCAAGTTGTCCTTTTACAGTGTACACGCTGTCCTCTCTGGTCACTTTCATAGGAACTAACCATGTTATACTCCACTACTTATGGGTCTTGCTATTGTTTCCCTTCCCTCCAGCAATGCAAAGCCTTTTGTGTTATTCTATCAATATTCTAGTCAGCAGCTTCAGTGCTCAGGTGATAAAATTACAAAATATTTCAGGTAAAACAATCACATGATTTTCTTGAGTTCTTTTAACCATATTTTGAAAAGAAATATGATGTCTAATAATAAATCATCCAGACACAGCCAGGAGTGCTGTTGGCAATTTTCGTGAAATTTGTGTCCCCTGAGTTTACTAATGAAAATGAATGGGGCAACTTTTGCATTCCCACAAACTTTCCAAAACCTTTGCTACCTCTCAATAGACAGCAGCTGTCATTGAGTAGAATACTGAGATTGATGTTAGGATTAAAGGTTATGAGTTATGAAGACAGCTGAAAACTTAAATCTGCACAATCTATGAAAGTCAGGCTATTAATCAGAATTTTGTGGGCTTTTTTGTTTGTTGCTTTTGTTTATTGTGTGTCCAAGGCTAGTTATACTAATTAGGTCAGAAGGCATAAGTGAAAATGAAAGAAAAACCACTCGGGGGGAAAAAAGTGTCAGAAATTGCTGTGTTAGTTGATAAGGGGAAGGAATTGAAGACCTGTTTCATCGTTCACCAAGCCTTGTAAATACATGGTGTGGAAACGGAATTTTTCTGAGCAGAGGTCATATTCTGTGACTTTATATTATCTTGGTCATTGAATTGGAGGACTAAAAATGAAGCAACGTAAGTTCATACAAAATAAAATGTGGGGTGTAAAGAATCAGAAAATCTATTACATAGAATGAAATCATTTCTGAGTTGATTATTTGTGGAAGAATTTTATGAGATGTCAGTTGTCCTACAAAAATAAGAAATGTATTTGCTGAAGCACTTCCCAAAGCAATAATAAAAACATCTAGGTACATATCAGGGCATGTCTATTTGAGAATTAATTCTGTTATGGGCGCAGAAGGATCTTTAGATATCATTCTCACACAATGACATTTTAGCCCAGTAAATGGCACAGCAAAAAGAAGTGTTGAAAAGAGAGAAATTGCAGGTCAGATTCACTGGCTTCTTTTCTTCATCCCTTTCACTGGCTTATTTTTTGAGGAATTAATTTACTTACTCAGTAAATGTTTGTTTAGAACTTCCTATGAGGACTTCTCTCTTGACCAGTGGCTAAGACTCTCCAAACCAATGCAGGGGTTCTGGGTTTGATCCCTGGTCAGGGAGCTAGATCCCAAATGCCACAGCTAAGACCCAGTGCAGCCAAATAAATAAATAAACATAAAAATAAAAAGAGCTTCCTATGTCTTAGCACTCACTGGGTTAGATAACTTGGTTATATAGGTTACTTGGAGAGCCTAGTGCTCAGTTCAGTTCAGTCACTCAGTCATGCCGACTTTTTGCAACCCCATGAATCGCCACATGCCAGGCCTCCTTGCCCATCACCAACTCCCGAAGTTTACCCAACTCACGAAGTTTACTCTTGTCCATCGAGTCAGTTATGCCATCCAGCCATCTCATCCTCTTTCATCCCCTTCTCCTCCTGCTCTCAATCTTTCCAAGCATCAGGGTCTTTTCAACTGAGTCAGCTCTCTGCAAGAGATGGCCAAAGTACTGGAGTTTCAGCTTCAGCATCAGTCCTTCCAATGAACACCAGGACTGATCTCCTTTAGGATGGAATGGTTGGATCTCCTTGCAATCCAAGGGACTCTCAAGAGTCTTCTTCAACACGATAGTTCAAAAGCATCAATTCTTCAGCGCTCAGCTTTCTTCACAGTCCAACTCTCACATCCATACATGACCACTGGAAAAACCGTAGCCTTGACTAGATGGACCTTTGCTGGCAAAGTAATGTGTCTGCTTTTTAATATGCTACCTAGGTTAGTCATAACTTTTCTTCCAAGGAGTAAGCGTCTTTTAATTTCATGGCTGTAATCACCATCTGCAGTGATTTTGGAGCCCCAAGAAATAAAGTCTAACACTGTTCCAATGTTTCCCCATCTATTTGCCATGAGGTGATGGGACCAGATGCCATAATCTTTGTTTTCTGAATGTCGAGCTTTAAGACAACTTTTTCACTCTCCACTTTCACTTTCATCAAGAGGCTTTTTAGCTTCTCTTCATTTTCTGCCATAAGGGTGGTGTCATCTGCATATCTGAGGTTATTGATATTTCTCCCGGCAATCTTGATTCCAGCTTGTGCTTCTTCCAGTCCAGCATTTCTCATGATGTACTCTGCATGTAAGTTAAATAAGCAGGGTGATAGCAATCAGCCTCGACATGCTCCTTTTCCTAGTTGGAACCAGTCTGTTGTTCCATATCCAGTTCTAACTGTTGTTTCCTGACCTGCATACAGATTTCTCAAGAGGCAGGTCAGGTGGTCTGTATTCCCATCTCTCTCAGAATTTTCCACAGTTGATTGTGATCCACACAGTCAAAGGCTTTGGCATAGTCAATAAAGCAGAAATAGATGTTTTTCTGGAACTCTCTTGCATTTTCGATGATCCAGCAGATGTTGGCAATTTGATCTCTGGTTCCTCTGCCTTTTCTAAAACCAGCTTGAACATCTGGAAGTTCACAGTTCATGTATTGCTGAAGCCTGGCTTGGAGAATTTTGAGCATTACTTTACTAGCATGTGAGATGAGTGTAATTGTGCAGTACTTTGAGCATTCTTTGGCATTGCCTTTCTTTGGGATTGGAATGAAAACTGACCTTTTCCAGTCCTGTGGCCACTGCTGAGTTTTCCAAATTTGCTGGCATATTGAGTGCAGCACTTTTACAGCATCATCTTTCAGAATTTGAAATAGCTCAACTGGAATTCCATCACCTCCACTAGCTTTGTTCACAGTGATGCTTTCTAAGGTCCACTTGACTTCACATTCCAGGATGTCTGGCTCTAGGTGAATGATCACACCATCGTGATTATCTGGGTCATGAAGCTCTTTTTGTACAGTTCTTCTGTGTATTCCCGCCACCTCTTCTTAATATCTTCTGCTTCTGTTAGGTCCATACCATTTCTGTCCTTTATCGAGCCCATCTTTGCATGAAATGTTCCCCTGGTATCTCTAATTTTCTTGAAGAGATCTCTAGTCTTTCCCATTTTGTTGTTTTCCTGTGTTTTCTTGCATTGATCACTGAGGAAGGCTTTCTTATCTCTCCATGCTCTTCTTTGGAACTCTGCATTCAGATGCTTATATCTTTCCTTTTCTCCTTTGCTTTTTGCTTCTCTTCTTTTCACAGCTATTCCTCAGACAGGCATTTTGCTTTTTTTGCATTTCTTTTCCATGGGGATGGTCTTGATCCCTGTCTCCTGTACAGTGTCACAAACCTCCGTCCATAGTTCATCAGGCACTCTGTCAATGGGGTAAACAGAAGGAGTTATGAGAATGCGGAGAACTCTTGCTTAGTACTTAGTTTAAAAAGTGTTTTGGAAGAAAGTAGAGTAAGATCTTAGAATATGATCAAATGGTTGAATAGACACTAGAAGAGGGAAATTATTTAGGCAAAGAGTGTGGCATATTTAAAAGCCATAAGGAAAGACAAAGAATGGGAAATTAAGGGACTTCCCTGACATTCCAATGGTTAAGACTTCTTGTGTCCACTGCAGGGGGCACAGGTTTGATCTCTAGTTGGGGAGCTAAGATCCTACATACTGCACAGCATGGCAAAAAAAAAAAAAAGAAAAAAGAAAAAAGAAAAAAAGAATGGCAAATTCAGGGATAGCTTATGTCTTGTGAGAGGAAGTATGTCAAAAGAGAAGCCTAGATAGTAGGCAGAAATGTGCTTATGAGGACTTTGTTAGGCACCATAAGGAGTACTGGTTTCATCCTGAGGCAGGAAGGAGCCAAGATCCAAGTTTTAAGCTTTCAAAAGTGCATGAAAACTATAAAACACTGATGAAAGAAATCAAAGATGACACAGATAGATGGAGAAATATACCATGTTCATAGATCAGAAAAATCAATATAGTGAAAATGATTATGCTACCCAAAGCCATCTATAGATTCAATGCAATACCTATCAAGCTACCAACAGAATATGACCTCTGTTCAGGTATTTTTCATGGAACTAGAACAAATAATGTCACAATTTGTATGGAAATACAAAAAACTTTGAATAGTCAAAGCATTCTTGAGAAAGAAGAATGGAACTGGAGAAATCAACCTGTCTGACTTCAGACTATACTACAAACCTACAGTCATCAAGACAGTATGGTACTGGCACAAAAGAAGAAATATAGGTCAGTGGAACAAAATAGAAAGCCCGGAGATAAATCCATGCACCAATGGGCCCCTTATCTTTGACAAAGGAGGCAAGAATATACAGTGGAGAAAAGACAATCTCTGTAACAAGTGGCGCTGGGAAAACTGGTCAACCACCTGTAAAAGAATGAAACTAGAACACTTTCTAACACCATACACAAAAATAAACTCAAAATGGCTTAATAATCTAAATGTCAGACCAGAAACTATAAAACTCCTAGAGGAAAACATAGGCAAAACACTCTCCGACATAAATCACAGCAGGATCCTCCATGACCCACCTCCCAGAGTAATGGAAATAAAAGCAAAAATAAACAAATGGGACCTAATTAAAGTTAAAAGCTTCTGTACAACAAAGGCAACTATAAGCAAGGTGAAAAGACAGCCTTCTGAATGGGAGAAAATAATAGCAAATGAAGCAACTGACAAAGAATTAATCTCAAAAATATACAAGCAGCTCATGCAGCTCAATACCAGAAAAATAAATGACCCAGTCAAAAAATGGGCCAAAGAAGCAAACAGACATTTCTCCAAAGAAAACATACAGATTACTAAAAAACACATGAAAAGATGTTCAGCATCACTCATTATCAGAGAGATGCAAATCAAAACCACAGTGAGGTTCCATTTCACCCTGATCAGAATGACTGTTATCAAAAAGTCTACAAGCAATAAGTGCTGTAGAGGGTGAAGAGAAAAAGAAACCCTCTTACACTGTTGGTGGGAATGCAAACTTATACAGCCACTGGGAGAACAGTGTGGAGATTCCTTAAAATACTGGAAATAGAAGTGCCAAAAACCCCAGCAATCCCACTGCTGGGCATACACAGAGAGGAACCAGAATTGAAAGAGACACATGTACCCCAATGTTCATTGCAGCACTGTTTACAATAACTAGGACATGAAAGCAACCTAGATGTCCATCAGCAGATGAATGGATAAGAAAGCTGTGGTATGTATACACAATGGAATATTACTCAGCTATTAAAAAGAATGCATTTGAATCTGTTCTAATGAGGTGGGTGAAACTGGAGCCTACAGTACAGAGTGAAGTAAGTCAGAAAGAGAAATACCAATACAGTATATTAACTCATATATATGGAATTTAGAAAAATGGTAATGATAACCCTGTATGCGAGACAGCAAAAGAGACATAGAAAGAAAGAAGAGACTTTTGGACTCTGTGAGGGAAGGCGAGGGTGGGATGATTTGAGAGAATAGCATTGAAATATGTATATTACCATATGTGAAATAGATCAGCAGTCCAAGTTTGTTGCATGAAACAGGGCACTCAAAGCTGGTGCACTGGGACCACCCTGAGGGATGATTTGGGGAGGGAAGGGGGTGGGGTTTCAGGATGGGGGACACAGTACACCCATGGCTGATTCATGTCAATGTATGGCAAAAACCACTACAATATTGTAAAATAATTAGTCTCCAATTAAATAAATTAAAAAAAAAAGTGTGTGATGTGTTCAGAGGTTACCTTTGAAAGGCTGCACTAACTGTAGTGGAGCAAACAAATTGGAGATATAAAGAATCTGCTTTTAACCTCAATGTGACTTATAAAATTATAGTGGAATATACAGTTTTATTCAAATAAGCTGTCAAAGCTCAGTTTACTGCCAATAACATCAATTTGTTGTTTGACTGTGTTTTGAAAATATTGGTGAATGAGGCAAACAACGCATTATCTTAAAAATTTCAAGTTAGCAATGGTCTGATCAGAGATATGAAAAATTCATATATTTTTGGACTATTATTCATGTGCTGTTATAGGATACTATAGCGTCACTACAAGCAAAGCTAGTGGAGGTGATGGAATTCCAGTTGAGCTGTTTCAAATTCTGAAAGATGATGCTGTGAAAGTGCTGCACTCAATATGCCAGCAAATTTGGAAAACTCAGCAGTGCCCACAGGACTGGAAAAGGTCAGTTTTCATTCCAATCCCAAAGAAAGGCAATGCCAAAGAACGCTCAAAGTACTGCACAATTACACTCATCTCACATGCTAGTAAAGTAATGCTCAAAATTCTCCAAGCCAGGCTTCCACAATACGTTCAAGCTGGTTTTAGAAAAGGCAGAGGAACCAGAGATCAAATTGCCAACATCTGCTGGATCATCGAAAAAGCAAGAGAGTTCCAGAAAAACATCTATTTCTGCTTTATTGACTATGCCAAAGCCTTTGACTGTGTGGATCACAATCAACTGTGGAAAATTCTGAGAGAGATGGGAATAACAGACCATCTGACCTGCCTCTTGAGAAATTTGTATGCAGGTCAGGAAGCAACAGTTAGAACTGGACATGGAACAGCAGACTGGTTCCAAATAGGAAAAGGAGCATGTCGAGGCTGTATATTGTCACCCTGCTTATTTAACTTACATGCAGAGTACATCATGAGAAATGCTGGACTGGAAGAAGCACAAGCTGGAATCAAGATTGCCGGGAGATATCAATAACCTCAGATATGCAGATGACACCACCCTTATGGCAGAAAGTGAAGAGGAACTAAAAAGCCTCTTGATGAAAGTGAAAGAGGAGAGTGAAAAAGTTGGCTTAAAGCTCAACATTGAGAAAATGAAGATCATGGCATCTGGTCCCATCACTTCCTGGGAAATAGATGGGAAACAGTGGAAACAGTGTCAGACTTTATTTTTTGGGCCTCCAAAATCACTGCAGATGGTGACTGCAGCCATGAAATTAAAAGATACTTACTCCTTGTAAGAAAAGTTATGACCAACCTAGATAATATGTTCAAAAGCAGAGACATTACTTTGCCGACTAAGGTCCGTCTAGTCAAGGCTATGGTTTTTCCAGCAGTCATGTATGGATGTGAGAGTTGGACTGTGAAGAAGGCTGAGTGCTGAAGGATTGATGCTTTTGAACTGTGGTGTTGGAGAAGACTCTTGAGAGTCCCTTGGACTGCAAGGAGATCCAATCAGTCCATTCTGAAGGAGATCAGCTCTGGGATTTCTTTGGAAGGAATGATGCTGAAGCTGAAGTTCCAGTATTTTGGCCACCTCATGCGAAGAGTTGACTCATTGGAAAAGACTCTGATGCTGGGAGGGATTGGGGGCAGGAGGAGAAGGGGACGACAGAGGATGAGCTGGGTGGACGTCATCACGGACTCGATGCACGTGAGTCTGAGTGAACTCTGGGAGTTGGTGATGGACAGGGAGGCCTGGCGTGCTGCAATTCATGGGGTTGCAAAGAGTCGGACACTACTGAGCTACTGACCTGAAGTGAACTGAATGCATCTTTTGGCAAAACTCTATTAGTCTTTGCCCTGCTTCATTCCGTATTCCAAGGCCAAATTTGCCTGTTACTCCAGGTGTTTCTTGACTTCCTACTTTTGCATTCCAGTCCCCTATAATGAAAAGGATATCTTTTTTGAGTGTTAGTTCTAAAAGGTCTTGTAGATCTTCATAGAACCATTCAAGTTCAGCTTCTTTAGCATTACTGGTTGGGGCATAGACTTCGATTACTGTGATATTGAATGGTTGGCCTTGGAAATGAACAGAGATCATTCTGTAGTTTTTGAGATTGCACCCAAGTACTGCATTTCGGACTGTTTTGTTGACCATTATGGCTACTCCATTTCTTCTGAGGGATTCCTGCTCGCAGAAATAGATACAGTGGTCATCTGAGTTAAATTCACCCATTCCAGTCCATTTTAGTTCGATGATTCCTAGAATGTTGACGTTCACTAACTAAAAAGCCTCTTGATAAAAGTGAAAGTGGAGAGTGAAAAAGTTGTCTTAAAGCTCAACATTCAGAAAATGAAGATCATGGCATCTGGTCCCATCACCTCATGGCAAATAGATGGGGAAACAGTGGAAACAGTGTCAGACTTTATTTTTGGGGGCTCCAAAATCACTGCAGATGGTGACTGCAGCCATGAAATTAAAAGACGCTTACTCCTTGGAAGCAAAGTTATGACCAACCTAGAAAGCATATTAAAAAGCAGAGAGAGACATTACTTTGCCAGCAAAGGTCTGTCTAGTCAAGGCTATGGTTTTTCCAGTGGTCATGTATGGATGTGAGAGTTGGACTGTGAAGAAAGCTGAGCGCTGAAGGATTAATGCTTTTGAACTGTGGTGTTGGAGAAGACTCTTGAGAGTCCCTTGGACTGCAAGGAGATCCAACCAGTCCATTCTGAAGGAGCTCAGCCCTGGGATTCCTTTGGAAGGAATGATGCTAAAGCTGAAACTCCAGTACTTTGGCCACCTCATGCGAAGAGTTGACTCTTTGGAAAAGACTCTGATGCTGGGAGGGATTGGGGGCTGGAGGAGAAGGGGATGACAGAGGATGAGCTGGGTGGATGGCATCACTGACTCGATGGACGTGAGTCTGAGTGAACTCCAGGAGTTGGTGATGGACCGGAAGGCCTGGTGTCCTGCGGTTCATGGGTTGCAAAGAGTCGGACACGACTGAGCGACTGAACTGAACTGAACTGATGCATATTTTGTGATTTTAGTGAAGATTATAATTCATCAGTAATACTGATAAAGTGGCATATTTCTGTGAACAGTAATAGATACTGATCAAGTGGCATATTTCTGTGAACTGTACCTTAGAAATACCAGTTGACTTGGTTGTCTTGAGTGATTTATCTTTTTAGTTGACTTGCAACTAAATTAGTTATGTAGTGATTTATATTGAATGACTTGATTCCACTAGGAAGTTTTATTTTTTTTAAGTACTTAAATGGAGTAAAACTTGCTGATTTGGTCTGAAGAATCATTTTGACTTACTCACATTCAGATTTTAAGAACTTCAGATGCTAATGTAGACTAACACACATACCAACCGTCTCTGTCTAGAACACAAACCCAAAAGCCACACATGGCTGATAGTATATATTTATTTTTTTATAATACCAATTCAGGTATTATAATTTATAATTCTGGTGAGAAAACCTCAGGAAACCACTTGGTGTTACTGGTCTCTTGGTAGTTTGTTGTTGGGGCTGGAGATTAAGGGAGGTTCAGAGGAGAATAAATGACAAGTTGGTGTTTTGTTATTGTTGTTATCAGCTTGTTTATAATTTTTTATTACAGAAATACCTGTTGTAAGAGTCTTTGATTGTAGAAATAAAAAGAAAATTTTTTTATTCATCCTACCCCTAACCTATGACTACTTGTACTAGTTACTTGTCGCTAAAGTCTCCATTGATCTTTTTTTGTTGTTGTTCATCCGTTCTTCTGTTTTGTTTTTAAATTTATTTTTTCAAAGTATAGTTGAATAAGTGTGTTGTGTTAGTTTCTGATCCATAGCAGAGTGATTCAGTTACACATATTTATATATACTCTTCTTCATATTCTTTCTCCTTATAGTTTATCGTAGGGTATGGAGTGTAGTTCTTGTGCTCTGCCGTGGGACCTTATTTATCCATTCTGTATGTATTAGTTTGCATCTGAGAGAGAGAGACGGAGAGTCCCTCAGACATTTTTCCAAAAACATGTTCAAATATTTAATACATTTTCCCGTACTAGAAGATACTATATGTTTTCTTGTTTTCTTTTGCTATTTAACAGTGTATCTTGGGGATATTTACAAATTAAAACATTCACCGCTTCTGTTTTTGTGTTTCGTAAAAAATACAAATTTTGCTCAGAAAGAAATATTGATTTTATCACACTTGAGCATTAGGCTTGATACATTTGCTATTCCATATATTTTGAGTATCAGAGTGAAGGTGCGACACGCCCTGTCTCATGATCAAAACCGGTGGCTCCACTTGGTCTCTTGTCTCTGGCGTGCACACGCATACCCACCATCACACCTCCCTGAGTATAGCTCAGATTATCTGAACCTTTGTTCTCAGCTGTCATAACGTGAGATTAAGATTATCCACCAGATAACCCTCTATCTTCTCAAGTATCTTCTCTGGCTGCCACCTTTAGAGGTAGAGCTTGGAGGCAAGTTCATGCTTAAATTTTTTTGAGGTGGACTCTGATGATAGCTATTGAAAATCATAGTGGATAGGTGATCATATAATTTATCAACCAAACTGGGATATTTTTTAGGGTAAAAAACAGAGCCTGGGAGTAATTAAATATTATTTTTTCAGTGGAGGACAGTTTTTTTACATTGCTGTCAGTTTCTGCTGTATAGCAAAGTGAATCAGCTATATGTATACACATATCCCTCCCTTGTTTTGGATTTCCTTCCCATTTAGGTCAACACAGAGCACTGAATAGAGTTCCCTGTGCCATACAGTAGGTTCTTATTAGTTATCTGTTTTGTACATAATAGTGTGTAGATGTCAATCCCAATCTCCAATTAATCTTACCCCTTCCCTTTCCCCTTGTGTCCATATATTTATTCTGTATATCTGTTTCTCCTTTGCTAAATAAGATCGTCTTGATCATTTTACTAGATTCCACATACATGCATTAATGTACAATATTTGTTTTTCTCTTTGACTCACTTCACTGTGTTTGACACGCTCAAGGTCCATCTACATCTCTGCAGATGACACAATTTGGTTCCTTTTTATGGCCAAGTCATATTCCATTATAGTCATGAACCATATCTTATTTATCTGTTCCTCTGTTGATGGACATTTAAATTGCTCCTATGTCCTGGCTATTGTAAATAATGCTGCTGTGAACACTGAGGTGTATGTATCATTTTGAATTATGGTTTTTTCTGGGTATATGCTCAGGAGTTGGACTGCTGGGTCATTTAAATATCAGTTCCTGAACTGAGTCGTCCTGAGCAAACCAAGTTATTCAGGCATCTCACTTCTAGAGGGTATTTCTGGCAAGTCTGTTGTTTTAATCTCAATCTCTTTCCTGCTTCCCTCCATAGTATTTTGTTACCTATAAAAAATAACAAAAAGTAGAATTTTCTGTATTTTGTTAAATGGCTCTCAAAGTACATGTATTACTGGAATCATGAAGATCTATCAGTAACCTTTTTCCTCTTTTGTTTCTGCAGAATTGATCTGTTCTGACCTATTCGATGCTATATCTTTTGGTCCCGTTTAGTATCTGTACCTCATTACACACTTGAATAGCTATTTAATCTTGCACAAACACCCATATGGTGAGGTTTGAAACCTGGCACAAGAGATAAAGGCAAGTAATTACCATCGACACTTAACATTTTATCTTCTTGCCATTTAAAAGCTTTTTTATAGAAGTCCTGATAATCTGTATGATTAAATGGCTAGGTTCTCCATTCTTCTGATGTATTTTTATGGCTTGGACTGAACAAAAATTTAGGTTTTTAAAAGTTATAGTTGTAATCTTATCTAAAAACCTAAGCTAGTTTATCATACTTGCAAAAACAAAACAAAACTATCTTACCTGAAATGAGAAGTATGAAGTAGCGCTATAGACAGAGCACTTAATTTTATTAAATATAGATACTGCTGACAAAATAAATATGCTAAGATGGAACATTAACTATTAAAGAAAATGGCCAAAGGTGCCCCCGTGATTCTTCCTTACTCTCTTCATCTAAAAATTATTATACTAAGGTTGGTTTAAAATACCCCCTTTAATAATCATCTTGGAACACATTTCATATATTTGGTTGGCCAAAAAGTTCATCCGTTATTTTCTGATGTTTTGGAAAAACCTGAATGGGTTTTTTTGCCAACTCAATACATCAGAAGTTCAGCATTAGAGTGGAAATTATGGCGCTAAGGTGTTGTGTCACAGTCCTGATTCTAACATTAATTAGCTCTATGATCTTGAAAATAAAAATTAAAAAAAAATCACTGTCCTGCACATTCTCCTGTTTGCCTCTCTATGAAGAAAGTGAAAGAAAGTGAAGTTTCTCAGTTGTGTCCTACTCTTTGAGACCCCGTGGGGATTCTCCAGGCTAGAATACTGGAGTGGGTAGCCATTCCCTTCTCCGAGGGACCTTCCCAACCCAGGGATTGAACCCAGGTCTCTTGCACTCTGGGCGGATTCTTTACCAGCTGAGCCACCAGGGAAACCCAAGAATACTCCACTGGGTAGCCTATCCCTTCTCCAGCAGATATTCCTGACCCAGGAATCAAACCAGGGTTTCCTGCATTGCAGGCAGATTCTTTACCAACTGAGCTACCAGGGAAGCCCTTTGCCTCTCTATATGTGTCATCAGTCCTCAAGATTGTCCCATCAAATAGGCATTAATTGCAATGCAGGGGGCTTTAATTACTGACAAAGTAGCCTAATAACATATGCTTTTTCCTTTTCCATCTTGGCCCTAGAGATGCTCTAGAAACCAGAGGGAGGAAAATTAATATATCAAACTTATATAACAATTATGGAAACCCCACTCGGCAAAGTAAGTTTTCTTGGCTCATGGTAAATGGCAGCTTCTAATGGATTATAGACGAGAGAGCATGAGGAGGGTTTCCAGGACCGCTGTCTGCCCTGTTGCTACTGCGGGGCCACAGATGGCTGCAAGCTCAGCATAGTGGTGGCCTGCAGCTGTGCCATTGAGGCTTCTTGAGATCAGCTGGTGTGAGGAAAGGAGACAGGTTCTGGCTGATGGACACCAGCTGTACTCCCCAGCAGAAATTCCTCCACTGTTCCTCCCACCCTGTCCACACCTAGAGGGCTGGGAGATCAAAACTGACTAGCCTGTCTTGAAAAGGAGGCAAGTTAAATGAGTTACTAGCCTCTGCCGAGATGGAACCGTGTGCTGCAGCAGCTGCTGACCTTTGATATGCCTTGAAGGGAGTTCGGAGTGGAGAGTGAGGTACTCTCTGCTCCATGGAAACTGGCTGTTTTCAGGAGCTGATTTCATGGTCCCAACCCTTGAATCTCCTTTTATCTAGAAAAGCACTAATCCCCTTCATGGTCACATCAGCTCCTCGTGTGAGCAGAAAACCTTTTGTAAAATGAGAGTTTGATGGCTTTGAACTCCCCCTTCACCAAAATCTTATGCATTGACCTTGCCCCAGTACCTCTTTGCAGCAGTTTCTCAGCTATCTGAGACTCTATCTCCCAGTCTACAGTCCTCCTTTTGCCCCAAATAAAACTTAACTCGCAACTCTCATGCTGTGCATCTTTTTTTGACGACAGTTATGGCGAACATCGAAGTGACCCTTAACTTCCCTTCTTCACCTGAACTCCATCAGGAACTGGAGCTTTGGTAACAGCAGTGGTCCCTTGGGCCCATCCATCTCCTCTGGGAGTCTGGACGAATGGGTTGTTTCCACTTCTGATTTATTAGGAATAATGCTGCTATGATCATTTGTATGCTTGTTTTTTAAGAGACACATGTCACATGTTTCCCGTTCTGTTGGGTAGTTTTCTCTCTCACTATTGTTTAGGATTCCCCTAATCAAAATTTCAACCTAACTTTGACAGTTAACTCCTAGATACTGAATCCTGCAGGTTAAGAAAGTAATTCCATCTCTTGAGTCAGAATTCTGTTCAGGCCTTTTCCAAATTGTTGTCAGACTTACTTGCTTTGTCATCTTTCCTGTTGTTGGCCCTTTTCCTACTGGAAACTTCATTTTCCTGTCCCACCATTTTAGGGGGTAATTTTCCTAAGGTTAATTTATCAGAGGACTTCTGGGCTTTCCATTTGCCAGATCTATTTTCTGCATGTGCTTCTGCAGCCTTCGTGAATTTATCTAAATTTGAGCCCTTCCATCATCCTTCTTTCTATCACGAATATCAAATGAGAGTAGACATATTCATCTGCTCTTACATTAATGCCAGGAAATTTTGCTGTAACTTGTTTAGCACTTTCAAAATAATTTTTCATATCGGTGCCACACTTCAGAACTTTAAGGAGCCCCTTCCACTAGTAAATGGAAGCTAAATACTATTTTTTATCATTCTTTTTCCACTTTCTTGACTATAATCTTCGGTGCTTTAAAGTAGTATCAGTACTGGATTAATAAACCATGTCACAAAGGACATGCATTGTCAGTAGGAGGGCTTGTTTTCTTCATCTTCCATTTCCAAGGGGCACTTAACTACACATTTGACTTATATTTGTTTATTTTAATTTTGGCTGCACTGGGTCTTCATGGCAGCACATGGACTTTCTCTCTAGTTTTGGTGCACTGGCCTGGTTGCCCCATGGCCTGGTTGCCCCATGGCAGGATCTTAGTTCCCCAATCAGGGATCAAACCCACATCCACTACTTTAGGAAGTGGACTCTTAACTACTGGACCACCAGGGAGGTCCCTTGCCACACATTTACTACAATCTTCTAGTAATCTTTTTGCTCCTCTGATTCTCTGAGTTGTCTTTTTTGACTTTTCCTAATCTACATCACTGAACTTGACGAGGGGTTAGCATTTATTGCTTCCATTTCACTTGGCCAACTGTTGGCAAGCATCAGCCATCAGAATAAACCTCAGACGAGAGTGATTGTGCCCTCCACCAAATGAATGTTTACTTCCTGGTGGTTACCTTCATAGGTCGGCCAGATTTAGCAAATGAAAGCATTGGATGCCTGGATAAATTTGAAGTTCAGATAAATGACTTTTCCTAGTATGCTTTACATGTTACATATTATCAGAAATTAAAATTTAACTGGGAATCCTGTGCCTGCATTTTCCTTCTTTAAAATTTGAGTTCCAAGTCAAGAACTCAAGAACTGTTGTGTGGTGGACTTCACAATAATGTCTTTGGGTTGTGATCAGGACTGACCAATGCATTTTCTTCTCAGATGATCTAAGGCTAATTTAGCATTGAAGACTCTCTGATTGTATATTAGTTTCATGGGGCAGGCATAACAAAGTACCACAAGCAAGGTAGCTCAGAACAGCAGAAAATTTTTATCTCATGGTTCTGGAAGCCAGAATCAAGATCCAGGTGTCTGCAGGACCACATATCAAGAAGGATATGTTTCAGGACTTTCCCAGCTTCTGGTGTTTTTTGGTCTTTACATGAAGTGTGCATGCCCATCTCCTCACATGACATGCTTTTTTGAAAAAAGGACACTGGTTATATTGGATTGGGGGTCCACCCTCCTAAAATAATAACCTTATCTTAACTAATTATATCAGCAATGATCCTATTTCCAGAAAAGATCACATTCTGAGATCTTGGGGGTTAAGACTTTAACTCATCCTTTAAAGGGACATTGTTCCACCCATGACAGATTAGAAAATATTGTGTAAAAACTTAATTTCATTATTATTTACACATTGAGGCAAGATAGAAGTCCAGAGACCTAAACATGTCCATATAAGTTAAAAGATTTAAGCAAATAGGAACATTTTTATATAGAGTTAAAATATGTTCATGAAACTTGGAACACCTTAATTAGTCAATAATAGGATTTTGCAGCTATGCAAAAAATATACAGCTGAGAAGACTTAATGATAAAGAAAATATTCATGCTAAATGAATAATGGTTATATGATTATATTAGTTTAATCACTTAAAATATTTACTGGCCTCTCAGGGATGCGCTGGAGGTTCAGTCGCTCAATCTGAGCTTATAGTCCATAAGGCAAAAAATAAACATCGTTATTAAAATTATTTGCTACAACTATAACTGATGTGGTAAAGAAAATCAGTGTGTTATAAAAATATATGTACTTTTGCAGGATTGGAAGCCAAAGTATCTCTGGTATTTTCATTTGAAAATAAAGCTAGAGCTGTTTCCATTTTAGAAAAATACATTAGAGCATGACCTTATTTCTGTAAACAATGAATCATGGGTATAAAAGATATAGCTTCTTGCTTCACAAGATTTGGTTACAATATATTCATTTTTTAAAAGTTCCAAGTAATTATTTAAGCATCCCAGGCTTTCAATGGCTTCTCATGGAACAAGGCATAAAGTCTCAGCTGCTTGTTATGGCTTGTAAATTCTCCGTTTCTGGTTCTTGTCTCCATCTGCAACCTAATCTCCTATCAGAGTCCGTCTATTCTTTACTAGTTTGCTTCTTTCCAGCCACACCTACTTTCTTTCTGTTCCTCTAATATGCCAAGCTTGTTCTGGCCACAGGACCTTTGCTCTTGGTGCTTTTTCTATGCACAAAGCTGTTCACCCAAAGCTTGGATAAGATGGCCTTCTGCTCATCATTTCAGTGGGCATTACTGACAAGTTAGCAGTCTATGCCAAATCCACTCCTGTCGTACTGGCATTTTATTGGTTTTGCAGCAGTTTCAGTTTCTGAGATCATCTAGTTTTGAAAAATTAGTTATCTATTTTCTCTCCAACAGTATGGTCGTTCCATTTGACAGCCAGCCTCTGGAAATACAATTAGGTAGAGGAGCACATTTTTCAAAACGTGTACCTCTTCAGCACATTTAAGGTATGATGCTGGCATAATATCTAAGATTTTGATAATAGCACAGAGAAAATAAGATCAGAAATATATCAGGAAGATAGATGAGTGGTCCCTCACCAATAATGACTCAGGCCCTCTATGCTTGACCTCTCAGATTAGAGCCTGGTTATGGTGTCTTCGGGGGCTTCCCAGCTGGCTCAGTCGTAGAGAGTCATCTGCCAAGCTAGAGACTAGGGTTTGATCTGTGGGCAGGGAAGATCCCCTGGAGAAGAAATGGCAACCCACACCAGCATTCTGGCCTGAGAATCCCATGGGCAGAGGAGACTGGTGGGCTACAGTCCATGGGGTTGCAAAAAAGTTGGACACATCTGAGCAACTACACAACATGCTCTTACTTCTGTTGACTAAATGAATGAGGGAAGGAAAGAAGAAAGGGAGGAAGGAGGAGGGAGAACAGTTCTCAAGGCAATAAGTTCAATCCTTTCCTCTTGAAATCATCACCCCATTCTCAAGCATTCTAGAACCCTTTATGCTTCCTCTGTCTGAATGAGCAAGTAGTGCTTCTAATACCACGAGGATCTACAGAGAGAGCTGACAACATCCTTCTATACCCAACAAGGCACTGTTCTGCTGTAAGAATTAATCCTAAAGGTAATATTTCTGTTTAGGAGTTAAGACAGCATTTATCTCAAGTCATTGTTTTGGCCTAATTTATAAACTCTGCTCAGGAGACTTCTGTCGATCAAAGAAAGACAAGAGAAGTTTTAAGGGGAGCAAAAGAGGGGCTTTGAACATGCTGTGTTTACAGTCTGACAAATGCTCCTGCACACATCCCCTGAATCTGTTTGATTTCCTTCCCTTTTCCTCCCTCTCTGAAACCTAAATATTTAATGTGTGAGAGTCTGTTCAGATAAAAGTGGCTCAGTGCCAGCTCTGGGTTAGTACTTCGCCTGAGGACACGAACAATTACAAACTATGGAGAGTTATGTATATCCAGTGTTGTCAGTATCGGCTGTAATAATCAATGGGCTTTTTGTTTTATTCGCATACTTAAACCAGCATCTGCTGTATCCTCATAACAGAAATGAATGGGTTTTTGAAGCTGTATTTTATTATCTATTCGGCTTTGTGTTTGAAGATCAATATGGTTGCACACTTGATTGCATTTCTTCGTACCAGTAAGTTTTCCCTGTAGGCTTTTTTTAAGTTGTTGAAGTTAACTGCAATCAGGGCTTCTTATTCTTGTCTATAAAGCCCACATTTAAATTAAAAATGATTTTTTTCTCCAAAAATAGTTTACTGTTTCTGGCTGTGTTCTACTCACTATAAACACACATACACACAAGCCAATAAACAAATTTAAAAAAAAGGAAAAAATACATTATAGTATACTTTATAAACATAAACATTTTATGAACTTACGGAAATTTTACATTAAAATGTGTGAAAGTTAGGCAAATGAAGATTTGCATGGGTCTAATGTAATTGCATCCTGACATCACTGCGTGAGGAATCTCTATTCTATTTATTCTTATGTATCAGCTTATTGTGTTTTCATTTAACTTAAAGAAAAGAAATATTCAGTATTTCAGTTTACAGTATTAGTCTTCCAGTTTTTGGTCCACACTTCCCTTAGTTAAAGTGACTTTCTTCCTATTTAAGTTCAACGGTAGGAAATTTTACTCTCAAACTCAGGTTTTGATTACTAAATTCAAAATATCCCTTCACCTTTTGTAGCATAAATCTTCCCTGTGCTGCTAAATTTTCAGTTTGATCAGTATTTAACTGATTATATTCTAAATATGTTTAACATTTTGCATTTGGAAACATTTAGGCTTTTCAACCTTTACATTATCTGAAAATATTTATTTGACAATATACTTTGTTTGTGACTACCCATAATTCACTTCTAGACACTAATATGAGACTTGAATATTTTTTTTATTTACACATTTGCTCCTAGAATTTAGTTTAAATTTTCTCTACATTTCAACATACATGTTAACCTTTGTTTGTAAATGAGAGATAAGAAATGTCAACTTCAAACAATAATCTCTTATGAGTAAGTGAAAACGGGTTGGAAGAGAGAACTGCATGTAAGCTTAATGACGCAGTGTACTACCATCAACAGTATAATGAGAGCAGACTGTATTTGTTACTCTTTTGTGTTTTTATCTTCCCTTTTATTGCCAGTCTTAATCATAAGAACAAATTGCAATTGTTCCAGTTTTCGTAATCCTTCTAAAAGCTTTTGGCAAAAGCATGGTGTCAACCATTCTTTAAAAAAGGTCCTTGAAAAAATAAATTAGAATTCCAGTGAGACTGGTATTCATAGAACCATAACATGAGACTCACTAGATTTTAGAAATTCCTTTTATTGTTGATTCTCATTTACTCAACATTGTAGAGTATCTTTTGGGGTGAAAACCATTTTTGGTTCAGTCGCTTATATTTATCATCACGAGATGATACTCCAAATTCTTAATTTGCCATCTGTTTTGATAAGTCTTCTTTCTATAAGTATAGTTAACATATATATCAAGATACTAAGATCCTGTATACAAGTATAAGGCAGTTTTATAGCAATAGTTATTGTCAGCATTTTGAGCACTATGTAATTTGATTTACTTCTTTTAATCATTGTGATAGGAATACCTATGACCAAAGGGAGGTTAAATTAACTTTGTCTTTGGTCTTCTGTATACATAGGGAGATGTTGAAATTTGAAATCAGACTATCAATAGGCTTAAGCACTAGACTGTACCTACTTCAAGTGATCACTAAAATATGCTGACACTTCTAGTATCATAACCTGCTTACACCCTGCTTATAGTAGCTCCTATGTAAATATTTGCTGACTGTATAATGAAGATGAAAAATAAGTTGAATTTTTATATAGGGCAAAGGCTTTGCACCCAAGTTTCACTCTACCACTTATTTGTCAGCTATGTCACATTAGAAGTATGAACTAACTTGTTGGAGCTTTGGTTTATGCATATATAAATTGGCGTATCAGTACTAGTTAATAGTCAGATTTAATCACTCCCAATTCAAACTCTTGCAAATATTTACTTTTATGTCTTTTTTTCCTAGAAGATAATGAGCTTTTATAGGATTTAAAGTACCAGTATCTTGTTTATCTATATTATTTAGAATCTAGGAAGTGTTTGACACATGTTGGGCACTTCCTATAACTACTAATTAAGAGTTTAATTTTGTTTACCTAAATTCATCCACTTTTAATTGGCATCTGTCTTATGTAATGATTATTCTAAATGTGTTTTCCTTTCCACCAACTTGTAAAGCAAGGTATACAATAAATTGGGTAAAAGACCATATTAAGTATACCTGACACAACCTTATCTATGCTGGTAGAATTCTTATGTTCCTAGTCTGTAGATCAAAAGGGCATAGTCCATTACCCAAGATATATCCTCTATATAAAAGATATGAGAAAATAACAGGACATTTTATGAAAGCTTTCAGTAATATTCTTTCTTGTTGCCTTTTCACCCCATATAACCAATCATTTCCATGCCTTTTAGTTGGTAATATCTAATGGTTGTTATAAAAGAGGTAACAAGAAGTAAGAGAAGAAACATTGGATAGCTGAAGTTCAGTAAAAAACTGTTTTTGCTGAGTTAAAAAAAACCAGTAGGCCTCTGCCGGCATCATCACCTCATTTCATGTGGAAATTTTAAAGCAGTCTTTCTGCCAAGATTAGGTGCATCCTAAAGCATGTCGCATTTTAAAAACTACTGCACTGTTATTTGCCATTCTTCTTTACTTGGAAATTCTGAATTTACCTAGAAGAACATCATTGTAACCTTATTTGGTTTGGAGTTTCTGGTTAAACAAACAAAAAATCAATGAAGACAAGACAGAAGAAAGGACGGATGAAGGGAAGAGGCCATTTATTATAGTCTCATTGTATGAGGCTTAAAATAAACTCAGTGTGTGTCTTTACAGTGGTGGGTGGGTTTGAACAGTTAAAAACACTTGAATACCTGCCTCCTTCATTCTCTCCACCTCATCCTCATGCTAGTTCGATCTCTCATCTTCCTTTTGGAAAATTCTTCCCTCCAATCCATGTTCCCCATTGGTGTTTTGCTAAAAGCCTGTCTGTGTAAGGCAGACTTCCCTGGTGGTTCAGCAGTTAAGATTCCATGCTTCCACTGCAGACGGCAGGGGTTCAATTCCCTGGTCAAAAGCTAAGGTCCCTTGGGCTGTGTGGTGTGGCCAAGGGAAAATAAAAAGGCTTTGTGTGGTGGTGGGTTGCAACTGCTCCCCTTTGCTCACTTTGTCTAGCTACATAGGTTACTCCCCAAACACACCAAGCGAGCTCCCACCTCAGGGGCTTGTCACTTGCTAGTCCGTCTCTAGAGAAACTCTGTTCCCAGATAAACATGTGACTTGCTATTTAGTTTTTTTAAGGCTGTGTGCAAAGTTGTTTCAGTGGAGAGGTCTTTCTTGACCACTTTGTACATCGGGAGTTGTCAACTGTGGCCCACGGCAGAATTTGCTTTCTGTCTCTTTCTGAATGGTTCCTGAGCTGAGAATGGTATGATAATTTTAATTGGTTAGAAAAAAATAAAAATCAGAATAATTTGTGACACATGGACATTGTGTGAAATTCAGATTTCAGCATTCATAAGTAAATGTTTATCGGAGCAAAATCACACTCATTCCTTTGCTTACTGTCTGTGCTTACTTCTGTGCTGTGGTGACAGGGTTGACACAGACCGTATGCCGGCAAAGCCTCATCCTATATTTTTATTATTTGACTCTTTACAGAAAGTGATTACTGATCCTTGCTCTATATATTATCATACCTCCCACACCAACCTGTCTCCCTCTCACTCCTTTTCCTACTTTGCATTTCTTCATAGCACTAATCACCTTGGTATTAAGCTAATGTTTTAACTAAAATGTAGAATATAGAAAAATGAAAAGATTATATGGGTTATTGGCTCTACTACCCAGACTAAGACATAGAATGTTACAGCCTCCAGAAGACTTGCAGAAATCCCTTTATCCTCTCCTCCCGAAGTAACAACTCTGTCTTGTAACACCATAGATTAGTTTTGCCTGTTTATGATCTTTATATAAGTGAAATCATACCATATATGACTTTTGTGTTTGGCATTTTTCACTCACGATTATTACATTTGTGAAATTTATCTTTATATTTTTGCGTACTATAGCTCATTCAATTTAATTATTCTATTGTATAAATAAACCCCAGTTTTAAAAATACTCATTTTACTATTACAGACATTTTTATTGAATCTGGTTTTGGACTATTAAACATAGTCCTCCTATGAACATTCTGGTGCATGTCTTCTGGGGCACAGACATATGCGGTTCTACTGATTGTGTACCTAGAGATGGGAGTGTTAAATTAGAGGGTATGCAAATCAGCTTTGGTAGATACTGCCATATTAGTTTTCCAAAGTAATTGTACACATTTCTGCTCTCGCTAGGAACGTGTAGGTCTTTCAGTTGTCCTACATCCTTGTCCACACTTAATATTCTCGGTTTTGAGGCTTTAGTCATTCTGCCTGATTCTTCCTGCTAAAATTTGACTTTTATGACAGCAGGGATTTTATCTATTAGTATTTAGTTAATTATCATTTCCACAGATGCTTGAAGCTTGTGTTTCAACTAATGTTAAATGAACGAATGCTTGCATGGTAGGGTTGTAGGAAAAAAGGGCAGACTTCATTCCAAGGTCTAAGATTTTTTATCTGCTGGTATTAACTTACACTACTCTGAACAAACATGATGTTTATTTATATTTTTGCATTGACATTTAAATATTTATGCCATGAGTTACATATTTTGATGTACCTGCTAGAACCAGAGTTTCTCAGTCTTGACGGAAGTGGCATTTTGGGCTGGATAATTCCTGGTTGTGAAGGGCTGTCCTGTGCATTGTGAAATGTTTAGCATCATCCTTTGGCCTCTGCACACTTGATGCCAGTAGTACTGTCTCCCGGACCGCATCCTTCCCCCCATAGTGGTGACAGCCAAAAATGTCTCCAGGCATTTCCGGATGTCACTGAGAAGCAAATTTGTTCTCAATTTAAAAGCCAGTAAGCCAGATAATAAGCTACATGAGAATAAATGTATCAACTTTCCCTTTTTCCAAGTTTAGCAGTTTTACCCATAGTAAATACTGCAACTATTAAAGATTTATTCAGTTGCCTCCTTGTTACATATCAAAATCACTTGGAAAGCTTCAAAGAAATAGAGATTCCTAGAGTCAACCTGAAGAAGTGAAGTGAAGTCGCTTAGTCCTGTCCAACTCTTTGCGACCCCATGGACTGTAGCTTACCAGGCTTCTCTGTTCATGGGATTTTCCAGGCAATAGTCCTGGAGTGGATTGCCATTTCCTTCTCCAGGGGATCTTCCCAACCCAGGGATCGAACCCAGGTCTCCCACATTGTAGACAGACACTTTACCGTCTGAGCCACCAACCTACACCCTACTGAATCCAAACTTGAGATGGATAGGCTTGAGGAATCTGTGAATGTGAAAGGCTTTCAGGTCATTCCAGTGGGCAGCTTAGTCTAAGAATGACTACTTGTTAGGTGTCACAGTTTTTAGTTCAGAAATACTTAAAACTGATTATCAGATCATATTGCACATCTGTGTATAGATACAAAGTGCTTCCCCTTTAATAAATGTAGATACAGGTTTTATCCTATTAATTTATTGTCTGAAAACCATGTTCAATTCAGTCTCAGCAATTTGTGGCTTCAGTGGCCAGACGGTAAAGACTATGCCTGCAATGCAGGAGATCCAGGTTTGATTCCTGGGTCAGGAAGATCCCCTGGAAAAGGAAATGGCAAACCCTTCCAGTCTTCTTGCCTGGAGAATTCCATGGACAGAGGGCTCTGGGTCTGTAGGTCTGTGGGGTTGTGAGGAGTTGGACACGACTGAGTGACTAACACTTTCAGATAATCTACAATACATTTAAGAGTTATTGTTCCTATTAAGGTCTTTGTTTTGAAACATATCTGCAGTTGCAATTACTTTTTATTCTTTTAACTTCTGTGAGAAATATAATGAGAGAACAATGTTGTTAATTATTCCTTTTTTGCATTGTTATATTCACCTTTTGGGGTAAAAATCTTAATCACAGCAGATGGCGATGAAAAAGAAATAGTGACTTCTTCAGAAATAAAAGAAGGAATCAATTTATATATGCCTCTCTTTTATTTTGAATTGCAAAATTCAGCAATATAAAGCATAAAAAGATTGTATTTTGCAACTACATTTTTTGAGAGATATATACATTGGACTGGTAAAATTACATTTTTATGCAATAGAAAGGCAATTTTTGTATTTAATTTTTAGTTTTTTTTTTATTGATTCTGGGATAGTTTATTGTCAGACTTCTGTGTGTTTTCTTAGATTTACCAAGTAAAAAGAAATATATTTTGACTTACTGTCACCAACTGCAACGGATAGTATAATGTAGATTTTCTTCTATAAAAATTCTGAAGCATCTGAAAGCAGTTACCTGAAAGGTAAAGTAAGATAACTCCTGATTTTCCAATTTTCTGTTTCCTCAATATTTCCTTTGTTTGCATCTATTCCTTAGGCGTCATTGCCATAAATGCACAGAACAGCCTGGAATGATGATTAAATTAAGTGATCCCCTTCCTTCATTGTATACATCTAATTTATTGACAACTGGAATTGAGTTTTAGGCCTATTATTGAAACATTTCAACTTAAAAAAAAATCATCTGTGCTATATGCTGCCTGTTCCCTGTCGACATGTATTCTGTCCTTCTTCCTTATGACTAGAACTTGATATTTTTTAGAGTGGTAATGAGTCCAGTTTAAGGTAAAAAAGCAAACATAAAAATTCTACATATCTTTTGTATCCATAAGTGACCATGTGACACAATGCTCGTCAATAACACAGGAGCAAAAGTTAGCCAGCAGGATTTCTAGGTGAGCTCTTCATACTTTAACTGTCGTGTGCTTGTTATTTTTTGCCTTTTCTCTTTTTATAAAAAATTTATTAATTTTTGGTTACACTGGGTCTTTGTTGCTGCAGGCGGGCTTTCCCTGGTTGCAGAGAAGGGGCTACTCTTCACTGTGGTGCAGGGGCTTCTCGTTGCAGTGGCTTCTCTTGCTGAGGAGCACGGTCTCTAGGCATGCGAGCTTCAGCAGCTGTGGCCCAGTGCTCATTAGTAGTGGCTCACAGACCCTAGAGCATGCATTTCAGTAGCTGTGGCACACAGGCTTCGTTGCTCTGCGGCATGTGGGATCTTCCTGGACCAGGGATCGAACCAGTGTCCCCTTCATTGGCAGGCGGATTCTTATCCACTGTACCACCAGGGAAGTCTTGCTCTTACTCTCCTCTCCATAACTTGAAGGTGAATGGCCATATTTCAACAAGGAGGTAAAAAATCATGAAGACGAAAGACACATGATAATTCTCACTCGATAGGAAGAGAGAAGAAAGAGAGAGAAATGCATCATCAAAAACATGATGATGCATTTGAATGCATCATTAGAAATGTTATATGAGAAAATAAAACTATTACTCAAGACACTTACATTGTGCTTTCTGTTATGTTCCACTGAACCAATTCCTAGTGGATAAACCATCCTTGCACCATAACCTTGTCACAGGCCTTGTTCTTGCCTCACTTGGTCTTTTTGAAAACCTTGTTTCTGCTTATTCTTGAACGTAAAGCATTTTTTTTTTTAGCATTTTTTTAAATATATATATTCATTCTGTCTTTAGCAGTATCACTGACTGCCTATGTAATTTCTATGAGGTTTAATTTGGGTCTTCTATTATATTCTACCTACTCTGTTTCAAGAAGCTGGTTATATTCCAGAATCTTTCCATTATCTGCTCATGCTTAATTCTGCAAAAGCATGATGACCCTTTGCTATCTGCTTTTATTGAAGAGCAGAACCCTGAAAAATCGATTGGAATTTATAGGGACAAGTTTCACATCAGCTGGGGCTTCCCTCTAGTTTAAAATAGGCGAGGCTGTTTCTTTGGGGCTCTACTTCCCTTTTCCCCCAAGATGCTGCCCATGTCTTCTGCTGTCTCCCGTTGCAGAGTTCTGTTTCTTGTGTGCCAGAGAATTAACTCCAGCCTTCTCCCATGGTGGAGAACAGTTGGTTGCCTGGCTGGCTGGTGAGGGAGTGAGGATTGTCCTGTGAGAGTTTCTGCCTGGTTCTTAAACAGCTTTTCATTCTTTTGCTACTAGTTTCTGGGGCTTTGTGGGTTTTCTGCTATAAACCATGTTGCCTCCTTGCTGTCCTCATTAGTGGCCTTGATTTGAGCTCTTACAGTTCTGTTATTCTGTTATGACTCTTTCATTTGGTTTCTACTTCCAATATGTTGTTATTCTCTTCTCTGTTGATATTTTTGCCCTGATGGGTTTATGCCTTAAAACACAAGTCAACAAAGCAAGCTTGTTTTTGTGCACACTAAAGAGGAAGCAGAGGTTAGTACATATTTCCAATCTCTCATCTTTAACTGGGAAATTATACTTTCATTCCAAACATTTATTATAAATATAACAAATATTCATTGTAGCAAATGATGAAGCATTTAAAAACTGATGGTTAACATTATTGTATTTCTTTTGAATCTATATTCCCTGCACATATATTTAATACCAATTTAAATGTTTAATATTTACATTTATGATGTAGAATTACATATTATATAAATATAAAAGATATGAAATAACATATATAAGTGCTTAATACATCTGTATTTAAGGAAATTACCATCAATTTTGTATATAGCTTGCTTTTTAAAATTTACTATTGTGCCATGAGCATTGACTTATAAAGCGATAATTGGAGCATGAGTTTTAATGGCCTCACAATATTTGAGATTGTCAGTGAATACAATTTCTTCAGAGTATTTACTGTTAGTCACTCAGATTGCTTTCTGGAGTTCAGCTTGTTTTTGATGAGCATCCTATTCCCGTCTGTCTCTGTTCTCCACAAGTGGTACACTCACCTTCATCAGACTCCCATGATGTGGAGGAGTTCCTTGACCTCTGTTTATTGACAGAGGAGTATTGCTAAATCAGCTCTGGAAGATCCTTCAAAAATACTCAAGAAAATCCTTCTTGAGGAGCAGAGCGAGAGTTACTGGAATCTCTCACTGTGCGGACTGCTATGTTGTGTGCCTGCCTGTGCCTGTGTATTTGTGTGTGTTAGTGTGTGCTTTATGATTGGGGAGAGGGCAATAAAAATCCCTTCTTTTTTTAAACCCACATGGGCCACCCGGCATGCATGGGCTTTTCCGCTCTCCATGGGGTAGTGTGGCCGAGCTGATGGTTTTATGAATACCACTTCCTTTGACATTGCTATGGCATACCAATTAACATTTAGTTATTTATTTAACATTTTTTTATTAGAGTATGGTTGCTTGACAATGTTGTATGAGTTTCTGCTGTACATCTAAGTGAGTCAGCTATACATCCACATACATGCCCCGCTCTTTGGATTTCCTTCCATTCAGGTTACCACGGAGCGCTGAGCAGAGTTCCCTGTGCTGTACAGCAGGTTCTCAGTAGTCATCTCGTTTGTACATAATAGTGTCTATGTGTCAGTCCTTCTCTCCCAATCCATTCCTCCCTTGGTATCCATTCATTTGTTCTCTACATCTGTGTCTCTTTTTATCCTCCCAGAACAGCTTTGGGTTTGAGACTGGACTGTCCATGACTGTAAACCATGTACATGCGTACTGAATTTATTTCCCAGGTTTTGATTCTATTCTACATGTACAATGGCAGCATCTTATTTTCTGAGAATCATGATTTATGTTGTGTCTAGTATGAAAACTTTGATTTCCAACAGGACCCCATACTCCATTCACATTCTTGCAAATGCCGAGTAAACTATATCGCATAACTGTGACCACTTCTTGAGTCTGAAGACCAATTCCACCACCGAGGTATTGTTGAAACTATTGGCTGAAGGTGAGATCGTTCAGCAGGAATGAAGTTGGTAATCTTTTCTAAGCTTCACTTGCCTCATCTAAAAATTAAAATACATCTCTCCTCTTTTCCATCCGAAGACTGATAACAAGGTCAAATGAGATGATTTCAAGTTATTCATAAGTATTTAATGGACATTGCAGAAGATGAGTCCTGAAAATAGAAGCTTTCTCCTAATTTCTCTACCTTAAATGCTAGTTCCTTTATAACAAATGCCTCTTCTCTATGCTTCCATAGCATTTTTGTCAAGTACAGACAAGATTTATCTGATGATAATGTTTGTTTTTTTCCTTTAAAACCTGTACTTTGAGCCCCCAGAGGGTAAGGATTTTGTGTCTTAAGTCCCAGCATCTAATAGAGTACCTGACATGCAGTAGGTCTTAGTTAATGATTGGGAATTGAGTCAAGTGGGGAATGCTTTGAGAAGGGCTTTAGAAATATAAGATACTTTGTAATATTGTCTTCTGTGTAGGGCTTTGCATTGTACAAAGTTCTTTCACATGTATTATTCATTTACTTGTATTTGATCTTCCCTGCGATCCTGTGAAGGCAGATGTTAATATCTTTATTTTGCAGAGAGGACTTAGAGTAAGATAGGTTTTGGGGTAAGAAATGAAAAAAATGATTAAGTATCCTTTGCAGTTTCTATGAATGTATGAAAAGAAGTCCCTTGGTTATTGAATGTGGGACAGTGCCATTTTGAGAAACAGAGACACATTCTCCACCACAATTGGAAGCTAAATAATCATTCGATTTCTACTCGTCTTTAAACATCTTAATAAACTAATCAGAGACACAAATGAAATAATTCAGTGCTGTTCTTTTAGAAACATGAAAGCCCTATTCTGCCTTTATAGTAAAATGTTTTAATATTTAGTTCTTGTTTATAACTTGCTCTCTTTACACTGGTGGTTTGTACTTAATCTGGTGTCTCTTTTGTCCATAATCTTTACCTTTAAGTGATCTTTTATCGTTCCTGGAAACAGCTGACAACACAGTTTTTCAGTTCAGGACGTTTTCATAATTACATTTTTAGCCTTGAGGGAAAAATTGTATACCTCATCACATCCTCTAGCTCTGCAATGGAGTAACTTTAACAACCCCAAATACCACTTGCTGCTATTATAACTTAATTGTGAACTAGGTAAAATAAAACTGCTTTATGACTTCTGACAATGTTAACTTCTGCTGAATGGAAGTGTTTTATGTAGTGTTTTAATGTTACCAGTAAGTCAATAATATGGACTGTCTCAGGTGTTCATTTTCATTGAGAGACCTTGACCCACTGAGCCAGTATTCATCACCACTGAGTTAATCACTTTTACATTTTCTGGTTCAAAACTGTTCCTCAGTCTGACACCATGGTGCCATTTTCTGTTTGCTTTGCAACTGTCTCTTGTTTATAAATTCAGCACTTCTTAGTAACATAGTTTAGTTGGTCTATTTTCTCACACTTTGCATGCCACTGAGTTTTCCTTTTCTTTGTTAAGATTTATTTATTTTTAATTGAAGGGTAATTGCTCTACAATATTGCGTTGGTTTCGCCCGTACATTAGCATGACTCAGATGTAGGTGCACATATGTCCTCCCCCATTGAACCTTCCTTCCACCTCCCACCCCATTCCACCCCTTGTGAAATAGATATGCTGTGCTTAGAAATCAGCTGTGTCTGATTCTTTGTGATCCCGTGGACTGTAGCCCACCAGGCACCTCTGTCCATGGGGATTCTCCAGGCAAAAATACTGGCATGGGTTGCCGTGCCCTCCTCTGGGGCATCTTCTCAACCCAGGGACCGAACCAAGGTCTGCCGCATTGCAGGCGGATTCTTCACCATCCGAGCCACCGCAGAAGCCAGTGGGAGCTTGCTGCATGACTCACAGAGCTCAAACCAGTGCTCTGTGACAACCCAGCTGGGCGTTATAAAGAGGCATAACGGGGGCTCTCTTCAGTGGACTTGCCATGCAGCTGTCGTGATTCTTCCTTTGGGCCAGTAAGCTACCCTGATCTGGTACAAGTAGAAATCCTCTGTTAATTTTGACATTCACCAAGCTCCCTTCTCTTTTGCATTAATTGTACACTGGGCTGATTATTGCGCTGTGCTTAGTCACTCAGTCATGTCCTGCTCTTTGAGACTGCATGGACTGTAGCCTACCAGGCTCCTCTGCCCGTGGAATTTTCTTGGCAAGAATACTGGAGTGGGTTGTCATTTCTTACTCCAAATTATTATTATTGCATTAGTTTTGGTCACTTTGCCATCAGAAAGGTGAAAGAAAGATGTTGTTGAAGGTGTTAACAGAAGGAATTCTGACTTGCCCATTTACTTACATGAAAATGTAGAGTATACAAGGCTGTTCACCATCTGATACACGTACAACTAACTGTGTGTTCTCTACTCCAGTTTTTGTCCTTATAAATCTTATGCCTCAGGCAAACCAGAGTATATTCCTATCATCATCTCAAGTAATAGTGTCCCCCTGCCATTCTTCATGCTTCTCCGTCTCCAGAAATCTCTCACCTAGCCTGTTTTTCAACGTCCAGTCCCAATATCAACTGTTCCCCACCGGTTGTACTACTCTGCCTTCACAACTATCCCTAACCCCCTGCCGCTTCCACGCAAAGTGGGTTTAAATGTTCTCCCAGTAGTGGTAAATACTGTTTTAATGTAATTAATTTGGTTTCACAATGTCTAATAGAACCCTATAGAGATGAAACTTCCCTCTAAGCATAGCATTGCTTTCCCTGTATCCCATAAATTTTGATGTTAAGTTTTTAGTATCATATTCAAAGTATTTTTTATTTCCCTGTATTTCCTTACCTCCTTTGACTTTGAGTAATTTTAAATATGTTGCTGAGTTTCCAAATATTTGGGGATTTTCCACATATTTTAAAATTATTTCTAATTTAGTTCATTTGTGGTGAGAGAATCATGAGTACTGTCATGATTTCAGTTATTTTAAACTTCTCATGATGAAATGGTAGGATGACATCTCCAACTCAATGGACGTGACTTTGAGCCTTGCTTGCTGGAGTCCATGAGGTTGCAAAGAGTTGGACACGATTGAGTGATGAACAACAACAAACTTCTTAAGTTTTATTTCATGGACCAGCATACAATCTGTCTTTGTGACTATTCCATGTACTCTTTAAAATATGTATTAAGATTTTGCTCTGTGCTGTAGTCTATAAATATCAATCAAGTTATATTGATTGAGTTATTCATATCTTCTTTACTGATTTTCTCATTACTTCTATCAGTTGCTAAGAGAGGGTTGTTAAAATATCCAACCATAATTATGGATTTCTGTTTATTTTTCCTTTCAATTCTGTCTATTCATGTATTTTGAGATTACTTTTAGATGTATATGCATTTAGGATTGTTATATCCTTTTTTTTTTTTTAAAGCAACCATTTCTATATTTATTTTTTAATGAAGGCTTTTTTCTTTATTTCTTTGTTTTTTTTTTTGTTTTTTTTTTTGGCCATGTGTGATCTTAGTTCCCTGACCGGGGATTAAACCTGTGCCCCTTGCAGTGAAAGTGTGGAGTCCTAACTACTGGACCACTAGGAAATTCCCAAGGATTAGTATATCTTCTTGACTTACTGACTTATTTATTATTATGAAATGTTCCTTTTCACTCTGGTAATAGTCTTTGTCTTAAAGTCTACTTTGATGTTAATATAGCCCTTACAGCTCTTTTGATTAGTATTTGCATGGTATATCTTTTCCCATCCTTTGATTTTCAACTGACCTGTATCATTATATTGAAATGAGTTTATTGTAGACAGCATGTAGTTGGGATTTGTTTTTTATATGGTAATTTCCCTCTCCAACATCCCTGCCATATCTGAGCCTGGTTCTGATGCTTCCTCTGTCTCTTCAAGCTGTGTTTTTGCCTGTTTTGCCTTGTGATTCTTTGTTGAAAGCCAGACGTAATGAACTGGGTTAAAGAAACTGCAGTAAATATACCATTAGTGATAGGATGGTAAGGGATGAGTAGAAAGGAAACATCCTGTAGTCCTACGATTGTGTTTAAGTCTTTTCCTGAGCTTGTGAGCTTTTGCTGGGCTGTGACCTTCACAAGTGCTTCTTACTGACCTTTCCGTTGGTGAACAGAAAGTCTCAGAGGGGCTGGAGTTGGGTATTTTCTTTTCCCCAGGTTATTTAAGGTCTGATAAAACCCCAATAGATTCGGTTCTGATAAAATATTTTCTCTTGAGGGAAGACCTTGTTAAGAACAGAATGCTCTGGGCATATTTCAGAATAGCTATTTTCTCCCTCATCCTGTGAAAAGCATGAGGTTTTTCCCCTCCAGTCTTCACTACAAGAATCTCATAGTGCTCCTGAAGGTAAAATACAAAAGTATCCCTAATACAAAACCCCCTTGGAGTTTTTAACTCTCAGCCTCATCGAAACTGAGCCTCCAGCAATTTGTAGATTACAATTTATTTTCTGTGGCACTTTCTGCTTTGGTAATTCTGTGTGTCTACTGGGCTATCTTTCCAATTTTGAGGACAGCAGTTTGCCCTGTGACTTAAATTCCCTGATGGGGTTAAAAGAGTCGTTGATTCTCAGTTTTCTTCAGCGTTTTCCTTGTTAAGAAAGAGTGGTGGTCTCCAAATCCATCACACGCTCTACTGGAGACTGGAAGCCGGTCTCCTACTTTCCGGTGAAATGTTAGTTCTTTCACATTTAATCATTTATATGGTCGAATGTAAGTTCACTGTCTTGCTATTTGTTTTCTACATGTGCTTTATTCTCTCTGTTCTCACTTTCCCTTTATTTTCTGCTCTAGGTTTGATTATCTTTTAATGTCTTGCTTCATGTCCACGTTAGCTTATTAGCAATACTTATGTATTTTTATGTTTGTATTTTGTAAAATACTTCTGTATTTTATAAGATAGTTTTAACTTTAAACACTTTACCTTCAAATAAAATCATACCATTATGTCATTTTATATGTAAGAAACTCACAATAGCAATTTTCCCTTTTTGTTACAGATACTGTCTTAGATTAAATTAACTGTTGACATATCCATATATTTTTAGTAGTAGAGAGTGACTCTTTATAAAAGGGAGCAGAAATTAATGAATGACAAAGTAGTCCACTAAAATCTAGCACTTAAATTTTAAGTTTAAATATAGATTATTATAGAATTATTGCATAACAGAATATAATGTATTGAGAATAAAATATATTCACAAATATAGGACTTATATATATATCATTTTTTAATTGTTTGACTCACATTTTTATTATTTTTTCACTCAAATTTGATATAGCTGATACTTCAAACAAGTACTTTTCAATGTCAATTTTATGTTTCACAGGAATAATATTTTATCTCTCTAACAATTTATTTGCATTTCAAATATTTTATTAGAATAAAATTTATTTCATTTTAAAAAGAAATATAAAGAATAGAATGTCTTTACTATGTAGATTCAGTGTAACATTTCCTAAGCAATTTTATATTCAAAGTATATGGAAAAAAGTTAAGATCAGCTCTAAACTTATATCTCAGTCTCAAGTAGCCTGATTAAATCTCACTGAATAAAATGACATTCTTTCCATAAATTGAAGAAAATGTCTCCACGAATTCAATCTGCATTCTATCCTCTGAACATTCTTTGCAATATTAAATTTTGACATTGTAAAGTGTACTTCCTCTACCATCGTTTATGCTTAATATGGCATAGTTTTTAATCTGCAATGTAGAGTTTCATTCTCCTAGTGTATGATATTTTATCTAAATGTTTTCTGAGAAATGCTTTATTTTGTTAGGAAAGAATAAAATGAAGCTACAGCAATGTAAATAATTTCAGAGAGAAAAGAACAGAAATACTTACTGGTTCAGATACAGATGTGTCCTGTGAAATGTAAAGTAATGCTCCAAAATATGAATATGAATATTTAAACTTAAAAAAAAAATCCTTCTCCTACCAGCTATTAATACCACCCCATTTCTGTATTCACCTTTTTAGTAAAAGTATCCATGAGTTGCTATATTCAACTTTTTTCCACTTTTCTTTCTTTCTGTCCTCCTCACTCTTTCTTTTGGGAACTTTTTGTTTTGATCTACTTTCTACCATAAGTAAAAGTCAAATGAATAGTATGAGAAACTCCTACATATCTTACATATGAACTCTGTTTTTTTACACTTTTGCTTCGTTGGCTTAATTCTCTGTATCTGTCTATCTACACATCCATCCACACACATACACACCCTCATAGCTTCTTTTTTTCTTAGTCATTTGAGGATCTGCAGCCATCCCCAAGGCTTCCTTTATCTTTGTTGACTTTGTCATCATTCCTAAAAGAACTCCTTTCAGAAGTGTTTTCTCTGCCACTCTCTTGAAGAGTCCTCCTTTGTGAATGGTAACATCCACAGAGTTAATTCTTTCTTTTTGCTGTTTCTCACCATTATATGCATATGTTCATTCGTTCGTTGCTAGTCACTGAGTCATGTCTGACTCTCTTGTGGCCCCATGGGCTGTAGCCTGCCAGGCTCCTCTGTCCATGGGGTTTCCCAGACAAGAATGCTGGAGTGGGGGGCCATTTCCTTTTCCATCCACAGTATTAACTCTAATGGGCAATTTTCCATCTCACCTGACAACAGCATTTGACACAACTGGTCACTTGATTCAAGTTAATAAAATCTTTCAGGACCCCACTGTCTTTTAATGTTTTTCCTGCCTCCCTTACCTCCTAGTCTCAGTTTTTATTGCTGGTTTCTTTCCTGCTCTGCCACCTCTTGCAGTTGGCTAGCCCCAAAGGCTCAGTTGTAAGGCATCTTCGCCTTTACCTACACTCACTCCCTAATGGATCTTATACCACGTCAGTGGCTTTATATTCCACCTACATGCTTGGTGTTCAGTTGCCTAAGTTGTGTCTGACTCTTTGAGACCCCGTGGACTACAGCACGCCAGGCTTCCTTGTTCTTCATTATCTCCCGCAGTTTGCTCAAACTCATGTCCATTGAGTTAGTGATGCCATCCAACCATCTCATCCTCTGTTTAACCCTTCTCCTCCTGCCGTCAGTCTTTCCCAGCATCAGGGTCTTTTCCAATGAGTTCGTTTGAATCAGGTAGCCTAAGTATTGGAGCTTCAGCATCAGTCCTTCCAATGAATATCCAGGACTGATTTCCTTTAGGATTAACTAGTTTGATCTTCTTGCTGTCTGAGTGACTTTCGAGTCTTCTCCAGCACAGTTCTAAAGCATCAGTTCTTCAGTGCTCAGCTTTCTTTATGGTCCAACTCTCACATCCATAGGTGAGTACTGGAAGTACTAATCACTTCCAAATGCGCATTTCTACCCTAGAAAATTTTCACAAACTTCAGGCTCAATTATCTCTCTACTTGACATCTTCATTGGTGCTGAACTGTCCTCTAGAGTGTCAGTGATATTCAGTGGCCAATTACAGTATTTTTTCAGTCCCCCTCTCCCTGGATCTTTATATGCACTTGTTTCTGCTGACTGGTGCATCTGGTTTAAAGCTTCAATTCTTTGGTGTTTGCTCTGCACTCTTTTTGTTTTCCTCTCCTATAATTCTTTTGCTTAGTAGCTTTCAAGCCTTTTGACTTCCCCTCTCCCCAGCTTCAGTTTTGTTATTTAGCTACTTTTCTGTTTTGTCCTTAGCTATTTTCTTTTCTCCTCAAAAATTTTGGGTCATCTTAACTGAAACTTGTACTTTCCACCATTTTTATACCGATTGTTTCCAAATATCCCTTTAGCTTCCATCTTTTCCCTGAGCAATAAACTCAAATACCCAATATTTGAGTTTTAGTTTTAGACAGTTTAGTATCTACAGAGCAAAAGCATCTAAAACTCATTATCTTTCCTCCATTGCCTCTTAACTCTCCACCCTTCTCCTGTATTGGAGGTTTTGTCTTAAATAGCCAGTCATTCAAGCAAGAGATTATGGAGCCATCCTAAAGTTTTTCTCATCCTTTACACTTAATTAGTTGCCAAGCTTGGTTGGTTCTGCCTCATTGAAATATCTTATTTCCTTATTTTCTCACCATCTTAAACCAGACCTTTATGTTCTTACTAAGACTATGGGATAACAGTCTGTTATTCCTGCTCCTGTTGTTAAAAATAAATACTGCTGCTAGAATGAATCCAGATGTTCAAATCGTAGGTTTATCAACAAAACTCATCTGCAAAACTATTTGCTATTGAGAATATTTTTTATTTTAATACAAGATTATTATTTTATTACAAAGACAGTAAATTTCTTTTAATTTTAATAGAGATGATTTGGGAAACTGAATTTCTATTCATTTTACAAGGAACAAATTTGCATTTGATTCTTTTTCACATAATCAAGCAATTATGCTGAAATAACTAACATTTCAATATTTTCCATAGTATTATTTCATTCGATTCTTAAGTAAAGAATTTGTTTATGTTTAAGTTATGTTAGTATTATTTATTTTAACTGTAAAGCATAATTAATGTGGTTTCCATGAAAAAACCAATATAATTCATTTAAGAAGGTTTCTTTGGTAGCATGAATAAATAAAATAATGAATTCTAGGAAAGTGAACCCAGGAAGGGGAATTTCTTTTTATGTTTCCTAAAAAAATAATTCTTATGGTGAAAAATAGTTGACAAAAATCTGCAGTTTTGTTTTCTTGTTTTTTTTTTCTTCTAGTAAAAAAAAAAAAAAAATCAGAGGAGTGCCAGCTATCCCAGGAAACCAATGAAATGTTTCTCTTTCAGATTTAGTGTTGGTATCCAGAACAGGCAAATCCTGACAGACGTCGATCAGCAATTGTCAGAGATTGAGGGAGGTGGGACAGGAAGTCACTGCTAATAAGTATGGGGTTTGGGACTTCCCTAGTGGTCCAGTGGCTAAGACTCCATGCTCCCAGTGCAGGGATCCTGGGTTCGATACCAGGTCAGGGAACTAGATCTTGTGTGGTGCTACTAAGAGTTCACATGCCACAACTAAGACTTGGCACAGTCAAATAAATATGGAAAAAAAAAAGCAAGTATAAGGTTTCTTTTAGGGGCAATGGAAATATTCTGAAATTAGTGTTGATGATTGCACCACTTTGTACATATACTAAGAAACATTCAAGTATGCAGTTTAAAATAGTGAACTTAATGGTATGTAAATTATATCTCAATTTAAAAAATTGGTTTTGGTATCAAAATAGTTACATTATGTAGAATTCGAAAAGCACCTTTGGCTTCTGCCAGATTGACAGTCCTTTCAGCAATGAAGAAGTGTTCCTGAGGGCTCACATCTGGGGCGCAAGTCACTGAGTGGGTTTAACAATTCTATATGGGAATAAGAGTGCTCATTTGTTTATATATATCAAAATATATATATGTACACACACATATATTTATACACACATATGAACACACACTTGTATTTAATGCTTTTAGTTTTTGATATAATGAAAGCTTTTTTTTTTTTTTTTCACTTTTTTGCCATTCTATGTGGCATATGGGATCTTAGTTCCCCGACCAGGGATTGAACTTGTGCCCCCTGCAGTAAAAGTGCAGAGTCTTAACCACTGGATGCCCAGAGAAATCCCTTTTTTCTGATATTCTTGACTCCAGCAAAGATACATTCAGTTTCTTCATTTATCAAGTTATGATATGCATCAGCGATGAAAAAATTAGAATTATGAGTTGTTAATAAAAATGTGTATAAGAGTGATTGAAATGTTAAGCTATTTATATCCTGCATGAAGTGGGTAACATTTAATGATTCTTCGGGAAATCCTCTAAAAGCTTAACCTCTGGGCGATGTTACAAAATGGCATAGCTGGTCATTTTGAAGAAATATCACTAGAGCAATCTTTAATGATGACTGTGTACTTTTTTATTGAGGTCTTGATTCCATAAAACATTTTTCTTTTTCCTTTCAAGTGACATTCTGTGAGAATTTATATAAAATTCTGTCATATAAAGGGACACATTAGGGGAGGTTAGTATTATTTTCTAAGTGAGTTCGTTACAAGCTTTTTTTTTTCTTTTAAGTCAGCTTCTATAGGACATTTAAAAATATATGTTAAGTTGGATAGAAGGGAATTACCTAGTGGTCCAGTGGTTAGGACTCTCAGCTTTCACTGACGAGGGCACAAGTTCAGTCCCTGGTTGAGGAACTAAGATTACACAAATGACATGGCCCAGGGGAGGAAAAAGGCAGAAGACCCGAATAAACACGAATAGACTGATTCTTCAGAAACACATTCACTGTGCATACAGATGGAGACTCCCATTCACATCAAGGAGAATTGCTCTGAAATACCGTGGCTCATTTTACCATCCAAGGTAGCATAGAAACACTTCAAAGGAATGATGTAAAACAATACTTTAGTATTAAGTAAATCTTTAGTCTTTTTTGTTTTTGCAAATTAAGGCATCTCATAGTTTACTAAAATTTATTTCCTAGCCTTCTTGATCACCTCTGACTTAAATCTAAACAGTGTTTCAAAATACAGAATTGTCTTTTCAGACTTGCTTAAAATCAACCCCAGTATATTTCCATATATATGAAATAAATATATATGTATATATAAATATACATATAAATAAATATATATATAAATGTTTGATGAATTAAACTATTAACTCTTGAGTTAGCAATTTGCTACTTACATTTAATGAGGCAGAAAGAACCTCATTGAAATTTTTCATTAAAAATTGAATCTGCTATACACACCCACAGTTCAAAAAAAGACAGGGGGAATTTGATATTGAAATAAAATATCTTCAGTATCCCTTAACACTTCTTTCTTTCAATTAAAAACATGTGCAAGTATATTTAGCTTTAATGTGAAACATTATAATATGCACTACACTTCAGTTACTTGACATACAGACTTCTAGCAGTTGTGCCTATTTAGACAAAGGCATAAAAACCTAGACATAAATAGAAGAGGATTTCAAAGAATAAGTAAAACATATTTTACAAATATTTACACTTTAATTATTTATTAATTCATGCACGTGTTTCTTTGTCACTTTTCTAAGTTAAATTGATTGCCAATGGCATGTCGGGTCTCAGGGACTCAGTAATAAGCAAATACAACATATAGAGAACTCATAGAACTCACCACAGGTTTTCAAAAGGAGCCTATTGACTTTGAATTTTTTTAAAAAAATTCATGTAATTGGTTTAACAACACGATTTCCCTTGGTGCTGGTTAGTTTTTCATAGGCTACAATGAATGGTAAATTAAATGTGGAGTATTAGAAGTGAACAAAATGCTAAAAATTGATGTATAAAAAGCCCAGTAACCTGGGGCCACTCAATATAGTGACAACATTCATTTGACCATTAATTATTAGAAATTTTAGAAAAATGTTTTTGTCATTCTGTTGCTTAAAAATATAAAGTTCTAATACACAAAGTATTATAAAACGTCACCATTGAATTGTTTATTTTTATCATTCACATCTCAAATTTTATTAAATTTTTCATTTTTTTTAAATTAAAAATTGTTTCTGGCTGTTCTGGCTGTTTGTTGTGGCGCTCGGCTTCTCTGGTTGTAGTGCTTGGGCTCCAGAGTTTGTGGGCTCAGTATTTGCCGCCTTCGGACTTCTCTAGTTATGGTGCACAGATCAGGATCTTAGTTCCTAAACCAGGAATCTAACTCTAGTTGCCTACATTGAAAGGCGGATTCTTAAACACTGAACCACCCGGGAAGTCCCTGAAATTTGTTGAAATTATCAGAGAATTTCCTTCTTATGTGCTTTGAAATGTCTCATGAATCCTTTAAATTTTTATATTCCTTTTGACTGTTTCTCAGTGCTGATTATATTTCTGTATTTAGATTAAAACCTATACAATACATTTTTATAATGTTCTAGTTTGTTTAACCATAAATTATATGTTGTTTTATAGATTATCATTTCTGTTTTTTCTCCATGAAATGTCTATTTTTTAAAAACATATATTGATAAAATAGTGTCAAAGTTAGTATATACGTTACTATTTATAGTAATATATACAAGTATATATGTTACGAGGCATCAACGGTTTAAATTGATGTCTCTGTGTGTAATTATTTTTATACATTTATATATATTTTTTATAAATATATTTTGTATTTTTATCTCCTCTCTAGATTCCTTAATATTGTGCTCAGAATCAAAATGACTCTCAATAAATGGCTATTTACCAAGTGCAAGTTAGTCAAGAGTAAGAGTTTTGAAAATGAAATAAATGTTCTACCAAAAGAAAGCTCCACATAAACGCTGAGTACAGAGGAAATCTCTGAATTGTGAGAATGTGACACAGCAGGTGGTTTTTACCTTTTGACCTTCAGTGATTCCAGTCACTGGAATTAACAGGTTGAGTTTTTGCTGAGCACAAAGCAATTTCTGTGGCAACATTTTACATAGGGCCAAAGAGCAAACTAAAAAGCAGAAAGTGACTTTGTGTGATGTTCTGAACAGCACAAAGGCATCATTGAATTGTTTCTCTTTGTACAGTGTAAGAAATGTTAGCTCCATTGTAACTCTTACCCCAGGCTTTCTAATTGTTTAGTCAGCAATGGAAGGTAGTTGGCACACTTTTCTAGTGCCTCTTTGCTTTATTTTAATAGATAATACTTGAGTATCTAACAACACTTGTAGCTCTGAATTACTGAAAATGTTATTTAAATTTTTGAAGATGCAGTGAAATAGGCTTCCCTGTATCCGTTGAGTATTAAAATTTTCAGTGTCCTAGTGAAGAGACATACATTTATTTAACTGTAATACCTCAACCTATAACTTTATATTTCATACTAGTTAATTTTTAATTCGGTGCTAGCTTTTGTGATCTATGAATAGTGAAAACTGGTGGAGGAGGAAAGATTCATACAAAAGGAATGACGGTAACATGCAGGAGGATGCAATTAAACATCTGATTTATGTGGAAGAGAAGTGAATGCATCACGAGCTCAAAGGAAAGGACCCCATACCAGGCAAGGAGTGGTCGTCGAGGTTTTCTAAGGAGTGGTGAAAACTGCGCTCGATCTTAATAGATGAACATAGTTGGATAGGCAGAGGGGAGAGAGAAGGAAAGAATGTGTCTAGGCACAGGAAGTGGAATTCATTTTGCACAAAGCCTTAAGAATTATCTGTCCAACACTCTTTAAGTTGAACAGGAGCTTCCTTTAGTTCTGTGGTCATTTTTGCAGTTTTTTTAGTTTAAAAATGACGCTGAAAGTCTGCATTCACGTGCAGTCGAAAAGTGCCAGTGACTTCTCTTTTGAAGTGCTACTTCCGTCCATCTTCTTTTCCAGTCGCCTGCTGCACCTGTAGTTGTGATTCTTTCTCCGGCTTGATTTACTCCAAGGGCTTCCTAACACACCTTGCTTCTAGTCCATCCCACCTCACATTTATCCTGCGTCTTGAAATGCGCATCCTATAAATGATCTTAAAATGACTCTCTTTGTCCTATCATCAACCGCAGCTTATAAAATTGTCTTAAAAGCCTAAGCTGTCATTTAAGGCTCTCAATATGCTGAACAAAACTGTGATTTTCCTATCACATCTCCCACCCTTATAGGCGTTATCTTCCTTTGGAAGGCTAATGTATATTTTTCTCTAAATATGTCAGACTCATTCCAGACCTGGTGATTTTTTTCATGCTATGAATGCATTCCTGAAATGTACTCTTATCTCTTCTTCATCATGCTAAATCATATCCAGTTTTGAAGGTACAAGTCTTTCTCTCCATGAACTCATCCAAGACTATGCCAATTTTAGTGAATCTTACTTCCCCGAAGTCCTACAATGCTATTAAAAAAAATTTTTTTTTTTTGGTTTATTTCTTTTGGTCGTGCTGTGTGATATGTGAGTTCTTAGTTCCCCAACCAGGGATCAAACCTCTACCCCCTGCATTGGAAATGCAGAGTCTTAACCACTGGACTGCCAGGGGATGACCTACAATGCTATTTAATTAACTCACATGGCATTTATACATATTATTCTGTCTTGTTAATTAACTTTTTAATATTTGCCTATCCTGTCTTTGTTTAATTTCCTCCAAGATAAGTACTGAATATCAATAATCATTTATATGAATATTAAGAAATGTCTAATTGAACTCTGTACATAGTAAGTACTTAATTAAATACTTCATGCATTAATTGAGTGGTAAATGAAATTAGCTCTTCTAAGAGGCCAAATTTGAGCACTTTCAAAATTTCTCTTTTTATGGTACATGAACAGGTAGAGAGATGTCAGTGTTTTCCAGATTTTGAGTTTCAGATTCACAGACTAAAATCCAAACCCTAAGTGTCACAACTATAGGAAGTGTCACGATCATCTGACCTTGTACACTGCAAATTTAGTCAGCCAGAAATGGGAGAAACAACTTTCATTTCTAGCGTTAATGACAAGCAAATAAAAATTTCCTTTTATTACTATGGACTTCCTATCTCCCACACCTTTTCATATGACCTCTGAGAATGGGAAAGGACTTTTTTTTTAAATTTGTTTATTTTGGGCTGTGTTGGTTTTTGTTGCTGTGCCGGCTTCTCCTGAGTCGTGGTGAGCAGGGGCTCTTCTCTAGTTGCGGTGTGTGGGCTTCTTATGGCAGTGACCTCACTGGTTGCTGAGCACAGGCTCAGGGCCCACAGGCTTCAGCAGTTGTGACATGTGAGCTCGATAGTTGTGGCTCCCGGGCTCCAGAGCACAGACTCAATAGCTGTGGCACATGGGCTTAGTTGCCCTGTGGCATGTGGGATCTTCCCGGATCAGTTGATGGAAACCCTGTCTCCTGCACTGGGCAGGTGGATGCTTTACCACTGAGCCACCAGGGAAACCCCAGAGCCTCTTAATGAAAGCACTATTTATTTTCTTTTTTGGGTAACAGAAATGCAGTAGCTTTGGTCTCCTTATTATCTGAAGTTGTTTCTATAATTGGGCTTCCCAGGTGGCTCAGTGGTAAAGGATCTGCCTGCCAGTGCAGGAGAAATAGGTTCGACCCCTGGGTCAGGGAGATCCCCTGGAGAAGGCAATGGCAGCCCACTGCAGTATTCTTGCCTGGGAAATCCCATGGGCAGAGGAGCCTGGCGGGCTACAGTCCATGGGGTCACGAAAGAGTTGGACACATTTTAGCGACTAAACAATAGAAACAGTTTTTGTAGTTACTTGATTTAGCTACTCATTCAGCGGTTACAGAGTACCTGTTATAGCACTTATTCCAGACCATCCCTCTGAACAGGGACCTGGACCACCAGGGAAGTCCCTTTTCCTTTCTTTTTAAGTGCTATCAATGTGTAATCCAATGTCGCAATACTTGAATGCTATAAGATATTAAAGACCGGGCCATATGAATATTACTATCTGCTTTAAGCAAAGTCCTGTCTCCAACCTATTGAACCAATTTGAAGTATTTAAATATGTGTACTGTATCTTCAAATAGATTATGCTGCTGCTGCTGCTAAGTCGCCTCAGTCATGTCCGACTCTGTGCGACCCCATAGACGGCAGCCCACCAGGCTCTCCCGTCCCTGGGATTCTCTAGGCAAGAACACTGGAATGGGTTGCCATTTCCTTCTCCAATGCAGGAAAGTGAAAAGTGAAAGTGAAGTTGCTCATTCGTGTCTGGCTCTGTGCGACCCCATGGACTGCAGTCCACCAGGCTCCTCCATCCATGGGTTTTCCAGACAAGAGTACTGGAGTGGGGTGCCATTGCCTTCTCCCCAAATAGATTATACTTTCCTTTATTCCAAATCATATTTTCACATCTCCGTGTTTGGGTCTATGTCAAGTCTGCCTTTCTCTTTCTATCTATCCAGCTTTTGTGAAATCTGCTGGGCCCAACTCAAGTTCTAGTGTTGTTGTAAAGTTTCTCCGGTGCTTTTAGTACATAGTACAATAAGAACTGCAGTAGAGCACATTTCCAAATGCTGTTTTGTTTTTTAATTATTTCATGGCTTTTTAAAAATCCAGCCAATTTGAAGGCTTTTTGTGGGAAGAGATGTTTTTTCCCTCTGACGTTTTAAAATTTTGTCTTTGTATAACATTGTGCTGTTTACAAAGAGGTCAATGCATATTTCGTTCATAACGAAGTGGAGTAGCTTGATATAACCAAACTAATGATCATGCTCTTCAGGCATGCTACAAGGCAAAGAAACAAAACAAGTACATAGGTGAAGATTGGAATGAATGTTTAATAATAACAATTATAATTAGTAGCAGGAATTCTTAATGGAAGATATTTATCTTTTTTCCCAGTGCAGTGGAAACCAAGGGTTTCGGAGAAAAGGGATATAAATTCATTGTTTTGCTTTGCTAAATTAAAGGAATCTGCCAAAGGCAGAGTTTCTAGGAAACCAATCTGGTTTTTAAATTCTTTGTGGGTGTGCTTAGTCGTTCAGTCGTGTATGACTCTTTGCGACCCCATAGACTGCAGCCTGCCAGGCTCCTCTGTCCATGGGGATCCCATGGAGTAGGGGGAATGCCATGCCCTCCTCCAGGGGATCTTCCCAACCCAGGGATCGAACCCAGGTCTCCTGCATTGTTGGTGGAGTCTTTACTGTCTGAGCCATATTTAGGTATTATTTTTTTGCTTTAATAAACATCTGCTATCTCATGATGAGATATTCCTTTAATTATCTGGCTTCAGTATGGAAATATACAGAAAGCATTAGGTTAAATGCTCCAGCCCTTTTGCTGCATTACTGATCAATATTATCAACAGCATGTACCCATAGTGGAAATTGCCAAAAAGAAAGCTGCCAGGGCACATACCCGGACTTACCTGCCGTGAGTAAGGTAGTATGCAGTATTACCCAATTCTGCCAGATATAACAAATTTGAAATTAATTCAACAAGCTGTATAGAAAATTCAAGTGGGGCTATTTAAAACAAAAACACTGGGCCAAAACATGGTTTTCTTTACATAGCTCGTTTGTGAATGTTGGAAGACAATTTAAAGATATTTATTATTTGTGTTTTCTTTATTTCCTTTTCCATTTTTACTTTCTTCAACAACAAAATATGTTAATAAGAAAGATGAAATGTTTTACTGGATTTTTAGAAATATAAGCCACTTATTCTCATCAAGTAATTAAAATATCTTATTTAAGGAGATAGTTTAATGATTTCAGGCAATAAAAATACTGGGTCTGTACTAGTTATAAATATGTGATATATATGCTAAATAATGTACATTGTCTTCAGAGTCTGCACACGCCCTGTCTGCAAACCTTGGAGCAGGCTTCCAGCTTGCAATTATTTTACAGCATCTTAATTAGTATGATCTGTTGAAAACCCTAGTCTCAGTTAATATTTATACAGATGTCTATGCTTAGCAGCCGCCCAGTTATAAACAAGCGTAAATGAACCTTTGGTAAACATATGTAATATGGTCATTCATTTTGCATGCACTCAAACTATTTTGCAGCATCACTACCTGCATTATTTATCTCTCTCTCCTATGCCTTGCTGATGTGCAGTGAGCTCAGAGTCAACTGTTTACAGGCTAAATCCCTTAATATATGCTCTTATAATGGGGTGAAATAAGACGGACAAGGTATTGCTAGGCAGTAACTGGTGATAAGCTTTGAGGATGGCATTTTTTGGAAGAGCATTTTTAATGCTGATCATCCACTCTTAACTATGTGCATCATTTGTGGCATTGATTCAGTTCTGAGGATAAACTTGTTTCCGAGAAAAATTCACATTTGAAATTTGGTGGAGTATGCCTATATGGGCGCCAGAGAGAAAGTCTCTGTATCCAAACGAATGTTTCTGCTTAGCAGTCCATATCCAACCTGAGGCTCTGCCATAGCTGAACCACTTCAGTGAGGTTACGGATAGCCAGCAGCTGCTCTGGTTCTGGGTCTAGAATTTTTTTCTTGGTCATCAGAGCTTCATCTTGGTTCTGCCTTTAACAGAATCATTGTAAAACTACAGTGTCTTTTGGTTAGAAATTTGTTCTCATTCTCTGCTGAAATAAATAAATTCTGTAATATGTGTTTGTGTGCACATGGGTATCTACATGTACATAGCTTCATTCATTTTGAAATCTGAAACTGTTAGTGCTCACCTCAATATGAAAGGCTGTGTGTATGTGTGTTTGCTAATGGCAATACTTTTTTTTTTTTTTAGAAATAATCTGCTCTGGTTCAGTTGAATGCATTTCTTTGCTTTTTGTAGGGACTTTTTCCCCTTCTCCTCTCTCAGTGGGCTCTTTCACCCCATCACAGAAATTTGGAAAAGTAGAAATGTAGCAAAGGTGCAGAGGAGATAAGAGCAGTATCAGCAGGGGCTATTAGCAATAAAATACTGAAAAACAACTGTTCAAAGTATTCTGCATGTAATTATAACTTGATGTAGAAGTTATACAATGCAATAGAATATAGACCCTAACAGGAGATGCTTTCCAGCATTGTGTTTGTGTGTCTGTGTGTGCAGTTGTCTTCTAGGGGTCATTTGTTAACATTTGAATTAGTATTTTACATTTTCCCTTAAAGTCATATCCAACTATGGAAATTTGAATAATGCCTTTTTTTCTCCTTTAATAGTCCCTCTGTCCATTCTGTGGTCTTTTATCCTGGCTTTTAAATACAAAAAACTGTCATAGAATGTATCATCCTTGTATCTTAGAATCTGAGATTTCTGAATTCATATGATTTTGTAATAGTATACAAACTGTGAAAGGAATAATTCACTATATATATTTTATCTCTGTGTTTATGGTGGAACAAAAATAGACTATTCTGCGGACTGTTCCTCCCCTGCCACCAAGATACAGGGAAGAAATGACCTTAAAAAACTCTAGAAATTATTTTACAGTGTCTATGAACTTTTGAAAACAAATTCAATGGCTTATATTTCTTGGCATTTTCTTTAGCACAAAGCATAGTGCCTTGCTCGAAAATAGTCTTTGTAGTATGAATAAATATATGATTGGGTGGAGAGGTGAATGAATTATGCCTCTGAATCTTCGGAAAAGGGAGTCTTACAGCCTGTGAACAAATGGGATGGTAGTAGTTTTCTTAGGGCCAGCTACTTTAGTCAATGCAGTGGTCAATTCATTTTGTCCACTCATGTCCTAGATTAATATTTCCTAATTAGTGGTAATTCTTTGTTCTCCACTGAGTGAATTCCTATTTTAACTTTTCTTGCCCTTATTGTGTAATAAATGTCTCCAATGACACTCAGTTGCTCTTTGCCTAGAATTTGAGTGCAGAAACAAATTATATGCTTAAAATGGATTAGAATATTTCACACATTGGACTTGGATGAATACCCTGCTAGGAGCAGACGGCTGTAATTAGAATGTGCTCCTATGGCAGGGAATTTGATTAGAGATGGGAAAGTTATAAATTCTTCATGGGAAGAAATTATCTGATAAAATTAAAAATTACCTTTATTTCATGGATATTCTTTCTACTTCTTACCCACAAAGTTGCTAATGCTAAACTGTGTGATACAAAGGTACCTTAATAAACATGTAAAAATGAAACTGGCTAGCAGAAAATAAATTTAAAATATAAAAACCTTAGATCCCAAAGTAAAGACAATGGTTAAAGATAGTGCTCAGAAGCAGCGATTTCTTCTGCAGTTGCGTTCCATATAATCTTTTTTATGGTGTGCACACACATATATAAGAACAACACCTATTTTTTTAAAGTTCCGTTAAAAATTATGTGGTTAGGAACAACATAGAATAGGAGCAGTACTGGGGATTATTGAAAAACCTGGTAATGGGACGTTATTTAAATATATTTTTGCCTATAAGAGAAAAACACACCATACCTACAAAAGACAAAGAGATGTATTCCCTTTTAAAGTTGTATATTCTTTCCATGCTAGTCCCTTTATGCTTCTGATCCTTTGCCAGATTCAACTGTAGTTTCCTTTCCAGCCAAGTTGAGCTTTCATTTGTAATGAAGAATTCAAGAGTTAGAAAAATTGTCCAGAATTTTCATATCATGTCTTCCCATGCAATTGAAGGGATTACAGGTGGTGAAAGTGTCTCTATTACTTAAATAGATGCCTGGGACATTTAAAGCAGATCAGAAAATCCTTTAAGAACACTGGCACTTCAAGAATTTGGAGGGGAAAAAAAAAGACACTCTGGAATTGAAGAATCCCGCTTTTCATAAAGGACTATAGAGAATTTGACACCTTTTAGGAGCCAATAAGTAATGAATATTATAAACATTCAGTATGATTAAAGACTCCATAGTCATTTTAAGATATTATAAGAAAAAATACCTGTCAACCTTTAGTTTCAAATTGTAGAATCCTGACTCTTAATAGCTAATCCAGTGGTGGGAGTAGAAAAGAGATATGAGGTGCTGGGGGGAGGTGTTCACTGAAGTCTGTGCCAGGCAACTGCTGTCTTTATTACCTGGCGTACTGCTAGCTGCTACCCCTTGACCACCTACTGTCCAAGTGACACCGATTCCCTTCTCTTCCCTTTTATTTTCCTATTGCCTTTCATTAGAAAATTAGCTCTAGGACAGTGGTTCTCAGTGGGGTATTTCCTCCCATCCCAGGGGCTTTTGGTGAATGTCTGGAGAGATTTTTGGCTTTCAGACTGTATGGGTGTTTGTGTGAGTGCTACTGGCATCTAGTGGTAGAGGCCAAAGATTCTTCTCAACATTCTCCAGTGTACAGGACAGCCCCCAAAGACAATTATCTCTCTGACCCATGATGTCAGTAGTACTGATGGTTGGATAAAAACTTCTCTAGGCAGAAAAAGCAAAGAATCATAATCCTATCACGTTGTAGAAATGCTCCTGCCAGGAGCATTTTTATGTTTGTTACATGTTGAGTTCCTCCTGAAGCAGACACTAAGATGGAAATGAGCCAACAGAGTATTTTTTAGGGAATAATTTAGGGATTAGCACCTGTGGAAGGATACCTTCCTTCCTTTCTTACCCAGAAAGCATATTGGGAGAAAAAGTTGAGCTGAAATGAAGTTCAATGAGGGCATCAACCAAATCCACCAAGACCTAGGAAGTCGGGGTGAACTGTCCGGGCTCCAAGTGCTGAGCAGGCCAGTTCTCAGTACCCACCCTGCTGTTTAGTCGTGAGACATGGGCTCTCCTGGGTGGAGCCACGGTTTGAGTGAAGCAGCGTTCTTTGAAACATCCCCCAGAGAGACTTAACAGCCGAGGGCCATCTTTCCAACAGCACTTCCAGCCACTGGGGAAGTAGGGACTTCCAGAAATGGGAATTCAGGTGGAGAGGTGCTGATTTTCTACAAAGCTGAATAGTGAAGCTTGTACCCTGTACTGCTCTAGAGAGAGATGATCTTTGTATAGTTAAGAGCCTGAATCTAAGGTTCAGTGTTTTGATCTTTTGAGATAGTCAAGGTATTTCAAATGCCATTATACTTTTAAGTAATGTGATCATATGCAAAGAGCAACACTTGTTTTGAAGAATATAGGTATGTCAAAATGAAAGTGATAATTAAGAAGCAGAATAGAAAGACACAAGGCAAAGAAAATGAAAAATTATTTTCTACCGTATGTAAAACTGTGGTAGATATTTTGAAGAATAACTTTTGCAGTTTATTTCCAGTATTATTAATTCAGTTCAGTTCAGTTGAGTTGCTCAGTCCTGTCTGACTCTTTGTGAACCCATGAATTGCAGCATGCCAGGCCTCCCTGTCCATCACCAACTCCTGGAGTTCACTCAAACTCACGGCCATTGAGTCAGTGATTTTAAGTACTAATGTCACCATATTTTAAACTTAAGTCACTAATTAAATCACATATGATGTCAAAGATACCAACACTGCTTTCTGGAAGCAAATATTATCTATTCATAATAAAACTTTAGCTATTGATGTATTGCTAATATAAACACTAAACATATGTTGGGAAAGACTTCATTAACAAGGGAAATATATAAAATAATGCAATAAAACAATACAGTATAATTCAGTTAAATATTTACTGAAAAGCTAAAATGCTCAGGGTAACAGTAAATATATCTTAGTAAGAAAGATATTGTTTTTGGTAGAGGAATATTCATAACAAAGCAGCATCATGAAAGGGATGCTTAAAAATAAAAAATATGATACATCAAGGGCTTCCTTGGTGGTTCAGATGCTAAAGAATCTGCCTGCAATGCAGGAGACCTTAGTTCGATTCCTGGATTGGGAAGATCCTCTGGAGAAGGATATGGCTCCCCACTCCAGTATTCCTGCCTGGAGAATTCCATGGACAGAAGAATTTGGCAGGCTAAAATCTGTGGAGTTACAAAGAATCGGAAATGACTGAGCAACTAACACACACATGATACACCCCAGAACAATATGAGTCTTGTCTCTGAAGATTTAGAAAGAAGGCTCACTGTTATGTTGAATTAAGGTGATCAGAGAGAATGCAAGTATAGACAGAATTTTGACGTATAAAAATGAATGATATATGAGGTTATCTCAGGCAGAAGAAAAAGCATAAGCATTTTATTTAAACAAAGATATGTATTTTAGAGAATAATATTGGCTTTATAGAGAGTTGTTGTCTTTTTCACTTGACCTATCTATTTAATAAAATGAAAACTCCAGAATAGATAGTTTGACAGTTTTAAATATCTGCTATAAAAAAGCAGTATTTCTTTGGGTTAAAAACCTTTTTCTCCATCTTTATAAGGCAGTACTTCAATGAGTATGTAAATGTTTTTGATTAGATATGGAACATCCACTGGGGAAGATTCATGAGACGTTAACTTTTTGTTAGCAAGTATATACCTATCAGAACTAGGCTCAGACATTTTCAGGATGAACCAGATCAGAATAAGTTATAGTCAAAAACCCAGGAAGATACCAAAAGGATCAGGAGAATTGCAGATGTTACGGTATTGGAATGAGACTTGCAATTGGTTATTCAGGAAGTCAGTACAAACAGATATGTTCCAAAGGCAGTTATGCTTCAGTTAAAAAAACTGAAGGAGAGAGATGTGTTCTAAACATTAATCTGAAAAGCAGTTATCAGTTTACGAGGTAAATATAGATGTGGTACAAACATTACTGGCGAAAGATACAGACCAAGTTTAAATTCCAGAGTAGCAATCTAACCTGCTGTTGAAACCAGTAGATGAAGATATAGCAGCGGGAAGTCAGTAAGTGTATACCAGGAGTGTTCATATTGAGAACTCTGTCCTTCACAAATCAATAAATAGAAACTTTGGTTGGTAGGGATGAAGGAAGTATGTATAGGAAATAAGGGCCAACTTAGCAGGAAAGTAGGTCCCCTGGTGGCTCAGAGGTTAAAGCATCTGCCTGCAATGGGGGAGATCCGGCTTCGATCCCTGGAACAGGAAGATCCCCTGGAGAAGGAAATGGCAACCCTCTCCAGTATTCTTGCCTGGAGAATCCCATGGACGGAGGAGCCTGGTAGGCTACAGTCCACGGGGTCGCAAAGAGTCGGACATGACTGAGCGACTTCACTTCTTCATTCAGATATACAGAAGAAGCTTAGAACATAATACTCAAGGAACCAAGCTATCCAGCAAAAGAGAAACAAACAAAAACCAAGAGGGGGCTGGAGAGAGAGAGAAAGTGGGAGAACAAAGTGGTTTACGAGCAGAATGAGGTTCCAGGCATCTCATCTGATTTCAGGCTGAAACAGCAGATAGTGAATGAGTGATCTAGAAAAGCATTGTGGCAGTTAGGCTCTGAGAGTCCGGTCTCTTCCTTCTGTTGTTCATGTCCTGCTGTGATCCTCTTCTCCTAAATGTGGGTGGGAACACGTGACTTGTTTCTAACCATAAAATGCAGCAAAGGTGGTCAAATATCACTCCATGTGATTTTGACTTCAGTCTTGCTGTCATACTCTCTCTCTGGCGCTCTCCCTTGCTGGCCCTGATAAAGTAAGCTGCCTTATGAAGAGACCCATGTGGCGAGAAACCAAGAGTCAGCAAGAACTGTAGCTTCTCAGTTTGACAGCCTCCAAGGAACTGAATCCTTCCAAGACCTATGTACACTTAGAAGTGGTAAAGCTTGAGATGAGATGCCAACCCTGATGGGCAGTGCAATTGCAGCCTTGTAAAAAACACTGAAGCAGAGGACAGAGCTAACTGGTGTCCAGATTCCTTACCATAGAAACAGAGGGGTAATAAATGGGTGTTTTTCTGAGCCTAAGTCATGGTAATACATTCAGTTCAGTTCAGTCACTCAGTTGTGTCCAACTCTTTGCCACCCTATGAACTGCAGCACACCAAGCTTCCCTGTCCATCACCAGCTCCTGGAGCTTGCTCAAACTCATGTCCGTCGAATTGGTGGTGCCATCCATGCATCCCATCCTCTGTCATCCCCTTCGCCTCCTGCCTTCAATCTTTCCCAGCGTCAGGAGTATCTTTTCCACTGAGTCAGTTCTTCACATCAGGTGGCCACATGAGCTTCAGCCTCAGTCCTTCCAATGAATATTCAGGACTGATTTCCTTTTGGATTGACTGGTTTGATCTCCTTGCAGTCCAGGGGACTCTCAAGAGTCTTTTTCAACACCACAGTTCAAAAGCATCAGTTTTTTGGTGTTCAGCTTTCTTTATGGTCCAACTCTCATTTCCATACATGACTATTGAAAAAACCATAGCTTTGACTAGACGGAACTTTGTTGGCAAAGTAATGTCTCTACTTTTTAATATGCTGTCTAGTTTTGTCATAGCTTTTCTTCCAAGGTGCAAGTGTCTTTTAATTTCATGGCTGCAGTCACCATCTGCACTGATTTTGGAGCCCAAGAAAATAGTCTGTCACTGTTTCCATTGTTTCCCCATCAATTTGCCATGAAACAATGGGACCGGATGCCACGATCTTCATTTTTTGATTGTTGAGTTTTAAGCCAGCTTTTTCACTCTCACTCTTTCACTTTCATCAAGAGGCTCTGTAGTTCTTCCTCTTCACTTTCTGCCATAAGGGTGTTGTCATCTGCATATCTGAGATTATTGATATTTCTGTTGGCAATCTTGATTTCAGCTTGTGCGTTATCCAGCCCGGCATTTCGCATGATGTACTCTGCGTATAAGTTAAATAAGCAGGGTGACAGTATACAGTCTTGACGTACTCCTTTCCCTATTTGGAACCAGTCCATTTTTTCATGTCCGGTTCTAACTGTTGCCTCCTGACCTGCATACAGGATTTTCAAGAGGCAGGTCAGGTGGTCTGGTATTCCCATCTCTTTCAGAATTTTCTGCAGTTTATTGTGATCCGCACAATCAGAGGCTTTGGCATAGTCAATCGAACAGAAATAGATGTTTTTCTGGAACTCTCTTGCTTTTTCCATGATCCAGCGGATGTTGGCAGTTTGATCTCTGGTTCCTCTGCCTTTTTAAAATTCAACTTGAACATCTGGAATTTCATGGTTCATGTACTGATGAAACCTTGCTTGCAGAAGTTTGAGCATTGCTTTGCTAACGTGTGAGCTGAATGCAATTGTGCAGTCATTTGAGCATTCTCTGGCATTGCCCTCTTTGGGATTGGAATGAAAACTGACTTTTTCTAGTCCTGTGACCACTGCTGAGTTTTCCAAATTTGCTGACATATTGAGTGCAGCACTTTCACAGCATCATCTTTTAGGATTTGAAATAACTCAGCTGGAATTCCATCACCTCCACTAGAGCTTTGTTTGTAGTGATGCTTCCTAAGGCCCACTTGACTTCGAATTCCAGAATGTCTTGGTGTGATTATCTGGGTCATAAAGATATTTTTTGTATAGTTCTTCTGTGTATTCTTGCCACCTGTTCTTAATATCTTCTGCTTCTGTTAGGTCCATACCATTTCTGTCCTTTATTGTTCCCATCTTTGCATGAAATATTCCCTTGGTATCTCTGATTTTCTTGAAGAGATCACTAGTCTTTCCCATTCTGTTGTTTCCTCTGTTTCATTGCATTGATCACTGAGGAAGGCTTTCTTATTTCTCCTTGCTGTTTTTTGGAACGCTGCATTCAAATGGGTATATCTTTCCTTTTCTCCTTTGCCTTTCGCTTCTCTTCTTTTCTCAGCTATTGTAAGGTCTTCTGAGACAACCATTTTGCCTTTTTGCATTTCTTTTTCTTGTGGATGATCTTGATCACTGCCTCCTGTACAATATCATGGACCTCTGTCCATGACACTGTCCATCAGATCTGAAGCCTTGAATCTATTTGTCACTTCCCTTTGCCTTTTCTATGTTAGGCAGCAGTAGATAACTAACAGACACTGAGTTGGTGATGAGCCTTAGTGAATATTGTGTTGAATGGCTTCAGAAGCAAACAGGAACTGAGGACAAGGTCATCTATATATAGGATCAGTCACTGTCAGCAGTACAGGGACAGGACAGGACAATTTTCTACAACCTCCTCTCCTTTTCTTGCAGGAGTGATACCATTTTGCTGTATGGACTTTCTGGTTGCAAGGCTGTAAACCAGTGAATGGGCAATGTACAAAGATCTACATCTTTTTTAAACAAATATCATGTCCAGTTTCACTGCTGTTGCATAGAAACAGAGTTTTGGGTAAAATCCAGTTTTGCAGAATCCAGTGTTAATAAGTGAAAGAGAATTTCAGTAATGTTCAAAAATATGTTCAGTGTTGTTAGTGAATTTAAAAATAAGCTTTTTGTGTGATGTTTTCAAGTCCTCAAATTCTTGATTCCAGTTTTCTTTTTCCTCCTCTAATCTTTAATGGAATCAACAATTTTTCATTTAGACCCTTAGAAGGGCAATGTGAAAAGTCTTGATCCCCAAAGGATCTTATATTCTAATAGCTTACTAAAGTGAAAGAAGTAAAATGCACTTTTTTTTTTTCCTGTGAAACAACACTATATTTTAGGAAATGAGCAGAAATTAAGGGTTTATTTGATACAGGCATGAGTGATCAAATCTGAATTAGGTTTCTTGTTCTACCACTGATTCATTTTGTAACCTTGGTAAACTTCTCAGCCTTGTGTGTGTGTGTGTGTGTGTGTGTGTGTGTGTGTGTGTGAGTGTTTTCTATGACCCTTTTAGAAACGAAACACTATATAAAGCTGAAAGATTTTTGAAGATCTTTTCAGTATATTATGCTGTGTTTGACTACTTATTTGCGAAAGTTCGATCATAAGTTCTAAGGTGAGAGCAATGACAACCATATATATCATATTAGTTCCTTGTTATAGAACTTTTTTATATTTTTCTGTTTTAGTAACTGGAATTCCCTGGTAGCTCAGCTAGTAAAGAATCCTCCTGCAATGCAGGAGACCCTAGTTTGATTCCTGGGTCGGGAAGATCCACTGGAGAAAGGATAGGCCCCACTCCAGTATTCTAGGTGTCCTAGATTTAAAGGTAATTTATTTTGTATAAAATTTAGTCACAGGAACGGAACATCTCTTAAATAGGTAATTAAATTCATGCAATGTAGAATTGTGAATATTTAGAAATATCTAATATTAATAGATTTTTCTTGTTTTATCTATTTTTATAAAAATCTTTCAGTTGAAACATTGTGTCCTAATTACTTTAGTATGTTTGTAAATTTTTGCTGTATTAGAGCTTGCTCTTGTTTATATCAAGGACACGTATTTTGTCGTATTGGAACATTTTTATATGGTTAGAGAAGAGGAAAAAGAAAATGAAACTGGAAAACCTAAATTAAAAATTGCTACTAAATCAAATCAGAAGTCATTTTTCACATAAACTAAAAGGCCTTTCCTCTGCAAAATAAACAAAATCTGATAAGAAATCTATAGTGACAAATAGCTTCTTTTCAAAGTATAGTACAATTGGCATTCAGTGTTTTTGGAAGTTGGTTGTAAACAACTTTAAGTAAAGCAATCCTATGACTTGGTTTTTGGTAAAGACTTTTATGAAGCATTGCAGAGAAAAATTCTTGTAGACTAATAACTGGAGAAGCACAATTTTGAGATAATGTTTTCCTTAGAAGTCAAGCTTAACATATATGCCTTCAAGAAGAGGTCTTTTTATTCAAAATGAACCAAGCCTGAAAAAGATGTAATTATTAGTTGATATTTTATTTGCATGGAGTGCACCAGGCAGCCAGAGTGCAGATATATCCTAGAAACGATTCTCCGCTGATCTGAAAAATAGCCAGGGATGCCGATGACTGTGCTAACTCCAGACTCCCAGCACATTTCCATTAGTCAGAGTTTTATAGATGGTGATCTGGTGAATCTGTTAAGTGCTTCTGCAGTACAGAATTCAGGGCAGTGGAGATGAACATTGAAACCCTTCCTGCTCTCCTGTCATGTACAGGTTACAGCTCCAACTCAGACTCCTAAAAAGGACCTGGCAATACAGATGCTTCTGTGGGACCAGGTCGGACCTGCATCATCTTCTGGCCTATGTGGATTATATTTATAATTTTCTTTATTGTTTTTCTTTTAAAAAAAGTTTCTGGCCTTCTCTATTGTTATTATCTGCTCTGTTGAGCCATTTATTCTCTTGTTTGTCTAGATCATGACTTCTCTAGAATTAAAGGATGTCAGTCACTTGGAGATCTTGTTAAACCGATAGATTCTAGTTCAGTAGGTTTGGAGTGGGGCCTGAAGTTCTGTTTCTTTCATGCTTTTAAGCACTGCTGCTGCTGCTCTGTCGCTAGCCAGTCTGAGCCTCGGCTACCCTGTCTGCTTCTTAAATGCTTTCCCATAACATCCTAAAGTGTTTCTCATGGTAGATTTCCCTGAAGCATTCTCGTGACTGCTACACGTGACTGCCCTTTTCTTCCTGATAGTGGGATCCTCTACCTTGACTTCTCAAGTTGTAGCTCTCCTGCCTGCCACTCTCTTTGTTACTGTTTTCATGTAAGTATTCTTCCCTACGGGCTTCCCTGTGGCTCAGATGTTAAAAAATCTGCCTGCAATGCTGGAGACCTAGGTTCAATCCCTGGGGCAGGAAGATCCCCTGGAGATAGGAACGGCAACCCACTCCAGTATTCTTGTCTGGAGAATTCCGTGGACAGAGGAGCCTGGCGGACTACAGACCATGGGGTCTCAAAGAGTCAGACATATCTGAGCGACTCACTTTCACGTTCACTGCATTCATTCCTCCACGCTGTAATTTAGTTTTGCTTGCTTTCTTGAACTTTTAAATGAATGGTATTAATGAAATACAATCACAGGATGGCATCTTATGTGCCTGGCTTCTCTGCTCAGAATTATCCTTTGTGAGATTTATCTGTATTATTGTATACATTTGTTTTCTTTGCTGGATAGTATTCCACTGTAAGGATTATCACTATGTCTTTTTGGACTTTTGATGGGTGTTTGGGTTGTCTTTAGCGCCTACCAATAATGTTGCAATACACATTCTAGTTCATATACTAGAATACCATTTTAGTTTGGTATTTACCTAGGAGTGAAGTATTTGATCTATAAGGTATGAGGATTATATATATATCTATTGCAACTTTATATAGTATTAAGCTGTTTTTCAAAGTGATTAAATCATTTTATTGACACAACTTCTGGGTATAAGAGTTCCTTTTGCTGTATAATCTTATCAACACTTGCTATTGTCTATTTTTAATTTTAGAAAGTCAGGTTATATAAATGGCATCTGCTGTGGTTTTAATTAGCTTATTACTGAAGTTAAGCACTTAAAAATATGCTTATTGGTTAGTTATAAAATCCTCTTCTGTAAGACTTTGTTCATGTTTTCTATCAGTGTGCAGTCATTATCTTTCTGCTTTGTAAATGCTATCTTGCGTGTATGTGTTGTAAATATTTTCTCCCACCTGTGGCTGACTGTCTTACTGTATTTCTCTGGATACAGAAAAAATTCTTAAGTTAACACAGTTGAACTGAGCAATATTTAATTTTAAAATTCATTTTTTGGGGTCATATTTAGGTAATCTTCTCCTATTCTAAAATTCTGTAGTGTTCTTGCCTGGAGAATCGCAGGGATGGTGGAGCCTGATGGGCTACTGTCTATGGGGTCGCACAGAGTCGGACACGACTGAAGCGACTTAGCAGCAGCAGCAGGAATAATTTAGGAGAAGGCAGTGGCACCCCACTCCAGTACTCTTGCCTGGAAAATCCCATGGATGGAGGAGCCTGGTGGGCTGCAGTCCATGGGGTCGCTAAGAGTCTGATATGACTGAGCGACTTCACTTTCACTTTTCACTTTCATGCATTGGAGAAGGAAATGGCAACCCATTCCAGTGTTCTTGCCTGGAGAATCCCAGGGACAGGGGAGCCTGGTGGCTACCGTCTCTGGGGTAGCACAGAGTTGGACACAACTGAAGCGACTTAGCAGCAGCAGCAGCAGTAGCCTTCTGTTATCTTCTAGAGGGTTCATAAATTTGTTTCATTTAAAGCTTTTACTATACTTGAAATTATTGTGTATTTATGAAGCAGGAGTGAAGCTTAAAATACTTTTCCATACAGATATCCAGTTGACCCAGTACCATTTATTGAAAAGACCGTTTTTTCCCATACTGCCTGGTTTTGTCATACACTAAGTGTACGTATAAACATGAGACTGTCTATGGACTTTCTACTGGACTTAATTGATCTCTCTTTAAAAATCCTAGTGCCAGTATAATAACACACTGTATTCATTATAGCTTTCTTTTGAGTCTTGATATTGGGTAGAGTAAGTTCTCCCATCTCATTTGTATTCAGGAGTGCCTTGACTGTTCTTGTCCTTTTGCATTCATGTATAAATTATCTGTAACTTTATCTGTACCTTAACTTTATCATGTATAAAGTATCTGTCAATTAAAAAATAGCTGGGATATTTGTTAGAGTTCATTCAATCTGTAGATAAATTTGAAAGAAATGACATCTATACTACATGAATCTTTCAATCTATAAATATGTTGTATCAGTTCAGTTCAGTTGCTCAGTCATGTCTGTCTCTTTGTGACCCCATGAATCGCAGCACGCCAGGCCTCCCTGTCCATCACCAACTCCCAGAGTTCACTCAAACTCACGTCCATCAAGTCAGTGATGCCATCCAGCCATCTCATCCTCTGTCATCCCCTTTTCCTCCTGCCCCCAATCCCTCCCAGCATCAGAGTCTTTTCCAGTGAGTCAACTCTGCGCATGGGGTGGCCAAAGTACTGGAGTTTCAGCTTCAGCATCATTCCCTCTGAAGAAATCCCAGGGCTGATCTCGCTCAGACGTGCAAGTGAATAAGTCGTATACCTCTGTTTATTTAGGCTTCTTTACCTTGTTTCAGTAACATTTTAGTATTCATGTAGAAGTTCTAGGTGTAAATTGTTAAATTTATTCCTAACTTTTATTCTTCCATAAATAGAATTTTAACTTCTCTTGTCTTAGAATTTGTTTTTTTTTATCAGTTATTTTGTTATAATGTTTTAAAATTATAAATATAAATGGTATTTTTTTAACAATTAAATTTTCTTTGTTGTTAATATAATTTGGATCTACTTATATTGCAATGTTTGCTGGTTATTGCTTTTAATTTTTCAGATATAAAGCAAGCTTAGATGGGTATTTTTTGAAGAGGTAGCTCAAAGCCTATCATAACATCATTTAAGCGTATTGTTCCATGTTTAAGTCACCTGTTCCTACTTATCTACGTTTGTACAGTTGTAGTGAAAGTTCATATTTTCTACAAGCCCTGTTCTTGGGCATCTGCAGTGAAATATAAGACATTTGATCCATAGCTGGCTCCTTCTCAAAGAGGTAAAGGTTAGTAATGCCAATAAAAACTTTCATACTCCTCTTGACGGATTCCTGCATCAGGTGATTGGACATATAGCAATAACAAATTCGGGTATAAACACATCAGTATATTCTATGATTCCACACTAAAATATGGACCTAGAAGACCAATATGTGTAGATTTAAAGAGAAATATGTCATGATTTAAGAGAAATTGTAGGAGAATAAACATAATAAAATAGAAAATCTTAATTATGTACCTCAATGACTTTTTATAAACTAATTATATTTTATAATAAAATGTATTAAATATATTTTGTATATCCATGTAACCCCAGCACATATTAAAATAAATTTACAAGACTACAGAAGTTTATCTTTTGCCTTTTCACCAATTGCATCCTCTAGAGAAAATTACTATTCTGAATGCTGTGTCTGATATATGATACTTGGGTAAAATATATTGTCATTTTTAATGCATTGCTGCATTTGGTTTAAAATATTTTGTTTAGAGTTCTTAAAATTTATGTTCTAGCTGGTGAAAAATTTCTTTTGCTGTCCTTTTTTATCTTGTTAAATATTTTTCAGTTTATTGAGACATATTTGACAAATGCAATTGTTTTAATAATATATTTGCATGATGATTTTATATACCTGTGCATTGTGAAAAGATCCCCACGACTGAGTTAATAAATTTCTCACAGCACATATGTATCCTTATTTTTTGTTTTACTGTTCCTCTGAAAATTTTGTATAAAATAGAAATTATTTACATCTCCACAGACTAAATTTATTTATTATATTATTCAGATTTTTTTCTTGGATCCAATTTAACATATTTTCTAGAAAATTACTCAGTTCAATTTTGAAATACTCATTTAAAGTTTTAAAAGAATCCCATTGTGGGTTTTAAAATTTTAAAAGAATTTCTCATATTATGTATTCTGTCCCTTCTTCTTTGGTTTTCTCAGCTCTCTTAGAATGCTGTATAACCATATTCCATATTTTCTGTTTCTCTGTAGAACACTGACATACTCTTTCACAATTTTAATTGCAGGGTAGCCAAATCCAGTCCAGTGGAAGCTGCACATTTTCACTGCCTAAGGGAATGCATAGCAGTATGAAAGGAAAGCAGTGTACCACACAGCTTCCCTGATACAGTGTTACTTTGGGTAATTGTTGTACCAGAGTCATTATGTCAAGTTCACAGTAAATGTTAACAAAATTTCCGGCTGACTCTAATAAGAAAAATGAAAATTCTAGTACAGTTAATGGAAAGATTAAGAAGACTAAGGAAAAAAAGAAGCATTTCAGACAGTAAGCAAGTGGTGACGGTGGAGTGACTGCTCAATTATACACACAAAATGGAAAAGAAAAAAAGAAATGAGAGTGATGAAATATGGTCAGTGTTACAGTTCTCGAGGTGGACCATTTTAACAGACAATCAAGTCCAGAAAGAAGGGAGGAAGGCGGCTTAACACTCTAAAGTGAAAGTGTTAGTGACTTACTGACTAACACAACTGTTAGTCAGTTGTGTCTGACTCTTTGTGACCCCATGGACTGGAGCCCACCAGGCTTCTCTGTCCACGGAGATTCTGCAGGCAAGCATACTGGAGTGGGTTGCCCATCCCTTCCCAAGGGAATCTTCCCAACCATGGAAGAGAGGAACATGAGGAAACCTATCTGAGCAGATACGGAGGTGAGTGAGCCTAGGGATCAGAGGCTGAGGACCTCTTGTTGGAACACAATTTGGGACAATTGTGTTCTTATCAGTTACTTTGTGAGAGTTAAGATGTTACGGGCTGCAAAGACTGTGGCTTGAGAAGTGAGGGGACAACTGAGAAGAGCTAGGAGAGAGCCGAAGCCCTCTCTATTTTTGCTTGACTCCCCTGAGAGCGCCAGCCTTCTGTTTCGGCTCTGAGGGTATTTTCCTGTTTACACTCAAGGCACCATCTGTTATTTTGCTGCCTGACTCATTATAAATCCCCCTATGTGCTGGAGCAACTGAAATCTCTGTCCTTTTACCCTCTCTGGCAGTGAACATTGTGAAGAGCTAGGAATTTAGAGCTGAAGGCAGTTTCGCTCCCTGATCCAGCCTGTTTGATGGGCTGGGTCACACGGGGTGATTGTGACTGCTACATCTCCAGCGGGTTGCTGCAGGCTTCTGCCTGGCCTGGCTAATGAGGGGTTGCTTTGGATTGGTGTAGAACCAAATGCAGCAGTGGATACTGGAGGAATGTGACCGACACCTTGCTCTAAGGGAAAAGTAAACTGGGACTTTTCACAAGCATCCCAATTACATCTAAAGAGCTCGAGTAGGTATTGGAGGTCTCCTCTTAACCATATTATCAATATTGAAGTGTAGCAAAAAAAGACAGGGAAATTAAGCCTGAGCTCCTCTTTCTTAATAAATTCTTAGGGTCTCTGAACAAATTTTCCCAAGTCAATGTAAAGATAAATGTTTGCTTTCAAATGATAAACTCATGTAGAGGAGAACTGGGGAAGGAAGGGATCAAAAGACTATTGGTAAAAATTTTGCAATTAGAGTGTAAGTTGAAGCTTCTTTATGCATATTCTTTAGATTAAGGCTTTTATTTTTCTGTAGGACTGGATAAAGGAATACAAATCGTAAGAAGCTAAGGTTTTCTAATCTAATGACCTTAGTTTTAAGTCTAGAGTTTGTCTCATCTTTGAAAAATTAGCTATTTATTCTCCAGTTGTTATTCTCTAAGAATTGTACTTCCTGTTTGTTAGAGAGACAGGTCAAAAACCTGAAAAGTTGGGACTTGGCAGTCCAGTAGTTTAGAATCTGCCTTGCAAGTGCAGAAGTGGGTTCAGTCCCTGGTTGAGGAACTAAGATCCCACATGCCTTGGAGCAGCTGAGCCCCAGCCACAGCTAGAGTCCGTGTACTGTAACAAAAGATCCCACATGTTGCAACTAAGAAGCTCCCACAACAAAGACCTGACACGGTCAAATAAATATTAAATGTTGTTTTTTAATTTCAAAAGTTCCCTTTTGAGATTTTGACATATATAAATACATGTTATATATAATGTATATTACAGTGACATACATAAATGCCCCAGTGTATACACTGATCTATATATTTATAGGTGCTTCTAAATTTATACAATGCATTCTCCTCATTGATATCTGTATAAACCCTTCTTTGTTGTCTTCCCAGGGGTAGAGTGAGCTAGTATACACTGAGTGATTGAGTCAAATGCTTACACATTTTCCTCAGGATCAGAACCAGGTATTTTGGTCTAAAGGTTTAGAGAATGCTGCTTAACTGGAGGGTAAACATTTGATCTTTGAAAGATGAAAGAAACTCTGGAGCATAGTATAAAGAGATGATATTGTCATGAAATTCTCACAGATGATTATGTTCTACCAAAAAACTGTCTTTAGTTCATTGAATTTTCTATTTTTGATCTGAGATAATTTTCTCTGAAATGGTAGAAGGATATGTCAGCCTCCGAAGACATCCATATCCTCTAAGAGTGATAGGAGTCATCAAATTAGTTTTGCCTATTGATAAACTCTGGCTCCCACCTCCTTGCCGTATTGCTATGTAACTGTTTTTTCACTCAAGAATTCTACAATACTTTCTGGCCATCAGAGACTTTCCAAAGTGCTAGGAAAGCAGCACATTTCCTTGACTGGAACATAAACTTAGTTCTCATTTTCTTACTGCTTAATTTCTTAGTTCCAGATCAACAGAAAGCAATAAAAATAACCAGTAAACTAAACCAAAAAATACATGTATATCTTAGTGTCTAATGAATTAAACTGTAGTTTTAACAGACAGGTGGCATTGTGAATTCTGATACTTGCTAGTATGCCTTCTGTGTGCCATTCTGAAGAGTAAAAAATTAACAGAAGCATTTCTGTACTTCCAAGAAACATCAGCAAGAGTGTGAAATAATTCTTCCTTTCAGTCTGCTCAACTTGTACTTGGTTAGTCTATTATGCTATATAAAGACTGAAAAAAAGCACACTTCAAGTGTGGTGTCTGGCACATCCCAGACTGGGAAAGGGTACTAGACTGTTTGCTCAAGGATATAGTTTTGCCCTTTGTCTTAATTAGCAGTTGAAAGATTGCAAGGCATAAAAATGGGGTGACATAGAAAAATAAATGCATGTTCACCTGCAGCCAGCAGTGTTCTAAATTAAGTTATTTTCTCTTCTTCTGAAACTGACAGAGTCATGCTAGAAAAAGAATGATCTGATTTAAATGTGAGAGAAAATGTATGAATCAGAAATATAGTGCTTTATATAAGTAGAAGATCTTTCCACGAACCACATTAAATTCTTTACTCTCTACATCTTCTTTTTATTAAAGTCACAGTTGAGTAATGTGATTATTCTGAATTTATTTTAAAAAGAGAAAGCACTGCCTCTGACCTTTGAAAACCATAAGATACTGCAGAAATATTGTCAGTATTGTTATTTTGGTTTTTAATTATTATTACTGGAGATGAGATTGTGTCTAGAATCAGATTAGAATCTGACAACATCCAAAGGTTAGTGAAGGCTGGATATCACACCATTAAGTGGAATTGCAAGAAGTGACATTCAGTATTCAAATAGCCTTTATTAAACATTTCTTCTATGACATGACTGTATTTGGCATTTATCTCTAAGTAGTGTTACCAATTTAGCGGAAAGCAAATCAAAATGAAGCAAACCAACAACCAGAACAGGCTGCCCAGTTAAATTTAAATGTGAATTTGAGATTAGCAGTGAATTACTTTATAATCATATTCTGATTCCAATATTAGTCAAATATTGCATAGACATATGTAAATTAAAATGATTTGTTTACCTGAAATTCGTATTTAATTGAGCATCCTGAGTTTATCTGGCAACCTTGTTTCAAAGATAAAAGTTGTAATCTCTGAGAAACTTAGTGTATTGAGGCAGTCAGTGTGTATATGTTACTTGTTGGAGATGCAGTAGAAATGAAGCAACATGCTTTATGCACACAGAGGAAGGTGTAAACTAACTTGGGTGACCCAGCCCTTGATTTTTTTTCTCCTTGCTAGAAAAGTACCTACAGCCGGCTCAGAGATAATTTGCTGTCCTCCAGTTCTACATCAAAGTTACAGTGAAATTTGCTCAATCATGTCCGACTCTTTGTGAGCCCATGGACTATACAGTCCATGCAATTCTCCAGGCCAGAATACTGGAGTGGATAGCCTTTCCCTTCTCCAGGGATCTTCCCAACCTAAGACTGATTTTTCTCACGAAATCTACTCTTGGTAAGGTAAAGTTCTCAAAAACAACACTCAGCTGGAAGTGAATAAGTAGTCAGTTCATCTCATCTCACCAAGTTTCCAAATCTCCCTTCCCTGGGTTTGTGGCTTCTGAAGTCCTATGACAGCAAATACTGATCTTAAGCCACATTGAGTACAAAAGCAAATATTTCTAACGGATCTGGAAGTTGTTTCTGGTGACTTATTTCTTACTGATAAGAATGGATGGTGCTATTAGAACTACATGTTTCTGCTTTTACCACCAACCCCACCAACCCTGGCCGAGTCCCTATCCAAATGCTGAATTTTTGTCATCAACTCCAGACGGGCCAGATTGTTGACCTGCAGAGAGGCGGAAGTAGCCTGGAGCTAGACTTAGAATCTCTGCATTCTAGCCTTTTCTTTGCTTAATTTGCAACATGCTGGATTCTAAATTAAATTAGTTGAAATAGATGGTTTCTAAGGATTTTTGCAACTTTAGAAGTTCATAGCTTTAAGATTAAGAAATACAGACCTAGCCCTCTATTTATCCTTGATTTAAAGGTGGCGTCCCCAAACTCAAATGCCTGCAGGGGTTAGTTTGCTAACTAAACAAGTGACAGGCCAAATGGAGCCCACCACGGCTTGGAGAACACATGCAGTTTCAGACTGGGAGGTGACTCATTAGCTCCAGACAATGGTTATGATGAGGGCCTTTTTAGCTAGATCCTGAAAAGTCAGCCAAATATTTACAGAAGCTGAAAATATATATTATTACATGAAATCTTCTGATTATTAGATGAGAGTAATTAATAAAATGATTTTTAAGACTGAAGAAAAATTCTACCTTGTAGATGTGGTCTTTGGACCTTGAGTTTGTCTCTGATAAAAGCATCATTATACATCTATAAGTTTTTTTTTTTAACCCCAGGTTTCAAATCACTGCAGTTTCTCGCCATTTATTGCCTTTTCTTATGTTATGGAGGAATATGCAGATTTTAAACAAATACTCTAGAATTTGCATGCGTATAATAGTGTTATCTTCTTCCAATTAGTTATTTTGTAGTAATAATTATGATCAACATCTGCTGAACATTTATTTGTTCCAGATTTTGTTCTAAGTATATATATTTTTTCATCTTATCTTTACAAAGCTTCATTAGATACATGTTATTATTAATATTATCCCATTGCACAATGTTTCACTTGATCCTTGCTCTTTAACAAACTACCCCCAAACTTAATGACTTAAAACAACAATTTGTCAATTCTGTTGATTCTCAGATGGCAGTCTGGATAGTTCTTCTGATACCTCCTGGGAACATTCACGTTCCTGCCATCATCTGATGGCTCAACTGAGTGACCAGGATGGCCTGAACTTTGTGTCTGGCTATTGACTGTCAGCTAGGGTATTACATGTCTGCTCCACAGGATCTCTCACCCTTCAATAGGCTAGATGAGGCATCTTCATAGCATGATGGTCTGAGTTCAAGGAGGTAAAAATCAAAACTGCGAAGTTTCTTAATTCCTAGGCCCAGAACTTGGATAATGTCACATACTTGCATTATAGTCTGTTGGACTAAGCAATTCATAATGCTAGCCCAGATGCAGTGTGGGGGAAGACTCCATAAGGACATGCATTTAGAAAGGTGTATTTTATCCAGTGTTGTTTTGTAACAATCTACCATATACAGACAGCTAAACTGAGACATGGAATGTTACTTGCCTTAGATCATCCCATCTGTAAGTAGCAGATGGTTTTACAAATCTGTATAGTACTCTGTGACTTTAGGCCAGAAGCTGTAATACCATTGCTATTTATTCACTGTAACTTTCTTGAAGGGTAACATTTATTTAGAGATATGTTTTTGTATCTTTGTTTCTCAAGTCACCTTATAATTTTTCTTGGAATGCCCATTTACTTAAAAAAGCTCCCTAGGTAAAGTTTTAAACAATTACAGTTAATACGTAATATTCTGCACTTTGGTTTAAATGCCAAGAAAGAGGAAAATACAGATTGACATTTAGATCTTCATTTTTACCTTTATAGATACAAAAAGTGAGTTGAATTATGTAGAATCAATTGCATCCCTTTGTTCCATCTAGAATAAAGTGAGGAAGGGGGAAAAAGGATGGTAGTATATTTATCTTCTATTTTAAACCATAACCATAGATAATTCTCAGAAATACATTATATAAATGTGTCTTCAATGGAGATAGTGTGTCTTCAGTGAAGGTAGGTGTGCATTTTGAAACTTGAATGTTTTATTGGAAATGATTTCTCTAAGCAAATAAAGATTTCATATCCTAGAAAATTAAATTGCTGACCAGCATGTCAGATTAGACCAATATGATATTATTTCTTAACATCCTAGGGAAGATATTGGGATATTTAATTCAGGATAAAAGTATTCTTTGGTAAGATTGACTAAATTTTCTATTTTGAGACACTAATCAACCTACAAAGTTTAGTTAACAGTGCTTTATTTAAAGTGCTCAAAAGTTGACCTAATTTTTCTTTATCAAGTCTTAGGAAAACTGGCTTCACTTTAATAGGTCATAAATTATTTATAAATTGCTTGCTTTCTGCAAACAATGTTGCATTTTTAGAAGGTGTGATTCTATTTTGATTCATATACAGGGGAACAAACTCATTGAGAGAGTTACATTGACATCGGTTTAATAAGAACATGAAAAAGTAGAAAATTTCTAGGGCTATAAGGAATTGTCAAGATTTTTGAGATATCAGAGTTCACAATTTAAGTCAAAGACACATTATTTATTCACTTCTTGGAGATGAGAAAGCTTGTACTCCTAGGGTAAAGTAATAGAAAAATCAGGGGCTCTGTGTTCTCATTCCAGTGTTACAACTGACAGCTTTGAATTTGTCAAATGACTTTCCTTTACTCCAGTTTCTATCCTTTATAATGGCTGTAAATACCTGAGCTTGCCTTAGGGACAGAGCATGATATTTTTGTTCTTCCATAGATTTAAAATAGCCTCCTCAAGTGGCCGGGGGGACAATTATAGGACTCTTCATGGCTTTGCTCTGACACACACCTACCTGTGTGTCATCGGTGGTGAACAGTGATGGGTGGAGGTCAGGTGTAGATTGAGGTGGTGGTACTGTCCCTTCTGAAAGTGGAAGAGTGAACAGGGTCCCTGCAATGGACAGAATGGGGTGAATAGGCCATTTCCCCCCCTCCACTGCTTTGTGAGTTTCTGCTCTCTTGTGGAAAAGTCTAGATGCTTCCAACCTGTGAACTTAATTTATGACTGAGGCAGATATGTTTTCTTATCATAAAACAAGGTAACCTGAACTCTGATTTTTTAAATTAGAAACTATGATTTGGTCTCGTTACTATAGAAAACTCAATCTAGTGTAAAAACTCACACTTAGATTGTAAGAGATACTTAACAGATTTTGAGGGGAAATGGTGTAGATGCTTTAGCAGTTAAAAAAAAATCATGAAAACACCAGAAATCTTTCAACTAGTATTAATTATTCATTTATTCAGCAGCTACTGATAAAACAATTATTTTATTTGGAGTACTAAATTTGACATTGGCGATACAGTTTTAAACAAAACAGAACACAGTCTCCAGGTTCATGGGGCTTGCACATGAGATGCTGCTTGATTCCGAAGGAGAAGTCTAATCCTTGCCAACATCAGTTGAATGAAAACCATCACCAGGATCCAGTGAATAATAGTCATCATATAATGTGATTCTAAACTACATCATAATAAATGTGGCAGTATATATACAGAGAATGTTTTGTTTTATGTAACAGGGATATGTACTACAGTTTATTACAGCCTCCATGCAAGTAATTTTTGCTGAGGTATTTAGAAGGACCAGATTTAGGAATAAAAAAGAAAAGCAGCTGTATTCATTTGCATATATTTGCATGAATGCTACACATCCCATCCTTCACTGGAAATTAGAATTTTTAAAAGTTACCTCCAAAGTGTAATTTTCAAAGTTTTCTTTTCTCAATACCTTCTTAGATACCTATTCATGGTTTCCCAAGTATCCACACTTTGGGCTTGAAATACTTATTTAAAAGCTTTTCCTCACTAGCCATATTAAAAAGATACAATGTCTCCCTTTTATAAATGGCTTAGATGTGCAAACCTGCTGGAATCTGAGCCCAGAGAAAGGAAGAGCCAGAGTAGTCAGAGAGTATCTAGTGCTGGGGAGGATGAAAGATGAAACAGTGATCCCACATTATATCTTCCTTCCTAATCAGATTCAAAGATGTGACTCCATTTGTAAGTCCTTTTATATCGAGAGAGAATAACTAGCCTTCAGTGTATTTTTGGGTAGTTTAGACTTTCACTGATGGTCATTCCTTTTTTTTCCCCCAATCATTGTGTAATAGTCAACAACAATAACAATAATAGGTATCATATATCGTTTCTAGTATGCCAGTCCCTTTGCTAAGTGCCGTTATCATTTTATTTAATTGATAGAAAAATTCTGTGAGGTGGGCAGTATAATTATATTTATGTCTAGATAAAAAATCAGAAATTCACAGAAATAACCTGAACAAAGCCATAGAGTTAATAAGTAGGCTAGCCAAGATTCAAAGTGGACCTGCCTGATTCCAAATATCTGGACATTCACTTCTATTTACCCTCCTGAGAGAAGCAAACAATAGGCAATAATTAAAACAGAACAAATCATGCATGGAAGAAAAACAAGCCCAAACCGTTAAGATAGAAATAGAGATATGATTAATATACATGTAATTTATCTATGTAAAAACACAAATCTTTATATAAATTTTAGTATTTTTGCAGAAATATGTTTTGTTGTTCAGTTGCTAAGTTGTGTCCAACTCTTTGGGACCCCATGGACTGCAGCATGCCAGGCTTCTCTGTCCTTCAGGATCTCCCAGAGTTTGCTCAAATTCATGTCCATTGAGTCAGTGATGCCATCCAACCATCTGATCCTCTGCTGCCCTCTTCTGTTGCCTTCAATCTTTCCCTACATCAGGGTCTTTTCCAACCAGCTGGCTCCTCACATCAGGTGGCCAAACTATTGGAGCCTCAGTATCAGTCCATCGAATGAATATTCAGAGTTGATTTCCTTTAGGATTGACTGGTTTGATCTCCTTGCAGTCCATGGGACTGACAAGATCTTGATTCCAGCTTGTGATTCATCCAGGCTGATGAAACATATTTAATAGATAGTAAAATAGATTAAAAAAATTCTCACCCTCTTTATTGAAAGCAGCAGTTCTAAAAACAAGCAAAATCTAAATTATTTTAGTTTTTTAAAAAAGCAAAATCTAAATGAGCCAAGTGTTGGGAAAGCAGTGTATCTCTAATACTAAATCAGCCTGCCTGCCCCTTTCTCGCTGGTTTTTCAGATTGTAATAAAGCATACCCACTGCTTGAACTGAGAGTTCCAAAATGTATTTGTAGCTTCCATAATCCTTAAAATAAGAGAATCATAAAATTCACATGTTATAAAGAAGAAAATTAAAATAAGATTGCAAATCTAGAACTATTCCATTATGGCTTGATTTTTAGTCCTTTAAATCATTTTGCTTCAAAAGAAAGTGACAGTTTTCATAATGTAGGAACTAGTTGATTTTCTTGGACACTATGCTCAGATGTATTAAAAATATCTTCTTGTTTAAATCTGAATGTTCTTGAAAAAATACAACAGCAATCACCAGCCTGAGAAGCATGACTATCCTAAAGAAACATTGCTTTTACATCTCCAGTGCTCCCAAACCTGCAGTCGTCTTCTCTGTCAAGTCAGAAATATGGGTCAAGTTTCTCCACAATCTGACTTTGCTGTACATGCCTCACCTTTCCTTTCAATCAAGCTAGCATCTTACCTCTGACACTTAGATACACATCCAGTTCCTGCTTCACACCATTGCTTATAACACAATGTTTATCTATAATACTGATACAATGTTTGTGCTCCTTTCCTTTACCTACTAAAGATTCAGTGTAAGTCTTCCCTGCTACAGGAGACACATTCTGTAGAGTGCTATTATAAGTCTTGGTACACTTACAATCATTAGCACAAAGCTTACTGTCTTGTGTGTATTCTGTGCCTCAAACCGACCTTTCTAAGCTCTGCTCCGTGGTACTAGGATGGAAAAATGTGACCAATATCGGGTCTTGCCATCAGGTTTCTGCCTACAAAAGGCGCTAGAGGGAGACAGGAAGGCGGGAGGCGGTGAGGTGGACATGCTCCTTCCTGTCAGCCTTGTTCAGGAGCAGCATTTGATTCAGCCTTTGTTCCACACCCCAGGCCTTGCTCATAGTTCTTGAGAGTGAAATACTAGGATCAGCCAGGCAGCAGCACCCACCCCCCTCCCCACCAGAAACACCTTCCCCGCCGCCAAACCCCAGCCCAGAGTGGAAGTTCCAGGTCTCTGCAATCCCTCCTGAGACCTGTGAGGCGGCCTCCATCAATAGTAACTGCCCTTCTCTCACAGGTTTCCTAAGATTCTAGGTTATGATAAGCCCGTGCTCTTCCATTATCCCAGTCCAGGCGTGTTACCTGGGACTCCCCTTACGCCTACATGTTCTCTTTCCAGGCCTCCAGGAATTTCCCCTGTTAAAATGCTGGCATGGTTTCTCTTTTCATGACACTGCTCTGACTGAAACACTCCTGAAAATGAACCTGAAATAAGATCAAAAGACATTAAAAATGTGAATAATGACAGCACCACTTGAATATTATACAGGAGAAAAGACAGTACATTGTTTTTAACTGCAGGCTTTGAAGTTTAACAGACCAAGTCAATCCTGGGCCAGTTACTTGGTATGGTATGACCCTGACATTTTGACATCTCTGTTTCCACACAGCTAAAATAGGGAAAATGCTTATTTTCTTGGGCAGATATCAACAGTGAATACAAGAGTAGATGTCAAAAATTTAGAACAGTGTCTGGTGTGTAATAAGTATACAATAAATTGTATTTAACACATTAGAAGTGAAGAAAAGTTGACTAAATTAAAAGTGAATATGTGTGTTAAGGTTGATAAGTCATAAATTTATATTCTCTCTGTGTGTGTGTATGTGATGTTTCCCTTTAAGGACTTAATAGATTGTTGTATTATCATTAATACTAGATATTCTAAAGGATTACTGTCTTAATTTTTGGAAAACTTAGCACTGAAATTGAATTCTAAAGTAATCTATCTAGTGAAGCTCATTTGCATATGTGATAGTTCTTGTCTGCCACTTAACTTGCTTCTCACTGTCTTCTTCTATTTTCCATTTAAATAAATTTTTTCAGTTCATATCCTCCTTCTCTACGTTAGGCATTTATTTGTGTTTTTCAAGCCCTTAGTCTCTGTCCAGCATCGTTAGCAAGTACAAATCACGATGTTTGTTGGTTACTTTATCTTTACACCTTGCTAGATTTATTTCAAATAATTCTTTGATGCAATTCACTGAAATAAACTAGTGCTCCAGTTCTCTTTCACATTTGATCTAATCATTCTTGACAGTCCCTCTTCCATAGTTTTTCATAGAAATGGATAAACTGCATCATACAGACAGTAGTTTGAATTTTGGCACTTTTTTTTTTTAAGTTTCCAGAAATATATATTATGAGCCTCAATACTCATGAAAAACTTGTTGTAGGATTATACATATTTTACAAACAAAGGAACAGTGATATTTTAAGTACCCTTCTCAGGGTCAGACACATTTATTGGAAACTGGTGAAGGCTTCTTTCTCATCATGTAACGTCATTCGATTATCTGCTCCATGAACTCTTAAGGTTACATAAATGTGAGACATTCCTCCTCGACTTTCACAGTCATTGACTTTCACAGTCATTTATAGTTTTTAAAGAAATGATTGAAGCAAACTTTTATTTATGTTCAGTTTCTCTACTTTTATGTCTTATTCGAAGTAAGCAAAACAGAGCATGTCTGAATCATCTGGGAGATTTTTGTTTTGCCCATGCTTTCGGAGAGTGTGTGTGCATTTGAGGGGTAATTGAGGGGCGAATACAGGCAGGGCTCCAGACTGCTGTGTTAACAGTTGACAGATGAACTTATGGAATGTCCCTTCCTAAAAATGTTTTTAAACTAGACTATTTTGTTGCCTAAACTGGGTTTAAGTATTCTTGATTAAAGTTAGAGAAACCGGTTTATATTAAAACAATTTGAGATACACACACCCACCCTAATGTTTAATCTGCTTTAATATTGCTCTTCTATAAGAATACATTTCCAAGATCAAATGTTCATGAAAATCATTCATTTTGCTAGTTAATTTTTATCCGTTCTTCAAAGAGCCAGATGAATAACAATACAATGAATAGGATAATAAGGTGCCATTTGTGAGGCAGTGCAGTATGGTTAGAAATAGACTTAACTGAAGATGAAGCAATTTAGATTCTCTTCCCATCTTCATTATTCTTTTTTTTTTTTTTTTTGGCCTTTGGAAGAGAAGTGCTTTCAGTATATTATTTATCACATCTGTAAATTGAGGTGAATGAATGATATGGTGGATGAATAAAATTAGTGCTGAATACCCCAGCACTAGTTCTCTAATTTATAATTTAAACAAAAAAATAGGTTTTCAACTACCAGATAAGTTCAGAGACATTCACGGACGTAACTGTCAAAAGCCTGTTAACATGCAGAAACCACACCCAGAGATACTACATGGGGCTGGATTTATGGGTTCATATAAGTGAAAGGTATAAATGATTATTGGTTATGATACATATTTTATATTTATCTCTATCTCTACCTCTGTCCCTTGGTATACACACAGAGAGGTCAAACAGATTAGCCAGAGTGCAGTCGTATGAATTCTAACCAACAGATGAAAGGTTTAATTTGCTACCTTGCTCCATTGCCCCCAGAAAATGACTTCTATACGGGGAGCTGTTCTTTTTCTTAGGAAAGAAAAAAAATAACATATAATGTGTTGAAGTAAATGTCTGTGGCATAAATGTATATATACCTCCCTGTGTGTATCTATCTTAATATGTTAGATGAACTGAGGAGTTTTCAACATATAGAAAAATTTCTCAAGATGATGTTTAACTAGAAATTTCTCTCTCTCTGATATACGTGTTGCATATATATATAAAAAATCTATTGCATATACATATTTACTATAAAATTTATTTTTTTGTAGTTTAAAAAATTATTCTATTAAAGGTCAGAAGTTCATTGCCTTTGAAAAATGTGATTAGTGTACTTTTATTACATTCTGACAAACATCATATTTCATACTAAGAGGAACAGAGGAGAGCCACATCAGAAGACAAAATATTTAGTTAGTATAATAATGAAACAGAAAGTTCTGAATTATAGACACTTTTTTATCCAAGCTTTATTTTGGTACAAACATCTTCAAACACTCTGGTACAACTTGGAAAGGGGTCAGAAAGGACATAAATTAGGGTGGCCCCAATTTGGTCTGCTCCCAATGGTCCATGTGAAATAATCAGAGGTGATAAAGAGTAGAATTCAGTGGAGAGCTCTGAACTCATATGTACAGAACAAGATAAGACTCTCTGCAGGTCTTAGTATTAGTTTATCTCTCAAGTTCCTAAATCATTCTGATAGAACCATTTGACTTCAGTATCAAATTAGATGCATTTATGAACACTATCTATTTGTTCAGCTTGCTTCCAGTCTGTTTCCTGTTATATCTTTACTGTTCTTAAGTGTACACAATCAGGAGTTTTAAGTAATAACAGGATGAATTGTAACGCTTTAAAAATGCTTTATTTATTTGCATTTGCATAGGCATGTTAAAATATGCTACGCTTCTTGATACAGTTCTTTATGATAACTAAGAAATATCATTGAAGTAATTTGCTGTGAAATATTCAAGAATGACAGCTTAAATATATTTAAAATATTAGTTCTAAATAGTATTTTATAATCATTCTGTAGTTTTGTTTCCTTTTGTGGCAACTTGTCATGGTTTTGGCTAATGGATGGAAAACTTTTTACAAAATATGAAAAACAGTTAATTTCATTTAAAGTACTTTGTATCAAAGTCTGCACCCAATCAAATTACATGTGTATGCATAGAAAAAAATCTTAATATTTTCTTTCTAGTCATAGCATCTCAATGCTCTGCTGCTTTAAGAGTTTTTGGTAAGTATTTTGTGCTTAAATTTATAGCTTGACCTTTACCAATAAATGTAGGTTAAGATCTTAAAGATCTTAAGAAATAATTATTGAGCCAAATAGAATTTTTTATCCCAGCACTGGAGTTTGAATACTTTGTGTTGTTTCAGTTTCCGGCAGAGGTCATATTGACCAAAGAAAGCAGGAAAAACAATGGCTATGTATTTACTGGCAAATAAAATGAAATATCCAACAATGAGATTGAAGAACTATTCTCAACTCACTCTTCAAACTTTCCTTGTAACTAACTTCCCCCAAGACTAAGTGAATGATGTGTAATGTGTACCATTTGCTCTCTTACCCAGTAGTGTTAGAAATCATTTGTGGGAAATATTTTTGTATCCAGATATTTCGGAGGAAGAAGGAGGAAGAGGAATATAATCACTGAAATGTAACTCAGGGGATTTGATAAAAGGAAGGTTTACTCAGAGTAAAATCTGGATGGAGAAGAAAGGGACAGTGGAGCTGAAGAAACAAGGTAAAAAAGTGACGAAGATGTTCGGAGAAAAATGTAAACTTTGGTTCTGAAAAGTTCTTAGTAAAATACGGTGAGAAATGTATAAGGAAGAACAATGGAAATTGCTTTATAAAAGGAAAGTTTCATGTTCATTTGAATGATTGTGAGAGAACTCACGCTTCACCCTTTGGACCTTGGAAGCATTCCTGCATCCAAGAGCTCTAACGCTACACACACCACCTCCACTTGAAACCTGCTTTTATTACCGTATATTTCATCTGTGCCTCCCAAGTTATTACGATGGTAATTGTTGGATTTCTCATTACAGAAAGCCAGCCCTTCATAAATATTATATGTGGCTATTATTGGCAGACACAGTGTCAGTTTCTAGAGAAATATGAAAATTCTGTAATTTGAGGTGATTCATTATTTATCTTTTTTATAATTTTAATGAATACAAGTGTCTCTTATTCATTAAAAATAGAACAACAAAAATATTCATCTAGTCATTATCCTCTTGATTAATCTTCCCCATTAAGCTAAAGATCCAAGCAGAGCACCTGAAAGCACCTTAATTCTTCTTCAGAGATCATCATCACACTAAAATTATTTGCTTCTGGAAATCATTAATTTCTTTTTATGGATATGAGATTTTTTTTTTCTGGATTGCAGTATATTAACATTCGTTTTCATTCACCCCATTCTAGGAATTCTTAATAATAAAGCAGAACTAAATGGCACACATTAAACATCATTCATTTAATCTTGCGGGAAGTTAGTTACAAGGAAAGTTTGAAGAGTGAGTTGAGAATAGTTCTTCAATCTCGTTGGATATTTCATTTTATTTGCCAGTAAATACATAGCTATATATATTACTATACATATCAAGAGGTAACAAATGATCACGTAATTACTCATCATTGTTATATGCTAGAAATAAACATTATTATATGCTACAAACTCTTGAGATTGGCACGTGAACCCCTTGCTCACCTTCTGAGGTGTCTCCTGGCTTCAGGAGTGTTGCCACTTGGTGATCCTTAGAATGACCAGCCACTTCCAACTAAAGTCAAATTATTCTTCATGAATTGCTGTTTTGACAGTTAAGGAAGGACCCACTTCTAAAGATGGCTGGTGATGGGAAAATAATTCATGTGATTATAAAGAAAATACACAGCTTTTAAAGTAGTAATCCTCACTTCTCATTTCTGCACTTTTTCTTAGTTACCATATGTCCCAAGTATAAAGCGATTGTTTTTTGGCAAAATTATTTTTTGGAAGACAGCACTGTCTGTGTCCTTAAGAAGCCTCTCATATATTAGGTCTCTATCATTTCATGTTAAACAACAAAGTTCAGGTTTGACTGAAATGATTTCAAGTTTCCTAGATTTTGTTGTTTTAAGAGTCACCTTACCTAGTGGGTGAAGAATAAGGAAATATATATTAAAAGAACAGATTCAGTGATTATTCCTATGGGCAAAGTCTCACAATTGCAAATGTGGATGTGGTTGTACACTAGTCTTTTTACAGTCACTTACTTGAAAATGTTGCAGAATGAAAGCCTGTGTTATTACCATCTGGATCCTTTGGTTCCTGAGAACTTGGAAGAACAGAATGCTAAACCCCAGTGTAAGAGTAGGACTGTCTTCAAAGAAAATGAAGCCAAAATTTCTTTTTTTGAAAAAAATCTTTGTTTAGTCAATTTTTGTTGTTGGTTAGTCACTAAGTCATGTCTGACTCTTTACAACCCTGTGGACTGCAGCATGCCAGGCTTCCTGGTCCTTCTCTATCTCCAGGAGTTTGGTCAAGCTCATGTCCATTGAGTTGTGATGGGAATGCCATCCAGCCATCTCAGCCTCTGTTGCTCCCTTCTCCTCCTGCCCCCAAATCAGGGTCTTTTCCAGTGAGTTGGCTTTTTGCATCAAGTGGCCAAAGTATTGGAGTTACAGCTTCAGCATTAGTCCTTCCAATGAATATTCAGGATTGATTTCCTTTAGGATGGACTGGTTTGATCTTCTTGCTGTCCAAGGAACTCTTAAGAGTCATTGCCAGCTTGAAAGTTCGAATGTATAGTTTCTTTGGTGGTCAACCTTCTTTATGGTCCAACGTTCAACATCCATATATGACCTCTGAAAAAAACCATAGCTTTGATTATTTGGACCTTTGTCGGCAAAGTGACGTCTCTGATTTTTAATATGCTGTCTAGATTTGAAACAGCTTTCCTTCCAAGGAGCAAGCATCTTAATTTCATGGCTACAATCACAATCTGTAGTGATTTTGGAGCCCAGTAAAATAAAATCTGACACTGCTTCCACTTTTCCCCTTCTATTTGTCATGAAGTGATGGGAACAGGTGCCATGGTTTTAGTTTGTTGAATGTTAAGTCTAAGCCAGTTTGTTCACTCTCCTCTTTCACCCTCATCAAGAAGCTCTTTAGTTCCTCCTCACTTGCTGCCATTAGTGGTATCATCTGCATATCTGAGGTGGTTGATACTTCTCCCAGCAGACTTGACTCCAGCTTGTGATTCATCTAGTCCAGCATTTCACATGAAGTACTCTGCAAAGAAGTTAAATAAGCAGGGTGACAATATACAACCTTGTCATATTCCTTTCCCACTTCTGAACCAATCCATTGTTCCATGTTCAGTTCTGACTGTTGCTTCTTGACCTGAATACAGGTTTCTCAGGAGGCTAGAAAAGTGATCTATCATTCTCATCTCTTTGTGAATTGTCTACAGTTTGTTGTCATCGACACAGTCAAAGGCTTTAGCATAATCAATGAAGCAGAAGTGTATGTTTTTCTGAAACTCTCTTGCTTTTTCTGTGATCTAGTAGATGTTGGCCATTTGATCTCTGGTTCCTCTGCCTTTTCTAAATCCAGCTTGAACATCTGGAAGTTCATGGTTTACGTATTGTTGAAGCCTGGCTTGGAGAATTTTGAGCATTACTTTGCTAGAGTGTGAGATGAGTGCAATTGTGTGGTAGTTTGAACATTCTTTGGCATTTATTTTCTTTGGGATTGGAATGAAAACTGACGTTTTCCAGTCCTGTGGCCACTGCTGAGTTTTCCAAATTTGCTGACATATTGAGTGCAGCACTTTGACAACATCATCTTTTAAGATCTTATGTAGCTTAGTGGGAATTTCACCACCTCCACTACCTTTGATGTTCAAGCTGGTTTTAGAAAAGGCAGAGGAACCAGAGATCAAATTGCCAACATCTGCTGGATCATGGAAAAAGCAAGAGAGTTCCAGAAAAACATCTATTTCTGCTTTATTGACTATGCCAAAGCCTTTGACTGTGTGGATCACAATAAACTGTGGAAAATTCTGAGAGAGATGGGAATACCAGACCACCTAACCTGCCCCTTGAGAAATCTGTATGCAGGTCAGGAAGCAACAGTTAGAACTGGACATGGAACAACAGACTGGTTCCAGATAGGCAAAGGAGTATGTCAAGGCTGTATATTGTCACCCTGCTTATTTAACTTATATGCAGAGTACATCATGAGAAACGCTGGACTGGATGAAGTACAAGCTGGATCAAGATTGCTGGGAGAAATATCAATAACCTCAGATATGCAGATGATACCACCCTTATGGCAGAAAGAGAAGAGGAACTAAAAAGCCTCTTGATGAAAGTGAAAGAGTAGAGCGAAAAAGTTGGCTTAAAGCTCAACATTCAGAAAACGAAGATCATGGCATCCGGTCCCATCATTTCATGGGAAATAGATGGGGAAACAGTGGAAACAGTGTCAGACTTTATTTTTTTGGGCTCCAAAATCACTGCAGATGGTGACTGCAGCCATGAAATTAAAAGATGCTTACTCCTTGGAAGAAAAGTTATGAGCAACATAGATAAGCATATTCAAAAGCAGAGACATTACTTTGCCGACTAAGGTCCGTCTAGTCGAGGCTATGGTTTTTCCAGTAGTCATGTATGGATGTGAGAGTTGGACTGTGAAGAAGGCTGAGTACTGAAGAATTGATGTGTTTGAAGTGTGGTGTTGGAGAAGATTCTTGAGAGTCCCTTGGACTGCAAGGAGATCCAACCAGTCCATTCTGAAGGAGATCAGCGCTAGGATTTCTTTGGAAGGAATGATGCTAAAGCTGAAACTCCAGTACTTTGGCCACCTCATGTGAAGAGTTGCCTCATTGGAAAAGACTGTGATGCTGGGAGGGATTGGGGCGGGAGAAGGGGACGACCGAGGATGAGCTGGGTGGATGGCATCACGGACTCGATGGACGTGAGTCTGAGTGAACTCCAGGAGATGGTGATGGACAGGGAGGCCTGGCATGCTGCAATTCATGGGATCGCAAAGAGTTGGACACGACTGAGTGACTGAACTACCTTTATTCTTAGTAATGCTTTTAAAGCCCACTTGATTTCACTTTTCAGAATGTCTGGTTGAGTGACCACATAATCATTGTTATCCGGGTTGCTAAGACATTTTTGTATAGTTTTCTGTTTTTTTTTTTTTTTGTCACTTTTTCTTAATTTCTTCTGCTTCTGTTAGATCCTTAGCATTTCTGTCCTTTATCATGCCTATCCTTCATGAAATGTTCCCTTGCTATCCCCAGTTTTCTTGAATGATCTCTTCAGTTCAGTTTAGTCTCTCAATAGTGTCTGACTCTTTGTGACCCCATGGACTGCAGCACGCCAGGCCTCCCTGTCCGTCACCAACTCCTGGAGTTTACTCAGACTCATGTCCATTGAGTCGGTGATGCCATCCAACCATCTCATCCTGTGTTGTCCCCTTCTCCTCCCGCCTTCAATCTATCCCAACATCAGGGTCTTTTCCAGTGAGTCAGTTCTTTGCATCAGGTGCACAAAGTATTGGAGTTTCAGCTTCAACATTGGTCCTTCCGATGAATATTCAAGACTGATTTCCTTTAGGATGGACTGGTTGGATCTCCTTGCAGTCCAAGGGACTCTCAAGAGTCTTCTCCAACACCACAGTTCAAAAGCATCAATTCTTCAGCACTCAGTTTTCTTTACTGGAGAAGGAAATGGCAACCCACTCCAGTACTCTTGCCTGGAAAACCCCATGGACGGAGGAGACTGGTAGGCTACAGTCCATGGGGTTGCAGAGAGTCAAACACAACTGAGCAACTTCACTTCACTTTTCTTTATGGTCCAGCTCTCAGATCTGTACAGGACCACTGGAAAAACCATAGCTTTGACTAGATAGTCCTTTGCTGGCAAAGTAATGTCTCTACTGTTTAATACGCTGTCTAGGTTGGTCACAACTGGTGTTCCAAGGAACAAGCATCTTTTAATTTAATGGCCGTAGTCACCATCTGCAGTGATTTTGGTGTTTCCTGTTTTATTGTTTTCTTTTATTTCTTTGCATTTTCCACTTAAGAAGGCTTTCTTATCTGTCCTTGCTATTTTCTGGACTCTGCATTCAGTTGGGTATATCTTTCCCCTTCTCTCTTGCCTTTCGCTTCTCTTCTCAGCTATTTGTAAAGCCTCCTGAGACAGCTAATTTGCTTTCTTGCATTTCTTTTTCTTTGGGGTGGTTTTGGTCACTGCCTTCTGTACAGTGTTTTGAACTTCCACCCATAGTTCTTCAGATACTCTTGTTTACTAGATTCTAATCCCTTGAATCTATTCATCACCTCCACTGTATAATCATAAGGGATTTAAGTCATACCTAAATGGCCTAGTGGTTTTCCCTGCTTTTTCAATTCAAGCATGAATTTTGCAATAAGTAACTCATGATCTGAGCCACAGTCAGTTCCTGGTCTTTTTTTTGCTGACTGTATAGAGCTTCTCTGTTTTCAGCTGCTAAGAATATAATGTCTGACTTAGGTATCGACTATCTGGTGATGTCCATGTGTAAAGTCATCTCTTATGTTGTTGGAAGAGAGTGTTTGCTATGACCAGTGTGTTCCATTGACAGACCTCTGTGACCCTTTGTTCTTCTCCATGTTGTACTCTGAGGCCAAACTTCCTGTTTCTCCAGGTATCTCTTGACTTCCTGCTTTCGCATTCTAATCCCCTGTGATGAAAAGAACATCTTTTCTTGGTTTTAATTCTAGAAGGCCTTGTAGGTCTTCATAGAACCATTCAACTTCAGCTTCTTCAGCCTTAGTGGTTGGGGGCATAGACTTGGATTACTTTGGTGTTGAATGTTTTTCCTTGAAAATGAACTGTGCTCATTCTGTCATTTTTGCGATTGCACCCAAATTCTGCATTTCATACTCTTGAGTTGACTATGAGGGCTACTCTCTTTCTCTTAAGGGATTCTTGCCCATGTAGTAGATGTAATGGTCATCTGAATTAAATTCACCCATTCCCATCCATTTTAGTTCACTGTTTTCTAAAATGTCGATGTTCACTCTTACCATCTCCTGTTTGACCATGTCCAGTTTACCTTGATCCATGGACCTAATCTTCCAGGTTCCTATTGCTTACAGTATCAGATTTCGCTTTCACCACAATACACATCCACAGCTGAGCGTTATTTCCACTTTGGCCCAGCCTCTTCATTCTAGAGTAGTTTATTGACAAGTGAAAGTGAAAGTCTCTCAGTCATGTCTGACTCTTTGCGACCCCATGGACTATACAGTCCCTGGAATTCTCCAGGTCAGAATACTGGAGTGGGTAACCTTTCCTTTTTCCAGGGGATCTTCTCGACCCAGGGACTGAACCCAGGTCTCCCACATTGCAGATGGATTCTTTACCAGCTGAGCCACAAGGGCAGTCCAAGAACACTGGAGTGAGTAGCCTATCCCTTCTTCGGGGGATCTTCCTGACCCAGGAATCAAATCGGGGTCTCCTGCATTGCAGGCGGATTCTTGGCCAAGTTTCTTGACAATGTTGTGTGAATTTCAGGTGCACAGTGAAGTGACTCAGTTTTATATGCACATGTATCCACTTTTTCTTTTTTAAGATTCTTTCCCCAGATATGCCATTTAAAAGCATTGAGTAGAGTTCCTTGTGCTATATAGCAGGTACTTACTAGTTATCTGTTTTCTACATAGTAGTGTAATGTGTCAGTTCCAATCTCCTAATTTATCCCTGCCCACCACCTTATTCCCTGGTAACCATGAATTTGTTTTCTACATCTGTGATTCTACTTCTGAGCTTTTAGAAAAAGTTTCTTATTCATCTGCTGCATCAGGTCTTGGCTGCAGCATGTGGGCTCTTCGGTTGCGATGCACAAACTCTCTTGTGGCGCTCGGGCATGGGCTTAGTTGCTCTGTAGTAGATGGAATCTTAGTTCCCAGGTCAGGAATCAAACTTGCATACCCTGCACTGCAAGGTAGGTTCTTAACCACTGGATCCCAGGGAAGTCCTGTTTGTTTGTTTGTTTGTTTTTTAAGCTTCTGAATCTCTTATTGTGCATCTCCTCTCCTCAATCTCATTTGAGACATAAGAATCATGGACTTTTCTTGTTCTTATGGCCCTATCTTTACACATACAGTTTTCCAATCTTCTTTGTATTTTAAAGCGCCTTAGAAGTCACAAAATGACATGCTGTGGAAAAGAAGAAGTAACTCATCTAATGCCATTGTTAGACTTGTTAAAGATGGTGAAGATAATATTGTCTAAGATGGATGTGGCTTCCCTGGTAGCTCAGTTATCTGGTAACGAATCCACTTGCAATGTGGGAGAACTGGGTTCGATCCCTGGGTTGGAAAGATCCCATAGAGAAGGAAATGGCAACCCACTCCAGTATTCTCGCCTTCTAAATTCCATGGACAGAGGAACCTGTCAGGCTACAGTCCATGAGGCTGCAAAGAGTCAGACATGACTGAACAGCTATCACTAAGTCACTCATTCAAGGTGTATGTGGACAGTTTGATGAGAGTGAAAAAGAATAATGTTCCCCAAAGAATCTTTAATTTTATATTGCCATGTTGTCCATTGTGGTAGCCACTAGTCATGTGAGGCAATTGAAATTATTTAAAATGAAAGAAATGTAAAAATTCAGTTTTTCAGTTGCATTAGTCACATTTCAGGGGCCCAGTACTACACATGGCTAGTAGCTACCACATTAGACAGAGTAGATACAGAACATTTTTATTATTGCAAAAAGTTTTGCTGTATGATGCTATAACAGAGTATAACTTTAAATATTTGGGTAATGAGAATAATTAATATTGTAAATAGACATTTGACTGTTTCATTTATATATTGACATTTCAAGTTGATGAAAAAAGCTTTAGAATAAAATGGGAAATTACATTTGAGGTCATTTTACATTTGGGCACACAAAGAGATATATTTAAAATATGAATTGACTGTTTATTTTATTAAATGTCATGGCCTTAAATTCTCAGTACGTTTTGTTAATTTGGGGACATAGCTGATACTGACACCAAACTCTGAAAAGCAAGTATTAAAGACATCAATTCTAAAGCAGTGAATACAGGACTTCATATTTAATGAAAGTTTCACAACTTACATAATCCTGGATTTCATTTCATCATGACATTTACTAAGATAGGCTTCCATTCTGCAAAATGGCCCAGGGGCATCAAATAACATATTATATGAAAATGTAATATAGAATAGTAAAATTTCTATATAAGAAAGAGTCAGAATTGTATTGCCTTTAAAACATTTTCTCCCTGGACTTGATAAGCAATCCTTGCAATATTAGTTGTTTCTCCTCCTAGTTGATACAGAGCACAGCCTCTGTAACTGAGTCTTAATGGAATTTAGAAAAAAATTTTAAGACTAGTTTCTAAATTTAAAAATATAAACCCGCCCAGCATTCTAATCTGAAATTCAGAAGGCTTTTTGGCAAGTAAATTTCTTTTGTTATATGGATTTCCAGAAGGAATATTGGCAAAAGCCTTTCACTGTAATGAATCTCTGAGTCTTCTCATACAATTACTTGCCAACTCTGGAAATCTATTTGATATTTGTTATAGTTTGTTATATTGATATTGTAGCTATATAGCTATAAATCCTCCTTTTGCTACATTTTGCTTTAATATTTGTGTGAAGAAGTAAACTGATTAACTTGTTAGCATCTCTCTCTGCATCCAGATCACTTAGCGTCATTGCACAGTGAACACCTTCAGAGATGAAGAGTCTTCCCAGTGGAAGTCTTACATACCTCCTCCCCAAGGTGTTTCCCTGAGATGCAGAAAGGAAGCTGAAGAGGAATAGCAAGAAGGGATGAAAAAGCCTTCTTCAGTGAACAGTGCAAAGAAATGGAGGAAAATGATAGAATGGGAAAGACTAGAGATCTCTTCAAGAAAGTTGAAGATAGCAGGGGAACATTTCATGCAAAGATGGGAACAATAAAGGGCAGAAATGGTATGGATCTAATAGAAGCAGAAGGTATTCATAAGAGGTGGCAAGAATACACAGAATAACCATACAAAAAAGATCTTAATGACCTGGATAATCATGATGGTGTGGTCAGTCACCTAGAGCCAGATATCCTGGAGTGTGAAATCAAATGGACCTCAGGAAGAATCACTACAAGCAAAACTTGTGGAGGTGATGGAATTCCAGTTGAACTATTTCAAATCTTTAAAATGTTGCTGTTAAAGTCCTGCACTCAAAATGCCAGCAAATTTGGAAAATTCAGCAGTGGCCATAGGACTGGAAAAAGTCAGTTTTTATTCCAATTCCAAAGAATGGCAGTGCCAAAGAATGTGCAAATTACCGCACAGTTTCACATGGTAGCAAGGTAATGCTCAAAATCTTTCAAGCTAGGCTTCAACAGTACAAGAACCTGGAACTTGCAGGTGTACAAGCTGAGTTTATAAAAAGCAGAGGAACTAGAGGTCAAATTGCCAGCAACCATTGGATCCAAGAAAAAGCAAGGGTATTCCAAAAAATATCTACTTCTGCTTCATTGACTACACAAAAGCCTTTGGCTGTGTGGATCACAACAAACTCTGGACAATTTTCAAAGTGATGCAAATACTAGACCATCTTACCTATCTCTTGAGAAATCGGAAGAAGCAACAGTTAGAACTGAACATAGAACAACAGACTGGTTCAAAATTGGGAAAGGAGTATTTCAAGTCTGTATATTTAACCTGTTTATTTAACCTCTGTGCAGAGTACATCATGCAAAAGGCTGGGCTAGATGAATAACAAGCTCGAATCAAGATTGCTGGGAGAATTATCAACAAATATACAAATGATACCACTCTAATGGCAAAAGTGAAGAAGAACTAAAGAGCTGTTTGATGAGGGTTGAAAGAGAAGAGTGAACAGCTGGCTTAAAACTCAGCATTCAAAAAACTAGTATCATGGCATCTGGTCCCATCACTCATGGCAAATAGATGAGGAAAAATGGAAACAATGACAGATTTTCTTTTCATGGGCTCCAGAATCATTGCGGGTGGTGACTGCAGCCATGAAATCAGAAGATGCTTGCTCCTTGGAAGAAAAGCTATGACAAACCTAGGCAGCATATTAAAAAACATACACATCACTTTGCAGAAAAAGGTCCATCTATTCAAAGCTATGATTTTTTTTCCATTAGTCATGTATGGATGTGACATTTTGACCATATAGAAGGCTGAGCAATGAAGAATTGATGTGTTCGAGCTTTGGTGCTAGAAAGGCTCTTAAGAGTCCCCTGGACAGCCAGGAGATAAAACCAGTCAATCGTAAAGGAAATAAACCCTGAATATTCACTGGAAAATGGATGCTAAAACTGAAGCTCCAATACTTTGGCCACCTGATGCAAAGAGCGGGCTCACTGGAAAAGAGCCTGATGTTGGCAAAGACTGAGGACAGTAGGAGAAGAGCACTGGAGGATGAGATGGCTGGATGGCATCACCAACTCAATGGACATGAGTTTGAACAAACTCCAGAAGATAGTGAAGGACAGGAAGCCTGGTGTGCTGCAGCCCACGCGGTTGCAAGAGTTGGACAGGACTTAGCAACTTCTCATTCTGAGAAGAGGTATACATCTATTAAGTATTAACTGAGCCCCAGTCACTTTACTGTGCAGTATAGAGAGGCTCCACCTAAAGCAATCAGCTAACACATAAGCTCCTATAATCCTGTGGAGTCAACTTGTCTAGTGACGGACAGAGACATTTTAATCATCCCACAGACATATTCAGGAAAATATTTTCAATGACTGGCTAACACACAGAGTCCTTTCTGCGTTGTTTATTGCTATTTCACAGTAGGACTCTGCCCTCAGCAGACATTTGTTCTAGATGCATGCAAAAAAGCGAAGGGATAAACTTACAGGATGTTAATCTTGGAAAAGGGTTATAAGAGAATGATCTCTATATAGACTGATGAGAAGAAGCAGCAGAAGTTTCTGACTTGGTCTGAGAATTTGGGCGAGTCTCCTATTAGGGAGTGATAGTTGAGCAGCACTTCATTTATTTTGGCTGTGTTGGGTCTTCTTTGCAGCATGTACGCTTTCTCTAGCTGGGGCACACGGGCTTAGTGGCCCCGTGGCATGTGGGATCTTAGTTCCCCAACCAAACCTCGAACCCATATCCCCTTTATTGGAAGACGGGTTCTGAACCGCTGAACCACTAGGGCAGTCCCTTGAGCAGCACTTTAAATGTTAATGAGGGGTCAGCTGAAATGAGGAACTAATGAGGGAAGAAGAGAGATTGAGAGAGAAAGAACATAGTGACTATACATCCTCTGAAAAATCCTGTAAAGAGTGGGACAAGGCACAATGGAGGAGGTAGAGAGAGATTTAGTATGATAAGAGAAGGTAAATGGGGAGGGTGACTGAAATGGCAGTGGAAAAGTAAGCAGAGGACGGGTCATTTGGGATCATAAAGGCCAAGGTAATGAGTCTGGATTAGAGTTTATTTCACATGCAATGAGAGTTTCAAGTTGCCAGAAGGCGGGGATCAACTGGGATAGGATGCGTGAGATGAGTTAAGAAGCTTTATGACATCAGATGAGAAATGGGCAAACTTAGATTGGGTGTGTGTATTTTAAAGTTATTTTCAAATTAGAGTAGTTGACTGAATTATATATTTGGACTGGGAAACATTAAGTAAACCTTTAGAATTAGCCAGTGTTTGAGAGTAAATTTGGAGAGGAGATGATTATAATGGAGACAGGATGATTCTTGGCAAGGAACGGTTCCTGTCCTTTTGGATACAATGGCTTATCATAGACTAAAATGTTATAGATGTCTCAAATAGCTGGACTTACCGCCAAACTGTTTAACACTTATGTTCAGTGTTCTACAAATGCTATCTAATTAAATCTCGCATCATCACACGAAGTAGATACTATTGTCACTATAGATATTACTGTCATTTTTAAGAAACTTTTCATTTTGTATCAGGGTATAGCCAATCAACATTGTTTTAATAGTTAGAGGTGAACAGAGAAGGGACTCAGCCACGCATATACCTGTATCCGTTCTCCCCGAGAGTCCCTCCCATCCAGGCTGCCACGTCACATTGGGCAGAGTTCCTTATGCTTTACAGTAGGTCCTTGTTGGTTATCCATTTTAAATATAGCAGTGTGTACATGTCCATCCCAAACTCCCTAGCTGTCCCTTCACCCAGTCCTTCCGCGACAGCAACTACAAGTTCATTCACTTAAATCTGTGAGTCTGTTCCTAATGTTTAGTGCGTTCATTTGAGATGCTGTTATCGTTTGTATTTAATGAAGAAATTGAAGTTTAGACGGATGAAGTAACTTGTCGATGAGATTATATAACGCAGCATCCTCGTTTTATAGATGAGGGTTCTGAAGCCAACAGGTGGTCCTCCACCTCCTTGTGGTGCGCTGGATTATTGTTAATTCTGCACTCTGTCTGTCATGCGCTTTTGCAGAATGAAGATCAGAGGGATGATCAGCTGGAGGTGATCACTGATGATGAAAAAGAGGCCGAGGGACGAGGGGATGGCAGAGATGGCTTTCACGGTGAGGATGGCTCTTGAGCGCATAATGGGGTTTTGAAATCTTGTCCAGTTATTGCTTTACCTGGGTACTTGTCTAAGATTAAAATTTTCCCTGGGGCCTCTCTCCTGGTGTCTTCAGCACATGCTCCCTGCTCTCCCCAGCCTCGTCCTTCTCTTGCTCGTTAATTCATGCTGTCCCACTCCCAGTCCCGTTTTCACTTCCTTTGACATCTTAGTAGTCATGTTATGTCTAACTCTAGAATTTTTGCTTTCAATTTTGACACTGGCACCCCACTCCAGTGCTCTTGCCTGGAAAATCCCTGGACGGAGGAGCCTGGAAGGCTGCCGTCCATGGGGTCGCTGAGGGTCGGACACGACTGAGCGACTTCACTTTCACTTTTCACTTTCATGCATCAGAGAAGGAAAAGGCACCCCACTCCAGTGTTCTTGCCTGGAAAATCCCAGGGACAGGGGAGCCTGGTGGGCTGCCGTCTATGGGGTCGCACAGAGTTGGACACGACTGAAGTGACTTAGCGGCATACAAGGATATATGATTTAAAATAAAAGGGTGTTTGTCCTTTTCTCTGATATTGAACTTGACCCCATAACTTCATTCAGCCGACTCAATTTTAGTAGTACTATGCATGGAGCATTCCATAGTGGCGACTTCCCTTTTGCCTTGACCCTGAAAGAGAGAAAGGAAGCAGAACCACAGCTGGAGTCTAGTCCTGCGAACCTGCGGGCTGGCTGGCAGAGATCTCTTTTGAGCTACGACTAACACACCTTTGTGCGTTTTATACATCATGTGGCAAATGAACTCATAAATTTTACCTAGAAGCAATTACGTTGTATGTGAAATTTTATATCATGCTTTTCTACTTGTAATTATGAAGACTTTTACCCTATTTCTACCGTTCTTATAGTTTTTAATGGATGCTACATTAAGTGAATTAATCATAATTTACAATTTACTTCCTGATAATGTATTCCATGCTTGTTCTGAGGTAGAATTACTGATTTAAAGCGTGTAAAGTCTTTCAGTTATGTTGCCAAATTGCTTTCCATATGGTTGAAGAAATTTCGGATGGTCCCAGCAATATGTGAAAGTCATTCTACTTCATTGCTGTTTTAATGTAAAACTTTTCCTGTTTATCAAGTTTCAGCACTCCCATATTTTAAAGCCAATGTCTAGTTAAAATGTGCTGTTTTTTGAATTGCATGTTCATATCTCTTTTCCATTTAACTAATGAATTTTTTCTGTTATTTTTCTAGTTTGTGTGGTTTTTTAAAACATAAAAAGTCTCTCTTTTGTTGCTATCCTCAGATCTATTGATGCTTTTATTAGTTGATGAAGGAAAAATTCAGGTAGAGATTTGGGGAAACAATCATAGTCTATTTTTGTGTATTTTAAAAGCACTTTAAATAGAATTATTTTGGTTTATGGTATGAAGTATGGTTCTAAATGAATTCCCCCCTCCCAACCCCAGTTGCAAAGCACTTAATTCAAATAATACTTACTAACTACCCCTTCCATTCTGCATAGTTTTGTGATGTCTTTTTTAGTATACGCTAAGTTGTTACGTAGGTAATTTTCTCTTCTTAGGTTAATTTTTCCACTTGTTTGCATAGCTATTCTTTAATTAGTTTTTTTGAGAGGAGAAAATAGAAGCAGCATTTCTTTTCATTACTCAGTATTCTGCTTGGGAGACAGTCAGTAAATGTTTATTGTTGTTGACACTGGAATAAAACACAGAGAAGGGGAAAAAAATCTCTGCTACTCCATTCTGTACCCTGTATCTGTTCCTCTCACTTAAGTCAGCAGTAACACAGGCATTTTCCTACATTAAGGAACAAAACACTGATTATGTGGTAATCTCCGAGATATAAATGAATCTCACAGGTGGGTCCAGTTGCTGAACATTGAGACTTATTTAGGGAGTTTAAAGTGTACTGAATAGGGAAGGATTTGGAAAAGATTCAGAGCCATGGCCCTGGAACAAAAAGATAATTGGAGTTTTAGAAAAGCCTGATGCAAAAACGAAACACATAAAAATGAAATCAGTGAGGATGCTAAGAACCATCAGTTTTAGTTTCTTTGTATGTCAAAAGAACATGAACAGTAAGGAAAGCAATTTAAGATTCCATTTAATCTTTATCGCTTTCTTATTGTTTTTATTTTTAAAAACCTCTTTATTTTTTTCTTGTAGTATTTGTTAGTAAAAATTGTTTTCAGCTCAAAATAACTTCTAACTCTTAAGGACAGAAGCAAGTAGTATATTCTTTGTGTCTCTGAAAGATGAAAGTCTGAGTGCTGATAACAAAGAAGGGGCCAGGTAGAGCAGTCATCAAAGCCCAAAGAAAAATCACAAGAGAAAGCTTTGGAACTATCCCAGGAGCAGAAGTGGTGCTGAGAAGATGCGGGCTTCCGGGAGGCCTGGATGCATGTCAGGAGCTGTTTGGTGTTTCTCTTCCCTTATGCATCCCTCTGGGTCCTTCTTTTCTTTCTTCTTCAGCATTTCTTGCCTGGTGGATGTGTTTATGTCTTGGACCTTTCTTCAGTTTAAAATATCTTGCTGGGTGATATCAACTAGATGAAAATCATCTTAAATTTATGGCTCTGAGTTTTGCTATTCAGTTAACTTTTATGTCCCAGACATTGCTTCTGGGATAATTTTTGTGAGGGCCCCTCAGGCGACTCAGGCTTAGTATTTTCAAAGCCGAGTTCATTATTCCTCACCATTCTTCCCCAGCTACTTCTATATTCCCTTTTCTTAATTAATAACTTCAACAGCCACACAATCAGTCAAGCGAGAAATCTTGCAGCTTCCCCAGTTTCCTGCTGTTTCATACCTCAGATTCAGATGTTTAAATCCCATATTCAAGTCGACCCTCCTCTTTGAATTGTCTCTCAGTTCAGTCTTACCATTTTTATAAGCCCTTTTTAAAGTCTTGCCTGGAGGATCACCGTAAGTTCTTATTTTACTCATCTTAATCTTTTCCATCTTTGATCCACTCTTCTTTCACTGGATATTTTTTCTTTTCTATAATGCATATCTGATACTGATAGCTTATTTTAAAATAACCAGTAATGTCAGTATTTTGTCTACTGTATAAAATCCAAAATTGGCCTCCACCTACCTTTCTACTTTATTAATTACTGTACCTGTGTGTGTACTCTCTAATCCTCACCATTTTTTTTCTCCTCTCTAAATATGTTAAGCAGTGTCAGTCTTCCTGACCATATGATTAATTCAAACAAACTCATCCAAGTAGATTTAAGCCACTCACTTTTGTTCTCCCTTAACCGAGTCTTTTATACCGTGTAACACTCAACATTGTTTTTACAATTTATCTTTTTTGTTGTTGTTTTTCTGGCTGCGCTAAGTGGTATGTGGGACCTTAGTTCCTGGACCAGGGATCGAACTCATGCCCCCTTCACTGGAAGCAGGAAGTCTTAACCACTGGGCTGCCAGGGAAGCCCCAGTGGTGTTTATTTCTGTACATTACAGAAATACACACTCATGGAAGGCAGCTAGTGTGATCTCTCCACTTTTACACCTTCCCATGTCAACAAAGGTCTGTCTAGTCAAGGCTATGGTTTTTCCAGTGGTCATGTATGGATGTGAGAGTTGGACTATAAAGAAAGCTGAGTGCCAAAGAATTGATGCTTTTGAACTGTGGTGTTGGAGAAGACTTTCGAGAGTCCCTTGGACTGCAAGGAGGTCCACCCAGTCCATCCTAAAGGAGATCAGTCCTGGGTGTTCATTGGAAGGACTGATGCTGAAGCTGAAACTCCAGTACTTTGGTCACCTGATGTGAAGAACTGACTCATTTGAAAAGACCCTGATGCTGGGAAAGATTGAGGGCAGAAGGAGAAGGGGATGACAGAGGATGAGATAGGTGGATGGCATCACCAACTCAATGGACATGGGTTTGGGTGGACTCTGGGAGTTGGTGATAGACAGGGAGGCCTGGCGTGCTTCGGTTTATGGGGTCGCAAAGAGTCGGACATGACTGAGCGACTGAACTGAACTGATGTCTTCTATAAAATTTATTATGACAGTTTGCACACAGGAGCTATCCAGTGAGTATACTTTATTGAGTGGAATGTCATCACCCTGTGTTTATCTAAAATATTCTACATTGATCCCTAGTTCTTACCTGTTCTCCTCTACAGGGCGTAACATTTCAAAACCCAGATACATATGCACAGAACATAACTCAAAATGATACACAAAAAATTCCTAACTGTGATTACTTCCGGGAGGAAGATTTGGTGGAGGTGAACAGTGGGAAACTGAAACTTTTACCTCTATGCTCTGCACAGTTTACAGTATTATACTGTCTATTTTGGAGAAGGAAATCGCAACCCACTCCAGTATTCTTGCCTGGAAAATTCCATGGACTGAGCCTGGTGGGCTACAGTCCGTGGGGTCGCAAAGAGTTGGACACAACTGAGCACTTCACTATCTATTTTATAATCAAATCAAATTAAATTCTGCAGACCCTGACAGACACAGTCATATTTGTTTAAATACTTGAATATACTTCAGGCCAACTAATTCAGGGGTACCTTTGAAGAATGAATGGAGAAGTATGCAATTCTTCTTCTTCTTTTTTTTTGAAATCAAACAGTTTTCCTCAGCCAAATTATAGAGGAATAAGGGACAAGATAAGAGTTTCAAATTTATTACTGAATGTACATATACATAAAATATTATTTCAGATTTTAAAACAGGAAAGGAGATAAGATTGAATGTATGTAGCTTACTAATTGCTGAAACTTTTGAATATTTAAAAATATAACTGATTTTTATCATTATAATTTAAGTAACTTCTGTTTAAGAATTTTTTTTTTAAAGTAGCTTTCCATAAAGCTAACAAGAAACTAATTGTGGCTCATGTATTTATCCCATGATATACTGGGTCATTCATGCGTTTGTTTTTAAAAACTAGTTATTTAGAAATGTGTATAATCAATTTAATTATAATTGAAAATGTATGAACAGTAAGACCATGAAAGTCTTACCTCTACACACAACAGAGTTAATGAGCCATAAAGTTATCCTGAACAAAAGTAAGTGCTGGCTTTGGATGAGTCTTATACATAATTCGTAATTTCAGTGATAAGATCTGCCTTCTTCCTTTTACCATACTATAATTAGAGATGTATAAATTATTCTTTTCATTTTTATTGTGCATGTTGAAGAATTACATGTCATAAAATCCCTTGACATTGTCCTATTTTATCAACAGTGATTGTGGGATATAAAAGATGATTTTAAAGAGCAGCTTGCACTCCTCAGAAGTCAACACTAATCTCTTGAGACCAAATATTGAAAGAAAGGAGCTGGGAAACGAGGAAATTACCAAGGAGGCTTTAATCTTTTCAGTAGGCATGCAACATACACCCTAAGTGTTATTTCCTTCTGTAGGAAACTCTTCGTTATTTTAGAAACATAAAGGACATTAATTCTAGCATTTTTGTGAGCTTAAAATTTTGGTAAGTCTGGTATCTTTGATACCCTAATTAAAGCAGATTTTGGATTCTTGAAAGAAAAATAGTTTCATTGAACTCCAAACTGGAAAAAATATACTCTAGGCTCAATCTACCCAGCTGTTTTATTGTACTGTTCTTATTTTCGCATTTTTACATTTGTACACAGAATTTGTTTCTGTAAGTACCTGCTGGAACTGAAATTTTCTGTGCTAGACTAGAATCATTGATGCAACAGTTTCAGATGATTATATAGTACTTGGATGACAGCACTGGTTGGTAACTTGTTTTTGCGAACCACTGATATCATAAACATCAAAATACTTACCACTGCAAAATGGGAAATAGAGGTCGTTTTGTTTATTTGGAGTTCAGCAACATAATAACCAAAGATTTAATTTGACAAGAAATGGCTAGTTTATGTTTTCCTTTCTTCTCTTGCTAAAAGAATATTAATCCTATGATTTTTGTTTCTTTGTTTTTTTTTAAGTTGAGGTATAACATATATATAATCATCATGATAAAGAGAATTAATGTATCCTCTCATGTTTCTGAAGATTGAAAAGATACGTAACATTTCAATAGGGTGCCTTAAGAGTTAGATATATGTGTGCGTGTGTGTGTGTGTACAGTGTTGTAAGCTGGCAGGTAGTGTGGAGTAAAATTTGATCCAAGGTAACCTGCTTGCCATCTTTTCACTCTTAACACTAAGCTCTTACCATCTCTTCCTTGAATCTTTAAAGAACAGACCATCTGTCTATTTTTTGAAGCTTTGTTTTTGTTGTTCAGTTTTGAGTCTGACTCTTTGTGACACGACCGACTGTAGCATGCCAGGCTTCCCTGTCCTCTACTGTCTCCCAGAGTTTGCTCAAGTTCATTTCCATTGAGTCAGTGATGCTATCTAACAGCCTCATAGTCTGCAGCCTTCTCCTCCTTTTGCCTGCAATCTTTCCCAGCTCTCCAGTGAGCTGGCTCTTTCTATCAGGTGGCCAAAGGGTTGCAGCTTCAGCTTTGGCATCAATTCCTCCAGTGAATATTCATGATTGATTTCCTTTAGGGTTGACTGGTTTGATCAATCCAAGGGATTCTGAAGAGTCTTCGAAACCATCAGTTTTTCTGTGCTCAGCCTTTTTTATGGTCCAACTCTCACATCCATATGTGACTACTGGCAAAACCATAGCATTGACTATACAGACCTTTGTCGGCAGAGTGATGTCTCTGTTTTTTAATATGCTGTCTAGGTTTCTCATTGCTTTACTTCCAAGAGGCAAGTGTCTTCTAATCTCATGGATGCAGTCACCATCCGCAGTGATTTTGGGGCCCAGGAAAAGAAAATCTATCACTGCTTCTACTTTTTCCCCTTCTATTTGCCATGAAGTGATGGGACTTAAGTATTTCTGAAGATGCGGATTGGCATTCTGCTTGATGGTGGCTTCACATGGTATAATACTTGGATATCAGTAATAGGCAGAAATTTGGAGTCAATCAGGGAAAGTAAAAATGTGATTGACAATGGGAAGCCAGTGATATATGATGTATTACATGTTCATATCACATTGTTTTCCTTATGTATTGGGTTGGCCAACAAGTTTGTTTGGGTTTTTCCATGCTAGCTTATAGGAAAACCTGAATGAACTTTTTGGCCAATCCAATACAAATGCAACTTATAGACCAAAAGATACGGGTGTTGTTCTAGTTACTAGTCTTTTTAAACCTTCCCTCGTTTTCAAGGAAAAGAATAAGACGGACGAAGGAGCACATTTACCAGTGTAAAAAATTCTTAGAAAGGATTCTGTCACTGTATCAGTAATCCTGAGTTTGAGTGCTCAGTGGCTCTGTTGTGTCTGACTCTTTGTAAGCCCGTGGGCCGTGTTCCGGCAGGCTCCTCTGTCCATGGGATTTCCTGAGCAAGAATACCAGAGTGGGTTGCCATTTCCTCCTCTAGGGGATCTTCTCAACTCAGGATTTGAACTCACATCTCCTGCATTGCAAGTGGGTTTTTTACCGCTGCGCCACCTGGGAAGCCATCCTGGAGGATATCAAACATTATTTTTTATCACAAGTGACAGGATAGTATAATGATGCATTCAGTGAATCTAGAAACAGAAGACCTCCACTGTTTACTGTCTCGGTAAGAGTGGGCAACTTACTTTTTTTCCTCAGGGCTTTAACCATTTCATTGTAAATGAGGTAGATGGATGAGATCAGGAGTCAACAGCTCTTTTTCGTAAGGGCCAGATAGTGGTGTTTTTTTTTTTTTTTTCTTTGTGGCCCCTGTGGTCTCAGCTGCAGCTACTCAGCTCTGCTGTTGTATTGCAAAGGCAGCTGAAACAATATTTAAAGAAACACGTGAATGAGCATGAAAGTATCTGTCTTACAATGAAATTTATTAAAACCAGGAAATGGTCAGTAGTTTGGTAACCCCTGAACTGGATGGTTTCTAGAATATTCCTTCCGGTTATAAATGCTGGTTGTTGCATTAAGAGTGTGCTTACTTTCCAAGTGTTGGAAGTTGTCATAGAGACATCGTAAGAGGTGATTTAGTTCTTTTATCTACCTGAGGCAAGATTATACTAAATCCCTAATGAAGACAACTCTCCAGCTACCTGATCTAGTAAAAGGATAAATCTCCCTCTACTTTTTTTTTAAATAAAATCACTGTATAATAGGTAATATATCTAAAGTTAGTACAAGATTTTGGAAATAATCTTTAATGGTTTTAGATTGAATATCTTGCCATTTTAAAAATTGACTTTACACATGATAGAAGACAGTGAGATGATATATCTCTTTTTCATTATTCTTATGGCTTCAAACCCTAGGAAATCATCCTTTCTCTTAATAGATCTAAATATTATAAAATTTTTCTTCCATACAAAGAGATTGTCATAAATTATTTTTTTAGATATGCAATATAGATTTAATAGAGTAGGAACCATAGCTCTTCTGTCAGCCCTTCAAGCTTTTCATTCTGTTTATCTTTTTCATTTAGTCATTTTATGAGCTTTATAAACAAAACATAAAAAGTGCCTGAGGCAATGTAGTAATCAGATTTCATGTCGTAAAAACTACTGGAATAATCTAAAAAATCATTTATAATAATTGTTGTTTCATAGTATAAAAAATTCATACATTAAGATATAACTGGTCTTAATTCAAAGTAGAAAAAATGCAATACAGTTACATGATACGTTATAGCAACTAAAGTTAACATTAAGTTTTACTTTTCCATTTTCTGCCTTGATATCCAGTAGCTTTTTGGAAATGATTCCAAGTATTTTGGAAATGATTTCCTTACATTATGTGTATTGTTTATTTTCTATTTTTATTCTCATATTAATTGGATAAACTACATAAAAACACATTGAAACTGAAAAGGACAAATGCTCCTCAGGATTAGGTTGAATTTACTCCAAGGCCCACATGTATTTGCATGCAGCATATAGTGAATATGATAAAACATAAAAAGTTATTGGAAGTCACTCCTGTTTTCATCTTCAGAATCTTCCTTTAATTTTTGTTTTCTAATAAAATCCAACCCCCAAATCCCTAACTTTCATTACTTAATCTTACGAAGCTTTGGCACCAAGTTAACAGTGAATTCTCTCAGGGCTGGAAAGAGGTCTGTTTTATATACTCCCATGTTGTCAGTACCTAGGAGAGTTATGTAGCTTGTATAGGTGCCTTATAAAGCAGCTTGACTTGACTTAAAATAGCATCATCTTATCAGCATCATTGGGCTTCTCTGGTGTGGCTCCAGAGGTAAAAAATCTGCCTGCAGTTCAGGAGACTTAGGTTTGATCCTTGGATCAGAAAGACCCCTGGAGAAGGGAAAGGCTACCCACACCAGTGTTCTTGCCTGGAGAATTCCATGGACAAAGGAGCCTGGTGAGCTACAGTCCATGGGGTCGCAAAGAATTGGACATGACTGAGCAACTAACACTTTCACTTTTTTTTAACATCACCATTATTAAATTACTGTCCTACTACTGTGCCATATGTTGTACTGACCACTTAGATCATTTATAATTGTGTGGCAAAACTGCAGACTGAGTTTCTTCATTTTAGATTTTTCTGTCTTCTCCCACCTTTTTCATTTTGTTCAAGTTGTTAAAATCTGCAGTAAATTACATATGGAGCCAGGATTTGAACATAGCTAGTTCATTACTTCACTGTACTGTTGTATTTCTCTCACATTTTCAAATGCAACTGGCATCACACTGTAAACCCAGATATGTCTTAATTTGCTCTATGGAAAAATATCTCTAAGTTAGTTATTCAGTTTTAAATATTTGGTCACTGTCCCATATCGTACACAAAAATTAACTCAAAATGGATTACAGACTTGAATGTAAGACCCAAATCCCTAAAACTCCTAGAAGAAAGGCAGTCTTCCAGACATAGGTCTCGGTGGTAATGTTTTGAATCTAATACCAAAAGTAAAAGCAAGAAAAACAGAAATAAGTGGGACTATATCATACTTTTCTGCACAGAAAAGGAAACCATCAACAAAATGAAAAGGCAGCCCACTGAATGAGAGCAGATATTTGCAAACCATATACTGATGAATGGCTAATACGCAAAAAATATAAAAAGCTCATACAGCTCAGTGTCCAAAAATCAGACAATCTGAGTTAAAAATGGGCAGACAATCTGAATAAACATTTTTCCAAAGAAGACATACAGATGTCGAATAGGTATATGAAAAGACTCTCAACATCATTAATCATCAGAGGAATGCAGATCGAAAACAACAGTGAGCTATCACCTCACGTCTGGGTATGGCTAGTATCGAAAAGACAAGAAGTAAGAAATATTGGCGAGGATGTGGAGAAAAGGAACCCTAGTGCACTGGTGGGAATGTAAATTCATGCAGACATTATGGAAGACAGGATGGGGGTTCCTCAAAAAATTAAAAACGGACTACCGTATGATTTAGCAGTTGCACTTTTGTGTGTTCATCCAAAGCAAACAAAAACATTAACGCGAAAAGATATTTGCACCCCCATGTTATTGTAGCATTGTTTATCGTAACCAAGACATGGAAACAGCCTGAGTGTTCATCAATGGATGAATGAACAGCGAAATTGTAGTATGTATATATACATATATTATCTATATATCCATACACATACATACACATAATGGAATATTATTCAGACATAAAAAGGATAGACATCTTGCCATTGGTGACAACATGGATGGATCACAAGGGCAATATGCTTACTGAGATAAGTCATAAAGAAAAACAAATACTTTATGATTTCTATTTTTTATGGACTCTAAAGAAACAAAAACCCCAGCTCATCCATACAGGGACCAGATTGGTGGTTGCCAGAGACACAAGGTTGGAGGTTAGACGAAATGGGTGAAGGATTAGGTTAAAACGGGTGAATGAAAAGGTTAAAAAAAAATTACGTTTCCTTCCCTATTTACATAAATAAAAATAAAAACTATGGCTAAAATTACCAAATACATATTTATATATAGCACAGGTTTAACAACCATACAGACAAGTAGAGTGGCTGCCTTAAATACGCAATAAAATGTCTCATTCGATAAAGGACAAACATTTGTATATGTTTCAGAAAATCATCTCCTTATAAAGATGACAAAGTTATTTTCCAAAATAATATTTCTCAACATTTGAAAAAAAAAATCACACAAAATAGGTAAGTAGCTCGGGGTAGATAGAAGATGTCCAAAGAATTTAGCTCTCTGCTTCTTAGGAATCCAGTCTGAATTTCTTCCCTGACTGTGCCATGAAAATGCTTTCTCATCTGAGGATCCATCTTTCTCTATATCATTTTTCCTGCAAACATCTAGGAAGATATTTCATCACAAAGCTGATGTGACTCTTACCTATTTAAAGTTAATTTTTTGAAAAAAGATTAAAAGCAATGAAGCATGAAGCAGTGCCTTGGGTGTTAGTGGTTACTTAATTGAAAGTAGCACCATTGTCAGAATTCATACAAGGACTGCAGCTTGTTGGTGTTAAACCTACAAGTCTCACAACTCAAAGAGAAGCTTCTTTCAATTGATGAAGTTTCTCAGGGATGATTTCCTTTGTTTTGCAAACTCCTAAACTTGACTAAATGTGTTGGAAGAATTATTATTTAAAAGCGCATTACCTTAAAAGAATGAAAAGTGAGAGACTGTACTCATGTATATGTACATATATACATGAATGTTCATTGTAACAGTGTAGGTGTGTGTGTGTGTGTCCTTAGTCACTCAGTCATGTTCGATGCTTCGTGACCCCATGGACTGTAGCCCGTCAGACCCCTTTGTTCATGGAATTCTCCAGGCAAGAATACTGGAGGGGTTAGCCATTCCTTTTTCCAGGGTATCTTCCCGACCCAGGGATTGAACCCTGATCTCCTGCATTGCAGGCAGATTCTTTACCCGCTGAGGCACCAGGGAAGCCCTGCGGCACTGCACATAAGAGGCCAAAAGTGAAAGCCACTGGAATGGGAAAGTGACCTTGGACAAGATACTCCCCTCTGTGTTTTCTGTTCATCTGTAAAAGCAGAAATCATAATAGCACGTTATTATCATCATTATTATTTATTAGGGTGGCTTTGAGAGTTAAACAGTGCCTGTTATATAGTAACTGATATGTAAATATTATTAAGATGAAACAAGAAAGATTCTGTTGTCTTAGCTTTCTGCTGTGGCTGGAGCACATTTTGCTTCTGTTCAGAACTATTTGGGGAAAACTGACAAAGGAGAAAAATCCATGTTTGTACGGCTTGTCTCATCATCAATCAAAGAACATTCATTAATTGTGCCTCCACTGTGGCAGGCATCATCATTATCAAGTCAGACAGCAGCATTTATTACCTGCTCCTTGTGTGCAGGTGCAGAAAGGGGTATTTAGTAAGTGTCCACTTTCGCATTGTGTCATGGTCTTTCTAAACCTAGTCAGAAAGCAGAGTCCCTGTTCCAAAATAAAATTGTGATTTACAGTTGTATAAGAATGTAGCGGCTTTGAATAGCACCCTGCACAGTGTGAATTCCAACTCATAATTAATGACAGACATATTCTTCCTATTACTTAGCACTTAGAATGATGCTTCTGTATGGCAGTTAGCAGCAGCATGCTGTCCAGGTGTAGTGCAGTTGAGACTATAATATTGATCAGCTCAGTTAGTCTTCCGTTCTCTGCAAACGGAAGTATTCATGGTCAAGGACCTTATTATTAGCTGGTATTCTACTTCATCATTTTAAGAACCATTCAGTTAGAATAGATACAGTGCTAGCTAAGGTGCAGACTGACGTGGAATGAGACAGCAGGGCAAAGGAGATTTCTGAAAGACTCTTTATGAGTGGTTCTGAACCTCAGTGCTTATTTCAGGAGCCTTGGTCAATACTAAGGTGGAGATGATGGCTGGAGACCAAATGGTGTTCTCTGTGACTCTGAGTCGAACTCATCCAGTGTAGATCTTTTATAGACGTTGTGTAGATCCTGAGTAGGATCTTGATGAAGTTTTCTGCACACAAGCCAGAAGACTTTGATTTCAGTTAGGGACTGATAGATAAGTTAGAAGGGTTCTTTCCAGTTAGCTTGTTTTTCTGTGGCTGCTGCTGGTGCTGCTGGTGCTGGTGCTGGTGCTGCTGCTGCTGCTGCTAAGTTGCTTCAGTCGTGTCCGACTCTGTGCGACCCCATAGACGGCAGCCCACCAGGCTCCTCCGTCCCTGGGATTCTCCAGGCAAGAACACTGAAGTGGGTTGCCATTTCCTTCTCCAATGCATGAAAGTGAAAAGTCAAAGTGAAGTTGCTCAGTCGTGTCCGACTCTTAGCGACCCCATGGACTGCAGCCTACCAGGCTCCTCCATCCATGGGATTTTCCAGGCAAGAGTACTGGAGTGGAGTGCCATTGCCTTCTCCGAGTAAGATACAAAACCAGTGGGAGTGGTACCTGCTTCCTTACTAATGAAGAGATGTAAACCCTTAGCTGGCATTCTTTCAAATCAAGAGATAATTTAATTTCTAATTTTTTACCTTTAAAAGTATGTTGATACTTTATAGATTTGAATCTATCTTTTGAGATTATAATTCTACCTTTCCCAATTTTTATGCAAGCTAATTACTTCTAAACCTGAAAAAAAATATTAGAATTCGAGAAGGAATACCAATTTGTTAATTCAGGTTACCTCCTTCTGGATATAACGTACCCTCGTTGAGTCCTAGTTTGCACATTAAGAATCTCTCCGAATAGAGAGTATAGTGTTTTCAAAATATCCATTGAATCTATTCATTTATCCTTTCCTTAATTAAGCAAATATTTAATGGTCACCTATTATGTACCAACTATTTTTGCAGAGACTAGCAGTAGAACAGTGAGAAAGTCATCCGAGGTCCCTGCTATGAAAAAGTTTACATGACAATGACGGGGAAGGGAGAGGCAATGGACAAGTAACCAAATACATGAACAAGATAATTTCAGGTGGTGATAAGTATAGTGAAAATGATTAAATAAATGATATTCCAGAGAGTTCCTAGGGGTTATGCAGCTGTTTTATATCACTAAAGAGGAATATTTGTACTGATGTCTAAATAAGGACCCAGCCATGAGTTCTGGAGGGGGAGTGTAGTTTATTACTTGGATGTCCTTCATTCAATTTGTTAAAGGACACAGTTGGGCGATAAATTCTGTGACTTTATCCTGGAATTCCAGAATTGTGTAAGTTGATGAAAAGATGTGTATATACTTGGGCATATACATGTCTGTGATGCAAACTCAGCAGCTCCTCAAATCTCCCTGCATCAGTGAGCAACATAAATTCACAGATGCTTGGTTCTGAGGAAGGAGGAGAGAATCCATGAATAAGCTTCATCAGTCATGTCTTTCCTTTAAAATCTGATTGTTCCACAAGCATGCACATGGGTGGGTAGATGCTAGAAGACAGGGTGAGTTGAAACAGTGCCCTGGGGTGGTTGAGCCAGCTAGGAGCCTTCTTTATTATGATATGGTGACGAGCATGATTTACTTAGGCATCTTAAGTCATCTCTGTGTGTGTTAGTCCCTCAGTTGTGTCCTTTGCGACCCTATGGACTGTAGCCACCAGGCTCCTCTGTCCTTTGGGATTCTGCAGGCGAGAAATACTGGAGTTGGTTGCCACGTCCTCCTCCAGGGCATCTTCCTGACCCAGGGATGGAACTTGCGTCTCTTACATCTGCTGCATTGGCGGGTGGCTTCTTTACCCACCAAGCCCGCTGGGAAGCTCTAAGTCGTCTGTAGCAGTTCCTGGAAGAAGGTGATAGAGAATGCAGCAGCAGGAGGAATAGAGAACATAATCAAGCAGACAGCATCATTTTGGGAATTACGGGAAACATTCTAAAAGAGGAGATATTAAAGCCAAGGCCTGAATGATAAATCTTACGGAAGAAGGTAAAAGGGGAAAAGGAAAGATTCAGGTTGTATGAGTATTTGAAAAAACCCAAGGGAACAAGAGAAGAAATTTATTTGATAAAGAGTTTCATTAATGTAAAATTTAGGCTGCCAAGAAGTTCAGAAGGGTTTGTTGTGAGGCTGAGATTATAGCCTTATGCAATGACTAGACCATGAAAGACATTCTGAGTGGTGTTAAGGAACTTGTACTTCATCCTGAGGACACTGGGAACCTATCAAATATTCTGAGTAAGAGAACGATGTAATCAGATTTATGTTCTAGAAACATTAATTGAATGCCAGTGGGGAGAGTGGACTGGAAAGAAGTCAGGGGCAGATGTGTAAAGAGGCTATCGCATTATTCCCAGCAAGATATTAATATGTGGTCAGAAATACAATAATGGAAGTGAAAACAGAAGTGGAAGAATTAGATAGTTAGAAGGAAGGAGCAAGACAACTGCATGATTGTATGTATAGAGAGTGGTGGTGAAGGGAGCAAAGGTGATTTCTAGGTCTTTTGCCTGAACGCATGTATAACACAAGAAATAGGGAGCATATATCAAGACTGTCAAGCCTGTGTTGTTTTTGTTGTTTGTTTGGTGGGGGAAAGAAGTTGAGCCAAATTTAGACTTTCGTTCCTTTATATACATAAGTATTCAGCATTTAGCAAATAAATCAGCTCCTGTTATATGCCTGGCACCATGCCTGGTCACCAGGGATATAACCACAAACTAACAGGCAAGATCTTGTTCCACGGAGCTTACATACTAGTCAGGGAGAGAGAAAGCAAGTGAACACATGAAAAATGTTTTTTATAAAATGTCAAGGTGGCATGTTGAATTTGAGGAGCCTGTGGTATATTTATATGGATAATATACCCAAAAGGCTTCCCAGTGCAGGAGATGCAGATTCATAGTAATTTCACCCATTCTGTAGGGTTGTTGTAAGTATTAAAGGAGTTAGCATAGGTAAGGGACTTAGACATATACCTGACATATAGTAATCATTATATACTCATGTATTAGATTGTATTACATATATTTGCTTTGTTGTTAGTGTTGTTATTACTACTATATAGCTTACCTTAATTGGGTGGTAAGTTCCCAGGGACCTGGGTACAGTTTTGATATGTCTTGCTATACTAAGTTTCTAATGCTCATTGGATCTGTGATGAATATTTCGGAATGTGGTTGTTTCACTTGAAGAGTTACTTCATTGAAAAAAACTACATTATTACTGTAATATTTTAGTGGGCATGTACTTTTCCCTTAATTCATTAAGAGTTTCTAAATTTTGTGTTTTTAACCAAGAGGTCATAACAGGGATTTGCTAAATGCAAAACAAAAAAAACTATTTTTCATCTATATTTTACAAGTTAAATGTAAGAATAATGGAAAAAATTGAAACCTCTCATGTGCTTCCAAAGTGATGCGGTTTTATAGAATGTGGAGATTTGACAGGTGTATAATTTATTGTAGAAAGCTGAAGTGATGTCGTCTGCTGCCTTGCCTTCTTCCTTCTAACTCTGAATGAAGCCAGTGCTTGAATAAACAGTGGTATGAAGCAGGGTTAAGGTTTGAAAAAGGACATCATTTCAGCTTGTATATAACTTATTAAGGATCTGGAGAAAGTTCCTTGTCCTGGTAACGATAGGCAGTTTTAGGAAAAAGTTACCTTATAGTTCTTCTCTGCCAGAGTGTAAACGTAGCTTGGCAAATGACAAATGGTTGTAGTTTCTTTTCTCATGTGGCTTTGTATAAAAGCCAAATTTAGTTCAATCAGTAGTAATATTTGAGACAGTTTTTTTTTTTCAGTAGATAGAAATACATTATGTGCTCAAAAAAGGAGATAAATACAGAAAAGTAGAAGGCTATGGAAAATGTATAGTAATGTAGAAATATTTTGCTTTTGCACAGGATTAAAAAAATGAACCTTAAAGCAGAAACTCTGTCTACCCACTGATAAAAATGGAGATTTCATTTTAGTTCAGGTTTGATATTTAAGGGACTTGAATTTACATTTAGACTATTATAATTCATTCTTTTTACTGGAATCATTCTTAAAATGAGAGGAATATTTTTAAAATTTCACATATCCTTTTTATTCTCTTTCCCTCTAGTCATATGATATTGAATATGTTTCAGCCTAATGAATTTCAAATTTTATTTCATGTTACAAATGTTAGCTTTGTAAATTTAGCCCTGCCTCATATACCCTATACTTAGCTTTTTTTTAGAGATTATTTGGTCACATTTTTAATAGAAAACTCATAATTGCTAATGTTGAACCTCCTGAAACCAAAATCTGAATAATGATTTCATAAGTACAATCATTTTGCTTATACAATTCTGTGGAGTGCATATGATTATTATATTTATCTATTTACCATTACAAAATAAGATTAAGGTTTTGTAAAGTAAGGTTTTGTAAAATATTATATGGTGACATTAAGAATGAAGTCTGGACTCTCAAACTTACCTCTAAGTCTTTTGAATCAATGGGTGTTTTTCTTCTTTCCCATGAGCTGGCCAAACTTAGTGATCTGTGGAGTTCTCTAGGGGTGTATTCTTTTGAGATAATCCCAAAATTCCCTCCCCCCAGCTCATCATTATAGATTCCAGGTATGATCGTTGTGTAGGATTATTACCATACATTTTTGGACTCCATTTCTAATATTTAATTGAGAATTTTGCATGTATATTCATGAGGAATATTGTTCTTAGTTTTTCTTTCTTGTAATGTCTCTCTGGCATTAGGATAATACTGACCTCATATTGAATAAGTTAGGAGGGGTCCCTTCTGCTTCTGTTTTCTGGAGCAAATTATGGAGAACTGGATCATTTCTTCTTTAAATGTTTGGTAGAATTAACCGTTGAGACCTCCTGGCCTGGATGCTTTCTGTGTTGGAAGGTTACTCATTGTTGATTCAGTTTAGTTATTTGTCGGAGGCCTATTAATCTCCTTGTGTGAGTTTTGGTACATTGTGTCTTTCAAAGAATTGTCCCATTTCACCTAAATTATTAAGTTTGTGGTTATAGAGCTGTTCATAATATTCTTGTGTTATCTTTTTCATGACCATGAGATCTGTAGCAATGACCCTTCTGTCATTTCCAATAGTAATTTGTCTTGCATCTGTAACTTTTAATTCTTCCTCTTTCCTATTATCACCACTGAGGTTTAGTAATGTCTTCTCTCAATTGCATTTTTTTTTTGCCTGTTATAGTTATTAGTTTTGCTTATACATCAGTACTAAAATATAACACATCTTTACTTACCTGTGGATATCTTCTGTAAAGCTCTTTGTTGTTGACTTGCAAGAAAATATGGAATTCTAGTTATTCTTCCAATGTTTAAGTTTTTTTCTCCTTACTCATATTAAGTTTATCCCCATTGCTTTATTCCATTGTTTTCCTGTAAACATAATAACTTTTTGTTTGTCACTTTTTTGTGACAAATTATGGCACAGTCCTTCTGAAGATACTTTAAATGATAAGTAAGTAAGAAAAGAGGCCAAAAACAGGTAGCAGGAACCCAGTCAAGGGTTCTATGTAGTAATTTGTTTTGGAAAAAAAAAGGGAAGGCAAGTAGGGCTTCAGCCTCAGTGGAAGGGAAACTGAGAACCAAGGTGAGGGTTAGAGGTCAGCAGACTTCATTCACTCTTCTCCTTAGAAAGAAAGCCAGTCAGGGTTACTTTGCAGAGCTGGAACACCGGCTGGAGACGGCCCTGAGGTCCCATGGGCCAGGTGGACTTACTGTGATGTACTTAAAGGCCTACAGAGGTGGCGTTCCTGCTAATGGTGAGCAGACAACTGGTCTGGAGAGGAAGGTCACAGAAGGGATGAGACCCATTCAATGTGCTCGCCCCAGAGGCAACTTTGGGTACCAAAGCAGATCCTCATTTAGTCTCCTCCATCACCAGCGAGTGAGTAGCGGCATGCACCTGTGAAGAAAACAGTATGGAACCACAAGATGGTGCCTCCCAGTTGGCCTGCTGAACCCCTGCATTAACTCTCTCAAAATGTGCTGTGAAGTTCCTTCTTCCCAATAAAGACTAGTCATTGCATTGGCTCTTCCTCAAAAAACAAAACAAAACAAAACAAAACAAAACAAAACACCAGATTCTCCCAAGTCTTTCTTGGGCTCTTGACCTTTTAGCTAGAGGTATTTCCCAGTATTCCTTGACTCTGCTGCTGCTGCTAAGTCACTTCAGTCAAGTCCAACTCTGTGTGACTCCATAGACAGCAGCCCACCAGGCTCCCCCGTCCGTGGGATTCTCCAGGCAAGAACACTGGAGTGGGTTGCCATTTCCTTCTCCAATGCATGAAAGTGAAAAGTCAAAGTGAAGTCACTCAGTCGTATCCGACTCTTTGTGACCCCATGGACTGCAGCCTACCGGGCTCCTCAATCCATGGGATTTTCCAGGCAAGATTACTGGAGTGGGGTGCCATTGTCTTCTCCGATTCCTTGACTCTGGGTGTCATCAAATATCTAAACAGAAACAGACAAAAGTGGTGAGGTGGCTGAAGTCTTTCTGAAATAAATGGAAGTTATGAATGTAACTGTAATTGAAAAAATGTAGAGGGGCAAAAGAAGAGGCTGAAAATAGACCTGCAAAAGGTGGGAATAAAACAGAATCTAAAAAAGAGTCAGAGAATACAGGGAGGCTGAAGGAAAGAGATTGAATTGAGTGAGAATCAGGTTATGCTCAAAGGATGTTTCAAGAAGTCAGAGAGGGTCACGGAGCAGAGAGATAAAGTCAAATGAGAACTGGTTCTAGTTGGTATATTTCTGTGATGGTGGGAGTCAGGTCTCGCTGCAGAGTACACGAGGCATTCACCTGAGTTGAGAAGTTAGTTTATGTACTTTGATGCATTCCAAGCCTATTCTTGCTCACCTACCCCATTGCTTATAATTTCACTACTCTTTTCATAGTTAATTTTCCTGAATTATTTAACACTATTAATTATAATTGAAATCAGGCAAAAAAGTATGCAATAATAACCTTAATTAAAAGGTTATTTTTTCCAGACATGGGTATAATGCATCCTCAAAGCATTTCTTATGTTAAGCTTGACTATTTCTTTATGTGAGAGACAAAGAAAAAAAACTTACATTTTGAAGCTGAAATTACTAATCGAAAATAAAATTTTAATATTAGTCAGTGGGGAGATTTTAAGAGTCATATAGTGAACTACCCTATAATATTTTTTTTCAAAGTTGGCACCACTCAGTGGGAATATTGTCAGTTGAACAAACATGTAATAATGATGTGTAACATTTATTAAGTCCTTACTCTGTGTTAGAGACTGAGAAAAATGCTTAATTCACCATTGTACTTTCACCACAGACAACAGACAGGAAAGCCAAGGCTTAGTAAAGTCAAGGGAAGTGTCCAAGTTTCCCAGGTGGTGAGTAATGACATGAAGTTCAGACTCAGGCTGCTAGATTCTCAAGCTCATTTAATTAACCGTTATTATATATTGCTTAATTTGAGGTTAGGTGTTTTGCTATTAACCTTTCATTGGGAATCTTAAAATATTTTCCCAGCCATCTTAAGTAGAAAAAGTTGTCTTTTCATAGCATAGAGGCAAAACACTAAACCAGGTATATTTCTTGAGAAAAAGGAATGTGTTTATTATTTTTTAATTTAAAAATCCTATTTCCTGATTTTCTCGGGAGAATTTCATTAACGCACTAAAAATAGCCTTTGGATTTTATAAGGAAGTTGTATAAGGATATTATAGCTATTACATGGAATTTATCTAGATTATCAATTTCATTTACAATTAGTTAAATGTTTCAGTAAGTGAATTGAGATCTTATGTTCGGAGATGTAGAGAGGAATTACAATCTAACATCTGCATGAAGATCCCTCACATTTAATATATAATGGGGAAAACTAGTTCATTTTTATCCCCCTCATTAGCAACAAACAAAATTTCTCCTAATGTTCCATGTGCTTATTAGGAAATTGCTAAATAATTCTAACCTCTATCACATACCTATCATTTAAATAGTTACTAAGGCAACAATACTTGTAAAACACATTTAATTGCTAAGACTATTCTTGTGAAACAAAGAAAATAATATAGGAAACAAAGGCTTACATTATAGGGTATTGCTGTGCTGGACAGTAAGTTTTTTGTTCACTTTTCTATACCCAGTGCCTAGTGGATTTGATATAGAAGATACCCAGTAAATAGAGCACTAAAAAAATAAGGCTACAAAGAAAATAAGAATTTCTAATGACTGGTTGAACATATAAGTGCTAAAGCAAGAGAAGGAGTCAGGTCATTACAGGAAATTTCTAGAAGATAATGCTTGAGATAAAGATCTAAGACTACATAAGTAATGAGTGTTTGGTCCTTTCCGGAAGAAAGGTGGCGGGTGTGTAAAGGCACAGAGCTCCTGTCTACATTTTTATAGGCAGTGCTGTGTACCAAGTCAGCTAGCCAGTAGTGTGGCTGGAATCCAGTTGTATCCATATGTGGTTTTTGATGGCCCTCTACCACCTGACTTCTTTTTCTGTGCCACTCTATACTAATTTTATGCCTTATTTCATTTCATTTTGTATCTCTCTCCTCGTTTATTCACTGAATTATTCATTAAATATTTATTAAAAATTTATTGTATATTAATTATAGCTAGTACTGCCCTGTTGGATGAGTTGCTCATATCTTTAGCTGGTATGTAATGATTTAAATTTGAGAGTTCAATGAATAGCATCATCCAGAAAATAGTTAGAAATGGTGATGAATATTTTCCACCCATCAGATATCACAATAGCTGCCAGAGGCTTGCCATCACTCTGTTGATCATTTGTAAAACCTGACCAATTTTCTTTTTTGTTCGTGCTCCCACAGGTTTACCCTGCTTCTCCCTCATCCTCCTGTATAGCAGTAGCAACATCGGAGAATTGCTGCTAGGGATGGTAGAGAGTGGAAGGGACACTGAGCATGTGAAAATATTTCTGCAGGTGACCAAATAGATAATATTAGAAGTAGTTCTAACATTGAGCAACTTTTGTTTCTTTCCTACTATGTACAAGTCTCCATGCTAAGGACTGACGAAAAGACGAGTAAAGTACCATTCTTCCTTTAAGTCATTTGAGACCCTATGATGAAGGTGGGATGCATTTAATGGCATTTCTCATATTAAGTCACCAGATTAAAAAATAAATTGAAGTACCCTCAGAAAACATTCTGATTGATACATGTTTTGTTAACTTTTTGTTTAAAAGTGATTCTTTAGAATTATTTTAAAAATATTTTTTAACAAAAAATTTGGCTTCTTAAAGGTGTCATTTTCCTCCCGAATTGCAGTTAACAATGTGGACATATCTCTTTATTTGAGGACTCTAATAATATAGTTTCATGTTAATAGTATTTTATGGTGTCTTCACTTTTAAGTAATTTCAATTGTCTTTAAATACAATTGCAGTGTTTCCCTATAAATGTCTTTAGTTTTTCTGTTCTTAAAGGGAAAAAGCATTACATTTATGAGGTTTAATGCTCCTATATAAAATTGTCTGAGGCAAAACAACTTTAATCTCCCTTCTAATGTACACACATAACCTAAGCTCCTTGAGGGCAAGGATTTCATTTGCTGCGCATCTTAAAGGGACTCAGTACTGTGCTTTATTGGAGATGATGTTCAGACTGTATTTGTTGAATTGATCTCTGTATAGTGAACATACTCTATAGATTAAAATCTTTATTTGTTAGATTAGTGCATCTTCTTCAAGTGTTTCCACTGCTAAGTTATAGATTAGCTATTCTGAGCCATTTTTTCCAGGATTGAGTCAATGTTTATTGCTATCTCTAGCAATTAAAGGGCTTCCTTAGTAGCTTCGACAGTAAAGCATCTGCCTGCAATGCAGGAGACCCAGACTTGATCCCTGGTTCAGGAAGATCCCCTGGAGAAGGAAGTGGCAATCCAGTCCAGTATTCTTGCCTGGAGAATCATGGACAGAGGAGCCTGGCAGGCTACAGTCCATGGGGTTGCAAAGCGTTGGACACAACTGAGCGAGTAACACACACCAGCAATTAAAAATTTGAGACAACATGAAGACTAAAGAGTTAATAATACAGAATTATAGCATTAGAAAAGACAAAGTGTTCTGATGTTTTGTTTCCCAGTTTTTCTGGGATAAAGATTTCATAATTTTAAGCCCATAAAGTATTAAATTTCCTTAAAGATCTTTGAACCATGTTGTTTTTAAACAGTGGCAATATGTATGTGTACACATACATAAACTATATTTACTACTGGCAGAATAACTAGTTAAAATATGAAAATGAAATCAATAACATCATTTATGTTGTTTATCTCTTTCTCTTGCTCAATTAGTTATCTTTTAGGTCATGTTTTTGATTTATTTATTTATGTTTTAGTATTCAAATTTGGTCACTAAACCAATTTTAGCTCTAACTCAGTAAGACAGATTTAATGCTATAAAAGTTAAGGATGCAAATATTTTCTGAAGTATTGTCCGTTGGGAATTATCTTTGCTTTATATCTGTAAGAACAGGCTCATGATAATGTGAATATTTAATCTTCATTATATGTGATACTTAAAAAAACCTACACACACTTCAGAATTTTACAGACACTGGGCAAATGTCACAGGACTATGGGATGAAGTAACAACACCCTCCGAAAGGATTCTGAAAATTAGCATTTAAAATGAAAGTCATGCCCAAGCCAGTCTATGAATAGCCAAAGGAACAGTTCGTATTTCACATGGTTAGACAGCATAATTTCCACATTCTATGGGGAAAAAAATATTCATTGAATTTTATATTATCTGCCAATTAAAATAAACATGGTTAATTTTCATAACTAAAACAAACTCCATATGTTACCAAAAAGTTCTGAGAATTAAAAACAATGCTAAAGGCAAAAACATAATTATTACTTCTTTGCTCACATGGATAAAATGAAAAAAGATTTCTTATGATATAGTTCTAAAGCTTTGATATCTATCTCTAGGTCTTGGAGGTCTTCACAGTTTCTAGTGGATGAGAACTTTGAGACAAATTTTGGTTTAGAGGTTGTAACCTTTGTAAATAATCAGATGGGTATGACCTGAGGAGCCAAGAATAAAACCAACAGCCTAGAGAAGAGGGATCTTGACTGTAATAACAGTTTTGGGTCTTTGCCTCCTTGCTTCATTCAAAACCTTACTATTATCTTAACAATCAAGTTTTTTCTTGCCGTTTCCAACCTTTGTCTTTCCATCTGCTTTTTGTTCTCTGTTTCTCTTCATGTATACAGATGAAGTTTTCAATAGAGCATTTGCTTCTTCAAGCTACTCTCCCATTTTTACAAATCTGTTTTCTTTTTGGCTGTACCACATGGCTTTCTGGATCTTAGTTTCCTGACCTTGAATAGAACCTGTGCCTCCTGCATTGGGAGCACAGAGTCTTAACTACCAGACCACCAGGGAAGTCCCTACAAATCTATTTTAAACATATGTCTTTAATATCTCTACTGTGCTTTGAAACCAACACTTAGCTGTACATTTCCGCATTGGCTATCCTGTTTGGAGTTTCCGTCTAGACCTGGCATGATTAGATTATAAGAATGTCGTGTTTTTATTGATATAAGTATGAAAGGAAGTTTCATTGTTTACAACGTTAAGAGCACTTTTGCTCTTCTACTTGCTTTTGTCTGTAGAAGTTTATCAAAACCTCTTAGATGTTCAGTTCAGTCGGTCAGTCGTATCCGACTCTTTGCGACCCCATGAATTGCAGCATGCCAGGCCTCCCTGTCCATCACCAACTTCCAGAGATTACTCAGACTCATGTCCATTGAGTCAGTGATGCCATCCAGCCATCTCATCCTCTGTCGTCCCCTTCTCCTTCTGCCATCAATCCCTCCCAGCAGCAGAGTCTTTTCCAGTGAGTCAACTCTTTGCATGAGGTGGCCAAAGTACTGGAGTTTCAGCTTTAGCATCATTCCCTCCAAAGAAATCCCAGGACTGATCTCCTTTAGAATGGACTGGTTGGAACTCCTTGTAGTCCAAGGGACTAAACTGGAGGACACAGGTGAAAATGCTGGATAAATATATTTATCTGAGATCATGTGAGCAAGTGTAGAATAGTACATTAATTTAGGCACTGCCATGAAAAAAAAATTAAAAAACACAAAGCTCAGTTTTCTATTTTTCAAACAGTTTTTGTCATCCGAGAATTGGTGTTTTCTGCTCATGATTATTTAAAAAGGAATTTGTTTAGACAGTGTTGACATCACGAAGGGCTGAGTTCTTTTCGCTGTTTTTACTCTTTCATAGGTGTAAGTAACACCTCCCAGTCTGGAATCATGGAGATGTGTGCTTGGTGCAAGGCCTGCAATCATGTCCTTGCATACAGAGAGCAGACTACATTGTTCACTGACACTGAGGTTGCTTACATGGCCCTCTCCTGCCCATTTTCATAAATCAAAACTCACAGACTCACCGAAACAGAGCTAGAGGGTAACTTTGGAGGTCACTTTGTCTTTTATAGACGTGTATGAGTGAGTGAGTGAAGTCGCTCCGTCGTGTCCGACTCTTTGCGACCCCATGGACTGTAGCCCACCAGGCTCCTCTCCCATGGGATTCTCCAAGCAAGAGTACTGGAGTGGGTTGCCATTTCCTTCTCCAGGGGATCTTCCTGATTCAGGGGTCGAACCTAGGTCTTCTGCATTCCAGGCAGATGCTTTAACCTCTGAGCCACCAGGGAAGCCCCTGTATAGAACATGTATAGAACCCCAAAATTCCTTGCATCAATTGTGCATTAGAATTAAAGACTTATTTCATGAGTTCCTTTTTCCTGGACAAGAATATATCAATATGCCTGAAAAGAAAAGAAAACAAAACACACCAAAAAACCCTTTATAATTAGATGCTGCCTGGAGCACCGTGAGAATGATAATCTGAGCCATTTTTGGTTACATTTAGTATTTATTTCCAGGACTCACACGTGTATATGCTTTGAGGCTTTCATTTTTTGTCCCAAGATAACATTTAAAAAAGAATTAAAATAGGAGATTCTAATAAGTAGGTTCTGCTCAAATGTTCTTCCAACATTTTGAGGTGGACCTATCCCTAAAATTGATGTGTATGAGGATTTTAGTACATCATTCACATAAAATAAGTAGTTCAGGCTTTTATAATGGTGGCTATCTAGACCTCAACTGCAGTGTTCTGCTCTTAACAGGGAAGTTGTTTCCTATTCTAGACAGGAAGGTCACAAACTGGCCATTAAAATTCTGTACTTGGATGAACGAATAAAAAGAAAATAGAAATTTATAGTGAGCTGAGTTTTATATTTGCCCCCACATTACAAAACTGTTACCCAAAGCTCTTTCACTTCAAAATATTTCTAAGCTCGCTGAAAAGGTAAACATTTGCAAAGGGCACTTTGTTCAGTGAGGTCTTCAGTATGAAGCACCCTTTATTTATCTTGTTAGCAAGTCAAAAGTTTCTTGTAGAGCTGTTGAGTTAAATTCAACATTTTTTTAAAAAGGGGATTATTGTAAGAAAACCAAAGAGCATTAAGAGGTTCTTAAAAAAAATACCCTGTTACAGTAGTGACATGAAATGTCATCTAGGGTGTTAGAATCTTTTTTTAAAAAATTTGGTACATCCTCTTATGTAACAGGAAAAGGTGCCTAGGATCCAGGTCCTGCTACGTTATTCCCAGAAACCGCTCTTGTACTGCAGCTGGGTTCTTCAGGAAAAAGCTTGCTTTAGCACTGACCAAAAAGAAGGGAGAAAAGGAAAACAGTTGAAAATAACTACTCATAGAATATTAAATGACTCATGATTTCATGATCAAAAAGGGCTCGTTTACCTCTTTCACTGCAGTGACAGCAAAGCACTTCACTTCATAAAGGACCACAGACCTGTTTGTTGCAGATTATAACACACAGTAGTCCTGTGTGTTGGCCTGAGAATTGATGCTCGCCTTGGTTCAGGTGGTAATGACCCTCCTGAACTGTAATCCCTGATACATGGTTCAGATGCTGATAACATCTATTATTGTCATCCTATAAAGAAACGTAATCTGTTGACAGAAAAATGTGGTTCATTCTACTAGAGTGCCCTTCTGACAGATGGAATAATTATTTTGACCCAGCTTTAGAGCTAGTTATGTTATTTTAAACAGTCATGCTGATAACGGTTTTATAATTTCCTGGGTTTTTATATTTTACGGGTGCATAATAACTGTCCTCATTTATTAAGTTTATCACTGCTTTACAGAGGCATGAATACATTTCAATTAGATTTGTATAAAATGCTGAATTGCAAATTCTTTTCGAAATGGAATGAACCGGTGGTCTATCATCTTAGTTCAACCCACTCAGATAATTTGATCCTTTTGGCTTAATACACATGTAAAACAAATTACTCTAGTAAATTTGCATGTAAAATAGCACACCAGTCCTAAAGGCTCTAACATAAACAATTAGTTCCATGTTTTTATCTCATAGAAACACTGGTTTTCCACACCACAGAAAACAACCTTGTAAAGTTTCTATTTCAGAATTATGTTAGCGAGGAGACAGTACATGGCACAAATAGGCCCCCTTTATTGCTTTGCTGTTCAACAAAGAAAAGCTCCTTAAACCATTTCAAATATATAATTAAAGATACCTGCTTGCACTTATTAAAATCAGGGCCACTATAATTCCTATAATGCTGAGCTTACCTCATTATTCACATTGAGCAAAAATTCCACTGGAAATAACATTTAATTTTGAAAGGATGCTATGCTTATCTTAATATGCAGGTCTGCACAACCTATATTTAAAAACCATAGAGAGTTCATGTACCTTTCATTGAAACAAACATATGCTCTTGAAGGTTCTGGAAAGTCACAAAGCTTGAAGAGAGTTTATTTTTAAAAACATAGTAATGTAGTAGTTTTTCCTTGACTTAAAATATGTTCGGAGTATTTGGGTCATTAAACATTGTATTAGTTCTTTCAGCTCGTCAGTAACCCAACACAGGTCCTTGAAACCGATTATAGAATTCACAGTGGAATTTTGTGACATCAGTTTCAGTCATTAATTCTTGTAACCTGAAGTGTGGAGTGGCATAGTATGTGGTGTGATAGATAGATACAGAGATAGATAGATTTTACCATCATTTTCATAGCTGTGGACAACTCTGACAAGCTTTAGAAATGAGTATTAGAAAACCTTTCTAACATTAATATGCCCCCTAAGAAAACTTTCTTATTCTTCACAGATCTTAGGGTAACAAAGGCACATAGTCAGCAGCTGATAAATATTTACTGGTGTATTTAAAGAGATCCAGTTAGGAATTGGTATCATAGAGATGATACCAAAATAATTTTGAGTATTCAAACTTTTTAATATGCCAGACATGACCAAGCCTGCAAAACTGCACTAGAATCTTATTTGACTTAACATGTTTGGATTAAAATATATTTGGAGTTTTATTTTGCCTTTGTGTGTATATATGTGTATGTGAGCATAAGATTATCTAGGAAAGAGAGAGATTCTGAAACATAAAAATCTGTACAATAGCTATTGGAAGACATTTATTTTTCTTGTATCTTGAATAAAATAACAAGCACCATAATAGTTTATACATCTTTTCTTGTATATATATCAACGCCAAAATGCTTCATTTACAGTCCAGAATGAGCAGTGACTTTTCTTTTGAGATATTATTTCTTTTGCAAACATTTCTTGGAAGGATAAAGCTGAAGTAACTGTATTAACTAAAGTTTTGTTGGTGAGACATTTAGCAAATAAACTAATATTACCTATGTGGTATGTGGGCACCAGCCAAGGTAACTAAATATTTAATCAGTGCATTATAAGTATCAAAAAATCTCTATCTTAAAAACCCAGCTACGTTTTGTAGAAGCTAAGTCTTAAAAGTTATTATTACATATATATGTATATTTTATTGTGGTAAGAACATTTAACATTAGGTCTTTGCTTAACAACCTTTTAAGTGTACAATACAATCTTGTGATTATAGGCAAAATGCTGTACAGCAACTCTCTAGAACTTGTCAGCAATAATTAACTTTAATTTTCCAACTTACAAGCTTAAAGAAAAATGTTTTTTTTTTTTTTTTGTATTTGACCAGGGATACATTTTGTTATTGTTGTTTTATTTTCATTATTTTAGGTATAGCTGCTTTTTTCCTCAGAATTTGCTCTTATTGTTTTTACTGTTTGAAAATAGTAAGTAGTGTGTCTTCTCATTGGAAACAGTCTGAAGAAGCATCCAATTTCTGAAGCTCTGTACTTTACAAACTAATGAGCTCTAACTTCCTGCAGCACACACTTGTTATGAGAGTAAAGCCTCATGGCAGGAAGTTTTCCTTCTTACCTGCTTTTGGCAAGCCTAGTAAAATTGACGATTTTTTATTGTAAAAAAATACTTATTAAAGATTTTCAACTTCCAGTTTGCTTTCCTGGGTATGGTTAAAGTTATTCAGTGCTTCTCTGACTGGATGGCAGGATATATATGTTTTTGGTAAAATGCAGTGCTCAGCTCAGGGCACAATTAACAAATACCTGATGGGCTGATTGTGAAAGTGATGATGCTTAGTAGCAGGTTTGTGACTTCAGAGATAAACCAGTTAATTTTTTCCATAGCACATGTTTTTATTTGTTAAATAACGGCCCATTATGGGCTTCCTTGATCAATCTCTTGCTAGATGTTATTTGGGACACACCTTTAAGAGAAGCTTAAATAGTTCTCAAAGATAACTGGCAATGATCATCTCAGACTTTAATAACTCATTTAATTCCTTTTCTGCCAAGGTAACGGATAAGGAACATCTAATATCAGAAATGAGATAAAACTGATTTGTTATCTTATACTACCTTTGTGACAATTCGTAGATACATCTAGACTTTTACAAAGTCTGGCAGACAACTGACATATGTCAGGACACCGATTAATTTCAGAGAGAACCAAATGGGACTATGGGCAAAACTTTGACTTATCAACAACCTTTTCCAAACTGTGTTTCACCAAATATTAGAGTATTCCCTTGCTGAAAAAAGCATGGAAAATATTGGGTTTAAGTAAAGTTAAACAGATTGCTTTGCAGAAAGTCTCAGAACCTTTAATACATGAATATGAATGGAAAACATCTCTAAATAATGCCATATGGTTTGCATCCACTGGTGCTGCCTTCAGTAGCATTTTCAGAATGCCAGTTTCCTTCCTAACCACGTGGCCAGGCAGGTTTTCTTTTGGGTGAAGTTTCCCAGAGGGTCGCATTCCAATGAGCTGATTACTGATCCTTAGCCACTGACTTGCCTTTGTGAGTTTGCCAGTCTGCTGAGAGCTTTTCTTTTATCCCTTCAAAATGTCTATGCAGAGTAGTCTAGTTACCATTTAGAGTTTTTAATTTTTAACCTAATTTAATTTTATGGCTGTTAATTCTCATCCTTGGCTATTATTCTTTGCAACTTTTCTTATTACTAAACTGTACAGAAAGAGAGCCTCTTAAATCTTGTTAAAAAATAAGAACTGATACATGCTGAATCTGACCGTGATATAGTATACTTGATTTGATTAGCATTTCTAAAAATTGCATTGTCTTTTAATTATTTCTCTAGTAGAGCATCATGAGAATTAGCAGACCTAGAATAAGTTGTTAGATCAAGGAAACTGTAATTTCACCTGTCATCAACTGGTGCCTCTTCCTAAGTGAAATGAGCATTTTAGGAAATAAATATAGTCAATCGAAGTGAAGAAAATGAAGGTTGTTCTGTCTGAAGTCACAGTGATGCTGTATTTTCTGAACTTGAGAAATGACTGGAACAAAAAGGTTCTAGAAGGGACAGGAAATGTTGCAGCAAACTGGTGAGACAGAGGAAAAAAAGGATCATTCTTAGTGTTTTCGTCATTATTTTCGAAGGCAGTTATGTTTAGTCATTGAAGAAATCCAGCGCATACCTGTTCAGTGTCCATCAGTATAGGAAAACTTCATGAAAGTGAGAGTGTCAGTTCTGTCTGACTCTTTGTGACCCTATGGACACGCCAGGCGCTCTGTCTGTGGGATTCTCCAGGCAAGAATACTGGAATGGGTTGGCGTTTCCTCCTCCATGGTATATTCCCGGCCCAGGGATTGAACCCACATCTCCTTCATTACAGGCAGATTGTCAACTGTCTGAACCACTGGGGAAGCCCCATGCTGGTCACTGAACACCCTCTTTACTTCTGCCTGTGAATTCTTCAGTTCAGTTCAGTCGCTCAGTCCTGTCTGACTCTTTGCGACCCCATGGACTATAGCACGGCAGGCTGTCTGTCCATCACCAACTCCCAGAGCTTGCTCAAACTCATGTCCATCCAGTCAGTGATGCCGTCCAAGCATCTCATCCTCTGTCATCCCCTTTTCCTCCTGCTTTCAATCTTTCCCAGCATCAAGGTCTTTTCCGATGAGTCAATTCTTCACATCAGGTAGCCAAAATATTGGAGTTTCAGCTTCAGCATCCGTCCTTCCAGTGAATATTCAGGACTGATTTCCTTTAGGATGGACTGGCTGGATTAGTATATTTAATTGTAGGTTCTTGATTTGATTATTTGATGTGAATATCTGCAGCAGTGACACATTCAACAAATGTACTCATACTCTTCTCTGAGCTTGCCCAGGCTCATTGCTCAAATTATCAGGATAAATTGGATACTCAGAGGAAAAAAAAATTCTTATAGTGCTATTTTAAAGTTCCATTTTTCCTCCTGGCCAAGTTGCACTTATGAAATCAACCTCTCCTTGTCTGTGATTTCTAATACACGGTAAGAGTGCTACTAAATGTAGAATTATTACATTTTGCTCTGTATCCAGTTAGTGTCATGTGGCTTTCTGATTGCAACCGGCAGCCTGTCCATGCTCTAAATACATGACTCTGCGTCTACTGCCCAGATGGTAGGAACTTCTCCAGGATTCTTAAAGATGAAATTCTATACTCAAGTGAAAAGCAAGCCTCTGTTTAAAGTCAAGAGTCCAATTGTGTATTGTTGTTCAGTCGTGACACAACAAAAGGACACTCTCTGACTGAAAGGGCACTGGAGATAGAAAAAAGGAAATCAGATTGATGATTTCAAGAATAGTTATTGTCTGAGGTCAAACAAAGTATCATAACCATGCCTGGGAAATTTTGGCAAGAATGAATGTGATGATCTATCTTGAAGTCTAAACTAGATCCTAACTAATCAGAATTTGGGTCAGAAATGTGCTCTTGACAATCAGTGTGTGGAGTGCTGAACAATTAGCCAAATCCACTGCTCCGTGTTCTCGACTTTTCCCCAAGAATTTGAAGGCATCCTGTTGTGACCAAAATCTAGGCCGTGAATCCTTTGTTTCCAGGGTGGCCTTCCTGGTTGCTTTGATGAGTTTTCTTTGTTTTCACTCCAACAACAGTGTGCATTTCAGCTTTCTTTCTTTCTTCCTTCTTAAAAATAAAACAAACCCATCATTAACTTTCTTAAATGCAAGGCTGCTATTGTTTCTACTCAACTGAACTAATAAAATGAATAGCAATGGGAATTTTTCTGATGGATGCCTTCTAAATGATTACTATTATTGGATGCCTTTAAACTTATGTTAAATGGGGATGGCATGCTATCAAACGAACTCTTTCACTATTTTTAGTGTGTAGATAGGAGAACTCAAGAAAGAAAACGTTTTTTGTTTTCCATTGTAATTTATAATAAAATAAAACCAGATTGTTTTGGCCGTTTTACTAGCCATTCATTGTTTTCTTTTTTGCCTAAAACTAAAACAAAACAGAACAAAACAAAAACCGGCTCTCATATCTACATATTGAGGGTCCATTGTTACAGAGTTTCAGATTAGTTATTCTTTACGAATCTTCCAAAATTTATTGTCAGTACATATTGTTTTTGGCGGAGTGAAATTTACTGTTTTTCCCCTAACATACTTTAATGTTATTAAACTATTAAACATCCTCAAACTAATCACCAGAATTTTACTTGTTTAACAAAGAAAAAAATACAGATATAACTATGATCAAAGTAACCTTTGTTTAGCTAGTCATATTTTAATTGGTAACTTTGTAATGTCTGAAATATCCATGGAGTATAATTTATAGTTTGGCCATAGGTATACAGTAGGATTAACCAGCTTTCAAACAGATGTAAAACATCTGAAAGAAGCACTGTTTTGTTTTGTTTTGTTTTGTTTTGTTTTTACCAAATCACAAACACTGCAAATTAATTCTTATGAAACACAGAAATAATTAAAAGGAATAAATGTTCCTGGTGTAGGTTATGGAAGTGCCTGCTACCTCCACCTGGAGAACACACCCCAAATCTATCCAGCTCCACATTTCCACTATTTCCACTACTTGGTTCAAGGCATTCCATCTCCCTCTAATACGCCTGTAATTTCTACTGTCTGGTCTCCCTGATAAGGCTCTTTTCCCTGCTTCAGTTCTATCAGAAACATAAATAAAATCCAACTACAGCCTGGGAAAACCCTCTATTGATTTCCCTTTATACTTGAACCAAAATCCCGAGTTTGACCTACTCCTAGATATACTTTCTTGCCTCCCTGATTTCATCTCCCATCGCCCCCAGCCCCCCCCCCCCTTCTCCTTTTGGGAGCTTGGCTGGCCTCCTCTTCTCAAATATACTGAACTTCTTCCTTCCTGAGATCTGTGGCACTAGCTGCTTTCTGTTCCTCCAGAATTTTCCAGGACTTGCCTTTTTTATTTCTTTTGTCAGTTCATTTCAGCTGAATATGATCTTTTGGGAGTTTTATCTAACTGCCCGAACTAATACCCCTCCCAATTACTCCTTCTCTTGCTTTAACTCTATCATAGCACTTATCACATTGTATTACTCCCCATCATTCCTTATCAATCACCCCCATTTTATTTTTCTTTTACCGTTTATCACTGTGGTCTCTGAATGGACTGGAAGAACCATCATAAATATGTATCAGATAAAAGGTTAATATTCAAAATATATAAGTAACTCATACAACTTAATAGCAAGAAAAACAAATAGGCTGATAAGGAAATGGATAGATGATCTGAATAGACATGTTTCCAAAGAAGACATATAAATGACCAAGAGATACATGAAAAGATGCTCTACATCAGTAATCATCAGGGAAATGCAAATCAAAGCTATAATGAGATATCACGTTACACTTGCTAGAATGGGTGCCATCAAAACACATGAGTTAAGAGGTGTTGGTGTGTGTGGGTGTAAAGAAAAGAAAGCCCTAATGCACTGTTGGTGGGAATGTGAATTGAGCCCTATGTCTAGAATAAAAAACTTGTATGAGTTTACTGATATATGAAAAAATGGTAACACTGGAAATAACAAAATTCCAAAAATTAAGTCCTCTTCAATTTTTGAAGCAAGTTTATCCCAAAATGTCTAATCATTATAAATATGTCCATGTTATGTCAGACCCTACTTTCCAGGCTTTCTAGACTTCCTAGAGTTACTAATGTTCATTAATCAAAATGTCTTAATTTCTATGGGGCTCTTACACTGAATCCAGTAATATGTTGACCTTTTAATGTAGTTCTTTCCTATTTCTTTATCCCTTATTGCTTTTAAGAAATGAGGTGATCCTTAAATCTGAGTCTATATAACTGCAGTCCCAGACTTGAGTCCCAGAATATTAAATTCAGTTCCTTTATAGCTGCTGCTGTGAGCCATCCACTTAATGTTAGTAGTGGGGGCTCTGTTGCAGTAAACCTTGCCAGGTCTCTGAATGATCACTACCTTTATGTTGAGTTTTTCTGTATTCACTAGTGAACAAAAGTGGGAAATATATTAATGAAAGTACAAATTAAAAACTTATTATTCCACAATCCTATATCTTCATTAAATGTGTAAAAATGTCAGTTGTAAGGCTTGATCTTGAGTGCTCATTATTGGAAGGAATACCACATAGCTGCCTGGAATGCTTCGTAAATTGTGAGACCTCTTGGCTTCAGTGCTTCTTTTGCATTGTACTGTCAAATTTAAAGTGAAATCATGACTCAGACTTTACGACCCAGTGACACTTAGAAATCAATTATTTCATTGAAAGTTACATTATTGAAAAAAAAAATATATATATATGAGTGTTCATCGATAGAAAGTATAAATGGCTGTATATATAACATGAAGGTTTGCTAGCTCATGTAATTTATGTAGTGTTTTTATTTTCAGGAAAATGTCATCTTAGTACATGTTTATACCCTTTATCTACATCAGTAAATTTGAAAAATCAGTGTAGAAATGCTGGCGTTACTAGTGATGTTGTCTTCTTGAAGATTTCCAGAACTTGAGTTTTAGTTATAGTTAAAAAATGTTGTACTATGATTTCATCTTAAACAATTCTATGAAAAGTCAAATGCTTTTGTTTTGCCTACAACTTCAGCATTTAGTTTAGCTATGCTAATGTGCAGATTATCAGTCTAAGAAATAATGAGTTAACTTAATATCTACAGTTTTTATTGCTATCTTCAATGAACTCCTGTTCAAATGCAGGTTTGAGTAGTTCTTCAACAAAGAATCAGCTTTTGAAAATTGATACCATAGAGGATGAGGCATATGAGATATAGTTTGTTTCTATTTTCTTTTCTTCTTTTGCCATTTCTTACAGAAAATGATTTTGTTAAAGAAAAACAAGAAGGTATATGAAATCAGAACTTAGTATGCTTTGGGGACAGAAGCATCCCAGTAACCTAAGATCCTCCAATTATAGTTCAGGAGAATAAAAGTGTCTCTTTAGGACAAGGATAATTTAATATAGTAGTTGTTGATAGTATATATTGCGCATATACCATTCCTTGAAATAGCACATTTTATTTTGCTAGTTCCCATCTTGGCTAGAAACTTTCAAGCCAGTGCCATTATTTGTGTTAGAGTAAATGTTCTGCCATAATAACAAACATGCTCTCAACATGCTCTCAAAATCAGGTTGATTTTAGTAGATTACTTAATAGAGGCAGAAATAGAGAGGGTTCAGTTCTAAAACTTGTGTGAAAAACAACAGCAACTGGAATATAACGTGAGTGCATGCAGAGTGTATGTTTGCTGCTGAACTTTATCCAGAACTAAGCATGAGGCCAGACCAGATGGTGCTTACAGAGAAAGCTTTGCCTAACTGCTTTCCAGACATGAGCTATTCCAGTATGGTGTGGGCATGTGAGAACAAGATATCTGGTATAGCTAAGTTAAGGCTTCCCAAGTGGCTCTAGTGGTAAGGAATCTGTCTTCCCATGCACGAGATGCAGGAGACGCAAGCTCCATCCTTGGGTTGGGAAGATCTCCTGGAGTAAGCAATGGCAACCTGCTCCAGTATTCTTGCCTGGAAAATTCCATGGACCAGGTAGCCTGACATGCTGTAGTCCATGGGGCTGCAGAGAGTTGGGCCTGACTGAGTGACTAAGCAGTTGCGCAGGTAGGTTAAAATTTTAAAACTCACTAGTCTTGAGAAATTACTTACCATTCATATACAGATATTTTTCATTTGTTGAATTGAGCTTCTTCAAAGGATTGTTGTACATATCGCATTGGTAGAAAAATTTGTCTGGGTTTTCCTGCAACATCATTTAGAAATACTAAAAGAACGTCTTGGCCAACTCAGTACTTGTGAGATTGGAATAGAAGATACAGATAAAGCAGCTAGTAAGTACATAATAAGAACGCAAAGGGCACTAGTGTTCTCTCCTGTCCTCCTATTATTCATGTATATTTACAGTAATCTTTGGGGAACTCTATAATGCAGTGAGTGGCTCAGAGGAAAGTCTTTGGAGTTTGTATAACAAAAACATACCCAAATAGAAACAAAAATAACAAAAGGAAAAAAGCAAACTGAGTTGAAGTCTCGAGTTGAATAATTAGTGATTTATTTTCTCTGAGGCCAGTTTCTTCATCAATAACTTAGTGATGTAATAGTGTCAATGATGTCAGCTCCAAAGCACCAGAAACTTGTGACTGAACAAAGCTGGCTCATTGACATGTTACAGTGAGGAAGGACACACATCCTGGGGACCCTGGAACATATCAGCAGGGAAGCGTTAGAAAGAAATGATAGGATTTGGGCTTCTATCAAGTGATTTTGGAGAAGGCTCAAAGAAGCAGTTTTATTCTGGATTGGAGGCTGTTAGGAAGTGGGGTGTTTGCGGATTCATCATGACAGAGGAATGGAGGAGGCTCAGGTAGTGACTGGTGAAGGAGTGGCAACCCCTCATTTTAGCCAGGCTATGAGGACCTTGGCTTAGTTCTGTGGTTTGGGAGAATGCTGTTGTTTTTATCTGGGTTCAGGCTTGATTATGGGGCAGTGATACTTTTGTCCTGCTCCGTCCTCATCACAGTGTGATCCCACTGGATGGCTCTGTGTGAGAGTGTACGCACACCAGGAGAACATCAAGCTCCAGCTCCCTGCTCTTCCGGCTGCTCTGCTCTTTGTCCATAGTGGTAACTGTAGTGTATTTTAATTAAAGAGAAAACCCACTTTAACAGCCTAGGATGGTGCCTGTTACTTCAAAATATGTTCCGTATTATTATTTTCATCATGGATGCCAGGTTTTTCACTATGACAGTCCTATTTGAGATATTCTGTCTTGTTATGTTTAGACTTGATTTCTGATTCGGAAAATAGGGACGTATTTCCTCGATCTGAAAAAGAAGCCCTCAAGTAGGACAGTGACATCTCCCACTGTTATTTCTCTGCTTCCTGGTTTCTAGTCCAACTTCGAAGAAGTTGAGAGGATGATAATATCAGGCCTTGTAGTGCTTTTAAACACAATTTAAATGTTATTCTTATAAGTAATGTGCGTTACAGGTAATCTCTGGATATTTTAGTAGGTGGATAGTATTGAACAGAGGTCAAGAGCATGTTGTCTGTCTAGAGGTAGTCTGCCTGGGTTTGGATGCCCCCTCAGTCTTATACTGACTATATAATCTTTGTGTGAAGAAAACACACCTCTGCTTCTTCACAGTCTATAATTCTGACTTTGGATGTGTAGATTTCCCACATATTAAGCAATTCTCTGACACCAGCTGGGTATCCTGAAGTTGACTCTATTCTGACACTAGGGGTCAGACCCTTATCCCACAGGATTGTCTCTTTTGCTCCCTCAGATGCCAATTTAAGTCCCAGCTTGTCAGCTGTATTTCTGACTGGTCAGCTATAGATAAGTTGGGGTTCCCATGACCGCCTTCTTGGCTTTGATAATTTGGTAGACCATCTCACAGAACTTAGGGAAACACTTAACATCAACCTGTTGCTTATAAAAGGATACAGATGAACAACCAGATGGAAGAGGTGCATAGTGCAAGATATGGGATGAGGGGCATGGAGCGTCCATGCCGAGTCTGGGTATGCCACTCTCCCAGCACCTGCATATATTCAGCAACCCAGAACATCCAGACTCTGTACTTTGGGGACTTTTATGCAGTTTTCATCATGTAGTCATGATCCATTGTTAACTCAGTTTCCACTGCTTTCCCACTTCCAGGAGAATGGGGGGTAGGAGGGTAAGGTGGAAAGTTTCTAGCTTCTAATTATGGCTTGGTAACCAAGCTTGATCCTGAAGGTAGCTAGGAGCTGAGGAAAAGTCACCTCATTAGAGCAAGACACTTCTATCACCCAGGAAATTCCAAAGGATTTAAGAGCTAGGTCAGGAACTGGGATCAAAGACCAAGTATTAGAACAAAAGATCCTCTTAGTGCTCTTATCACTCAGAAAATTACAAGGGTTTTAGGATGTCTGTGTCAGGAACTGCCAGCAGAGACCAATATATGTAATTTCTATTATTTCACACTAGGAAAAAAAAATTTTTTTTTAACCTTCGGTACCTCAGTATCTTCAGATCTAAATGAATTGCAAATACCTGCTTCATAGAGTCAGTGGGAAGATTAAAGGAAATAAAACATTAAAGTGCTTAGAACAAATGCCTGGGATATAATAAGCATTAACAGCAATATATAATAAATGCTAGCACAGTAGATTATATAGCCATTTAACTCTGGCCATTTCATCCAGTGATGAAGGAGCTTGAGATGAACAACAAATATTCATTGCTAACGACTCTGTATCAGTTGCAGAAACTGTATCAGATATGTAGAAATAACTATAGTACCTGCCTTCAAGAAGCTCACTATAATATAGCTGAGAAATACGTGAAAAGGTAACTACCTAAATAAGCCTGTAAGAATTCAGTACAGATATCTATCATTGGTGAGAAGAATTGCAGTGTTTTGAGGAATGAGAATTAACTTCTCTAGACTGGCAAAATTCAGTGATATAGGTGGTAGATGGGCTGAGTCTTGGGTGATTTATAGAATTTGACCATTCAGAGAGATGATGAAAGAGCACTCACTCTAGATAGATGGAACTTCAAGGGCAAATGTATGAGAATAAGATGATAAAAATTCCAGCAACAACAACAATAACATAGCCACAAAAGCAGAGTAGGACACGTACTGAACATAAACCCAAGCACTCAGCTAAGCATTTAAATTTATTATCTCATTTAATCTTCTTTATGACCTTATAGAAAAGGTAAAATCATTATCCTCATTTAGAGAGGAAAACAAAGCTTAGGCATTTTAATTAATTTGTTTGCAGTTGCTAAACTAGCGAGTGCTGGGCTACATTTTCAGTTCAGTTCAGTTGCTCAGTTGTGTCCGACTCTTTGTGACCCCGTGAACTGCAGCACGCCAGGCCTCCCTGTCCATCACCAACTCCTGGAGTTTACTCAAACTCATGTCCATCAAGTCAGTGTTGCCATCCAGCCATCTCATCCTCTGTCGTCCCCTTCTCCTCCTGCCCCCAATCCCTCCCAGCATCAGAGTCTTTTCCAATCAGTCAACTCTTCCCATGAGGTGGCCAAAGTACTAGAGTTTCAGCTTTAGCATCATTCCTTCCAAAGAAATCCTAGGGCTGATCTCCTTCAGAATGGACTGGTTGGATCTCCTTGCAGTCCAAGGGACTCTCAAGAGTCTTCTCCAACACCACAGTTCAAAAGCATCAGTTCTTCAGCGCTCAGCCTTCTTCACAGTCCGACTCTCACATCCATACATGACCGCTGGAAAAACCATAGTCTTGACTAGATGGACCTTAGTCGGCAAAGTAATGTCTCTGCTTTTGAATATGCCATCTAGGTTGGTCATAACTTTACTTCCAAGGAGTAAGCGTCTTTTAATTTCATGGCTGCAGTCACCATCTGCAGTGATTTTGGAGCCCTCCAAAATAAAGTCTGACACTGTTTCCACTGTTTCCCCATCTATTTCCCATGAAGTGATGGGACCGGATGCCATGATCTTCGTTTTCTGAATGTTGAGCTTTAAGCCAACTTTTTCACTCTCCTCTTTCACTTTCATCAAGAGGTTCACTTTCTGCCATAAGGGTGGTGTCATCTGCATATCTGAGGTTATTGATATTTCTCCCGGCAATCTTGATTCCAGCTTGTGCTTCTTCCAGCCCAGCATTTCTCATGATGTACTCTGCGTACAAGTTAAATAAGCAGGGTGACAATATACATTTTAACCCTAACCTAATGGACTCTAAGTCCCAACTCTTAATCTCCACTGTTTGGTTTCCCTTTAAATGATCTTTGTATATATCATACCATTTAAGGTCCTCAATAACTAACCCAAATCAGTGTGATTGTGGTCAGATCATGCAAAGAATTTAATACAATGTCATAAAATTTTTTTTCTCTCTTGTGTAGAATGGTGAATCCATTGCTGTTTGGAGGAGTGAAGTGGTATAATTTTTGTAACAAGGTATTTTAACCAATAATCCTGTTTTTCTTATTTACCACAAGTATTTTTAAAAAACTCCACCATAGTCAAACTGAACTGATGTCTCTATAGAGGAAAAGGCCTAACAAAGTGAGGAAAGATTGTATTGAAAAATATTTCTTTCATTTGCAGAAAAACTTGCCATATATGTATTTTTTTCTATGAGTTCATAGTTTTCTCTGGTTTTAAGCCTCACATATAAAGATTCAACCCACATACCTATGTCATTGAGAAAGAAAAAGGACAATGAGAAACACTGAGAAACCTTGAGAAAGAAAAATCATTAGATTTACTGATGGACATTAAAGACCAGTACATTCAGAATTACTCACTTCAAAAACCACTACAATATTGTAAAGTAATTAGCCTCCAATTAAATATATTAATTTTAAAAAAAGAATTACTCATTTAAATTGTTCAATAAGTAACAAAAGGAGCCAAACTGCTTGGTTAAAAAGAAAAAAGAAAAAAAGATGATTATTCCAAACAACAAACCCATTTATGTTCAAGCAAATAGCTGCTCCTTTTTCATTTCATAGACTTCCCTGATAGCTCAGTTGGTGAAGAATCTGCCTGCAATGCCGGAGACCCCAGTTCATTTCCTGGGTCGGAGAGATCCGCTGGAGATGGGATAGGCTACCCAGTTTCCATTTGGTACTTATTGAAATGTCTATAATTTATTCATCTCAGGATACATTTATACATCTGTAGAGCCATTACTTTGGCTTATCTAATTGTCTTTGAAATTAAATAAACTGTTGAACAGATAAAAGATAAAACTCAAGGGAGAACAATGGATTTAGACAAAGTTGTTCTTGAGTGGAAAATCACAGAAGTAAAGGATTTTTGTCAAATGGTCTGTAATAACCATTGTATGCCTTGTCAATCATGAATTTAAATTCTCTGAATTTACATTTTTAACTCTATGGATTATATTGCATTCATCTCCTGATACTTTCCTCCATACCTCAGTTATCTTTTAAATGTCATAAAAACCAAGTTTTTAAAAGTGCAGTTTTTCTAAGTTCAGTTCTTAGTTATGTAGAACTGACTCTGATAGTTAAGAGTGGAATAGGAGTCAAAGGCTATTCCAAGTGCAGTACAAATTTGCAGTCTACAAATTACAAGCATGGTTGCAATTTACTTTTCTAAATTTTAATTCGCATCTATTTAATTAACTTTTGGTTTCCTTTTTTCTGGAATATTCAGATCTATGAAACCTTTACTAGGCTTCCCAGGAACCATCAGTGGAACAAATTACTGGGAATGTGTTGAGTCTCCTTAACTGGAGAAACTACCCAAGGATGTTACCATTCATGTTGAAGAGTCTCTTACTTCCAGTGGAGAGCACAGACCTTAGGTAAGAAAGACTGGAGTTTGAATCACTGCTCTGTCTCTTGCTAGAAGTGAAATCTTGGACAAGATGTTTAGACACTCTTTCTGAATTTTGGTTTCCTCATTTGGAAACAAAACAAAACTCACCTCCTGAAGTTGTTATGCAAAACAGTGAATATATATTTTCAATATTTATTATCAAAATGCTTTGCACAGAGCTGGTATAATAATACACATTTATTAAATGTGAACTCTCATTTTTAAAAGGGACTTCAGCATCAGTAAGTTATTGAGCTAGAACATTTGAAGGCTTTCCAATCTAGGGATTATATAATACTCTTTTTTTTTTCCCCTTAAATTACTTGTCTGTACTTTAGATTCTGCAGCCATTTTCAGTGTGTGGGGGTTTTCCCCGCAGCACGAAGCAATTATGACCCCAGAGAGTGTCCTGCAATTCAATCCAGCTCTAGCACAATCTACCCAGGGACATCATCAGATTCCATAGGTTAAGGGCTTAGTTCAGCAAGACTACTTTCTGCTTCAGATGCCAATCGTGAATCCAGTTTATCGTGTTTTGACCTATTGGCTATAATCAGAGGTCCCCCTACTCTCTCCTTGGATTCCATTTATTTGCTAGGGTGGCTCACAGAACTCGGGAAACTAGTTTACTCACTAGATTACTGGTTTATTATATTAAAGGATATGAAGCAGCAACTAGATGAAGAAATACACAGGTCAGTGTCCTGAGGAAAAAAGCTTCTATTCTGGTGGACTTTGGGACATGGAGGCATGTGGAAATGTTCTAGCTTGTCAGCCCAGAACGGATTCAAACTCTGTCCTTTGGGGCTTTTATTGAGGTTATTATTATATAGGCATGATTGGTTAAATCATTGTCTGTTGGCAGTTGACTCAGCCTCCAGCCTCTCCTCTCCCTGGAGGTTAGGGGATGGAATTAAAAATTCCAAACTTCATATGATATTTTTCTTTCTCTATCTGAATTCACTCAGTATGATAATTTTAAGTCCATCCATGTTGCTGCAAATGCCGTTATTTCATTCTTTTTAATGGATTTATGATATTCCCTTGTATACATGTACTTCATCTTTATCTGTTCCTCTGTTGATGGACATTTAGGTTATTTCCATGTCTTGGCAATTGTGTACAGTACTGCAGTGAACAGTGGCATGCATGTTCCTTTTTGGACCCTGTTTTTCTTCAGGTGTATCATGATTTAATTGATTGATTAAATGAGTGGCCATTGACAGTTGACTTGACCTCCAGCCTCTCTCCCCTCCCTGGAGGTCAGGGGGCGGGGTTAAAAGTTCAAACCCTCCATTTCTGGTTGTTTTTCCGGGTAATCAGCACCCCTCTGTAGGATCTATCCAGAAGTCACCTCATTAACATGAAAAAAGAGACTTTTTATTGTTCTTTGCACTTAGGAAATTCTAAGGGTTTTAGGAGCTCTGTGCCAGAAGCAGGGACGAGGACCAAATGCATATTTCTTATATATGAATCACCACATCCCAGTACTGCTCATTTTGCCTGTAGTGATTTATGGTAATCACTTGTTATTTATCTTTTCAGATGTTTGTCGTATCTTCACTTAGATAGTAACTTTATTGAAGGCAGGCACTGAGTCAAGTTATTATAATTTTCCCTTGAGTATATGGAACATAATCTTCTGTACGTATGTGATTTTCTAAATCTTGTTTCTATTGATCATGCTAATGAGTGTATTTGAAAACCTTTCCCCCTACCTTGTCAGTATTTGGTAATTCAGCTTACATGGATGTTTATTATTACTCCTGCTAAGTCTGCTAAGTCACTTCAGTCATGTCCGACTGTGTGTGACCCCACAGATGGTAGCCCACCAGGCTCCCCCGTCCCTGAGATTCTCCAGGCAAGAACACTGGAGTGGGTTGCCATTTCCTTCTCCAATGCATGAAACTGAAAAGTCAAAGTGAAGTCACTCAGTTGTGTCTGACTCTTAGCGACCCCATGGACTACAGCCTACCAGGCTCCTCCGTCCATGGGATTTTTCAGGCAAGAGTACTGGAGTGGGGTGCTCCTAGGGAGTAAGAAATATGCTATCCTAAGTGAAAGTCACTCAGTCGTGTCTGACTTTCTGTGACTCCATGGACTCTACAGGCAGAATACTGGAGTGGGTAGCTGTTTCCTTCTCCAGGGGATCTTCCCAAATCAGGGACCTAACCCATGTCTCCTGCATTGCAGGTGGACTCTTTACCAGCTGAGATTCCTTTTATTCTCAAGGAATAGTTTAGACCCCAGAAACATCTGGTTCATTAAATGAGTGTTTACACATTTCCACATGAATTTGCATAAGGATTCATAGAGTGACAACTTTGCACCAAATTATACTTTAGTGGCTTCCAGCATCTTTAAAACTGAAGAAAAAAAATCTTTTTTTAAAAAATAGTTTTAAAATACAAAGGATGCTTTCAATACTGATTTGAGAAAAGGAATAGGACCAACAGCAGAGAACAGGTGGATACAAATGAATATGCAAACATTGCCAGGATAGGCTGACTCAATTCCCAAGCATCCTGATCATTGTTTTTTTGAGAGAAAGCTACAGGTGGAAACATGCTCATGAAAAGTCTTCCTGAGCCTGTATTTTCATAGAGAAGGGAAAAAATAGTCTGTGATTGAAGTACTCTACAAGGAGGAATCATTCCAGTGTCTCTAAGAATGGCGAGAACAAAAAATATACTACTTGTCTGCCAGAACTTTTCCCCACACAGAAACTTATTATCTGCAGAGATTGTTTTAGATAATTCTACTCTGTGAAATTCAAAAAGTGTACCAACTGTGCTACATTCAGTCATGAGAAGCTAGTTTTCTGCCTGACCTTCTGAGATTTTCTTCCGCTTGCAAAGCTGTCATCCTGTACTTCAGAAGGAAAGATTTGGGACAGAAGAGAAAGGAATTTTACCTTTCTGCAGATTTGCCCCTAGAGTTAGTGATTCACTTCAAAACACAGTTGTGTTCTTCCATTCTGTGATCAAACGGATGCTTATATTCTGTGTGACTCAAGGCAACCGTAAAGCTAAAAGAAATAATTGGAAGGATGGATGTCACTGACATGGGATGCTCTTTTTACATACTTACTTCCGCTCAATCTTTTTGTTCAATACTCATTTTTGAGCTTGTCCTCCAGTGCTATCTACCTTTCTGCGCTGGATCCATTCAGAGTCTGCCCTTTCAGACACTCTAATTTTCCTGCATTTAACCTTTAAAAAATTGACAATTTTTCTCCTCTTTACAATTTTATGACTTTTGAGTCTATAGAAAGCAGGAAATAAAATGCCATTTCCTTCCTCCAAATTAAAAATAAAAGAAATTTCAAAAGAGAACAGAAGACAAATTGTTAGGCTGTCAAGATCTTCCACGTTAAGATATCAGATAATGAAATCAAAATGGATCATCAAGTATAGGTCAACTCATTTGCATTCAAGCATTTCTTTAAAATAATGTGACATGGGAGGGTTTTCTACAAACCCCAAATGCAGGCTATTTTGAAATCATCTTCTAAAACATCCTATTTATATTTAGCCATTGTTTCATAACTACTGACTTGCAGGAGAATGTTAGGAATTATAGGAGAAGAGTAGCTAAGAATTATGAACTTTTAGTCGCTATTATTTGTTATATTTGTTTGAAATATTGTCAAAGGTTTTCCTATAATTTCTCAATCTGTGAATATTGAGTTCAAGTATACAGCAATTGGCTCTATCTCTAGTGATAAGAATGCATAAAATATAAAGTAGCTATATTTGGGCACATGGTCAAATATAATCTAACAAATGAGAGGATATCTGAAATCGAAACTGTCTTGGAAAAGTCTAGACTTTCTAAAACACTCAGTTACCCCAAAAGAAGGTGTGTATGTGTGTGTGTGTGTTTGTGTGTGTGTGTGGTGTGCAGCCATTCATTCTAAGTAGAAGTCCTGTGGCGATGTTGTACAGATAATTAACAATAAGGAAGAAGACTTAGTAATACAGTCAGTGATCACAAGAGGCCTTGTTAGAAACTCTGGGCCATTGTTTCTATCAGATTTTATCAGTCACAAATTACAGGTAGCCACTTCCCTTCTACAATAGTTTTCATGTTTTAAAAAGTCATCATGAAATCAGACAAACAGTAATTAGAACTATCGCTATTCTAGATGCTAAAAATTAACAACAGTTCTGAAAAAGTTATATAGAACATGATATTAGTAAATTGAAGTCCACCTATGGAAGAAATGAAGTGGGCATGTACATGGTTGCTACAAACTTTTCCTTTCACCCAGTTGTACTTAACCTATTTGAGTCCATTTTGTTATCATTCTTTTATTTTTTCGTTGACATATATTAGTTTTGTAGTGTTTTGTGCAGGCAAAGGTTGGAGAAAAGATCTTTATTGAAATGTTATTTCCTTAGATTAAGTAATTTGACTAATTTTTATAGAGCACCTTTTTTAGTAAAACTCATCATAACTTATTGGTGTTCAGTTCTACCTTGATTCTTAGCAAGATAGTTTGTCCAGTCTCTCTGTACAAGTGTAGGAAAGTTTCTTCAGAATCTGTGCTCTCCAAGTTCTCCAATTAACCTGTTCACATATGTTATTAGATTTTTTGGTCTTGATAGAGACGTATAAAATTATAAAATGTGAGTGTTTGAAGGGTGATTAGAGGCCATACACCCATGCACATGCACAGAAACATGTATACAATATACATGTTGTATTAACCCTCTCAAGGCAGAAGTCTTCCACTCCTTCCCTCCAAATGATTTTTTAGGCCAAGAGTAGTCCTGACTAATCATTCACTAAGCTTTGCCCTCTCCTATGCCACTTCAATTCTCCTCCCCTCTGAAACCTCTCTGGGGGAAAATAAGGTACTGCAGCAGAAAAAAAAACCTTAGACCTGGGAGCCTAGGAATCTAAAACAACTTAAGCTATTGGTGGAAAATCAATTTGTTCTGACACTCTTTTTGAGGAAGGATTTGAGATCAGTTTACTGTAATGCTACACTTGTTCCTGCCACTATTTTTGCTCAAAGAATGACATTATGCCAAGGAAAGAGACAAGTATCTAAAACCTTCAATCATTCATGAGTAAAAGCTCTCCTGTCGGGCAGTGTTGTCTGATCATCCTTGGTGTCAATTGGTATTTTCTTTGTGCCTTGCTGGTACTTTTAATGAAACACATGATTAGGATATCATACTTATTAAAAAGCCAGCTCCTTTGTGCTCTAGAGTTGAAGAAACATAACTTTTCATTTAGCCAGGCTATATATAAACACAATTGAAGAAATGTAGCTTTTCTTTTAGCCATACTACATAAATGGTCTAGTAGTGGGCTTTTTATGACTGTGTAGGGGCTGATGAGTGGGCCCATTTAAAGGCAATTCCCCTGATCTCTTGCAGAATATGGGAGGGTGTGATGTCTAGAAAAGTCTGCTGTCTAGGCAGAGAAACTGCTATCAAAATAAATTGGTTATCAAGTGTTTAGTATGTTTTATGTTTACCTCTCATCATAATTCTTCATAATTATTTAAATAGTTGTCACGATATCCAGTCTTCTGAGACTTGGAAATAGACCATAAGTAGATCAAAAGGGCTATGAATCTCTGTTTGGCCAAGAGGGAAAAGAGGTTTTTTGTTGTGCTTGTGTATTTATCATAGGTTAATTTTGCATTTATTGAGTGTTCACAGCTTAGTGTGAACAACTAAATCTACTTAGACATATTAGACCATTAGGGTCTTTTTATACACTGTGCATTCAGGAGTCGAGGGCTGTTTCTTACTGGGGTCAAATGGTGTAAGACAATCATTCTTTGTAATTTTCCTGAATGGTGAAAGGGTTAGTAAATACTATGTATTTTTTATGTAAATATAAATATATATACATATATATTCTTTTTTATAAAGAAATCTCATGCATTCTAACACTGTATTAGTGTGCAATATCCAAAATATCAGACTGTCTGGCTCCATATTCTGTGTTACCTCATATTCTGTTTGGAGGAGTGTTTCTCATGACTGTGATCTGTGAAACCATGGGGTCCCCAAGACCTTTTCAGGAGTTGCCAAGACCTCTTCAAGGGTTTCTTGAGGTCATCCTGTTGTAATAATGGGACAGTTTTCTTTCCATTTGCATTCTCATTCTTCCACGGATATATAGTGTTTTTTCCATAGATTGCTTAGTAAGTGATTATTTTATCTCTTACAGATAATAAAAAGTGTCCTTGTGCATTCTTGTATTTTAAAGACTTCTTGGTATTAACTTTTAGTAGGGAAAGGAAAATATCAGTAGATATAGCCCACATATACAAAAGCTCTTCAGAGTTCCTCAGTAATTCTTAAAAGTATAGAGGACTCTGAGACCAAAGAATTTGAGAACTGCCTTAAAGAAATAAATTCCTTATCTTCCACAAAGAACACAATCGATATTTTCAGTAGAAATGAATTGGCTATACAAATATTCCCTGATCATTTTAGTTTATCAGGCCTCCCTGATATATTTTTGGATGCCAGAATCTTCCCTATTTTCATAGAGAAATATAACTTTCTTGGAGGACAGGCTTTCATGCGTCCATTAGAACAATGTGTCCTGCAGAACAACCCTAATTATGTATACTTTAGTTTACTTTAGTAAACAATTTTTCGGGAAGACCTACAGATTTCTCCTTACTCTTTTGCACTCAGTATTATCACAGAAATCCACCTTGAATTCAGTTATATTTGGAACATTTGATACTATGAAGACTTGGTTTCTTTGAGGTCATTTGTTTGTAGTTTACTCTGACCAACCAAAGCCTTCTTTGGAAGGTAATCCCTTTGATATTCATAATATAGGAAAAAAAATCTTGCAAGGCAGTCTGAAAAACTTTGGATTATAAGAATTATTAAATCCTGTTAGGTTACCGTCTGACTCTGATTATTGGGAGACTATCTGAAAAAGCTGCCAAATTTGACATGTTTGTGTGTGATACACACTAGAGAAAATTTTACAAAGGAATTTCTTTTCTTAAGAGACAAGACTTTGATCCAAGTTTTTGTGAACCAAACACTGTTTTCAGACATTTAGTCTTTTACAAATTACGATGGAATTCTTTATCCAGTATTAAATATACATTTAACATGACAAGAATCATAATAATTTATTGATTATATTTTAGAGAAATCATCAGTTATCAGATCTTGAAGAGGTTATCTTCAAGTTCAAAAGATACAGAGACCCAAAATTTTGACTCAGAAAAGGTTAATTGCAAAGTTGTAAAAAAAAAAAAGTAAAAGTTGATGATTTTTAGTATATTGAAGATCCTTAAATCAACTACCTGATAAGTGAGAACACTTTCCAATGTGCCAGCCATTTTATTTGCACCAGATTTCCTGGAGTTCATGAATAATATTGATTGGGGTAGTTGAATTGATTGTGCGACAATCCCCATTAATCATTAAGACAGCTGATATGAGCGTATCAGCCATAGGACAGTTTGTTTATTTCATGTATATGGATATAGCTTTAATTCCCAGCACAGGAGTCTCAGAGAAATTTTCTTAATACAAATATTTTTTTCGACTGAGTACACATGAAAGAGTCATTTTCTCCAGTGCAGTAGGGAACGTGAGCTCAGGGACATGGGCTCAGCATGTTGACACTGCATTTAAGGTTTGTAACAAAGGACTTTATTCTTCACCCTAAGGCTTAGAAATGAGCTCTGGTAAATCTATACCAGGAAACCATCTGCAGGTGTTTTCACGGTGAGGATGGAGTGAGCCTCTGTCCACGAAGGAGAATAAAATGCCCCTGAGCATTGTGATTATAATGTTTCCTGAATTTTTGCAGTTTGCTTTCTCCACATCTGGTTACAAGCAAGACCTGGATTATATGTGAATATATGCGAGATGAATGCCCCCAAAGAGATTCCCAGTTGAAAACTCTGATTCTCCCCTCAGAGTTTCTTGGATGAGTACAAAGTCTGAAAGCTAGTAGCAACACAAACTAGGTGTTGACTGGGAGAAAAAATTTGGGAAAGAGATGACCAACATTTGCTATCTGCATTCGGAATTTCTGAAATATGACACAAGTGAAATAAGAAAGAATATTCACAAAATATCTATAAGGGAAGTTCTCTATAATAAAATGATTAACCCCCAAGTTACAGCTTTAATCCATTAGACAATTTTTCTTTGTAAAAGAAACTACTGTAAAATCTTACAGCACAAAAGAATTGGACAGGAGGGCAGAAGTTTATAAAAGTGAAACTTGATTTTGATTTTTGTGAGCAGCTAATTTGGAATAATGTAAAACTTTTCATGTGGGAGTCTCTTGAAATGCCACAATTTCTATGAAATCTATAGGTTAGGCAGTCATCTTTCCTTCTTTTAACTATTCACCTTTTGAGAAAAAATGACTTTTTCCTAGATTGTCATCTAGTATTTGTTATGTTTTTTGAACTTCTTTTCGCCAAATGTTCCTTTCCTTGTTCTTTCTGTAGATGCTGAATTTGTGTTTTCTTTGCCTCTAATTGGTACGTAAGGGTTCTCTGCTATTCTCTCTCTCTCTCTCTCTGCCTCAGAGAGGGACCACAGCTTGCATTTGAGTCTCAGAGGATTTTATGACCAAACAAATCTTGTAAACCACAGTCTGAGACCCTTGGTGTAAGTATCTTATACTTTCCTATGCCATAGTGTGGTCCTTAGGGTTACAGTCTACAGAATGACCGCCTCAGTTTAAAGAATAGCTCTGACACCTGCCTTTTTATGACCTTGAGTTATTTTCTTACTGTTTTGGTGTCTGAGTTTCCTCATCTGAAAAACAGAGAGTTGATTATACTATAGTTGATTATAGTTTTGAAGGGTAATTTAGTTAATACAGATGAGCTAATCAGGTCCATTCTTGGCACCCAAAATAATTTCCAATGGCTGTTATTATTGGTTTGCTTGACCTAAGTGAACCAACAAATGTTTTTTCTCTGTGCAGAACTGTATCTTATAGTCATCACTGACATAGAATTATACTTAGAGATTATAGTAATCTCCAATTATGTAAAGTCATTACCTTAGTAACTGTTGTATGAAACAAAGAAGCACCCCTCAGATAGGGAAGGTCAAAGCTCATCATGAAATCTCAAGCAAGAATTAAATGCACAAGAACCATGGAGCGGGTATTTGATGGATCCTAATCTATAAATTTTCTCATTCTGTAGATCTTTGTTGAGGCCAAGATTTTGAACTTCTAATAAAGTGTCCCAGGCACAAATGATTACACACCCACCCACACACACACCCACCCACACACACACCCACACCCACACACACACCCACACCCACACCCACACCCACACACACACGTGTGGCTTCCTTAGTGGCTCAAATGATAAAGAATCTGCCTGCAGTGCAGGTGACCTGGGTTCAATCCCTGAGTTGGGAAGATCCCTTGGAGAAGGAAATGGCAGCCCACACCAGTATTCTTGCCTGGAGAATTCCATGGCCAGAGAAGCCTGGTAGGGCACAGTCCATGGATTCACAAATATATTAATTTATATGTAGTAATATATGTAAATAATAATTATATATGTATAGTAACGATTATATATATTGGTAGTATATAATAATGATTATATATGTGTATGTATATGTATATATATGTTATCTTAGTAAAAAGAGAAAATACTCAGAGGACAAATGACAAACAATTGATGTTTTTGTTTTTTGCCATAGCTCTCTAAATAGAATGTTGAGTTACAATAGAAAAATGTCCTTCTCACGAATTTCTCCTTCTGTGAGTGAATGCTCTCTTTATTCTTAGACATGTTGAGAGTTCTTTGAAGTCTTTTTGGAGTAGCTAGTTACCTGTGAGGAAATTCGACTGGTGGCTCAGGGAGGTTTAGAATGATTTTCTTATTTTGGGCTGTTTCTCAATGCAAGTTCATTGGTATGATGTGTGAATCTATTTGACAAAAGTGTCAAGCCTTCAGAGAGAGTTTTCTGAAGACTGAAATCAAAGCTGCTCTTATAGATAATTCAATATTTGTTCCCTATATTTGTTCCCAAAATATTTATGTATTTTATATATCTTAAACATATTCCATACCTTTCATCATGATAATAGCATAGTATCAGGTATATAGCAAACAATGTATGGGAGTCAGTAAGCTAATATTAAATTGAATTTGTTTTAAATATTCTAAACTTTTATTTAGACACAAATAGTGCACACACACATAAAGGCATTTTTACTCTAATGATTTTCATCTTATTCGGCATAAATAATTCACCACTTATGTGTATTATTTTCAACAAAATATATCTTACATTATTAATATCCTATACACAAGGCACAGGGCTTTCCAGGTGGTGCTAGTGGTAAGGAACCCGCCTGCCAGTGTAAGAGAAGTGGGTTTGATCCTTGAGTTGGGAAGATCCCCTAGAGGAGGGCATGGCAGCCACTCCAGTATTCTTTCCTGGAGAATCCCATGGACAGAGAGGCTGGGGAGGCTTGCAGTCCATGGGTTTCCAAGGAGTTGGAAGTGACTTAGTGACTAAATAGCAGCAGCAGCAACTCGAAGTTCAGAGAATTTGAATAACTTTCTTAAGATGATAAAAGACTGGTAAACAAGAGAGTCAGGCTGTGTATACCTCAGTCTATTTACACTTCAGTCTGTGTAGGCCAGGTGGAATCCCAGCTCACTTACTGCATTTTTCTATAGCCTGGCATTAGAGCAACAGAGTTAGAGCAGTAGCCTCAGGTCATTCAGTGGAAGCCACGTGCAGAAGCAGTACCTGGACATTCGTGCCTCAGACTGGGAGAGTGAATCTACTTTAAAAGAGGAGTGAACGGTCTGCTGGCCAAAACTGAGTTCCCTAATTCAGTTTGTAAGTGAGAAAGCTGATATTTTGGAGTCTGAGTCCCCAGCTATTTTTCATCTGGATCAAAATGTTTATGACAAAATGATATGATTAATATACCAGTACCCAACCCACTCCAGTGTTCTTGCCTGGAGAATTTCATGGACAGGAAGTCTGGCAGTCTCTAGTCCATGGGATTGCAAAGAGTCGGGCACGACTAAGCAACTAATACATACAACCATTCCCTAACAGGCACACAGCAGCCCGGTATTTGGACACAGAATTAAAGACAGATTTGTGGCTATAAAAGCAATTCTTAATATCACACCTCAGCCAGATAGTCAGAAAAATACATGTGTGCCCAGTCACTCTGTTACGTCCAACTCTTGTGACCCCATGGACTGTATGCCACCAGACCCCTCTGTGCATGGGATTTCCCAGGCAGGAACACTGGGGTGGCTTGCCATTTTAAGCTCCGTGTGATCTTCCCAACCCAGGATCAAACCCGCGCCTCCAGTATCTCCTGCATTACCAGGCAGGTTCTTTACTACTCAGCCCCTGGGAAGCTAAAAAAATGTATATAGCATTTTATAACATTGATAAATGTAATTAAGACCAAGAAAATTCAATATGTTTAAGAAGCTTCTAAGATAAAGCATTCACATCTCCTTCATTATAGCTGCAAAGAATATGACTCTTTTTGCTTTAGTACAAGCTCATTTTGTATTCTCATCCTCTCTGAATTATTTGAAGTATATATCTAGTTTATACTTCCGCTCTTCTTTCACTTTAGAATTTCTAGTTTGCAGTTTTCAAAGTTGTTTTTGTTTTGGCTGATATTTATTTCATATCTTAGCAACACTTTTTTATGTTAATTTAACCTTTTCATCTGTCTTTGATACCCTCATCAGCTTGAGTAGTCTCTATTTTCTTAACTTGTCTATAAGGGTTTAACCTATGTCTATGGGGATTTGTTGATTGTGATTTCAAACCCTCTTTCAGTTCTTTCCCTCAGAAGCCTCAAATAAGGGAGGATCATTCTTTTAAGAAGTGATTATAGAAAGAATGGAGCAGTACATAAACATAATACATTGTAATTTAAACCAGTTCAAAGTCAGTAGAATATCTTTCTATTGGTATATTTATTGTGAAACATCACAACATGCATTCTAAAAATAATAATTGCCATCATAATATTTAGCATTCATTGTGTCAAGAAACTTTCTAGGAGGTTTATTTTATATTAAGGACTATACTCTCCATAATAATACTGAATAAAATATTGCTAAGTGCTATTATTAAGCTCCAGTATACAGATAAGAAAACCAAGATAGATGTCACACAGCTATGATGTAGTAATGTCAGGAATACCCATCGTGTGTGTGTGTGTGTGTGGTTAGAGGTTATAGTTAATAAAATCCATTGCCAGATCTTAACAGAAATGTTATTTAAGAGTCAGATGAAACTATCAAGTTTGATTCATGATTAAAGGTAGGGGCCATTTTTCTCCTCTCAGACAAAACTGCCCCAGTTCTTCATGGATTAGTACAAGGACGTTTCTTACTCCCCAGGTCTCCTTGGATGATGGCTCACTCACCTTAGGTGTGAGCAGAATGGATGGGCTGACTCAAAGGCCATCACCTCTGTGATTCAGGGTCTCAGTTTCACTAGAAATTCATTCATCTGAGTCTGGAGCATGAAATCTAAATGACTTCCTTAAGACTCCAGTTGACTCCCAAAGACTAAAACTAATGTTGGGCAGAATGCCATTCAGATTGTTAATTAAAATGACTGCCAAGTATAGTTGAAAATTGGGGACTTCAGAATCAGAGAATCTAGGGAGCAAGTTTCAGTTCTGCCATGAGCTAGCTGAGTGACAGTGGACACACAAATTTTGCTTCAGAGGTCTTGTTTTCACAAAATGGTTCTGTCCTGAAATTCCTCAATTATATGGATACAAGAGGGCAGTGGGGTTGAGTGAGCTTGTCTTAGCTTGGGCTGCAGTAATAAAATACCATAGGCTGAGATGGGATGGGGTGGAATGTGGGAGGGAGATTTCAGAGGGAGAGGATGTATGTATACCTATGGTTGACTCATGTTGACGTATGGCAGAAACCAACACAATATTGTAAGGCAATTATTTTTCAATTAAAAAAATAGATCTGAACAAAATTAAGGAAATAATGAATAGAAATCACGTATGTGAGGAGTTATCAGTAATGAAGAATGAATAACAGTGCATTTCTCTGATGGCATCATTGCACACTGACAAAAATTAATAACAGTACAAAATAGAGAAACAACAATTTAAGGCTATGGAGAGACTCTCAGTAGATTATCATTTTGTGTATAGTATGCCATGTTGCTTACAATAGATAATATCCTGGCATATATTTTACATTTTAAACTAGCATTGCATTAATAAATAGTACTTACATAAATTATAATTGTAGAGTCACTAATGTATTTTTTATTTGCATGTTACTTTAAAAATATCACTATTTAATAAATAAACTACACACACACACACATACATACATACATACATACATACATGCAAACAAGCTTTTCTAGTGATTCTGCCACATAGCCAAGTTTGAGAACCTTTGTAGTGCATTGAGAACATTGGAAAAGTAAAACAAAACAAAAATACCATAGGCTGGATGATTTAAAGAACTGACATTTATTTTCCCACAATTCTGGAGGCTGGAAGTGAGAAATCAAGGTGCTGGCATGTCTGGTTCTGGTGAGAGTTTTCTTCTTGACTGTAAATGGGGCTTTCTCTTGGTGCATGCTCATGAAAAGAAAAGTGAACTCTTTCTCCTCCTTCTTATAAGGACATTTTCTCTTCCTGTTCTTCTAATCTTATTTCTAATTCCATCTTGAATTTCTCACCCTCTTGACCTAATCTGAATCTAACCACCTCTCAAAAGTCCCACCACCAGTACCATCACATTGGGGGTTTTGCGTCAATAAATGAATTAAGGGGAAAGCGTAATACTCATTTCATACCAGAGCTGTTTTAAACATGTCCAGACTGTGAAGTGGGATTCATAAATTTATCCTCTGTAAAGAAGCTCAGGATAATAAAAACCACAAAATTCTTTGCTATAATTTTATCAGCTCTGTGCTGTTACAAATAGTTGTCTCACACTGACTGTGCATTTAGGTTAATATTTATGATTAATAAAACAAAATTATTACTTAATAAAATGCAATTTAATGAATAAAATGTTTCAAAATTCAATGTCTTTGGTGCTGGAAATAACAAAGATTTCCAGTGTAGTTGATAACAGCAATGACTATTGTTGTTGCTCAGTCACTTAGCTGTGCCCAAATCTGTTGTGACCCCATGTAGCCCACCTGGTTCCTCTGTCCATGGGATTCCCCAGGCAAGAATACTGGAGTGGGTTGCCATTTCCTTCTCCAAGGGATCTTCCCAATTCAGGGATTGAGTCAGTGTCTCCTGCATTGGCAGGTGAATTCTTTGCCAACCTGGGAAGCCCAGTAGGAATTGTAGCATGGATTTAAGGGAAAGTAATCAGCCTATTACAAAGCAAAGATGTCACTTTCCAGACAAAGTCCGTATATAAAAGAATGGTTTTTCCAGTAGTCATGTACGGATGTGAGAGCTGGACTATAAAGAAGACCAAGCAACAAAGACTTGATGCTTTTGAACTGTGGTGCCAGAGAAGACTCTTGAGAGTCTCTTGCACTGTACAGAGATCAAATCAATCAATCCTAAACGAAATCATCCCTGAATATTCATTGGAATGACTGGTACTGAAGCTGAATCTCCAACACTTTGGCCACATGATGCAAAGAGCTGCCTCATTGGAAAAGACCCCGATGCTGGGGAAGATTGAAGACAAAAGGAGAAGAGGATGGCAGAGGATGAGATGGTTATATAGCATCACTGACTCAATGGACATAAATTTGAGCAAACTCTAGGAGATAGTGAAGGATAGGGAAGCCTGGCATGCTGCAGTCCAGGAGGTCGCAAAGAGTCAAACATGACTTAGTGACTGAACAACAGCAATTATCGTGTGACTAAGACGTGGTAATTGTTTGATATTCTGGGAGGATGGTCTTCCTGGTAGAACTTAATCACATAACAAGAAATTTCTCCAATAAAGCATAAGGCATTTCTGAAAGAATCAGAAAATATGACCTATGAAGTTTGAGGTTCAAGTGAACAAGGAAGCCATGGTAGGTCATCCTCATCCTCTTAGACTTAAAAGTCAATATTGGCAGTGTGGGTAGTCCCAGGGCATCCTGCTTTACTGTGGAGGTGGGCAGCAGAGAGAAAGAAGGGTGCATATCGGGCATGTAACTTCAACAGAGCAGGGCAGAGAGCAGCTGGGAGGCACAGCTGGCACACAGTCACTACTTAGCAAATATTTTATTGAATGAATGAGCAAAGGCATGTCAGATGAAACGCTGATGAATACCACATACTAAGGTGTAATTGTATGGTCCATGAAAGAAGTATATGCTTGCAAGAGAGAAGAACTGAAAACCAGACAACTATTCATATAAGGCTTTTATACCAGATAATCAGACACTAGAAATAAAATATCTTGTCATCAAGTAAATGCATAGAGAGTCTCTAAGTTCTGTGATGCATATGTAAATAGCGTAATATCCGTCTTGACAAAGTGTTTACTAAGTGTTGACCTAATCTTCCTTGCTGCTTTTGCAGAATACTGACAGTAACCACCCTATCAGGATGAGACTCTGATCTACTTCTGAAGATTTTTAGAAAAAAAGGATTTCTGCCACCAATACACACACTCGATAACAGCTTTATTTGTTTAGCCCTTACAGGTTACCAAGTACTTTTCATAGATTTTATCATTTAGATTTCTACCGCCAGTGATACAGGAAGCACATAGTTTATTCTTGTTACAGATAAGCAAGAGGAGGCTCATTAGCAAAGGTGGTCATAATCAAGTTGGTGATGAAGGACTAGAGTTGGGTCATTAATACAGGTCTTCCGGTTCCAAGTTCTTACAGTGAAGTCATGTTGATTCTAGATAAGTACTGTCAAAAAGTACTTTTTCCTCCTAAACTGTATCTCTCATACTATCATGAAGATTCAGTTTTTCTTGATTTGTAAAAAAATGAAGCCAGAGAGCATTACTGGCAGACATCTGAGACAGCTAGTTATTAAAAAAGATTAAAATTATCCAGTATAATTTTGTTAACCTTTCTACTTAGGCCATATTTTCTAAAACTCTTTAATCATCTTAGGTGGGTCTCATTTCAGTGTCTAATTATTAGAATTTGTGGTAAGCAGTGTGATAAAGTTACCTTACTGTTTCTTGAAAAACACAGTCTGTCACAATAAGATAATTATGTGTAGAAAAATATGAACAGTTAAGAACATAACAGTACCTGTCTTCTACGAATGAATGAAGAAAGAACTGCTGACAGTTAAAAGATTACTAAAATAATTGTTTCACAATACAGTGGGGGTGAATTAGAAGCTAGCAGTAAAAATGTGCTTAAAAATAAATTGGCACAAGCTGCCTTAAAGAAATGTTATTGTTCTTATAATGCTGTGGTTTTAAATTATAGTTCTTATTTTCAAATGTTAAAATTAGAAACTTTATATCATGGGACCACAGCCTTAAACATCTTATAATATTGTGTGGTTATATGAAATTCTACTTATAAAAGCATTTTAGGTCTAACACTGTGGAAATGTGAGTTAAGGACAATAATTGTGGAGTGAATGCTTTATATTTTACAAATAAACCTTGCACATATACTGCTCACCCTATAAAGTATTATTATCTATATTTTAGCCAAGTAAACTGGAGTAAGGAGAAGCCAGAAATCCCCTCCAAATAGCACACAGCTCTTGGGCTGAATTCAGAGATCAGACTCAATCTTCTCATTTCAAATATGGGACTTGTTCCATTTTTTCACTTTCCCTTTCCAAATATTACGCATGAGTTATGGAGCAATTTTCTACTTAGTCATCCCAGGTAAAAATGTAGGTGATATTTAAAAACTTCTAGTCCCTTTTGTCTCCTCTGTTTTGACAAAATGTATAGAATATCCTTAATTATAAGAATTCAGCTTTTTTTATACACTCAAGATATTGACACATAGGATCACTATTCTTCTCTATTTGTTAGCTATCATCATCTTTTAGGCTCATGTGCTGAGCTTTATTCTTTTTAGAAAGAATGTATTTGGAAGTCTGTATTTACTGCTATAGCAACCTTTGCCCAAAACATTGAGTTATTTGACAAACATGGAGAAAAATAGCTTCCTCACCTATCTGAAACTCAGATGGGATTCACACATGCAATTACTGCTCTGGTTTGAAGGACTGCAAGAGATTACAAGGACCACTAGTTGTGTCCACAAGGGCTTGTCAGTTTTGTAAACCCATGGGCACATAAGTTGTTTTAAGGTGTCTTAGTATAGCTGCTATAACAATGTAGTATAGATTGGGCAATTTATCAACAACAGAAACATTTTTTTCATGGTCTGGAGGCTGAAAGTCCAAGATCAGGGTGCCAGCATGGTCTAGTTCTGATGAAAGCCCTCTTCTAGGACACAAACTTCTGTTTGTTGTTATATCCTCACACAGGCAAATAGAATGAGGAATTAAGCTCTTTATGATTCTTAAAAGGACACTAATTTCATTCATAAGGACCCCATCCTCATGACCTCATCTTAATCTCAATTGTCTCCCAAAAGCCCCACTTCCTAATTCTATCACATTGATGGGTAGAGTTTCAACATATAAATTTGAGGGGTGGGATACAAACATTAAGTCTATAACAGAAGGAGAACCGGAAGTAAGTTGAATTTTGAGATTGGTCAGGCATGACTTTGAGTCCCAGCTCTATCCTTCCATTGAATTATGATTTTTTCGTGTTCATCCTTGCCAGTCTCTTTCCTAAAGAAATTTAATTTTAAAGGAAGATTTGAAAAGCTGAGATGTATATTGCTGTTCATTAGCAAAAATTCGGAAAGTTAAAAGGAAGAAAATAGAAACTGTGGTTACTCTGAAATGCTATTAAATTTTGAAGAATATACTCTATCATTTATATGTTTATATATTTACTAAGTAGAATCATATTGTAAATAGATATTTAAAGTCTGCTTTTTCCAAATAATCCTACAGTATATCATTAGTTTTATACAGCATCATTTTGAATCATCAGTTCCCCAACTTTCTGGCACCAGGGCCTGGTTTCATGGAAGCCAGTTTTTCCACAGACTGGGGAAAGGGGAACGGTTTCTGGATGATTCAAATGTATTATGTTTATTGTGTACTTTATTTCTGTCATTATTATTGCATCAGCTCCACCTCAGAGCATCAGACATTAGATCCCGAAGGTTCAAGCCTCCTGTTTTAAATGATTGGTTCATACTCCATTTTACAGCTCTCCATAAATTTAACTAATCCTCTGTTGTTGAGCGTGGAAATGGTTTCCAGTTTTTTGCTTTTATAAGCAACGCTTGATGACTATCCTTATAGCTGAATCTTTGCTTGCTTTCTTTATTGCCTTCTTGGGATTTGTTGAGTAACTTTACATTTATATTTGATGGTTTTCAACACAGATTGCCCAATTGTACTCAAGAAATGCTTTACTAATTGGTATTATTACCAACCATGCATGAGAATGTCGACTTCCTCTTTCCACCTCTCATTCTGTACATAGCAAATTCTTGAGTTTAGTGAAAATCAGGACTTCTCTCCTAAAGAAAACCCCAGGTCACATATAACCAAGTGTTATATGCACATAAACCATGTGTTCATCAGATCCCTCATTTTCCCCCACAACGCTAGAGGCTTTTTCACTTACAACTCTCAGTGCTTTTTTAAAATATATTTTTTCATTTTCTTTCGTCTTTTGAATCTTAAGATCTTCTTGACGCAAGAACAGAGGGATACATGATCAAAGAAAGAAAACATTGTCAGCATTTGTTTTCTTTCCATTTGGGAATTAAAGGCAGATACATATAGAAATATGCCAAGCATGTAAGGAGCTTTAAGGAATTGAAAGTTACAAGGAAAAATGCAGTAACAAGCTGAAGTGCATAAACAGAAACCATGGAAATGAAAGCATCCTGCAGAGAGGGTGGGCATAATACATACTGATTATAGCTTCTGACATGCACTTCAAGGGCCACTGAGAAAGAAAGTGGATTCTGAATGAATTTACAGCATTGATGACATAAACACACACAAAGATAAGAGAGGAAGAGATCACTCACGTGCTAACCATCTTTGTGTGTGTGTTGGAGGGAAGGAATAATGGAAGAACATAAAACAAATTCAATGAGACATTTATTTTGAAAGTTCAGAATCCCTTTCTTTTTCTGAAAGGATCAGATCATTGAAAATAAGTTCAAAATTAGAAGTATATCTGACAAATAGAGAATTGCTAGAACTTAGGTGAAGGATTCTGTTACAAACATAAATTTTACCTGATAGAAATGAAGTCGAATGGACAAAAATAGCACCATTAGTTAGCAGGAAGGGATTCCCTTGCAATCTTCTAATAGAACTGTCTGATATCTTCCATATAATATGTTTCCATTTTTAAAATCAAAAGTTCTCGCCCCAGAGTTCAATATTAGAGAAAATCTCCAAGGAATTTGTAACATTTTTAGGATGAAGAAAAGATCTGGAAATTGAACTCTGTAGTCCTTTTATAAGAATTTTGCACAGATACCCTTGAAGAATAATTCTAAGTTTTAGGCTTCTGCATCCTTAGAGAAAAGAATAGCATGTAATTTCAATTAGAAAACACGTGAGTTGTGAAAAATACTCTTTAGTGCAGTATAACCGAGTATGTGTAATAGTTTTAATCCTCATTCATAGAAAACACCAGTGGCATCAACCATTTCCTAAAGTGATCAGGATTGCCTGGAGAAATATCAATAGCCTAAGATATGCAGATGACGCCACCCCTATCGCAGAAAGCAAAGAAGAACTAAAAAGCCTCTTGGTGAAAGTGAAAGAGGAGAGTGAAAAAGTTGGCTTAAAGCTCAGCATTCGGAAAACTAAGATCATGGCATACAGTCCCATCACTTCATGGCAAATAGATGGGGAAACAGTGACAGACTATTATTCTGGGCTCCCAAATCACTGCAGATGGTGAAATTAAAAGATGCTTGCTCCTTGGAAGAAAGGCCGTGACCAACCTAGACAGCATATTAAAAGGCAGAGACATTACTTTGCCAACAAAAGTCCATCTAGTCAAAGCTGTGGTTTTTCCAGTAGTCATGTATGAATGTGAGAGGTGGACTGTAAAGAAAGCTGAGGGCCGAAGAATTGATGCTTTTCAACTGTGGTGTTGGAGAAGACTCTTGAGAGTCCTTTGGACAGCAAGGAGATCCAGTCGGTCCATCCTAAAGGAAATCAGTCCTGGATATTCATTGGAAGGACTGATGCTGAAGCCGAAACTCCAGTACTTTGGCCACTGGATGTGAAAAACTGAATTTGAAAAGATCCCAATGCTGGAAAAGATTGAAGATGGGAAGAGAAGTGGTCGACAGAGGATGAGATGGTTGGATGGCATCACCGACTCACTGGACATGAGTCTGGGAATTGGTGATGGACAGGGAGGCTTGGCGTACTGCAGTTCATGGAATCACAAAGAGTCGGACAGGGCTGAGCAACTGAACTGAAAGGGAACATTTCACAGAAGAAATCAAGCAAAAAATGGCCTATGCTTAAAATCTGTTATTTGAGTCTAACTTTGTAAAGAATGGGATTGTAGCAGCATCTTGATATCAAGGTGCTGGTGCACTCACCTTCTCTCCCTGCCTCCTCTCTCCGTGTGATTCATGCTTGCTCAGTGACCATGTACAGTCCTTGCATGGTCCTAAGTGGCCTTGGTCACCAGATAAGGTGTATATTATGGCAGACCCAGAACTGCTTTTGAGGTGGATTTTGGCTTTTCCTTTCATAGGTGCTATCTGAGTTCACCCCTCTGCATAGGGCACATTTATGGCCATGTCATTTGCAATGCCCACCTCCACAGGGCACCTGTCACACTGAGCTGTGAAACACGGCCCCCTGAGGTATCAGAGGCCATCCAAGTGGGCGTGGTTCTTGGTTAATCACCCTGATTTTCAGAAGAGAGCACTTGCCACATCTTTTACTTGGTTCATTTCCAAAGCTAACTGGCAGCATAGGTAGGTATGTACAAAGCAGGTATAAGTCCAGGATTAAAAACTTTGAACGACTTGCTGTTTCTGTTGTCACGGAAGAGATAAGAGCTCCAAAGAGCCAACAGAAAGTACTTGTCGCAAACGTGAGAAGGAAAATGAGAACATGTGGAATGTTCTAGATTGTAAAGAAGGTAACACTTCAGTGATTTCGAGAGAGCACCTTTTGGAGCATGGTGAGCAAGTTACCCTGATTATAGGAAGTTGAGGATTGCATAGATGGCCGCTGACTTAGATTTTAGCAGTAAGACAAGTACTTACAAGTACTTGGTGTGTGTGTGTGTCCAAATTTTGGAAGAAGTTTGGGTGTTACTGTACAGAAAGAAAGGAGAAAGAGAAACTGAAGCTACTGAAAAGGACACCACTAGGTGGGTGGAGTAGCAGGGCACCTCTGGCTTTGGGAGGGCATGTCACCCTGAGCCCAGGTGGCATGGTGAGCCAGTGCAGAAGCTCTGACACCTCTTCCTTGGGGGGCCACATTTTGGATGGTGTCCAGACGTCTCAGCTAGCCTTCTGTAGCTAAAAATGCATGCAATTACTAATAGGTGGGGTCTTTAGAAGGGTATTGAAATCAGGGCTGTTTTCCCCAAGCCTTTGGTTTTAGGTTACCACGCAGAGCTACAAACTGAGCAGTGTCTCATGTCAGGGAGGTTCATTATGTTGTACTACAACATAAAAGAGATGTCTGGGGCTCCCATGCACACAGTTAGCTCATAATTCTTCCATCCCTTTCTGCAGAACACCATGGGGACTATATCTTTCTACTTTTACATACATCTCAGATTCCTCTCTAGTAACTTTTTCCCATTCCCAGGCTGCTGTTAATGCTCACAGTATCTCTTCTGGTTTTGCCTGTAGACAACATTCTTGGGAGAAGGCGGGAAACAGACATTGAGGTTTTCTTTAGGGCTGCTCCTGCCACGGCTCAGAGGTCAGAGTGCAAGGGACAGGAATGCTCATTCTCAAAGATAAAAGTGTCCTATCTGAGTACATTTGATACAGTCAAATAGAAGCTAGCACATAGCCAGTTGTGTTTAGCCTTTTTCCCAGGGAAAATTTCCTACAGCATTTTGAATGTGTAAATCTTATAAAGTGCCTTTCTTTTCTGAAATAAATTTGACATGAGGTGGATGAGTGGCAGTGAGGTGAATGGGCCACCTAGCTCAATCTTTGTAAAGTGAAAAAGCTTTTAACCTGGTGGGGTGGTTGATTTTAATTGTATAGGAGGACTGCACTTAAGAAGAATTCCTATTTATATTTTATCTATGTTCATAAGCAAACATTTTACTATATATAAATTCAAAGAAACTTCTGTACTATCAATGTCAACTTGGCAGAAGTAGAGTTTAAAAAAACTAAAGTATGGTCACATAAAGTGAAGCCTTTTGACGTTTCAGCATTGTATAGGCATGAGAAAAGTCCACTGCCTCCAGAACCATCACTCTTAAGTTTTGTTGTTGTTCATTTGCTCAGTTGTGTCCGACTCTTTGCAACCCCATGGACTGCAGCACACCAGGCTTCCCTGTCCTCTACTGTCTCCCAGAATTTGCTCAGACTCATGTCCCTTGAGTTGATGATGCCATCCAGTCATCTCATTCTCTGTCACCTCCTCCTTTTGCCCTCAATCTTTCCCAGCATCCGAGTCTTTTCCAGTGAGTCGGCTCTTCACATCAGGTGGCCAAAGTATTGGAACTTCAGCTTTAGCCCCAGCTAGTTTATTAAGTATAACAAGTCAAAAGAGAGAAGTGTGAGGTTAAAGAGAAATATGAGTCACGGACAGTGACTTCCATCTGAAAGATTCGTAATTTCAATTATTTCAGAGTTTTACTACTTCAGAGAAAAAGGAGACTACATATATAAGTTGTCATGATATTCAACTGTCTTCCAAAGTGATGGAAATAAACCAGATGTGGATTTGAAAGTAGCACCTTGCTGCTCCACAGTAACAGGACTTCCCTGGTGGTACAGTGGGTAAGAGTTTGCCTGCCAATGAAAGGGACATGAATTTGATTCCTGGTTCTGGAAGGTTCCACGTGCTATGGAGCAACCCTGCTCCATGCACCACAGCTACTGAGCCCTCGTGCCTAGAGCCTGTGTTCTGCCACAAGAGAAGCCACCACGATGAGAAGCCTGTGCACAGCAAGGAAGAGGAGCCCTAGCTCTTTGTAACTGGAGAAAGCCTGCATGCAGCAATGAAGACCTAGTGCAGCCAAAAATTAAAAAAAAAAAAAAAAAAAAGAGTAGCAACAGCTGCTGCTGAGCGTCCATGATGAGCTAGGCCTTATACTGAGCACTGACTTCTGTTAGTTTGAATTTCCATAGTAACTTTAGAGGTTAGAAAATGCCAACCCATTTCATCCTTGGGGCAACTGGGGTTCAGAGAGAAATGATGGTCAGACACTTTGCATGTGGAAGTGCTGGGCCCTGAAGGCCCCCATCTGTCGCCTGTCTCCTGATGCTCATTCTGTTGTAGGGTTTTGCTGTCTGATGCACTGAAAGATGCATTTTGAGATGAAATCAAATGTTGGAAGAGGTGTCGGTGTCTCCAAAAAGCACTGCATTGAGATGTAGCTGGGGCACCTCGAACAGACCAAGGTTACCCAGGTAGAATGTCCCTGAACCCTTGCCACCCTTGAATTTTCTGGCAGATCACCTGTGTTACATATAAAACTTTTAGGCTCATTAAATATCTATTCCAAGAAGAGAGCGTAAAAGAAATATCCTCTCCTCCCCTAACAAGGAGACAACAGTACTGAAACATTGTACTGCCACGTCCCCAATCTTGCCCAGGCAAAGAATCACCCCCCAAAACCCTTTCTACTTTGCCCTTAAATATAAATAAGACTGTCATATCCACAATTTTGCTGCCAATAACTGTGAAAAAATAGACACAGATTTATTAAACTTGGCCTAAAATTTTATCTGGATCTTTACAGAAAAAGTTTGCCAAACCCCTGCTCTAGAGGGATTAAGTGATTTTAGATTGGATCATTCTTTTTATGTTTCATAATCTTAACATAAATACAGCTAATTTGGAAGGATGATTTTTCCAGTATCCACACGTGTGGGACAAAGACAATGAAAGACCTTATGTCTGGAACCTGTTTTGCGTGGCGGAATCCCATTCAATGCCTCGACTGGCCTTTTGGAGGACACCTATAGATGTTTGCTGGTAGGAAAGTAATGTTGACCAAGTTTCAGAGTTCTTAACTCTTATCTTTGTGCTCCAACCATGAGATCACCTGATAAATTAGTCTTTCCAAAATCAGACAGGTTGGTCTGTTTATTTTCTTCCTCAGAAAAATGATGACAAAGACCGATGTGTTTCTTTCATTATCCACAAGTTGAAACCTCATCAGCTGCTTTAGCAGACTCCTCTGCTAAGAGTTCTAACAGGCTCTAAACTTCAGTTCAGCGTCAGGCATGTGTGAACAGGCTTCAAAGGCAGCTTCCATCTTTCCTGTCCTTGTAGGATTATAGCCTTGAAATCCTTGAGGGACGTGATGGCTTCTCTTGAGAAAAATCAGGCTACCGTCTAAGTGTGAGTGATGTTCAGAGAGACACTGAAGAAGCCTGACGTTTGAAGTTGTGACTGAGTCTGCTCTGCACTCTTCAGACAGCCCGCAGTACTTTCTGTCTTGTTTACTGCTGCCAACGGGTCATTTCATGAAAAGTCACGAGTTGGAGTCACAGTGCTGTTATTTCCAACCACTTGTTTACTTGCAAAAACACAAGCAGGAACTTCACAAATAGAATTTTCCAAGGCCAACCTAATGGGGTAAGAAAGACTGCACGTAGGTTCGGAATGACCCAGATTTAAACTCAGATTCTGCTGTTTCCTCTTCAGTGTGGCGACAGGTACCTAAGTCCTCTGAGTTTTGGTGCCTCGGCTGGAAAATGGAATGTTTCCCCTGAGTTGTTTTGAGGATAAAACGCAGTAAGTCACAGACCTAGTTTTCAACATAGCAGCTGTGCAATAAACATTATTCTATTATTTCCATTCACTAGAATTCTGAACATTTTCATGTTTGAGGACATATGATGCTTAAACCTGGACCACTGAAGCACTGTTCTTAAAAAAGGTTAAACCAACAGACACATGTACACGAGCACGTACTGCTGACTTGTATGTAATGTAAACATGACCTCGACACAGCTTTACGAGGAGGGAAGCTCCAGTCTGGCTCTGACAATGTGATGAGTCACTTCTCTGGCTTAGAGTCTTTATCAGCAAAGGGAGAGAATGGAAGCAAATGCTCTTGCCGGGCGGCATAAAATGCTCATTTCTGTGATGTATTCAGATCCTGATTCCTTCAGGAGAATGCTTGTATGTTGTTCACAGGTCTCAGAATCCACTCTCCTTGTGTTTTCATTTGAAGTTGTACACGGTATGCAATGCATTTATGTTTGGCTTGGGGATGTCATTTTGTACTTTAACATATGTACGGATATGAGTGTTTGGAAATGCGCTTTAATCAAAGTGCTGAAGTGCCACTCTCAGCTTTTCCCCCTGCCTTCTGCTCAGAGCTGTCCCTGGCTCCCTATCCCCTGCCGAATGCCGAAATCACAATCGCCTCTCTCCCTGATGACAGTTATTGGGTTAAGCTGGCCTTTTCTGTACCCTATTTCTCTTTCTTTCCCTTCCTCAGTGGATTTTCTCATCACTACTTTTCTCATTTGGGGGGAGATAATTAAGTACCTTGGTTGCTGATGCATAGACGGCATGTAGAAATGAAAACCAGAGATACTAAACCATATTAACTGTGAGCTACTCTGTTTAATTATATCTGTATGAACCATGAAAGATAACTGAAAGTTGACCGAGTTATCTTCCAGAGAACGACGGTTGTTGACACTTAGTTTTTGTCTTCTTGTGGCTGATTTCCTTCACTGAGCTGAAGTGAGATCTCTGTTCTCCTGAGACTCATGCTTTGCCCTCTCATTTTTTGGTATCATGCTGCAAGCTATTATTATGAGTACAGTAATGAACAAAATAAATCCTCTTACTGTAGGCAGATAATCTCTACTCCATGAGATAATTATCAGATCTCATGGGAATTTGTTTTTAAATTCACTTCGTAATGGTGGCTCTTTTCTCTGAAGATGCTTCATCACCTCTAATAGAATGTAATCACAAACCAGGGTGGGATGCGTAGTGGTTGTTTAAAATCATCTCTTAAGAGGAAAGGAATGGAGTCAGTTAATTATATCTAATGGCCCTTGATCTCCCACGAGGATAGTCCTTCCCACCTGACAGCAAACAGTGGTTTGAGAAGCCAGGAAATCTGATAAGTAGCTTTTGTTTTGTAAAAGGTGAGAGGTCCGCTTGTGTTATATGTCAAGGCTATTGTCTAAAGGAGAAGCACTTAGAACTGCATATTCCTTAAAGAAAAACTGACAAGCAGAATGAGAGTCAAAGCTAATACTCTAAAAAATAAAAATAGGAAGAAGACCTTTTGAATTTTAAATCATTTCACAGTCTGTAAATATAGGTTTTCATTTAATTGTAGAAACTCTTGTGAACGTTTTACATATCGCCAAATATAGCAGGTAATGAACTATTGATCTGAAAGAAGTTCAGGAAATGCAGAGCTTAACTGAATTGTCTATTTTCCATTGGAGGGTAAATTGATGTAGTAAGAGAAGGGGGCAGTCTATTGATTCACTCCCCAAATCCCTCTGATCCCTACTGATAAAAGAAAGGGAGTTTAAGCCCAGTTTTCATCCAAGGAATAATCCTGTGTAGAGGGAAGTACCTGGATCTCCTCAAATCTGATATCATCGTCACGATAGTTGGCCTTATGACCCATTTTGAGTTTTATCAGCACCGCATGTATGAAATAGCTGTTGAATCTTTCACCTAGAAGCAGATTCCTGCCTTGTGCTAAATGAAGTGCTGTGGATTATATCTTGCTGGTAAGAGACAGGAATACAGATAGTCTTTCCTAGGATTTTTTCTTTTCACTCATTTCTGAAATTAAGTTGAGGCTAGGTTGTGGTAGAGATTCTTGGTTCCAAGGAGAGGTGGAGCACTTGACTAACACCTCAGCCAGTCTTAAAATGCTAAGTTGGATCCTAGCAGAGTCAGCATAGTATGCAAGGAGAGGAGGATCACAGTGAACTGGGAAAGAGAAGAGATTTCATTTTAATATGTTACTAGCATACTTAACACCTATCCATTGTGCACCTATTATGTGCCAGGCACAGTGTCTGGTGTTGTCAGATCAAAAGGTGAATTGGACACATTTTAATTACTTGGGAGAAGTAAACAAGCAAATCACATCCACACCAAAATGCAGTCAGCTCTATGACCAACATGCAGCCACAGTGCTAAGAGATAACACAGGAGAATCTAAGAGAAAAAGAAAGGAAGTTTCCCCAAGATCTGAGTGATGAGAATGATACATCATGCCTTTTACATCCAGGAGGAATATATGGATGCTTGATCTGCATGACTCATTGGATAGACACAAAGCAGGATCTAAAGCAAAAATTGCAAATGTTGAGGGTAACAAAGAGATGTTTAGAGGAACAGAGTGTACCCAGTCAGAGAGAGGACCCATGTGCTAATCAAGGAGTTAACAGTTTATCAGGAAAGCCCTGCGGACTCACTGAAGGATGTTAAGCAGAAGATTGACATGTCCATTATATGTGATTTAAATATAGCCTCTGGTGCCTGTGGGGAAGGCACATGTGGGGAACCAAGACGAGAGCAGGAAGAATATTTTTATATATTATTTTTTTATTGGAGCATGGCTGCTTTACAATGTTGTGTTAGTTTCTGCTGTACAGCAAAGTGCATCAGCCACATGAATACCTATATCCTCTCTTCCTTAGATTTCCTCCCCATTTAGGTTACCATAGACCGCTGAGTAGAGCTCCCTGTCCTATGCAGTGGGTCTTAATTAGTTGCCTATTTTATTCATAATAGTGTGTGTATATCAATCCTAATCTCCCAATCCATCCCACTCCCCTTTCCCTCCTTAGTATCCATACATTTGTCCTCTCCATCTGAGTATATCTTTCTGCTCTGCAAATAAGTTCATCTATACCATTTTTCTAGTTTCCACATATATGTGTTAATATATATTTGTTTTTCTCTGGCTGAGTAATATTCCATTGTGTGTTTTTGTATGGGTGTGTGTGTGTGTGTGTGTGCACCACATCTTCTTTATCCATTCCTCTGCTGTTGGACATGTAGGTTTTTTCCATGTCCTGGCTATCATGAATAGTGCTGCGAGGAGCATTGGGGTGCATGTGTCTTTTGAAATTATGGTTTCCTCTTGGTATGTGCCCAGTAGTGGGATTTCTGGGTGGTATGGTAGGTCTCTTTTTATTTTTTAAAAAGACCCTCTATATACTGTTATCCATAGTGACTGTACCAATTTACATTCCTACAACAGTATAAGACCTTAGAAAACATGGAATCAATGCAAGAAGTAATCACAGTCTGAATAGTAATCATAAACTTTAAATATGTCATAAACCAGTAGGATGCTAAGTATTTTGTAAATGCATCTCATTGAATCCTTATAATACACCTACAGAATAAGTACCAGATGCCTATTTTAAAGATAAAGGAGCTGAGATTCAGGGAATTTGGAAAACTTGGTTGAGATTGCAGATATTGGTAAACCAGAATTTGGACAAACAGAATCAGATTTATCTGACTTTAGAATATATGTACCAGGAGGCATCAGATAATACTTCCAACGGCAATGGTGAGAGGATCTTAAGGGCCAGTTCTACCATTCACCAGAAAAAATTCAGGTGCAGACACAGAGTTTGGGAGAAAAGTAATGAGGTATATGTGGATAATGTGATAATATGTTAAATGTGAGGTGCCTGTTAGACATCTAAAGAGGGATGTCCCTTGAGCAGGTATATCCTTATCTGGAGTTTGAGAGGGTCTGGGCAGGCTAACCATCTACAGGCCAATCACAGAAAATCACATAAATGGTTACTCACTCACAAAGAAATATAAAGTGAAAAAACCGGCAAGTCAAGACAAAACAGTCAGAAGTAGAACTAAGCAGAAGAGAAGCCCATGAATGAAATCAGAATGGTATCCAAGATGAGTCTGGTGTAAAGTCAGCCTGTCAGTGTTAATTATGCTTTTTATGTACACAAGCTACTGCCTTGGGCCCTGTAGTTGATGCACGTAACCAGTGTGACATCAGGATTTCCCCCCAAAATTACAGAAGTGATGTTGGGAAGAAAGTCACATACACACAGTCAAACTTATTATAAAGATTCACAAAACCACTAAGCAAAGTAAGAAATATCACCAGGCAGGATGCCATACATTTCCCCTGTAGGTGGTTTAGGAAATAAGGGTTCTAAGCTAGGGGTATTAGTGAGTCACTGGGGAACTGAGTGAACAAGAAGGGATTTACAGAAATTATAGAACAGCTGATCTCAAATTTAGCTGTGCATTAGACTCAGCAAAGCATCTTGTTTAAAATGCAGATTTCCAGGCCCTTCCTGCAGTTGATCTGATTCAGGAGCTTGGCGTTGGGCTCAAACATCTGAATTGTTAACAAGGACTCCAGGTGATTCAGAAGCGGATGATCCATCAACCCCAATTTGAGCAGCAATATCTTAGAAAATGTTAAAATGTGGACAGAGATGTTGAGCGGTGCCTAGTATGTGTGCTGGGGGCAGGGCTGGATGTTTAAGGTGAAGAAAAAGCAAGAATGAAATCAAGACAACATAAGAAATGAAAGACTATTTTCACACATGGCCAAGAGAGGCCAGGTAGGGAAACACAGAAAGACGAAAGTGAACAGAGGCCTCCCTCATTGAGAACCTTGATTGTCGTTGGAGGATTTGTTCTCAACCGAAGAGATCTCGTTGGTACTGAATGTTATATCCTACTCAGTAAAGTGTTGCTTTCTGGAGTAGATAATATATGTCACATTGCCCTTTCTGTTGGAGAGTCTGCAAATTCTTCTTGAGAAATACCGAGTTTGAGATCCCTAGAAAAAAGCTAAGACATAAGAAAGAATGAGGTTGAAGTGATTTGAGCAAAATCAATAAAATGCTCCATAGCAAGTAAAATGCATAGGTTTGATCAAGTTATTTTAGTTGCCCCATAACTGTTTGTCAGTCTTCCCAGGTGGCACTGGTGGATGCCAGTGCAGGAGGTGTAAGAGAGGTGGGTTCAATTCCTGAATTGAGAAGATCTCCTGGAGAAGGTGGCAAGGGGTTGGACATAGCTGAGTGGGTGAGTGTGTGCGCACACACACACACACACACACAGCCATTTGTCAGCTAGCCCCTCTCTCTCTCTCACACACACACACACACACACACACACACACACACACACACAGCCATTTGTCAGCTAGTCCCTCATAGCATCGTTTCATTCTCTTTGGAGAATTACGAGTTTCAGAAGCTCTTTTTGCTCCCTACAAAGTGATGTTTTAAAACTCATACTTAAAATACACTAACACACACACACACACACACACACACACACACACACACACACACACACACACACACACACACAGCCATTTGTCAGCTAGTCCCTCATAGCATCGTTTCATTCTCTTTGGAGAATTACGAGTTTCAGAAGCTCTTTTTGCTCCCTACAAAGTGATGTTTTAAAACTCATACTTAAAATACACTAACACACACACACACACACACACACACACACACACACACACACACACACACACACACACACACACACACACACACACACACAGCCATTTGTCAGCTAGTCCCTCATAGCATCGTTTCATTCTCTTTGGAGAATTACGAGTTTCAGAAGCTCTTTGCTCCCTACAAAGTGATACACACACACACACACACACACACACACACACACACACACACACACACACACACACACACACACACACACACACACACACACACACACACACACACACACACACACACAGCCATTTGTCAGCTAGTCCCTCATAGCATCGTTTCATTCTCTTTGGAGAATTACGAGTTTCAGAAGCTCTTTTTGCTCCCTACAAAGTGATGTTTTAAAACTCATACTTAAAATACACTACCAGACATTAATTACTGTTAGTAACAACTCATGAAATCACTTCTCCAAACCACAGATGTGAAAATTCAGGAGAAGTGGGAATTTAATCCAAGACTCTGGCAGTAAATTGACATACCTTTGCTTGCTCTTATTCTGACATTTATAAGATTTTGTCAGTAGCCCATAGACTTATTTGTTTCAGAAAAGAACTGTATTTTGAGGTCAAAGAGGAAAAAAAAGAAAAGAGAGGAAAGTAGCAAAGTACAATGTTCATTTTCCCGACTTTTTCTAAGTGTCTTAAATCCATCCTGATTCAAATATTCTTTCGAATACGTAATCTCTAATTGCTGGGATGCTTATCTTTAGTCTCTTTTGCATGGAGGTGAGCTTCTCAGGAAGATTCTCTGTCTCTATGACAGAAATCTCTTTGGATGTGCATCTTCTAAAAAGCCTTCACTTTTTATCTTGTACCTCCTACTCAATGTCAAGTTTCCTCTCAAACTCTCCAATACTTCTTAGCTTATATTCTGTGAAGTTGGAAAATGACTGGCGTCTCTCACGCTAAATAGAAGCTCAAGGTGACTTTAGCCTCCATGGTGATCAAGGTCATGAGCTTCAGATTGCTATGGGACAGAGAGCCAGGTGAGTAATGGCCAGGGTTCTGGTCTGGTTTGGGGACTTGTTTTCAGTGTTTTTATTGTATTCTCAAAAGCAATAGAAGCAAAAGATTAACATGGGCCAATAATATAATGATATATAACCTTATATTGATTAATTGATAATATATAGCAGTGATATTTATTAGTAAAAGGTATAATCTATCTTGATGTTAACTAAAAGCAGGGGTATTCAAGTGTCTTGTTCTTTGTTTTTTTTTTCACTAATCATGTATTATTTTCAGTGAATGACGATTTAATCAAAATGAATAGATAAATGAATGAACTAAAACTGGGTCTCAGATGTACAAGTGATGATTAGCAGATGAGTCATGGACAACAAATGATAAAGATCTCGAACCCCGAGGCCCAATACATTCCACACTCCATTTCTTTGTTTATTTTTTCCTCTAGGCAGATGTTAGGAATGTTTAAAGTTCAAGTTCTAAGACTGAGTTTTAAAATTATTAATAGATCAATGAGGGTTGGACATGACTGAGCAACAGCACTTTCACTTTTCACCTTCATGCACTGGAGAAGGAAATGGCAACCCACTCCAGTGTTCTTGCCTGGAGTATCCCAGGGTCGGGGGAGCCTGGTGGGCTGCCGTCTCTGGGGTCGCACAGAGTCGGGCATGACTGAAGCGACTTAGCAGCAGCAGCAGCATGATCTCATAAAATTTTATGCATCCAGCAGAGATAGGGAATGTAGGCAATTAACAAAGAAGCTATCTTTTTAAAACTTTTTATTTTATCTTGAAGTATACCCGGTTAACAGTGTTGTGATAGTTTCAGGTACACAGCAAAGGGACTCAGCCATAAATATCCATGTATCTGTTCTCCCCTGAACCCCCCTCCCACCCAGGCTGCCACATAACATTCAGCAGAGTTCCCTGTGCTCTACAGTAGGTCCTTGTTGGTTATCCATTTTAAATACAGCAGTGTGTATATATTGGTCTGATCTCAAACTCCCTAACTTTCTCTTCCTCAACCCTTCCCCACCTTCCCCCTTCGGCCCACAACCAACAAAGAAGCTATCTTTTTGTAAACTAAGTGCTAGGATTGTTTCTAGTTCTGATGATCATGTATACGTGGGCATGTTAATATTTGTATTTCAAACATCTTATTAGTAAACAAGACAGATAGGCATCAGATAGTTCAGTCTTTTAAAGGCCAAGCACGGAAATCATTATAATTCCAGGAAAGTAGCAGTAAATACTTCCTTGTGGCCTTATTCCAGTGTCAGCACTTCATTTTAATGATAACTGGATCTCAACTGTTCATTGTGAAATCCTTGGATGTATTTAACAGCTTGCTTAAAGTGTATTGGATTGATGGGGATGACCAAATGAAGCCAGCAAATTTAGTGTGAGGAAATTGTGCAGCTTGTATGAGAGAGAGTCCTTCTGATGAAAGGTTGAACCGTAGCACAAAAATGTAAAGGTTTGAGTAGAAGAGTGTTTCAGCAGGTACAGTCATGCCTGTTGTCACCCTGTGTCATGTCAAGCCTTGCCTGTTGAGTCTGCTTCTCTTAATTCTTGATGAGCAGCTGTCAGAGCTCTCTCTAGAATGTGATAACACTACTGTGATCGTTCCGATAGCAGTCTGCAGTTTGCAGAGCATTTTTCTTTTCTTAAAATTTATTTGGCTGAACCAGGTCTTCACTGGGGCACTCAGGATATTTGATATTTGTTGCACCTTGTGGGATCCAGTTCCCTGACCAGGGATTGAACCCTAGCCCTCTGCACTGGGGACTTGGAGTCTTAGCCCCTGGACTACCAGGGAAGTCCCAGAGCATTTTTCAAAGAATCATCTTTTTCACGTTCTCAGCAATCCCAAGACACACAAGAATTATTATGGTCATTCTGTATATGAAGGAAAGGAGGATGAGTTAAATTGACCCAGGGTTATTAGCTGAGTGAGGATGGTCGTTGTCTTCCTGAAAGAATGTGTATTTGTGTTTGGTTCCTTTGGCTGCCTCGTGTGAACTTCATGGACTGTGACTGTCATTTGTGGTCCTGGGGCTCACAGGGCCTCGCCCCCCACCATGGAAACCATAAAGGACCTGGTCCCCCTCTTCCTAGTGCCTGGCAGCAAGGGTGTAGCTCATGACCTGGGCTCAGTCAATTTAATTGAATCTGAGGAAAAATGAATCTTGAGGAAAAAAAAAATAAAAGAATGATGAGAATATAGTTCTGTGGGCTGTGTCTGCTGCCAGCAGCATTTGCTAGGCCCAGAGGTACACAGAGGCCCACATCCTGTACAATTAAATATTTAAACATTGTAAATCCATCTAAGGAAACTGCTTAATAATGTATTTCTATTCTTATACCTTGACAAATGTAATTTTCATTAAAACCCAGCTGGCCAGGATTGAATTTGAATTCTGAGAGCCCTCGGAGTTGCGGGCTGCATTTTGAAAGCTTGGGGAAAGTGGACCCTGGTGCTTGGCCCTGGTCGGCTGACCCCCTCTTTCTCTTCCTGCTCCAGGCTCTGTCCTGCTTTGTTAGGAGCTTCGTGCCCATGCACGTGGACACCCTGGCCTGCAGATGCAAATACGCATTCTATCAGGAGGAAGAGGACCGTCCTTACTCAGCTAATAATCCTGGGGTCAATTTAATTCATCCTCCTTGGGAAATTCATATTTCCCAGCATAAAGCTGTATGTTGGCCACTCCCGTGTGTGGTCCAGTCTTGAGTGGGTTGAGGCTGTGAAGAGATCTGCACAGGCTCAGGGTATTTAAGGGAATTCTGGGGTCCTGTATATCCAGCCAGAGCTTGCTCAAGAAGGCAGGGATGGACTCTGGGCAGGCATGTTTCCTGAACTTCACAGACTTTTGCTTCAGGAAGGTCATATTCAAAAAAGGACCAAGATAGGCCTTTTAACCTTCCCACTGGACATAAAGGCAGTAGTGGATGGTGGTATCCCATCCTGGAATCTGTTGTGTCTTAGCTTCTAGAAGCCCTTTGGTTCTTGCTGGTTTTCTAAGCAGGTCTTCTTACCTCTGTGAGTCCCCTACGTACTTCCAGACTCTTTTGTGGCTTAGAAGAGCCAAACTCATTGTCTGTTGCTTACAACTGGAAATCTTGTTTGAAATACACAGTCTGTCACTTTTCCCCCCACAGGATTAGGATGGTATGAGGTCGGGGTTGACTGGACAATGATGGATGAAAACAGCCTGAGTAATGGTGAGTACCATTCATCAGTTCATGATGAATATTCGTCTCTCATGGAAAGACAGGTAGGTAAGAATGTCGCTCTAACTTTGTATATATTCTACCAGACTCACCATTTCTTATCATCTTCCTTCAGAGTAACCTGAGTTAACCTCTTGGCTAAAATATTGTGAAGGGACACAATGCCTTGGGCTGGTTGCTGTAAAAACTAATATGCTATTTAGTTATTTAAAAGGTAATGAAAAATATCTTGTGGATTAACAAATCAACAGAAAACCATTATAGGAAAGTATAGAGAACCAAAAGAAAAGATATATATCCATAATCACATGATTATGCCACCCCAATAATATCAGGTAATTTTCTGTGCATATCTTTTAAAAAAGGGTTCATACTGTATATACTCACTTAAAACCTATTTTTGTCCCCAACTCTGTATTATATGCATTTTTATTTCAATAGTTATTCCCATAATATTTTTTAAATGTGTACATATTACATCAATGAATGATGTGAGATTGTCTAACCTAATGCTTATTGCTGGACATTTTGGTTGTCTTAAATTTTACTATTGTAGACAATATTAACAAACATTTTGAAATGAAATAATTATACATATGCTTAATTATTTCCAAAGGATCTATTTCTTTCTGTAAGGGGAATATTCATTTTAAAGACTTTTCATAACTACAGTGTATGCTATTTAAAAACATTGTAACCCATGCAAAGAGTAATTATATATTGAACAGCATTCATCTAGCATATATTTTTTATTAAGAATTATTAAAGTATGATTAAGAACTGGTATTATTTAAATCCTTTATATTAACTCAATGTGTTACATACAATACAGTTTGGCAAGATCTTTAAACAAATCTGGAGGGAAATGAAAATTTCTCTCATCTTAAGAGTGATCCACTTTTCTATTTCTCTTCTTTTTTTAAAAACAGCTTTGTTGGGAGGAGGGAGGGGGGTTCAGGATGGGGAACACGTGTATACCTGTGGCGGATACATGTTGATGTATGGCAAAACCAACACAATATTGTAAAGTAATTAACCTCCAATTAAATAAATTCATATTTTAAAAAACCAGCTTTGTTGTAATATAATTCATATACCCTACAGTTTGCCCACTTAAAGAGTGTAAGTCAGTTGTTAGTCTGGTCATAGTTGTGCAACTATCACCACCATTGTAGAAAAATTGTGTTACTCGTAAAAGAAACCCTGCGCCGCTAAACTCCACCCTGGTCCTCTGTTATTCCCAGGCCCAGGTAACCACTTTTGCTTGCCTTTTGACACTGTAGGTTTGCTTATTCTTGACACTTGATATAAATGGAATCACACAATATGAGGCCCTTGGTGACTGACTGCTTTCACTTAAGCATATCATTTTAAAGGTTCATTTATGTAGCAATATGTGTCAGTAATTTGTTCCTTTTATTTTTTACTGAATAATATTCCACTGTATGGATATACCTCATTGATCTGTACATCAGATAGACATGTGAGTTGTTTCCACTTTTATGTACGATGAGTAATGCTTCTATGAACATTTTTATCCTTATTTTTGAGTGGACATTGTTTTTATTTCTCTGGGGTGTAAGTGTGAGAGTGAAATTGTTGATTGTATTTTAACTCTGTTTGATGACATGAGAAAATGCCAGACTCTTGTTTTCAAAAGATACCAACTCTGTTTCACAGTGTTTATGTTGATAATTAAATTATTTTCTTTTAAAATTCATTTTTAAAATAACTCAACCTCAGGACCTATAATTGTTGTAGGTATATAAAATTTGTATGTGTTTTGAATAGATTTGCGGTAATTGTTATCTTACCGCTGCTACTGCTAAGTCACTTCAGTCGTGTCTGACTCTGTGCGACCCCAGAGACGGCAGCCCACCAGGCTCCCCCGTCCCTGGGATTCTCCAGGCAAGAACACTGGAGAGGGTTGCCATTTCCTTCTCCAAGAACAAAAGCTGCTACTGCTGCTGCTAAGTCGCTTCAGTCGTGTCCGACTCTGTGCGACCCCATAGACCGCAGCCCACCAGGCTCTGCCGTCCCTCGGATTCTCCAGGCAAGAACACTGGAGTGGGTTGCCATTTCCTTTTCCAATTGTTATCTTACTCTATTATAAATGTAGATATTAATCATTTACTGTCTGTGGTTTCCAATAATATATTATTAATAGTTTAATCAAGCATCAGTGATTAAGGTTTGGAAATGTTTTGTTAATGAAGAAGTACTGTATTCTCTTATAAGAAAATTGATAAAGATATTTTTGAAAAACTGATTTTAACAGATTAAGAACTTAGATTTATCATAGTTTTTTTGTTTTAAGCTTTTTATTAAGATTTTTATTTTTAAAAGATTCTTTTTCACTTTTAAGAATGTTATGTTATCCAAAGTACAGTGGTAAACCAAAAACATAGACATGTATCTTTTTCTTTTAATATATAAGGTACTATCAGTTCAGTTCAGTTGCTCAGTCATGTCTGACTCTTTGTGACCCCATGGACTGCAGCACGCCAAGCCTCCCTGTCCATCACCAACTCCCGGAGTTTACTCAAACTCATGTCCATTGAGTTGGTGATGCCATCCGACCTGTCATTCTTTGTCATCCCCTTCTCCTCCTGTCCCCAGTCTTTCCCAGCATCAGGGCCTCTTCCAACGGATTGCACTATTTTACAGTGAATATGTTGCAGTCACTCTGCTTGCAGTTTTTAGTATCACATTATGCCCATCATCACCTGGACCATTTTGGGCTTCCATTGAAGGGCAGTTTAGGGTTTCTATGCTGGGGTTTCACACACATGCACTCAAGACAATAAGCAGGATATAGGCCAGGAAGACATTTCTGGTTTTGCTTGGCCAGGTGACCAGTATCCAGCAAAACTCCTAATATTTAGTTAGGTCTCAATAAGCACTTGATGAATAGTAAATCTACTTGTATATCTTAGAAATCAAAATCAAAATCAACCTTATTGTCTTAGTCTTTTCTCCTTACATGTGGAAACTTCTCTTGGGAAAAAATAAGGTCAGTAATTTTTAAATATTGTCTCGTTTTGCTTTATTTTTAGTAAGTGAATTTTTAGGGGGCAAACATTTAAGTCATTCATTCATTCATGAAATACTATTGAGTGTGTACTGATGGTCAGCCTCTTAGTTAGGCAGTTGGGGTTCACAGACAGTATGATGTGATGTGGTCATCTCCCTCAAGCAGCTGTAAGTCCTTCCTGAACCATGATATTGTCATCTCAGGGGTCATCTGGCTGCAGTAATTTTACTGCAGATTTTACTGTTAATATCTGACTCAGCTCAGAGCAGGACGTCTGATAGGAAGCAATGGTGATATGATGTGAAATAAATACAACACGACTAACCATCTAATTGAATATTGAAAGTTAAATCTTGCTGCAGAGAAAATACTTCTGTGACAATACTTTGAAAAGTATGTGGATAAATATTTGATGATATAAAAGTGGCATTCAACCCCTGAGGTAACAAACTTTGATACACTTGAGACTTTGTGAAAAAGCTGAAGGGCAGAGTGGTGCATTTACTTTCAGAACAAAATCCACATGCATATATTGTACGTCTCAGATGGATTTGCAGAAAATCTTGTTCTCAAAAGGATAAAAGTGTGCAAACTCTTTTGAATAAAACAAAAAAAAAATTCAGGGGAGTAGTATCTGCAGTATAAGCTGGAGCAGGTATTCATCAGCAAAATTGAGATGGCTCACAAAGCTCTAGAAGAATCAAGTTTTATATTGATATATATTCTATGAAAGGATTTCAGTTCCCAGTGGCATCAAGGACAAGACTGACTGAGATTCAGATCTAATCTCATGATTTCTGGAGAGTGGACTAAGTAGATGACATGAGCCGACTAAAAGATTCTGAGAAATCTGAGAAAAGAAAGGCTATGAAGAAGTGTTAAGATCACTGAAGATTTGTTTTTACTGGCTTTGACCTTCCCTGTGTTAACTTAACTGTCTGATGGCGTGACCTTGAGCAAATTTCTCCAAGCAAGATGGAGGCAGCTGCATCCCAGAATTATTATGTGGATTAAATGGGATAATGTGTGTGCAAGCATTATCCTATTTAATTACTCAAGTGCAGCATTCTCCTTGTCTCTAGCATATAGTAAGCATTCAAAAACAATAATAAATTGAGCATTTACTCTGTAGCAAGGACTTTTGCAGTACTTTATACCTATCGACTCATAAAATCTTCACATCAACCCTAAGAAGAAGGTATAGAATTGCTTTGTTTTGCAAACAAGGCACCAAAAGTCAAAACTGTTCAGTGATTTTCTTAAGGTCACACAGCTACTAAGTAGTGAGCCTAGGATATGAACCCAGGCAGTTGTTTTAAGCTTAATACTGTTACTACCTTAGATATAAGCTTTAAGTTATAATACAAAAGCTAGTATATTTTAATGTAGAATTATTACTTTCATACCAAAAATTAAATTACCTTTTTAAACATTAGTTTGTGAATAACAATAAAGCTAGAAAACATGAATATGGAAAACAGGGTGATTTCATGGCTTTTGTAGTCACCCTTAAATGGATAACTTCATGAAATGATGTAATTTGTTTTCCAACAGAGTATTTGATATCTATTCCCATAGGTCGAATATCATAATTACTGTAGTGTTGGAGTCAATTAAATTATCCTAGAACTGGCTCTCGGTGATTCTAAAGACAGGTAACTTCATGACTCTAACAGATACATTATCGAAAAGCCAAGTGGTGTCAACGCTCCACTGTTATAATTCAGGGTGTCTGTCATGACTCAGTTGCAGGATCTTTCAACCTCTCCTTTAGTGTATTAATCACTGTAGGTCAAGCCTACACCCTAAACTTTAGGCCCTTGAAGTGCACTCTGAATCAAATTCTAGACTCATATCTAGAGTTAGTTCCCTGGTGAAAGAAAAGATTACCTCTTTCAAGCAAGCTTTGACACTCTGAATCTGACTTGGGGCTTTGACTCTGTAATCCTTGGTATGTGAATAGTGAGTATTTCATTTTTCAGGAATAGATGATTGATTCTGCTAAGACCCTAAAAAAGCACTGTCTAGTGTGGCAGCCACAAGCCTATTGACACTTAACGTATGGCTACCCGGAAGGCAGATGCATTCTAAGAGTGAAAACACATCAGAACAGAAAACTTAAGTACCAAAAAGAGAATGTAAGATAGATTATTATATTTTTTAAAATAATGAGTCCATGTTAAAATATATTTGGTTAAATAAAATATTATTAAAATGTCACGTTTCTTTAAACTTTATTAATGTGAATATTGGAAACTTGTAAATTATACATGTATAGTGCCCTATATTTCTACTGGGCATTGCTGCTCTAAGAACTCTACACTATTCTGTTGTTTCCTTGGGAGACAGAAAACTGAAATCTGCAAGTTAGTGGTCTGGGAAGTCCACTCTTGGCTCCAGAAGCATTCAGACCTTAGGGTCAGAAGAAAGAACTCTTCAGAACAGACCCGCCATCTCAATAGAGTGCTTGAGCAAACAAATGAGTAGAGGTTTAGAAAAAAAGATTTATTTTTTTAAAGATTGAGACATTGCAGTTAATAATGTGCATCATAATTAAAGTCAACTGAGTAGATATTAATAATTAGCCAGAGAGGCTGTAAAGATGGGAAAAGAATAGGGTTTAGGTTAGAACCTTCAAAGATACTGATACATTAATATAAAAGGACAGATTACAGGGAAAAAAACAGGAAGAGTGCAGGTCAGATAAATCAAGGGAGGAATATATTAACATATCCAACTGACCGGGTTTCTGGATAAAGTCAGAAATTCTGGATGAATTTATTTTCTAAATTGGCTGGCCTATCAGACAGCTAAAATTTAAGATACAAAGTTACCTTGTTCCTTAACTGTATTTTTTTTACATATAAAGAACCTTCTCCAACTAATAAAATTAAGAGCAAGTTATGAAACGTTTATAATCTTTGACATGCTTGGCCAAAAGGGGAATATATAAACCAGTGAAATAGCTAATTGGGTTCAAATCAGGTATGCAGATATTCAGTAAGCAAGTTCCATGAGGGCGTAAATGATCTGAGTCATAAACAGTAAAGAAGCTGAGTCATGAGCAGTAACCATGTTGGCATTTGGGTAACTATAAATTTAGGAAGAGCCTCAAGAGGGTAGATTCTGGTTGCATAAATGTAGCGGCGCTTCTGTGTGGTAAATCTGTGTCACAAAAATGGACTAGCCAGATTTTATTCAAATGTTAGAGGATGTGTCTGGAATCATTTGATTTAAAATATAAACTACGTGGCAGAGAACAAGTTTGTGTGGGAAGGGACCTCTGAGCGGAGGCTGGCAGTCAGCTCCTAGGGTTGCTGCTGCTGCTGCTAAGTCGCTTCAGTTGTGTCCGACTCTGTGCCACCCCATAGACTGCAGCCCACCAGGCTCCCCCATCCCTGGGATTCTCCAGGCAAGAACACTGGAGTGGGTTGCCATTTCCTTCTCCAGTGCATGAAAGTGAAAAATGAAAGTGAAGTCGCTCAGTTGTGTCCGACTCTTCACTACCCCTTGGACTGTAGCCTACCAGGCTCCTCTGTCCATGGGATTTTCCAGGCAAGAGTACTGGAGTGGGGTGACATTGCCTTCTCCAGCTCCCAGGGTAGATGGGCTCATAGATTTCGGACTGAGCTGATTGTTAAGCCATGCCCAACCCTAACACCAGATCTCTAGGTGGAGAAACAGGCAGAATTGACTAATTTGTTTATTAGTGGTTGACAAATCTCCTAGACAGAGCAAAACTGGACAGTGAGAACTTAAAATAGAAAGTTATTTCCTGTGAGTAAAGCAGTAAATATGTACTGCCCTTCCAAAAAATGATAAAAGAGTGTTAATAACAATTGACTTTGACATGCTATCCATTATAGCCCTAAAACAGAGCTAGTAAAAGATCTTCTCTTCACACATTGACTAAATATAATTGACATCCCAAATTAATTTTGATCCACTTTCTACTTAAATTTCTGTTTGCTCTTTTCTTTTTTGTTGTTGTTCTTCTTCTACTCCATGGGAACTATTCACTGACTCCACCATTCAACAGTGTGTTGCTTGTCTATTCTAAAAATCTACCCCAAATATCAAAATGTTAGTTTTCTTCAACCGTGTAAGACCCACACCAAATCTTGTGTGTGCTTAGTCACTCAGTCGTGTCCGACTCTTTGTGACCCCAGTACTGTAGCCCGCCAGGCTGCTCTGTCCATGGGGATTCTCCAGGCAAGAATACTGAAGTGGGTTGCCCTGCCCTCCTCCCGGGGATCTTCCCAACCCAGGGATCGAACCCAGGTCTCCCTCATTGCAGGCAGATTCTTCACCAGCTGAGCCACCAGGGAAGTCCACCTTTTTATAATCCTGTCTAATCTTTCTCTTTCATTTGTGCCTATCTCTTCCTTTCTTCTGATAAGTTGTTGATTTCTGCCATCATAAATTTTAAGGAAACCTGAGAGCAGGGACTAAATTCATAGTTCATCACCATATGGCTGTTTGTCTCAGCATCTCTTACAAGATAGTGAAATGAATCCTGTTTTCAAGACACAGAATCTCTTACACCAGAATATGTAATTGAACCAATAATTATGTATGTGCCAACTAAAAATTGTCACTCACTATCTGACACTACAAGAATAAATTCACCAACCACTGTAGTCACTGACCTTCACCACAGCCCAGGAGTTCAGGACAGAAATTAGGAATGAGGCAATCTGTGCTCTGGGAAAAACTGGCAGAACAGTTCTTCAGATAGTTAGGTATTTTTGGAAGAGACTTTATGAGCCCAGTTTCTTGCATCCTCCCATATCTAGAAAAACACTAAAATCATTAATGGAGATGTTAAATCTTTATGGCACCCCACTCCAGTCCTCTTGCCTGGAAAATCCCATGGACGGAGGAGCCTGGTGGGCTGCAGTCCATGGGGTCACAAAGAGTCGGACATGACTGAGCGACTTCACTGTCACTTTCCACTTTCATGCATTGGAGAAGGAAATGGCAACCCACTCCAGTGTTCTTGCCTGGAGAACCACAGGGACGGGGGGAGCCTGGTGGGCTGCCGTCTATGGGGTCGCACAGAGTCGGACACTGCTGAAGCGACTTAGCAGCAGCAGCAGCAGTAAATCTTCAATGGAGAGATCTGCTCCTCATAGCAGCAACCTTCTTGTGACTAGCAACAGCCTTCTGCCAAAATGCGCGCTTGATTGCACATACCACATTCACCAAAATCACGTATGCATGACTCCCCCACCCTTACCTCTTCAAAGCAGCTCCTCAGAGCTGAGAGGCTGTCTCCTGGCCATAGTCCTCATTGTGCTTCAAATAAAGCTTAACTCACTACTCACATTGTGCTTTTCTTTTGGTTCAGTCAACATACGTGATAGTGACTGCTAATTAAGATGCTGGGAGATCTGTGCTTTTCAACACATAAAGCTGTGTTTAAATTAAGCTTTGTTCAGTCCAAGTCATGCTTAGGATGTTGTTAGGACCTTTGATTTGCTTGTCTTTCTACCTGCAACTCTTTGCTTTGTCTCATACAACTTTGGTTTTTTTCAAAGTTGTTTTGAATATTTTAGGTGATTTTCTTCTTCATGAATTTTAGAATCAGTAAAAAAAAAAAAAAAAAAGAGCCTTCTATGAACTGAATCCATAGGTCTATTTAGTGTTGAGTTGATACATAAGCAATATTGAGTCTCTGATATACAAATGCAGTATATCTCCTCATTTATTTAGTTCTTATACATATTTCATCAGTGTTTGGTTGTTTGGAATAGGTAAATCTTACACATATTTTGCTGTTAGTTTTATCCCTAAGTATTTGACTTATTGATGCCTTTGTAAACAGCATCATTTAAAGTTAATTTTAAAATCATTGTTAACACATAGAAATACATTTGATATTTGGCTCCTTATATCCTGGAATCTTGCTAAATTCATGTACTAATTCTAAAAGCTTTTTTTTTTGGTAGGTATTTTTTTATTTCCTCTGTGAACAGTCAGGTTGTCTGAGAATAAAGACCATTTTATGCCTCCTTTCTCAATCTGTGTACTTTTTATTTCTTTTTCTTGCATAGTATGCAGCATCACCAAGATGTTTCCTAGGAGTGATGAGAATATACATCTTTGGTTCCCAATTAAAAGAGAAAACTTTCAATTTTTCAGCATTGAGTGTGCTACTAGCTGAAGACTTCTTTGACAGTAGATATCCCTCATTTGTTTGCTGAGAGTTTTTGTATGTTTGTTTCATTTCTTTTTAAATCAGAAATAGGTGTTGAATTTTGTTGAATGATTTTCTTGGCAGCTGTTGAGATGATCATATGGTTTTTCTTGTATGGTCTGTTAATGTGGTGAATTACGTTGGTTGATTTTCAAATGTTGAAATGGGCTTGTGTTCCTGAAATGAACCTCACTTGGTTGTGATGTATTATCATTTTTATATTTACTTGGTTCAATTTCCTAAAAGTTTGTTGAGATTTTTGTGTCAGTGTTCTTAAGAACATTGCCTATAGTTTTCTTATAATGTTTTTTATATGTTTTTAAATCAGAGAATGAATTGGGAAGTAGTTTTTCCTCTTCTCGTTTCTGGAGTAATTTGTATAGAATTGATTTTATTTCTTCTTTAAATGTGTCCATTTCATTTTAAAATTTTCTAAAATGTATTCCAGCTTTCCTTTTTGTTTAATTCATATAAGAAGAGGCCATCCAGTTCATGTGCATGTTCTTTATATAATATGATATCTATATTATCTGTCATAGCTTTTACATTTTTAAAAGACAGAAATAATTCAAATGATTTTATAAAGAAATGGTGTCATACTATTTTGATAAAACAAGGTTATAGAAATTAGTTATTGATGAAATTTAAACTTGAAATAGATTATTTTAAAAAGGATGGCAGCTAACATTCTTCATCTTTAGTGAAGAGTGTTTAAACAGAAACTTAATTAAATCAACAAAAGGGAGAATTTCCTGACCAAGAGGATTGATATTGAAATTGATTTGGATCTCAGGAGATGTATGTTAATAGGTTAAGTATATTCCTAGCATAGATGAGTCTTCCAATTTAAGGTCTCATGGGCAGAAGTAATACATTTAAATTTGCATGAAAAATTACATAAATATATGTAAATGTAAATTTGAAGCTTATCCAAGCTCACTGAAATCTTTAAGAATTATTTTTAAATTTTAGAATTAAGATGGGCTTTAAACATTATGCAGGCACTAAAATATAGAAAGTTAGCATTATTAAAAACATCTACATCGTAAACCCCTCAGGTTTAGGTAAGGAAATTGAAGTTCAGGGAAATATAAGAAACTTGTCCAAAATAATTTATTTGGTTTTAAGAACAATTCCCTTTAAAATCGTTCATTATAATTTATATCATTATTCTTCATATCATGAGAAGAGTGGACCTAGATAAATTTTTAGCTTTTAACCCTTGAGTTACTTTCATAAATACTGCTGTCCTTTGTGGAATTCTGAATGAGCAACACACTTCTGGGTACTGCAGTGCTGGGAGTCCAGATTCTACTGTTAGTTCTGTCCCTTCAACCATTCAGCTTTTTGGTACAGTTGTGTGATTTAGAGTGAGTGCCTACTTCTGCAGATTGACCTCAGTCTGAATTTAATTAGAGAAATACTATGGAATAATTCTATTTATTTTTTAGACCTTGAATGTTCAAACATTAGTGTTAGAAAACAGTAGTTTCAGTGTCAACTGGGAGCTTTTATACCACCAGAAACCACCGTCTTCCAATGCCCTTTGTTTGACTTGACTTTTATTTTAATTGTTTTTGAGCATCTCTTCTCCAGGAAATAAAGATAATCTAGCATAATCTTCTTCATAAATGACAGTATTCAAGCCTTATGGAAATAATAGTGGTTGGAAAGGAGGACAATTTCTTGAATTGACTTGAGGGAGGTGGCACAGCTCTCTTAAGTGATGGTAACTATGTTTAACATAAGTGATATACTGGGTTCAACAGAAGGCTGATGATCATTTTAGTTTCTTGTGAATCCTTTATCAGTCACAGGAAAGGTGGTTTAATTTGACAGTGGTTGAGCAATCTGTGATTCATAGGCTCCATAGATGAGAGAGGATGTAATTTTCTGGTCTCCATTATTGAGATCAATAAGCAAATTGTATAGGAGGCCATGCACGTCTGAAATAATGAAACAGAGTTGCCAGAACCACTTTTTCTCTATTCTTTCTCTTTATTTCACAAAGGACCCTGAGAAAGCTGGGATTTGGAAATAAATAAACAAAAACAAACCAACCCTGCTAGTTATTTATTTTAGGTGAGGCATACTGCACACTACTTGAGTCCTGTGAAAGGAAAGTGCATAATAAGAAGCCTTTGCTTTTCTAAGGTCAAAACAATAAATAATGAAAGCAATGCAGAAAATACATAAGATGTGATAGTGTGTTTTTGTAAGGGGTTGAGTCCTGAGGATGGGAGCAGGCAGAGAGAAGACAGATACTTTATTCAAATAAGGCATAAACTAGAGACTGAATTATGCTTAAATTCTCTCTTCAAAACCAAGTCACCATATGCTGACTACATTCCACTTTTTTGCTTCATAAATTATGTAGCAAAAAGGCTGTGCACATAAATCATATTTTGTTAAACTCAGCTTCGAGTGGGTACATGTAACGTATTTTAAGTCCAGTCTTAACTGCTTTTTTTCCCCCTTTAGATTGAAGTCTTTATTGCAATCTCTTTCTTAATACTTTAATTTAATTTTGGAATTATCAGTTACCTAACATGCTTTCATGCTTAAGAAAAAAAATTATTCTTCATTTAAGACCTGTTAAACACATTGATTCTCAAATTAAATGAAAAAATATTTTGAAAGCTAATTTTATATATATATATATATATATATAGAAACATCATATTGTTTGAAATATAAAACATGAACGTGGATTTTGAAACATCATGAATGTGGATTATAAAGCAAATATTATTTTAATCCAAACATTTCATCTAACATTATCTATTCATACAACCAAAATGCACATCTCTGGGGGCCAGTAGCAAAATCCTAGGGTTATTTTATTTTCTGTTGGAATATAATTGCTTTACAGTGTTGTGTTAGCTTCTGCTCTACAGCAGCATGGATCAGTCATATGTATACATATACTCCCTCCCTCTAGAACCTCTTTCCTACCTCCCACCCTATCCCTAGGCCTATTTTAATATGGCTGTGTGATATATACCTTCTAGAGAGGAAGGCAAGCTGCCCTGGTTAAAAAGTTGAGAGGAAGTTTGCATCCCAAATTTCCTTTATTTTTCATCAAAGGATCTCCTCATGAGAGCAAAATGGATACAGTGTAAACAAGGTAATACGCATTGTGCCTGTACTTCAGGTTGAAAAAGATACTCAATATAACGTAGTCTGACCATGTTCTCTTACTGTTGAAGAAACAAAGGTTTTGAGAGGTAAAATGATTAACTCCAGGTCACAAAGCTGCTCCAGAACTCAGACCTCCCAGTTCTGGCCTTTTAATGGAAAGAACAGAGCCTGAGGCTTTAAATAGAGCTGGATGTGGATGTTAACTATGTGACCTTAGACAGAGGTTGCATAACTTCTCTTGGCCAAAGTTTCTTCAACACTGATGAAAAAAATTTGAGATAATAGTTCCTATATTTTAAGTTTGATGTGAGGATTAGAAATGTACATAAAATGCTAAATATGGGGCACTGCCCATCATTTGAGGGACTTTGTAATAATACACGATTAATATGAAGCAGAATTGTTTACCGGGGCTTCTGTTACAGGCACAGGAATCTAGTCTGAGGAAGAAGAATAAAGCCTTGGCTGTAGAAATGTGTTAAAATTCAAAATTCTACCTAGGAGATCTTTAAAAAGAGAAGTAACCATGGGAATATAAACAATTCCACTGCATAGCAAAAGAAATAATCATCAAGATAAAAAGGAAGCCTACAGCATGGAAGAAGATTTTTTGCAAACCATATATCAAATAAGGGTCTAGTATCCAAAATGTATATCAGCAACTCAATAATGGAAAACCACAAACAAAAAAATCCATTTAAAAAATGGGCAGAGGAACTAAATCGTTTCTCTAAAAGGTGCTCAAAATCACTATTCATCAGGGAAATGCACATCAAAACCACAATGAGGTTGGAGGGGCTACTGTCAAAAAGGTGTGAAACAAGGGTTAGTGAGGACGCAGAGTAAAGGAAACTCTTGTGTGCCATTGGTGAGAATGTAAATCGGTGCAACCACTATGGATACAGTGAATTATGCTTAAAGTATGAATTTAATGGAAGTTCATTGTATGGAAGTTCATTGAAAAATTAAAACTAGAACTACCATTTGATCCAGCAATTTTACTTATGGGCATTTATTCAGAGGAAAAAAAAAAAAAAACACAAGCTCAAACAGATATAAACATCCCCGTGTTCAATGGCAACCCACTCCAGTGCTCTTGCCTGGAGAATCCCAGGGCTGGGGGAGCCTGGTGGGCTGCCGTCTGTGGGGTCGCACAGAGTCGGACATGACTGAAGCAACTTAGCAGCAGTAGCAGCAGTGTTCATTGCAGAAGTATTTATAAAACTAAGATATTGAAGCAACCTAAATTTGTCCTTTGATGTATGAATGGATAAAGAAATTGTGGTATGTATATAAATATACATGCACATAGCACAATGAAATATATGCAGCTCACCCTTAAGAAAGAAAGAAATTGTGACCTTTGTGACAACATGTAGATGGACCTAGAGGGTATTATATTAATGGAAGTAAGTCAGTAAAAGAAAAAATTCCAGATGTTCAAGCTGGATTTAGAAAAGGCAGAGAAACCAGAGATCAAATTGCCAGCATGAGTTGGATCATTGAAAAAGCAAGAGAGTTCCAGGAAAACATCTATTGCTTTATTGACTACGCCAAAGCCTTTGACTGTGTGGATCACAACAAACTGTGGAAAATTCTTTGAGAGATGGGAATACCAGACCACCTGACCTGCCTCCTGAGAAATCTGTATGCAGGTCAAGAAGCAACAGTTAGAAATGGACATGGAAGAGCAGAGTGGTTCCAAATTGGGAAAGGAGTACGCCAAGGCTGTATACTGTCACCCTGCTTATTTAACTTTAATGCAGAGCACATCATGAGAAACGCTGGACTGGACGAAGCACAAGCTGGAATCAAGGTTGCTGAGAGAAATATCAGTACCCTCAGATATGCAGATGACACCACCCTTATGGCAGAAAGCAAAGAACTAAAGACCTTCTTGATGAAAGTGAAAGAGGAAAGTGAAAAAGTTGGCTTAAAACTCAACATTCAGAAAACGAAGATCATGGCATCCGGTCCCATCACTTCATGGCAAATAGATGGGGAAACAGTGGAAACAGTGACAGACTTTATTTTGGGGGGCTCCAAAATCACTGCAGATGGTGATTGCAGCCATGAAATTAAGACGCTTGCTTTTTGGAAGAAGAGCCATGACTAACCTAGACAGCATATTAAAAAGCAAAGACATTACTTTGCCAACAAAGGTCCATTAGTCAAGGCTATGGTTTTTCCAGTAGTCATATATGGATGTGAGAGTTGGACTGTGAAGAAGGCTGAGCACCAAAGAACTGATGCTTTTGAACTGTGGTGTTGGAAAAGACTCTTGATAGTCCCTTGCACTGCACGGAGATCCAACCAGTGCATCCTAAAGGAGATCAGTCCTTGGCGTTCATTGGAAGGACTGATGCTGAAGCTGAAATGCCAATACTTTGGCCACCTCATGCGAAGAGTTGACTCATTGGAAAAGACTCTGATGCTGGGAGGGATTGAGGGCAGGAGGAGAAGGGGACGACAGAGATGAGATGGCTGGATGGCATCACCAACTCGATGGACAAGAGTTTGGGTAAACTCCGGGAGTTGGTGATGGACAGGGAGGCCTGGCGTGCTATGATTCATGGGGTCACAAAGAGTCAGACATGACTGAGCAACTGAACTAAACTGAACTGAAAAGAAAAATACTGTGCAATATCACTTACGTGTGGAATCAAAGTCAAACTAGTGAACACAGACAGTAAAACGGAGGTTGCCAGGGGCTGTGGGTGGAGGAATAGGAGAGATATTTTAAAGGTTTTCTGAGGGCATTTGAATGACAGAGTATTTAGGTATTAAAAAACAAGTTTCTTTGGCATAATGTTGCTGGATTAGTCAAGACTCGTTACAGGGCTACAAAGCCATAACCTTTGGAGATAATTTTTTTCTACCAAAAAGAAATATCCGCTAAGTTAACATGTTACCTTACAGAAACTCAACTCTTAATTAAATAAAATCAGCGAAATGAAAACAGGTGCAGTCTTCTAGAGAATTAAATAATCCCTGTTTGAACTTATGTTCTGTATGACATTGAAAGAACATGGAGTCTTTTTTTCCCCAGTTTTAAACAGTTTCCCTTGATGTGATTCATAAAAGTCCTCTTATAATTCTTTTTCTCCCATCATGCATTGCATTTCTATTGCCACCTTAACAAGTTTACCACAAACGCAGGGGCTTAAAATAACACAAATTTATTATTTCACAGTTATGCATATGAACAGTCTGGTATATGTCTCACCAAACTAAAATCTCTCCAAGTTCTGTTCCTTTCTGGAGACTGTAGGGAACAATTTCATTCAGTGTCTTGGCATAGTTGAATTCATTGTGGTTATGGGAATAAAGCTTCCATTTCTTACTGTCAGCTGAGGGCCCTTGCCAGCTTCTAGAAGTCCTTGTTCCTTCTCTTCATCTTCAAAGCTTAAATGGAGGATCAAACATGTTGCATCTTTCTGACCAAATCTTCTGCTTTCCTTTTCCACTTTAGCGGACATATGTAATTCTATGGACTCGCATAGATAATTTAGGATAACCTCCCATTTCAGAGTCTGAACTCTTAATCACATCTAGATAATCCTTTTCTCCTGTGTAAGGTAGCATATTCACAAGCTTGGGGGATTGGAATGTAGACATTTTTTAGCAAGGTCATTATTCTGCTTATCATACATTGTAAGTGTATGTACAATTCAGTGGTTATTAATAAATGTAAAAAGTTGGGCAGCCATCACCCAAGCCAATTATTGAATACATTTCACCACTCCCTCCAAGTTTGCCTGTGCCAGCCTGTAGGTTTGGTTTTGATCCTGAAAGGGTAACAGGCAGGAAGGCCAGGGGTTTCCAAAGGGAGGAAATAGCCTGCAAGTGTCAGACATTTTTATCTCCCTTAAGTGGCAGGAGGAAACAAAGTAGCGATATTTTTTCCTTCTCTATACAAATTTAAAAGGAGGTTTCTTTTAAAATTCTGTGTTGTCATGACACCTGGTTTCACCTGATGTTAACCAATGCCTTTTTCTTATGGAAATGTTTATCTTAAGCTATGCGAATGTACTATGCATTTACCCCAAACTCTGCCTTCAAGTAGGTTCCGCCTTTTGGGCTCAGAACCTACTTGATAAACCAGTATCCGACATTGTTCCTCTAATCTGTGTAAATGACACTATTTGTATGGTGCTCTGCCCTTCTTCAAGATTCAAGTTAATCCTTTTATGGCCCAAGATGAAGCATTTGGAGCCAAGATTATCCCAAAATACATCTTATGGGTGAGGGGCCTGGTGCCATTCTAAGTTTTGAGACATTCCTTTCTTTCAGTAACAGACTGCTGGTGACTATATAACATCCAGCTGAAGACTAGCAGGGGGTACTCTTTGTGCCCCCTTCTGATGCCTATGTCAGAAGCTTTCTCTATCTCCTTTATACTTTAATAAAACTTTTTACACAAAAGCTCTGAGCGATCAAGCCTCGTCTCTGGCCCCGGATTAAATTCTCCTCCGGGGGCCAAAAATCCCGGCGTCATAATTCAACAACAACCTTTGAATCCCAACCCCAGGCAGCCATTGATTTGCTTTCTGTATTTATAAATCTGCCTTTTGAGGACATTCCCTTGTGGGCTACCCTTGTGGCTCAGCTGGTAAAGAATCCACCTGCAGTGCGGGAGACCTGGATTCGATCCCTGGGTTGGGAAGATCCCCTGGAGAAGGGAACGGCTACCCACTCCAGTATTCTGGCCTGGAGAATTCCACGGACTATACAGTCCATGGGGTCACAAAGAGCCGGACAGAGCTGAGCGACTTTCATTTCATATAAATAAAATCTGAAAATATTTAGTCTTTTCATTCTAGCTATTCTCATGTAGCATATTTGTCTTTTATCCATGTTTAGCATTTATCTGCAGTTTATTCTTTTTGTTGCTGACCATATTCCATGGATTTTTTATAATATGTCTTATTTGTTCATTTGTCAATTAATAGACATTTGAATTGCTATCTAACAGTTGTTGAATCTGATGAATAAGCCTGCAGTAAATATGCCATATATGTCTTTGTATGCAAATATATTTTCACTTCTCTTAGGTAAATTTCTAGGAGTATATCATAAGGTAATTTTATGTTTAATTTTCAAGAAACTGACATTTTTTCCCCCCAAAGTCATTAACATTATTTTAAATTTCCTTTAGGGTTGTATAAGAATTTTTCCACTAGTTACTGTCTGTTTTTTGATTATTGCCTGTCTAGTTGGTATAAAGTAGTGTAGTTTTAAAATGTTAAACATCTTGGCATGGGCTTATCAGCCATATGTCTATCTTCTTTTGTGAAATATCTATTCAAATATTAGCCCAGTTTTTATTTGGGATGTTTGTCTTCTTAATGAACTGTATGAATTCTGTATTTTGGATGCAAGCTTTTATCAAGAGATATGATTTGCAGATATTTTCTGCCAGTGTATTGTCTTTTTTTTTCTTTCTTTTTCCTTCTTTCTCTGTGTTTTGAAGCTTTAAATTTTTAATGTTCATGAAGTACAGTGTATCACTGTTTCTCTTATGAGTTGTGCTCTTTTAAATTGAGTTATAGCTAATGTAGGTGTGTGCGTGCATGCTAAGTTGCTTCATTCGTGTCTGACTCTTTGCATCCCTATGGACTGTAGCCCACCAGGCTCCTCTGTCCTTGGGATTCTCCAGGCAAGAACATTGGAGTGAGTTGCCATGCCTTCCTCCAGGGAATCTTATCAACCCAGGGGTTGAACCTATGTCTCTCATGCTTCTGTGATGGTAGGTGGGTTCTTTACCACTAGTGCCTCCTGGGAAGCCCATAGATAATGTACAATATTATGTAAATTTGAGGTGTAATGTTAAAAGCTATACTTTATTTATAATTATTATGAAATATTGACTGTATCCTTGTGTTATATAGTATATCCTTGTAGCTTATTTATTTTTAAATTTATTTTTTATTGAAGGATAATTACTTTACAGAATTTTGCTGTTTTCTGTCAAACCTCAAGGTGAATCAGCCATACATATACATTTATCCCCTCCCCTTTGAACCTCCCTTCCATCTCCCTCCCCATCTCATCCCTCTAGGTTGATACAGAACCCCTATTTGAGTTTTCTGAGCCATAGAGCAAATTCCTGTTGGCTATCTATTTTACATATGGTAATGTAAGTTTCCACATTACTCTTTCCATACATCTCACCTGGAGAAGGCAATGGCACCCCACTCCAGTACTCTTGCTTGGAAAATCCCATGGATGGAGGAGCCTGGTAGGCTGCAGTCCATGGGGTCACTAAGAGTCGGGCACGACTGAGCAACTTCACTTTCACTTTTCACTTTTATGCATTGGAGAAGGAAATGGCAACCCACTCCAGTGTTCTTGCCTGGAGAATCCCAGGGACAGAGGAGCCTGGTGGGCTGCCATCTATGGGGTCGCAGAGTCGGACACGACTGAAGTGGCTCAGCAGCAGCAGCCTACATCTCACCCTCTCCTCCCCTCTCCCCATGTCCATAAGCCCATTCTCTATGTCTCTTTCTCCATTGTTGCCCTGTAAATAAATTCTTCGATAGTATTTTTCTATATTCCATATATATGTGTTAGATTATGGTATTTATCTTTCTCTTTCTGACTCACTATATTCTGTATAATAGGTTTTAGGTTCATCCACCTCATTAGAACTGACTCAAATGGGTTCCTTTTTATGGCTGAGTAATATTCCGTTGTGTCTATGTACCCCTACTTCATTATCCATTCATCTGTCAACAGACATCTATTTTGCTTCCATGTTCTAGCTATTGTATGTAGTGCTGCAGTGAACAATGGGGTATATGTATCCCTTTCAATTTTGGTTTCCTCAGGGTGTATGCCTAGGAGTAGGTTTGCTAGGTCATATGGTGGTTTTATTCTTAGTTTTTTAAGGACTCTCTGTACTGTCTTCCATAGTATCTATATCAATTTCCATTCCCACCAATAATACAAGAGTGTTCCCTTTTCTCCACACCCTCTCCAGCATTTATTGTTTGTAGACTTTTTGATGAGGGCCATTCTGACCAGTGTGAGATGATATCTCATTGTAGTTTTGATTTGCATTTGTCTAATATGAGCGATGTTGTGCATCTTTTCATGTGTTTGTTGGCCATCTGTATGTCTTCTTTGGAGAAATGTCTGTTTAGGTCTTTTCCCCACTTTTTGATTGGGTTGTTTGTTTTTCTGGTATAAGTTGTATGAGCTGCTTGTATATTTTGGAAATTAACCCTTTGTCACTTTCATTTGCTATTATTTTTTCCTATTCTGAGGGTTGTCTCTTCACCTTGCTTGTAGTTTCCTTTGCTGTGCAAAAGGTTTTCAGTTTAATCAGGTCCCATTTGTTTACTTCTGGTTTTATTTCCATTACTCTAGGAGGTGGGTCATAGAGGATCTTGCTTTGATTTATGTCATTGAGTGTTCTGCCTATGTTTACTTCTAAGAGTTTTATAGTTTCCTTTCTTACATTTAGGTCTTTAATCCATTTTGAGTTTGTTATTGTGTATTATGTTAAGAAGTGTTCTAATTTCATTGTTTTACATGTGGCTGTCCAGTTTTCCCAGCACCATTTACTGAAGAGACTGTCTGCCCATTGTATATTCTTGCCTCCTTTGTAAAAACTAAGGTACCCATGAGTGCATGGGTTTATTTCTGGGCTTCCTATCTTGTCCCATTGGTCTATATTTTTGTTTTTGTGCTAATACTATACTATCTTGATGACTGTAGCTTTGTAGTATAATCTGAAGTCAGGAAGGTTGATTCTCCAGTTCCATTCTTCTTTCTCAAGACTGCTTTGGCTATTCAGGATCTTTGGTATTTCCATATGAATGTAAATTTTTTGTTCTAGTTCTGTGAAAAATGACATTGAGAATTTGATAGCGATCGCATTAAATCTGTAGATTGTGTTTGGTATTATAGTCATTTTCACAATATTGATTCTTCCTACCCAGGAACATGGAAAAAGTTAATCATGTCATCTGTAAACAGTGAGAGCTTTACTTCTTCTTTTCTGATCTGGATTCCTTTTATTTCTTTTTCTTCTCTGATTGCTGTAGCTAGGACTTCCAGAGCTATGTTGAATAATAGTGGTGAAAGTGGAGGCCCTTGTCTTGTTCCTTATCTTAGGGGGAATGCTTTCAGTTTTTCACCATTGAAAATAATGTTTGCCATAGGCTTATCATATATGGCCTTGACTATGTTCAGGTAGTTTTCTTCTATGGCCATTTTTTGAAGCGTTTTAATCACAGATGGGTGCTGAACTCTGTCAAAGGCTTTTCTGCATCGGTTGAGATTATCATATGGTTTTTATCTTTCAACTTGTTAATATGGTGTATCACAGTGATTGATTAGTGTTTATTGAAGAATCCTTGCATCCCTGGAATAAACCCAACTTGATCATGGTGTATGAACTTTTTGATGTGTTGCTGAAATCTGTTTGCTAAAATTTTGTTGAGGATTTTTGCATCTATGTTCGTCAGTGATATTGGCCTGTAGTTTTCTTTTTTTGCGTTATCTTTGTCTGGTTTTGGTATCAGGGTGATGGTGGCCTTGTAGAATGAGTTGGGAAGTGTTCCTTCCTCTGCAATTTTTTGAAAGAGTTTTGGAAGGATAGGCATTAGCTCTTCTTTGTATGTTTGACAGAATTCTTCTGTGAAGCCATCTGGTCCTGGGCTTTGTTTTTTGGGAGATTTTTGATCACAGCTTCAATTTCAGTGCTTGTAATTGGGTTGTTCGTAATTTCTATTTCTTCCTGGTTCAGTCTTAGAAGATTGAACTTTTCTAAGAATCTGTCCATTTCTTCCAGGTTATCCATTTTATTGCCATATATTTGTTCATAATAGTCTTTTATAATCCTTTGTATTTCTGCATTGTCTGTTGTAACCTCTCCTTTTTCATTTCTAATTTTGTTGATTTGATTCTTCTCTCTTTTTATCTTGATGAGTCTGGCTGAAGCTTTGTCAATTTTGTTTTTCTTTCCAAAGAACCAGCTTTTAGTTTATTACTCTTTACTATTGTTTCTTTCATTTCATTTCCATGTATTTCTGCTTGGATCTTTAAGATTTCTTTCCTTCTACTAATTTGGGGGTATTTGTTCTTTTTCCAGTTGTTTTAGGTATAAGGTTAGGTTGCCTATTCGATGTTTCTCATTTCTTGAGGTAGGATTGTATTGCTCTAAACTTCCCTCATAGAACTGCTTTTGCTGCACCTGATAGGTTTTGAGTTGTGTTTTCATTGTCATTTGTTTCTAGAAATGTTTTGATTTCCCTTTTGATTTCTTCAGTAACCTGTTGGTTGTTTAGAAACGTGTGGTTTAATCTGCATGTGTTTGTGTTTCTTATACTTTTTTCCTTGTAATTGATATCTAGTCTCACAACGTTGTGGTCAGAGAAGATGCTTTATATGGTTTCAGTTTTCTTAAATTTACTGAGGTTTGATTTGTGACTCAAAATGTGGTCTATCCTGGAGAATGTTCCATGTGCACTTGAAAAGAAGGTGTATTGTTCTGAATTTGAATGGAATGTCTTGAAGATATCAATGAGATCCATCTCATCTAATGTATCATTTAAGACTTGTGTTTCCTCGTTAATTTTATGTTTTGATGATCCGTCCATTGGTGTGAGTGGGGTGTTAAAGTCTCCTACTATTATTGTGTTACTGTTAATTTCTCCTTTTGTGTCTGTTAGTGTTTGTCTTATGTATTGAGGTGCTCCTGTGTTGGGTGCATAGATATTTACAATTGTTATGTCTTCCTCTTGGATTGATCCCTTGATTATTATGTAGTGTTCTTCCTTATCTCTTGTAATCGTTTTTAAGATCTATTTTGTCTGATAAGAGGATTCCTACTCCAGCTTTCTTATGCTTCCCATTTGCATGGAATATATATTTTCCATCCTCTCACTTTCAGTTTATATATGACTTTAGGTCTGAAGTGGGTTTCTTGTAAACAGCATATATATATGGGTCTTGTTTTTGTATCCAATCAGCCAGTCTGTGTCTTTTGGTTGGAGCATTTAATCTATTTACATTTAAAGTAATTACTGATATATAAGTTCCTATTGCCATTTTCTTAATTGTTTGGGGTTGATTTTGTAGATCTTTTTTCTTCTGTTGTATTTCTTGACTATATAAGTCCCTTTAACATTTGTTGTAAAGCTGGTTTGGTGATACAGAATTCTCCTAACTTTTGCTTGTTTGAAAAGTTTTTATTTCTCCATCAATTTCAAATGAGATCCTTGCCGGGTACAGTAATCATGGTTATAGATTTTCCCCTTTCAGTACTTTAAATATATCCTGCCATTCCCGTCTGACCTGTAGAGTTTCTGCTGAAAGATCAGCTGTTAAGCATATGGAGTTTCCCTTGTAACTTGTTGCTTCTCCCTTGCTGCTTTTAATATTCTTTCTTTGTGTTTAGTCTTCGTTAGTTTGATTAGTATGTGTCTTTGCATGTTCTCCTTGGGTTTATCCTGTATGGGACTCTTTGGGCCTCTTGGACTTGATTGACATTTCTTTTTCCATGTTGGGGAGATTTTCAACTATAATCTTTTCAGAATTTTTCTCATACCATTTCTTTTTCTCTTCTTCTTCTGGGACCCGTATGATTCAAATGTTGGTGTGTTTGATATGGTCCCAGAGGTCTCTGAGACTGTTCTGAGCTCTTTTCATTCTTTTTACTTTATTCTCTTCAGAAGTTATTTCCACCATTTTATCTTCCCGTTCACTGATTCATTCTTTTGCTTCAGATATTCTGCTATTGATTCCCTCTAGAGTATTTGTAATTTCAGTAATTGTTTGTCTCTGTATGTTTATTCTTCAGTTCTTCTAGGTCTTCATTAATTCATTCTTGCATTTTCTCCATTTTGTTTTCAAGGTTTTTGATCATCTTTACCGTCATTATTCTGAATTCTTTTTCAGGTAGTTTACCTATTTCCTCTTCATTTATTTTGACTTCTGTGTTTCTAGTGTGTTCCTTCATTTGTGCAGTATTCCTCTCCCTTTTCATTATTTTTTTGTAAGTTATTGTGTTTGGAGTCTTCTTTACACGGCTTCAAGGAAAGTTGAATTCTTTCTTTGAAGATGGTTGAATTCTTTCTTCCTTTTGTTTTCTTCCCTCTTAATTGGTGCAGGGGTTTGTGTTAGCTTTGTATAGGGTGCTCTTTCCTGGTGGCTCAGAGGTTAAAGTGTCTGCCTGCAATGCGGGAGACCTGGGTTCAATCCCTGGGTCGGGAAAATACCCTGGAGAAGGAAATGGCAACCCACCCCAGTACTCTTGCCTGGAGAATCCCATGGACAGAGGAGCCTGGTGGGCTACAGTGTTGAGTGTTTGTTTGTTTGTTTTTCCTCTGATGGGCAAGGCTGAGTGAGGTGATAATCCTGTCTGCTGATGATTGGGTTTATACTTTTGTTCTGTTTGCTGTTTAGACGAGACATCCTGCACACAGTGCTACTGGTGGTTGGGTGATGCCGGGTCTTGTATTCAAGTGGTTTCCTCTGTGTGAGTTCTCACTATTTGATACTCACTAGGCTTAGTTCTCTGGTAGTCTAGGCTCTTGAAGTCAGTGCTGCTTTCACTCCAAAGGCTCAGGGCTTGATCTCTTTTGCTTTCCTTTTGTGCTTAGTTAAGTTTCACTTGTTCAGAGGGTGCCACTTGCAGAGGTCTTGCACACAGCACTTATGACTAGAGTTCCAGGTGCAAAACGGTAGCAACCATACCTCAGTTCAAGATGGTGGCAGCTGGGAGTGTGGGGAGATGCTGGGCTTCGCTTATTTATTTTTCACCTAGAAGTTTGGCCCTCTTAGTCCTCTCCTTTATGTTGCCCCTCCCCCTTCCCTTTCCCCACTGGTTCAGTTCAGTTCAGTTCAGTCACTCAGTCGTGTCCGACTCTTTGCGACCCCATGAATTGCAGCACTCCAGGCCTCCCTGGCCATCACCAACTCCCAGAGTTCACTCAGACTCACGTCCATTGAGTCAGTGATGCCATCCAGCCATCTCATCCTCTGTCGTCCCCTTCTCCTCCTGCCCCCAATCCCTCCTGGCATCAGAGTCTTTTCCAATGAGTCAACTCTTCGCATGAGGTGACCAAAGTACTGGAGTTTCAGCTTCAGCATCATTCCTTCCAAAGAAATCCCAGGACTGATCTCCTTCAGAATGGACTGGTTGGATCTCCTTGCAGTGCAAGGGACTCTCAAGAGTCTTCTCCAACACAACAGTTCAAAAGCATCAATTCTTCAGTGCTCAGCGTTCTTCACAGTCCAACTCTCACATCCATACATGACCACTGGAAAAACCATAGCCTTGACTAGACGGACCTTAGTCGGCAAAGTAACGTCTCTGCTTTTGAATGTGCTCTCTAGGTTGGTCATAGCTTTTCTTCCAAGGAGCAAGCGTCACCACTAGTTTTTTCTCTATATCTTTGTATCTTGTTTCTTTTCGTTGCAGTCAATAGTTTGTTTTATTTTTTAAGTTTCACATGTGTTACTGTACAGGGTTTGTCTTTCTCTGTCTGACTTGCTTCATTTAGCATAATACCCTCCAAGTCCATTCATGCTGTTGCAAATGGCAAATTTTTTCTTTTTTATTGCTGAGTACTTTTCCACTGTGTGTGCATGTGTGTGTGATCGTCTTTACTCAGTCATCTGTTGATTGACACTCAGGTTGCTTCCATATCTTGGCTATTGTAAATAACACTGCTATGAACATTGGAAAGCATGTACCTTTTTGAATTAGTGTTTTCTTTTTTTTCTTTCTTCCCTTTTTTTTTTTTTTTGCTATATACCCTGGAATGGAGTTGCTGTGTCATGTGGTAGTTCTGTTTTTAGTTTTTTGAGAAAGTATTTTCCACAGTGGATACACCAACTTACATTTCTCACCAATAGTATACTTTCTTTTCCAAAACAATTTTGGCATGTAGAAATTTGGGAGTTTAAGTGCTAGTAAAAGAAGAATGTAACAACTTTATTTGTCTTCAATGTGTAAAAAAGTCACAATATCGTAAAGCTGCCCAGTGGCTGACTAGAATAGCAGTACATTAATACAAGTTTAGACAGATTGTTCAATTGATAAATTGGAACTGGAGACCAAGTAATTGCTGGCAAATTTTCTAAAGGACCATGTTTCTTTTCAGTGTGAATCTGCAGCCAAAGCACCTTTTCTGTGAGGAATCAATCAATCAATCACAGATACTGAATTTTTTTTTTAGCACCATGGTAACAAAGATTTTGAATGAATCCCCAATATGGTCAATTCATATCTCCTGCCATCATAACTAAATTTACTCAAAGATAGTATTATTGCCACCCTCCTCTGACATTGTACGTGGGAGCAGGAAATCCACAGATAGAGGCTCTGTGAGTTTTAAAAGCATGTAAAGGTACCTTGATCCCTGGAGTTATATCACTCTATTTTTTCCATGACACATTTTGTAAACTAGTTTTAAATCACATTTCCTTGTCTATGATTCTGCTACAATAACCTGTTCATGTATTTCTTTCAAGACAAATTAAGTGATCTGCTTAAAATGACTCCCTTCTGTTTTCACAATACACTTTCTCCTTGCTTCTGTATCCCGTATTCCTTAACACACTCCCAAATGATCCCTTCCCTTTGAATCTAGAATGTTATTGTTCTCCTAAAAAGAATTAAACTGAACCAGCCTATAACGTTGATATACTCTGTAAGATTACCCAAACCATGTCTTATTTCATTAGCTCAGGTTTGTTTGAGGGAAAGTGAACAGAGTGAGTCTGGACCCACAATGTCTGAGTCAGATCAGGGCTCTGGAGAATGAACCCTGAAAATGATTAAGAAATGAAGAAACCAGTTTTCTGTTAGATAATTACCAGGTGGCACCCAGACTCAAGAGTGCCCAGCAAATGTAGGTAAGAAATCTGAAAGACAAGGTGACCTCAGCTATGATTTTGCTTTGTTAATTACTCTTAAACAATCTATACTTGGCTCAGTGTTGTTGTTGAAGTTCAAATATTTTAAAAAGTAGTCTTTACTTTGGATAGATGTTTTACTTTCACTCCACCTGTGCTGATTCTCTTACTAATGAAATTCTTAGTTATCTGATATACACTGAATTAAAGACAGAGCCTGATTACTTCTACATGCCTTTCTTCAACTTCTGATTTTGCACCATTCTTTTTAAGAGAGCTTCCCAGGAAAACGACTCCCCCCACGGGACCCAATCAAATTTCCATATCAATTAAGAAATTTGACAGCAGTGTTAACAGATTTCTTAGTTATTAATACAAGGACTTTGTTAGAGCAACTCCTTCTGCTTCCTTCAAACCTTTAGAAATTCTTCCCTCAGGTTATGTTCAATAGAAAATTGAGAGAACAATTTAAGAATTATCTGTACAGCAATCTTTTTCTTTTCTTTTTTAAAATAACAAATTTAGAAGTTTTAAGATAAATAATGATCTCCCATCTAAAACAATAGATATAAAATATTCAAGGAAAACTTACATAAATGAAAGGAATACTATTTGATAGGGTGTTAAAAAAGATTTTTTATTTGCAAAACTTACTTCTTAATGTAGCCATCAGTAGGTTTTCAGTTGTCCCAGCTCACAAAACATAATTCCTAGCAAACTAAATATTACATTTGTTTTTGCTAATTTAATAGTATAAAATCAATAAAAGAATAAAGAGCCATTATGAAGCAAAACCCAAAATAAATCTGTGGGATGCATTTTTGTAGAGTTTTGCAAGCTTAAAAAGCAAAGAAATTACAAATCTAACTTTAGTGGTTTTGATATATTATGAGTTTGCAACAAAAAATATGTAGAGTGTTCAACCTTTTATATATCAGATTTAAAATTTAATGCATCATCATTGTATACATGATTTGGTAACTGAGTGACTTAAAATAATTTTATTTAATTAATTTATTTTTTTTGGCTGTGTGGCATGTGGGATCTTAGTTCCCTGACCAAGGATTGAACCCATGCCCCATGGATTGGAAGCGCAGAGTCTTAACCACTGGACTACTAGGGAAGTCCCAAGAATGGCTTAAAATAATTTTATACCTGAGTTAAGCTGATATTTTATAATCAAATGCTTGAAGAAATGTTTGATTAAAATATGGAGATCTCAGAAAAATAAAAGTCTCAGAGATGATGACTTCTTTCAAGAAAAATTAAGAAGCCTTTAAACAGAGAATGCAGGATTTATTGAGTGTTCTTACAGAGGGGGGCTTCCCTGGTGGCTCAGATGGTAAAGAATCTGCCTGCAATGCAGGAGACCAAAGTTTGATCTCTGCATCAGGAAGATCCCCTGATGAGGAGAGAAGAGAATGTCTACCCACTCCAGTATTCTTTGCCTGGAGGATTCCATGGACAGAGGAGCCTGGTAGGCTACAGTCCCTGAGGTCTCACAGAGTCAGACATGACTGAGTGACGAACACTTTCAAGCTATATTCTTGTAGAGAGAGAAAATTATTTAAGATAGAATAAAAATACACACACATTTTAAAAGTATAGTTATAGTCCCATATTTGTTTCCAAGAGGAATTTTCTCTCTTGTTTTCCACATGAAATCTGTTGCCTGTCTCTAACTCTGCTCTTGACTTGGCCACCTCCTGGTGGTCATGTGGGCCTGTAAGCCTTACTGTAGGCTGTTTTCCAGCCAAGAGGAGAGAAGGTGAGCAGCTGCTTTTAGAGCAGAGTCAGTGCTTCAGCTAATAGGAGTTTAAAACCAAAAACAAGAGTCCTTCTGCCATCTGTCACTCTATACCAGGTGTTTCTTGCTGCCAGCCCAAGTGAAAATCTACCCACTGTACCTTAACTTTTATCATCTTGTGTGGCCATAGGCTATCTTGGCCATCAGCTCATTTACTCTAACGGATATGCAAACTGCTAACAGAATGCTTTCCTTCATTTAAACTCAGTCTGAATATTTGCAAAAATATTTCACATACTTTAAAGGACTTCAAGGTGTGTATATAATATCAGGTTTTTGCTTTTTTTTCTTTTTCCTTCTTCACTGTAAGCTGTTAGAGTAGAAATATCACAGTCCAGAATTAGACTTCCAAGAAAGCATGATTCAGGTTAACACACTGCGGAAAGTCAGTTTGTTGGCAATTTTCCTGGCTTTTGCCGAAGGACTAACTGGGTGTCCTTGGGCAAGATATTTAAACATTCTTCCTAAGATTCCTCAACTTAAAAATGGAGATGCTGTAAAATATAAACTTGGAACATGCAGATACTAGAGGCTCCACAAAAAATATAAATGAGAATTCAGTACTTAGAAACTTTTCTTTAAGATCTAACTTAATTCATAACTCTTGAAACATATAACCTATGCCTGTGATTTCTGTCTTTTGATTTTGAACTACCCATTTTATGAAATTTCCATAGAGTGCCTAACTTGAATAAATTTCATCCAAGTCTATGGGGCAGTTGCTAATTAATCATTTAAAATATTTTATGTTGAGGTTAAGTTAAAATGCATTTGGCTGGGAAAGAAACGGGTTGAGTTCCTTGAGCAAAGCAAGCTTGTTTAGTGCAGAAATAGCTGAGGATATAGCTAGACCACCAGGAACAAGTATCCTGCTGTGCTCTTCAGGGAGTGAGTAGCCCCTGATTAGGAAGTTTATGCTGCCACAGGCTCAGGGTAGGCATAGAAGTTACAGACAGACAAACATCATGAGATTATATTACCCATATAAAGGATTATATAACCCATATAAATTCATAAAGCTAAGTAACACGAGCGCAAACATTCCTGAATCATCTCTCATCTTTTATCAGTTTGACCACATCCAGACTAGAGTGGCAGCAGGCTACCTGGAAGGAGAAGGGGCTCCTGGAGCCACCTGGACCACCTGCGAACCCGTTGCTTCTCTGTTTATTGGTCAGATCTGGGGTTGGGGGCAGAAAGGGATACTGTCTGCTTTGGAGATTGTGAGAGAGCAGGGAACTAAGGAGAAAGGGGATATTGTTGAGCCTCTGTGGAGAGCATCTAGATCTGAATTTACTTTTCCTTTAGCAAAACCACTCTTCAATAAGAGCCATGAATTAAGTGGTCTTAGGACAGATTTTAAAAGATTATTTTCATGTATCTAGACACTAATGAAACTTTAGGTGTCTATGGCTGGGCTCCAGGAAGCCTCAGCTTGGGTCTCTGAAGCAAATGAGGAGTTCATAAGTGGAAGCAGCAATTTGAACTCATAAACAGTGTGAGGAAAGAATCAGAACTTTGAAGAAGCATGTTTTCTTTTAATACTGTCTTGCAAATTCCAAGTTAGTTTTTTTAATGTGTATTTATTTGACTGATCTTTGTGTTGATAAACAAGATGTTTGTTAGACATATTTCTGAACTGTCTGTAATTAATGGCGTACTTAGGTGGTAAAGAGTCTTTCCTCAGGTTCGGTCTGCTGTGTGAGTAGCACTGCCACCTATTGGTATGTATCTCAAACTGCAACTCAGGTTAGCATGAACGTGAAAGTGAAGTCGCTCAGTCCTGCCTGACTTTTTGCAACCCCATGGACAGTAGCCTGCACCAAGCTCCTCCGTCCATGGGATTTTCAAGGCAAGAGTACTGGAGTGGGTTGCCTTTTCCTTCTCCAGGGGATCTTCCCAACCCAAGGATCGAACCCAGGTCTCTCACATTGTAGACAGACACTTTACCATCTGAGCCACCATAGACCCTGTGATTGTATGGAGAGTACAATAAGTATTTAAAAACCAGACCGGACCAGAGAAAGACTTCTGGAGGTTTTGCTGTGATTGATTCAGTCCCCTAATTTTACTGCTGATGTGCAGAGAAAAGAGAGGGTTCTGCATTATTAAAATGATCCCAAATAGATAGTTGCAGTTTTTGTTGTCTTTGTATTAATAAAGGGCCAGAATATGTGTGTGTGTGTGTGTGTGTGTGTGTGTGTGTGTATACACACGCACACTTCCCTGATGTCTCAGCAGTAAAGAATCCAGGATGGTGCAGTGCAGGAGATGCTGGAGATATGGGTTCGATCCCTGGAGGAGGGAGATCCCTTGGAGGAGGGCATAGCAACTCACTCTAGTATTCTTGCTGGGAAAATCTTATGGACAGAGGAGCCTGGTGGGCTAAAGTTTGTGGAGTTGCAAAGAGCTGGACATGACTGAGGTAAGTGAGCACAGTACATACGCACACACACACACACACACACACAAAACAGACAACTAGAGAACAGCTTACAATCATCTGTCTTGAGGAGCAGGGTAAAAAATGCAGAACAAACAAGAAAGCTCAGGCATTCAAGACATTTGCCCAGTCATTGCTATTAAAATAAATAAAATACAGTTTTCAAAATAGCAAATAAAATTTTGAGAATAGAGAGATAATGTATTAGATAAAAGTATTCTAATCTTAAAAAAGTGAGATTTATTTTTTAACTAAAAAGAGTCATTATGTTTATTATAATAGTTATTCCTTCTTCTCTGAAAAAGAGTCAAGCTTTATTTCTTGGTTATAGCACTTTTCTTTTTTTCTCTTGAAACCAACATGCTAGTCTTTAACCAAAAACTGACATTGTACACTGAGTGCTTCCGCAAGAAGGAGGTCGTGAAATGATATACATTAAAAATTAACACTGTGGGGACGTTTTCAGATGTCATATTATAGGAAATAATCTAAAAACTACAGGCTATGGGATTCCAAACTGGAGAAATCGCAGAATACAGAACAAGAAGTTGTTCTTGCCATAAACTTTTTTCATACCTTATGAATCACATATGTAGTGCCATTACTAATGGCTATTGAAATCGTTTCCTGGGGGAACTCGTTTACTCACGCCCTTTAGACATACTTTGATCCTACAATCAAAACCTCCTCTCTCTTGCCTAACTAATGAACTACAAAACTCTGAATGCGATGTGATTTATTTTAGGTCTCTAACCTGAAATTTATGATGCGAAAAGCTGACATTATCTCGCTACCTGAAAGAATGCATTTACTTTTCAAGTTTGGTTTTTGCTCAAGCAAGAGAGCTCCTTGATAGATCCAGCGCCACATGGGCAAAGCACTCATCCTCAGGCCAGCAAGTTATTACTAAGCATGTGTTTATTTGTCTCAGTGTACTTTACGGTGAAGGTCACCACAAATATAGACCACATTAGGACATTTTAAGAATGTATTTGGAGCCACTTAAAGTCAATGGTATACCACAGAATTACGCGAATTCCTGTGGGATCCCACCTTACGGCAGTCAAGTTTGTGGTTTTTGCAAATTCTGAAAATAAATGGATGCCTCGTTGGCATTTTTAGACATCCACATCACGTGAGGCAAGAACAGTTCAAATATGACTTAAATGGCAAGAAGAGTCAAGGAACAGCTAATACTCCTTTTCACCAGAATTTTGTTGGAAAAGTAAGTTCTTTTCTAACCTTGGAATCCTCACTCATTAAAATCATATAGCATCAGAAAGCAGGCAGTTGAAGAGCAGGCAAGTTTCAAATCATTTTGGTAAAGCTGTTCAGTGCTGAGTTTAGTGGCAAGAGATCCAAAGTCTCCGTTTTCATGCGTGAGTATTTTCTAAGGTTTAGCTACAAGCACGCCAGAAGCCCGAGGCATGGTTTGCCGGCAAACGCACCAAGGACAGCAAGGTGGTAATTTTGTGGAAGGAACTGTGTGACAGAAGAGCAGAGAAGTTATTTAGCCCAAAGGGTGGCAGGTAGGAGCAGGACTCTCCAGGAATGCAGTCTCAAACTTGGCAGACAGTCAAGTTCCTAACAAGTGCAGAGAGAAAGGTCAAGAGGCGAAACAGGGGGGACCTCGCACAAGTATTGGCTTAATCCTGTGATGCATTCAGCAAGGTGCAGAGCCTGCTCAGAAAAAGAGCAACAACATCCTCTCTCTTCTGCCTGAAATCCTTGCTCTGCAGAAGCAGATAGTGATGGGTTCTCACTGGAAAACTGGGCAACGCTTTTACAAGTAGCAAATTGTGATCACTTCCTTTGGTGCTTATTAGACTAACATTAATCATTATAAATTCTTGTGGTGTGAGATTATTTCCTCCTCTCTGTTCTCATAAGAAAACCTTAAGCACTGGGTCACTTGCCAAGCAAACTGGTGAAGAGGAGTGATTTATATTTTGGCTCTTTCTGGTCATGACTGACTTTAAATGAAGACTCATCAGGTTGATAAAGAAAAACCTAGACATGATTATAGTTTGATTGAACTATTTTTAACCTTGATTCATGCCCTGATATTTGCCAAATCATACAATCGTTTGCATTCAGATTTAAGTTCTATCAAATGATTATAGCAAATACTCAAATAATTTAGCATTTCTTTCAGTAGCTAGTATATACAAATCTTCCTTGCGTTTAACAACATTTACAACCTTCTTTAGATGATCATTATTTTCCATATTGCATTTTCTATTAATTTCAACAATTTTCTCCTCCTTTCACTCCATATCTTGTTTTCATAATGGTAGGACAGTGTTTAAGGCATTAAAAGCAGCTTGTGGTGTTATACAGTTTTGGAAATCCTAGTTTGAGAATTAGAACTAATGCTGGAGTAGTTGATATAGTTTTATGTCATGGTCTATTTATTTAAGTTAGCTGGATATTAAACTAAGAGAAATGTAAAGTTTAAACTATCTTTTTTTTTTTTTCTAAAGAGGACACCTCTATTCTTTCTTAACACAGACAACAGTATTTTCATGATATTTTCTTGATAGAGGATACTCTTAACACAATTTAATTTAATATTGTTACCTGCCTTTAAGAGCTGTTGCTGCCGCCACTGCTGCTGCTAAGTCGCTTCAGTCGTGTCCAACTCTGTGCGACCCCATAGATGGCAGCCCATCAGGCTCTGCCGTCCCTGGGATTCTACAGGCAAGAACACTGCTGTCTGCTATAAACTGCTGATTGCAGAATAAAGTTTTCTTGTTACTATCTAGCTGTAGTGTTGACTAAAGTGCTTATTTGTGTATTTTATCTTCTATGTTGATGCCTCATGAGATTGTCAATAGTCCACTCTTGGTTGGAATTTTTTATTTTGTGCTTTTCAAATAGCAGATCACTGTGCTGCTTGGGCAGAGAAGGCAATGGCACCCCACTCCAGTACTCTTGCCTGGAAAATCCCATGGATGGAGGAGCCTGGTGGGCTGCAGTCCATGGGGTCCCTAAGAGTCGCACACGACTGAGCGACTTCACTGTCACTTTTCACTTTCATGCATTGGAGAAGGGAATGGCAACCCACTCCAGTGTTCTTGCCTGGAGAGTCCCAGGGATGGGGGAGCCTGGTGGGCTGCCATCTATGGGGTCGCACAGAGTCAGACACACTGAAGTGACTTAGCAGCAGCAGCAGCGTGCTGCTTGGGGCTGCCGTCTGTGGGGTCGCACAGAGTTGGACACGACTGAAACGACTTAGCAGCAGCAGCAGCATGCTGCTTGGGTAGCCTTTTGTTTTTAAAGCTTTTGGATGCTTTATTTATTTATTTATTTTCAAAATTGAGAGATTTTACTCTGTTTCAATAAAGTGCCTACTCAACAGCAGTAAAATTATGGAGCAAAATATTGCTCTTTTATGGAGTTAAAACTGCTAGACATTTATGCCTGTATATCCCTGATATGAGTGTTAAGTCATACATGATTAGTTAAAATATCTTTTATATCACCTTGTTGGTTATATAGAAGTCAATTATCAATCATTTAGAATATAAATAATCTTGTATGCAGCCAGGGAAGAAGCAAAGGTCTGTAAATAACCTTTGAGAGGTTGAGATAAACTTATTCTGTCATCTATTAATTGAAACTGTGTAATATTGAATATTATTCTCAGGCGCAATACTGAGAACATATATGACTTGCTTTTATGGAGCTTGTAGTCTATAGAAATGGTAAGTTTTAACAAATAAATAACACATAAGTAATACAAAATATGTAATTTTAAGTGAGATTCAAAGAATGATTAGGGGTGAGTTAGAAGAATACTAAGGAAAAAGTGTTCCAGGCAGAGGGACAATTGTTCAAAGTCCCAAGAGGAAGAATAATACAAAGATGAGACTGTAGAATAAATAGGACTCACATTTATATATTTACTTACAGAGTTATTTTTAAAATTGTAAAGACATTCCAGATAGCTTTCCTATGTACCAAACCAGTCCCCACTATTGACGTCTCACATGAGTTTAGACTACTTAATGAATTAATATAGTTAATTATTTATTACCTAAACTTCATACTTTGTTCAGACATCCTTAGTTCTTACACTGTCCATTTTGTGTTCCAGAATCCTACCCAGGGAGCCACATTACTTTGTCTTGTTTCCTTAGATTCTTGGATGTATGGTTTCTTAAACCCTCCTTATCTTTGATGACCTTATCAGTTTTGAAGAGGACTGCTCAGGTGTTTTATAGGCTGCTGTCTACTGTAATTTTTCTGATGTTTCTCTCATGATTAGACTGGAGTTATGGTTTTGGGGAGGGAGATTCCAAAAGCCAAGGGCCATTTTCATCGCATCATGTCACGGGCGTACACTCAACATGATTGATGACTTGGACTGTACCTCACTGAGGCAGTTTCGGCAGTTTTTTCCACTGCAGAGTTGTCTTGCCATGCTCCCTCTTTCTGTAATGGAAAAGATGCAGGATGTCCCTCTGTGCAACTCCCACTTGAGGAGTGGGAGTTATGTTCCACCTCCTGAAGAACAGAGTAGCCGCGTAAATTTTTGTGCTTAAGACGTTTGTTTCTGTTCCTGACTGGTTTATTTAGTCAGTCATTCATTTCGTAAGGACTTGCGGATATTTATTTTATACTTTAGGTTGTAGCCCAGCTCTACTTTGTTTCTCAAACTGGTCCGGTGTTGGCTATCAGCAGCGCTGCCTTCTGAGCCCCTTTGACTTGCCCTCACCATGTGGGGTTTTACGTTGGGGAGAGACAGCACTGCCTTACTCTGTGTTACAAGACACTCGAGGCTTATCCTGTGAATTTCCTGCTCCAGTGCGAGCACCAGCCATTTCTCTAAAGAGCCCTGGTTCCTTTTATGGGAGAAAGCACTAGAAAGCCAGATCTGGGCACCCGGTGTGTTCCTTGCTTCTGGTTTGCCATTTATTTTAGGCCTTCTCAGCTGACAGTGGAAAGAAATATATGTGTGTATTCTAATGAATGGGAGGAGGGGACAACAGAGGATATGATGGCTGGATGGCATCACTGACTCAATGGATATGAGTTTGAGCCAACTCCAGGAGATAGTGAAGGACAAGCAAGCCTGGTATACTGCAGTTCATGGGGTCGCAAAGAATGGGACACGACTTAGCCACTAAACAACAGCAAACAACAAATTCTAATGCATGTGAGTACACACCTATCAATATTTATACAGGTGATCACGTCTGTGTATTTTCAGCTGAACATGAGGTTACAGTGATGTCATCATCTCTGATCCATTAGTTTATGCATCATTCTAACATCCTCTGCTTGCTCATCTGTAAATTCTCACTCCAACTAAGAAACCTGACTGCCTCCACTCATTTACAGAGGCGTTGGATTCCAGTGTACATGTATAACCGCATAGGAGTTGTTGAACTTTACCCTCATGGGAAGTAATATTATCAACTAGAGTAGAATGCCTGTGTGCAAAAATTTTTCCCCTTTAAGCTTAGGTTGTTTAGTTGCTCACTTGCGTTCACCTCTCATATGACCTCACGGACAGTAGGTGCCAGGCTCCTCTGTCCATGGGATTTCCTAGGCAAGAATACTGGAGTGGCTTACCATATCCTTCTCCATTAAGCTGAGGGAATGTACCTAATTCCGAAGTTACTTAGGTCAGCATCTTTCTTCCTCCACCCCCACGTTACCACTCCAGTGAAGTAATTTCATGTATTTATAATACAGTTGGATTCTCTTCTCATATTCTGCATTTATTTCTGGGGTCTCCAGTTTCCTATTTTCCAAAAATGTGCATACATTAACGTTTATTCTTCACGCTATAAAATTTTATCATTTTAACCAATGTATGATGTTATCCATCTACCATTAGCATGTTATCCGTCTGTCGACTACAATATCATACAGAATAGTTTCACTGTCCTAAAAATCCATGCTGCTTTGCTAATTCGCCTCTCTTCTTCCCTCCTGGCAACCATTGATCTTTTTACTATCACTGTAGTTTTGCCTTTTACAAATGTCACATAATTGAAATTATACAGTCTATAGCCTTTCAGACTGGCTTCTTCTACTTAGCAATATGCGTTTAACTTTCCTCTATGGCTTTTTGTGTCTTGATAACTCATTTCCTTTTATCACTGAATGTTATTCTATTGCATGGATAACACACTTTGTTTATCCATTCACCTAGAGAAAGACTTTTTGTTTGCTTCCAGTTTTTGGCACTTATGAATAAAGCAGTTATAGTTATTCATACTTAGGTTTTCATGTGGATATAAGTTTTCAGATAAACTCAATATATGCCTAGGGGCACAATTAGTGGATGGTGTTGTAAGATTATGCTTAGCTTTATAAGAACTTGACAAATTGTCTTCTATACATTTTTGTTCATTTGACCCCCAAATGAATGAGTATTCCTGTTGCTGTGTAATCCTCATGATCATTTGGTAATGTGAGTTGTTTTTAGATTTTAGCCATCCTCATAGATGTGTAATGGTATCATATTGTTGTTTTAAATTTTGATTTCCTAATGACAAGATATTGAGCATCTTTTTGTATCTATATTTGCCATCTTTTTATTTATAAATTTATTTTAATTGAAGGTTAATTACTTTACAATATTGTATTGGTTATTTACCATTTTTTTGAAGACTCTTCAGACATTTTGTCTATTTTCAGAATTGTTTTTTTCTTGTTGTTGAGTTGTAAGAGTTCTTTGCAAAGTTTGGATACATGTCCTTTATCTGATATCTGTTTGGCATGCATTTACTCCTGATCTCTGGCTTGTCTTTTCTCTCTCCTGACAGTGTCTTTTGCAGAGTAGAAGTTGTAACTTGTAATAAGATTAAGCTTAACAATTTTTTTTTCCAGTTGATTATGCTATCAGTGTCGTATCTGAAATCACCTTGCTAAGGTCAAGGTAACATAAGTTTAAAACAAAAATGAACCTATTTTCTAGAGTAATTTTGGGTTCACAGCAAGATACAGAGATGTCCCATGCACTCCCTGCCCCCACACGCACATAGACTCCCCCGTTATCAGCACCCCCACCTGAGTGGGGCATTTGTTACAACTGAGACACCTACACTGACCCATCCTTATCATCCGAAGCTCACAGTTTACATCAGGATTCACTCTTAGTGTTGGACACTCTCTGGAGGTGGACAAACGTGTAGCGACGTGTATTCCACGTTTTAGTATCACACACAGCCGTTTTACCACCCTAAAAATCCTCTGTGCTCTACCTAGTCATCTCTCCATCCCCTTTAAGCCCTGGCAACCACAGATCTTTTTACTGCCTCCATAGTTTTGCTTTTGCAGAATGTCATACAGTTAGAATCATACAATATATAACCTTTCAGATGGGCTTCTTAAGTTTTTTGATGGCAGGCTAATTGCTTTACAATGGTGTGCTGGTTTCTGCTGTATGTTTACATGTTCCTTGCCCCTCTTGAGCCTCTCACCCTTCTAGGTTGTCGCCGAGCCTCAAGCTAAGCTCCCGGTGTTACCTGGCAGCCTCCCACTGGCTACCTGTGACAGACGGTAGCGCATGCACGTCAGTGCTCCTCTCCCGGTTTGTCCCACCGTCTGCTTCCCCTGCTGTGTCCGCAAGTCCTTTCTCCACAGCTGCGGCCCATTCCTGCCCTGCAAATAGGCTCATCAGTACCATTTTTTTTACATTTCACATGTATGCAATATATGCATTAATATTTGACATTCGCTTTTCTCTTTCTGACTTACTTCACTGAGTATGACACTCTGGGTTCATCTACCTCACTACAACTGACTCAGTTGGCTTTTTCACTTAGGAATATGCATTTAAGGTTACTCATATCTTCTCCTGGCTCAATAGCTCATTCCCTTTTAGCACTGAATATAGTTTGACTATACTGCAGTTTATTTACCCATTTGCCTACAAATGGCAAGCCGCTTCAGTAATCTTGCTTGGGAAATCAGAGGAGCCTGGCGGGATGGGGACTCAGAGAGTTAAACACCACTGACCAGGTGCGTGCACACACACAATTTAACGACTGAAGGACTTCTTGGCTGTCCCCAAGTTCTGACAATTATGACTAAAGCTGCTGTAAACATCTGGCCACAGGTTTTACTGTAGACTTAAGTTTTCAGTTCTTTTGGGTAAATCCCAAGGAGCGTGATCCTTGGCTGTTATGCTAAGAATATGCTTAACTTCCTAAGAAGCCACCAGACTGTCTTCCGAAGTGGTTGTGCCATTTTTATTCCCACTGGTGGAAGTGAGTTCCTGTTGCCCTGCATCCCTGCCAACCTTTGGTCCGCCTTCTGAATCTTGGCCATTCTCATAGGTGTATAGTGAAGTCTCTTTGTTCCTTCAGTTTGCATTTCCCTGTTGACATACGATGTGGAGCCTCTTTTTATATACTTATTTGCTGTCTGTATATTTTGGTGATGCGTCTGCTAAGATCTTTGACCTTGTTTTTAATCCAGTCTTTTGTTTTCTTGTTGTTACATTTTGAGAATTCTTTGTATGTTTTGGATTACAGTCCTTTATTATATGTGTCTTTGGCAAATACTTTCTCCTGGTATTTATTTTTCTCCTTGTTTATTTTTTTATGCTCTTCAGTCACGTAGATTGCTCTCTTATGTTTTCTTCTAGAAGTTTTATAGCGTTTTGGTTTACATTTGAGTTGAATTATCCATTTTGAGTTACCTTTTGTGAAAAGTGTAAGATGAGTGTCTAGATTTGTTTTTTGCACGTGGTTTCTCAATTATTCCAGCACCATTTGTTGAAAGACTATTTTCCTCTATTGAATTGCTTTTGTTCTTTTATCAGTAATCAATTTATTGTATTTGCATACAAGTTAAACAATATTATTAAACTATAATTTCATCTCATAAATTCCTCTGGCGTTAAGTGTACAATTTAACAAATTTTATAAATTTATAGGCTTATGCAACAGTTACTATAATCAGTTTTAGAACTTTTCTTTCATTTTAAAAGGCTGTCCTGTGCCCATTTTCAGTTAATGCTCACCCTTACTCCAGCCCTAGAGAACCACTAACCTAATCTGCCTTGCATCTCTCTGTTTGCCATTTCTTGCTAGTATGACTATTTCCATACAAGTTTTTGTGTGGCTATCTGCATAATTTCTTGGGGTAAATTCCTAGGAGTAGAATACCTGGTTCATATGGTATAGATTATATTATTATTTCTTGCTTTTTGATCATTGTCATTCTAATAGATGTGAAGTAGTTTCTCATTGTGGCTTTAATTTGAACTTCCTGATTGACTAATGACGTTGTAGGGAAACATCTTTTTATATGTTTATCAATCATTCACATGCTTTATTTAGTGAATGTCTTGTAATTGTTTACTCAGTTTTAACTAAGTTATTTGTCTTCTTGTTATAGATTTATAAGAGCCTTTGTATATCCTGGAAACCAGTCCTTTATCAGATACGTGTGATTTGCAGACTTTTTCTTCCTGTATGTATCTTGTCTTCATTTCCTGAAGGTGAATTTTGAAAGCATAAATATTTTTAATTTTGACAAAGATCTATTTATCTTTTTTTTCCCTTTTATGAATTCTGCTTTTAGAGTTACATATAAGAACTCTTTGTCAAACCCAAGTTCATAAGAAATTTCTTATGTGTTTTCTTCTAGAGATGTTACAATCTTAGCTTTTACATTTAGGTCTGTGCTCTGTTTTTAGTTAGTGTTTGAGTATTGTGTGAGTAAAGTGTCTAAATTCCTCTTTTCATCTGGTGTTATCCAGTTGTTCCAAAGCTTTTCATTGCAAAGATCATCTTTTTGTTAACTATCTAACATTTTCCTCTCTGAATTGGTGCCTTTGTCAAAGTTAATTGATCTTATATGTAAGAGTTTATTTCTGGGCTTTCAAGACTGTTTCATTAATCTTTATTTCTATACTTCTTTCAGTACTACATATTCTTGATTAGAAGTGCTTTACAAAACTGTTGAATTCAGTAAGTATAAGTTCTCTAACCATGTTTTTATGGCAGAAAGTGAAGAGGAACTAAAAAGTCTCTTGTTGAAAGTGAAAGAGGAGAGTGAAAAATCTGGCTTAAAGCTCAACATTCAGAAAACGAAAGGTCATGGCATCTGGTCCCATCACCTCATGGCAAATAGATGGGGAAACAGTGGAAACAGTGTCAGACTTTATTTTGGGGGGCTCCAAAATCACTGCAGATGGTGACTGCAGCCATGAAATTAAAAGACCCTTACTCCTTAAAAGGAAAGTTATGACCAACCTAGATGGCATATTCAAAAGCAGAGACATTACTTTGCCAACAAAGGTCCATCTAGTCAAGGCTGTGGTTTTTCCAGTGGTCATGTATGGATGTGAGAGTTGGACTGTGAAGAAAGCTGAGCGCCAAAGAATTGATGCTTTTGAACTCTGGTGTTGGAAGAGACTCTTGCGAGTCCCTTGGACTGCAAGGAGATCCATCCAGCCCAGTCCTGTGTGTTCATTGGTAGGACTGATGCTAAAGCTGAAACTCCAGTACTTTGGCCACCTCATGCAAAGAGTTGACTCATTGGAAAAGACTCTGATGCTGGGAGGGATTGGGGGCAGGAGGAGAAGGGGACGATAGAGGATGAGATGGCTGGATGGCGTCACTGACTCAGTGGACATAAATTTGAGTAATCTCTGGGAGTTGGTGATGGACAGGGAGGCCTGGCATGCTGCGGTTCATGGGGCCACAAAGAGTCAGACACGACTGAGAGACTGAACTGAACTGAACCATGTTTTTATTTTTCAAAATTATGTTGACCTGTGGCCTCACCAAATTAGCCTTCTTCAGAGCTCTGTATATCAGTGGCCATACCATTCTTGCAGTTCTCAGACTGAAACCTTAGAGTCATCTTCGTTTTTTCTTTTTCTCTAACACTTCATGATTAGGGCCAAGATTGTAAAGAAAGACTGCTTTACATTAAATAGCAACTAAAATAGTTCCTGCAAAATAGAGTATGGTTCACATAGGGGTGGTGACATTAGAGATGTAAAGTAAATAGATTTAAAGTATATTTTGAATGTTAGAACCACCATAATTTTGTAGTGGACTGAATAATAAAAAATTTAAAGTCGAACATATTGACTTCCTGTTCTAACACCACTCAGCAGCTCCCCACCTAGAGTTAAAACTAAAATCTGTATGTTGCCTATAGTGCAGTGCAAAACTTGGGTTTTTACTTCATCTGTGATCATGTTCTATTACACTACCAGTGTCTTCACTTTGGCCACTTGGACCCTCTCAAGCGCACCCTGCTCCCAGCTCCTCAATTGCTTTGATGTATGCCTGGCCATGGAACATATTTGTTGATGAATAAATTTAAGAGACTGTTTATTAAACATAACCATAAGCAATATTAATTGATTTTTATACCATGTGGTATTTGAAGCCATAGACTAGGGGAAGTCAAGGGAAGAACAGTAAAAGGTAAAGAAAGACATAATAACAGTGGTAATGTATAATAAGAAGTATTAATGTCTAATAAGTATTAATATCTAGCACAGAAATTGTGTGAGGAATAAACGCTATAACTCTAAAGCTAAAACTTTTATTGTCACCAATGCCCTTTTGCACCTTGGCAGGCACTGAGTGCTCCATATTAAATCCCTGACAGCCACAAAATGTTGCTGAACCATGTAGAGAAGGTTAAAAAATATTGATCTCATCATGAAAGCAAGAAAGGACCTTAAAATGATTCAGGAAAAAAATAAATTTTATGAGTTGGTCTAATTTTCCAACAATTTTACTGCTTAAAAAAGTGACTTTGCTTATTTGGACTATTAGGTTGGTTCTTCTCTCCCTTGGTTCTTGTCTCATCATAGCAAAGAATTGAAAGATCAGACCAGGATAGCCCAAGCAGGCAAGATCTATTCAGCTGTACGCTCTGGAAATGTGTGAGCAGACCAACTCCTGCAGCAGTGGTCCTGCCCTGCTTTTGACTTCCTGTTTAAATCCTTTGTTTCCTCCTCTGGGCATTCCTGGGGCCTGATTGTTTGTACCCTATGCAAATAAGGCATGAGCCGAGACCAATCAGGGAAGGGGGTGTGCCAGACTCATTTTCCTGCCAGGAGTCTTCACTCAGGTCCTTGGTTTAGCCACCACTTCTTCTGACCAACATTTTGGGTGCCCCTTTTCCCTACTCTGACTGCCTAACAAGAGTATTCAGTTCAGTGAAATAATTCCTTTCCTAGCGCTGTAGCAAGGGGCTTTGCCCCAGGTACCCTTAAGATGTGTTATAGGAGAGCTTTTCATTTGTGTGAGATAAAGACATTCAAATTAAATAATAATTTTTAAATTAGCATAAATATTTTGCCTTTGAAATATGTATCATGTGTTATTTCACTCTTATTTTACGAAAACTTTTTGAAAATGGTTTATGCTGATTATAAAAATTTAGAAAGAATGAGGGGAAAAATCACCCACAGTCCCACTCGCAAAAGGCAAACACCATTAAAATTTGTGTGTTTCATTACGGTTTTTTTACATAATTATGTTCTTCTAAAACTCTTCAGATTAATGTTTTATTATTAGTTTAAAATTATTATTCTTTGTATATCTAAAACCTTGCAACATTTCAATAATTTTTAAAAGAGTAGATCATTTCAATATCCTATGGGATATGGTTAATGCCTTTGTTTATCTATGTACACCATCCTTCTTTTTCTGACACTGTCTGTAATACATTTTATTTTAAATACTTTAACAAAAATTTCTCTGTTTAAAAAATAAGCCTAATAGAATATAACATTGTTGTATTATAAAATATTTATAATAAAAAACTTAAGCATGAAACATAAGTAGCTACTTATTCACAGGAGTCACTAATCTATGGAAACAATACTTAATTGCAATGTAAAATGCATTAAAGCTACATAGGTAAGTTAGGATCCCAAAATACACAGATATTGTTTTAGAATGTGATTTAATTGCTATGTTTTTGTCAAAACTGCAGAACGGATTTAGTAGTTCATGACAAAAGTGAAATTGTACATTGCCATTCAAATTATATATTTTATTTCCTTTCTGAAGGGCATTACACTTAAATTGACATAATTTACCTTCATATGGAAAAATGCTTACATATGGAAAAATGCAAGTTTCCCGTACCAGTAATCTTAAACATTGCATTTATGTATCACTCTCTCTCCCTTTAATGATAAACTCGTATCTTTGAACAAGTTCTAATGCTTAAATGATAATAATGATCAAAACTATAGGAAATAATTGATCTCTTAAATAATTTGACATTTAAAAGGCATCTTCAAGTCCTCTAGTCTCATTATCTTCTTTTAGAAATCCTTTCAAGAGATTCCTGATAAATAGTCTTCCAACCTTGACTGGAGCATTTCTAGTGTCTGGGACCTCTCCAGTCACTCACTCCATAATTATTCATTCTTCCATTATTCATTTATTTAAACATTCATTTATTTAAACCTATTGAATATCTGCTCTTTACCTGCCAATATGCTTGACATTGAATACACAAGATGAATAAACCTGGAGAAACATGAGTGCAACTGGGATGTTTGTGCATCTCTTCTTCCCACTTCTCTCTTTTCCTGATTATAGAAATGGTGGCTGTGAAGAATAATTTTACTGTTTTTGGTTAAACATCTGTTTACAAAAATAACACAGCATAAAAATAAGTAAATGTGAAACAAATTTGTTTACCAAGAGATAATCCTACAAATATTAGTATTTTCATTTTGCTTCCCTTTCAGTTCAGTTCAGTTACTCAGTCGTGTCTGATTCTTTGCAACCCCATGGACTGCAGCATGCCAGGCCTCCCCGTCCATCACCAACTCCCGGAGTTTACTCAAACTCATGTCCATTGCGTCGGTGATTTCATCCAACCATCTCATCCTCTGTCGTCCCCTTCTCCTCCCACCTTCAATCTTTCCCAGCATCAGGGTCTTTTCAAATGAGTCAGTTCTTTGCATCAGGTGGCCAGAGTATTGGAGTTTCAGCTTCTGTATCAGTCCTTCCAGTGAATATTCAGGACTGATTTCCTATAGGATGGACTGGCTACTTCCCTTTACTTCTTTTCTAAAAATTGTACATACAAACCCAAGTGCACACACTTTGAATTTCTAGGCTAAAAATATCTTAAATTTCTTTATGTGATACAGTTCCGAGTTACCATATTTAAAACTGCCTTTTGTCTAAAATTGTCTCTAATGTATTTTTAAGTGTGGTAGCCAGAACTAAAAAGGTAACCATTATCTTTTAAATAGGGTAGCCAGAACTAAACATAGATTTCTGAACACTGAAACATAGATTTTCCTGGACGCTAGTAGCCAAGTGTAAACTGCAGTTGTTTTGGGAGAGGGAGAAGATGAGGTCATGCACACGACTGGTTCATGTCAAGCTTGTCTTAGACGTGTAAGTCCTGTGTCATATTCATAGTACTGATGGAGTATTGAATAGCCAGAATTTTTATTATTTCTTGATTGTTACTGGTAGGCAAGATTTTTCTTTACCTACATTTCCTCTCATACTTTCAATCTTGTCACTTCAGCCTGTTAAACATTTGGAATTAAGGTTTTGTGATTAGATGTAGAGTTCCCCATGCTTCCTTGATTTCTAAATTGATTCTCTTTATATCTTTAGTTACTGATTCTTTTAAAAGCAATGGAATTAAGACTGTGGGAAAAACCTTCAAAACAGATAATAAATCATTAATAAATAATTAGTCCTTCAACTTGATCATGAACTTTGTCTTGGTAATGAAACAGTTATCAGTCCTTTTTGTCTCCCAAGCCATAAGAAGACCTCATTATCCACATTTTTCAATCTTCATATGAAGAAATCTTCAAATATGTTGATAACAACCTGAATGCATGTAATCTTTCCAGCATTTTTTTCATTGTTTGATCCAATTACCCTGCTTTAAAAAGAAAAAAAAACCACCTCTTATTTGATGAAATTTTGTATGCAACCTTTGTAAGTTATTATGATCATTACTAAATTTGTCAAAGTAAGAGTGGACCATATACATGATGGTCCACATACTGATGGACCATATACATCTTTGATAATCTGTTCTAGAATTTCACCAGATATATATATATATATAATTTTATGTTATACTTCTTACTTAAAATTGACCTAATTTTCTCTGGAATGATTTCTATTAGAAAACATATACTTAAGTTTTCTTCCCCACACCACCCCCGCCCCCCACCGCCTTTTTTGGACTGAAAGATAGGATTAAATCATCTAATCCAATCTCATTTTTAAAATGAATAAGTTGAGGCATAGGGAAATACATTTATGTCAGTGTAAATCTAATCATGCATTTTATTTAGTGAGGTCCTTTACCATTCGCCAAGGACAGTCCTAATTTACTCAAAGAAGTTAACTTCCAAGTTGAAGGTACCTTCGGAATTTCCAGATATGACTTTCCATCATTATGAAGTTGAACGAATTTCATAACTGCAGTCAGGGGACTTTATGATTGGCCTGACTCCATCTATTCCACATAACTTACATTAATAAAAATTATCATTGGATAAGAAAGGGATAAATTGGATACAACCATTACATTAAGTATAATATACCAAACTGTTGACCTTACATCTATAATTGAAGGACAGACCAAGAAAAGACTGAGATTTCTATGGTATGAACTGAAGGGCAGACCTAAAATAGTTGATGCTTCCCTGATACAAACTTGCTGTAGAAAATTTAACATTTTATCTAAAAATGATTTGAATTTTGCAGAGCTTGTTTTTAGAGGTTTCAAATCAGCATTCGCTGTATCATATTTTTAACAAACAAAATTTAAAACCTGGGGCAAGACGTGTTTCTGTTTCTCAAATAAATTGTATTTCTGTCAGCTGCACAGACATAGGATATTAATGGGAGTAATTTTAAAAAATGAAAATGCGAATAAAGCAAAAAAAAAAAAAAATCCTCAGAGTGTGAATTTTCTTCTTGCTCTTTGAATCTGAAAGTATGCTGGCCTTTGCAAAACCAAGCTCTGTGTTAGTTAGGCCACATCTACTGAAGAGGAGGACTGAGGATTCTCTTTCATTTTGAATCAATCCAGCAGGGATTCCTGATTGCTTGAAAGCTATGCAAGCTTTTACTTTACATTGGTTTTAGAAATCTGTTTGAAAAATTGCAATGCATTTAGAGCTGAGAGTGGTATTCATCCTGATTCTCAGAAAACTAGACTCTTTGTGCCTTGAGAGTAAACGAGCAGCACATAATTTCAGGGTTAATCATTATATTCATATCTACAGTAACAACAATTATTTGAGTGTTTCTGTGTGCTAGGTCTCATTGCTTTTGTTGAATTTTAAAATTTCACAATAAATAAGTGAATGCATTTCATTGTAAAGGATTCAGTCAATACACATAAAATAAAATTCAACCTTGATAAAATTATTTCCCTCCAGGCCCCACCCCCTCCTTTGCCTGGTCCCCAATTGACCATTGTCTTTATGTGGTTTACATATATACATATACAAGTAAAGCATATATATTTTTCTACAAATATGCTTTATATAGTACACATGTGTATGTATGAATTATATATTATGCTGTTTTGTGGACTTTAAAAAGTACATGGGATCAATTATTATGTATTTTTCTTCAATTTGTTTTTCAATTTAACAGTATGGCTTTGAAAATTCTTTGGCAGTATATGTAGATAGAGCTTATTATTTTAAACAGTTGCATTAAACCATGAATCACTGTTTACCTAGCTATACTGATGGACATTTAGGGATTTTCTCATATCCCTAATTATAAACAATGTATTTTTACAGTACTAGAGTATTTATCCAGGAGAAGGCAATGGCACCCCACTCCAGTATTCTTGCCTGGAAAATCCCATGGACGGAGGAGCCTGGTGGGCTGCAGTCCATGGGGTCGCTAAGAGTCGTACACGACTGAGCGACTTCACTTGCACTATTCACTTTCATGCACTGGAGAAGGAAATGGCAACCCACTCCAGTGTTCTTGCCTGGAGAATCCCAGGGACGGGGGAGCCTGGTGGGCTGCCGTCGATGGGGTTGCACAGAGTCGGACATGACTGAAGCGACTTGGTAGTAGTAGAGTGTTTATCCAAGGCAGATTCTAGGAAATGGACTTGTTAGGTGATAGTATATATATTTTTCATTTTATAATGTTCCCCTAAATTTCTTCTTCAAAAGTAGGCATAAATTTATACTCACTAACATTGAATTTAAGGAGCTGTTTCTCTATAACCTCACTGGCACTATAATCATTCTGTTGTTTTTTTAATCTGATGGATACAAATTGTTATCTTGTTGGAGTTTGAATTTGCAATTCTTAGAGTATTACCATTGAGGATTCTTTTTAATGTTTATTGGTCATTTATATTTCTTCTTCTATGAATTATCTATCCCTACATTTTATTCGGACTGCAAGGAGATCCAACCAGTCCATCCTAAAGGAAATCAGTCCTGGGTGTTCGTTGGAATGACTGATGTTGAAGCTGAAACTCCAACATTTTGGCCACCTGATGCAAAAAGCTAACTCATTTGAAAAGACCCTGATGATGGGAAATATTGAAGGCAGGAGGAGAAGGGGATGACAGAAGATGAGATGGTTAGACGGCGTCACTGACTCAAGGGATGTGAGTTTGGATAAACGCCGTGAGTTGGTGATGGACAGGGAGGCCTGGCGTGCTGCATTTCACGGTTGCAAAGAGTCGGACAACTGAACTGAACTGAACATTTTATTCACTTGTAAATTACATTCTTTGTACTTTAAAAAATTAATTAAAATTCTTTACATATTTAAATATTCTGAATATTTTTTATTGTATACAGTAATAATGACACTTGTGGCCAATGAGCCCACACACCATCCTAAGCACTTTATGTGGATTAGCTAACTTACTTCTTTCTGCACAACAAACCTGGTGGGATTGTCTCCACTTTACAAATGAGGGAGCTGAGACCAGAAAGCTGAGAAACCCTGCCCAAGGTCACAGTAGCTGGCAGAGTTGGGTACAAACTCAGATAATCAAACAAACCTGGAGTTGATTTTATTAACCAACATATAATATTAGGTGAGACATCTGATATTATTATGTTTCATGTAGTAGAGTTTTTTCTCTCTGTCTTCTGTTTCTTAACAGAAGAGTTTAAACAGAAGGAGCGTTTTAGTATCAAAAGTACACTGGTACTTTCCTTGGTACTTTATTATACAGAAGCCTGTATTTTATATCCCCAAGTTTTTAGTCTTTACCTTTGTTGCTCTCCCCCCCCCATATTGTTTTAAGCTCTTCTATAGTCTAAAGATCCATTGTATATTTTTCCTAATATTATTTTTATTTTATTAATATTATTAATATAAATAATAATTTACCTAATAATATTATTGTTTCATTACATTTAGAATATGTGATATATAATCTGTAAGTTTATTTTTACTCCACAAGTTGATAACCAGTTTGTAAGTCCTGTTTACTGAGTTTTCCCACCCATCCTTTCCCTACTAATTTATAAGGTTGCCCTTATCATCCTTTGAGTTTGCACACATAGATCTGTTTCTGCATTTTCTATTCTGTGACACTGATTGTTTTTCCCTTTCTTGTAACAAATCTTTGCTTAGAACCGTAAGTAAATGTTCATCACTACCACAAGCTTATAATTTGTTTTTTTTTATATGTTTAATGGCTAGTTTTTTACCTTTACCTTCCAATCCTTTCTTTAAAAAATTTTAAACTTGTCTACCATACAGTGTATAGATATGTTTATTCCTTCATTTGTGTCTTCTAAACTCATTTTTCCAAATGGAGCTTAGTCTGTTTGATGAGTTTCTTGGAAAACATGCTAAATTTTAACTGAATTGATTAAAATATGGATAATAGACATCTCCATTACATTGAAGTCTCTTAATCTGGCATGAGTTGTGGGTTCATTTCTTTATACCTTCCTTTATGTTCTTAAATATAATTGTATGGTTTTCTTTATATAGAACTCACATTTTTCTCATTAGGTTTATTCCTAACTATTTTAATATGTTTGTTGCCAGTGCAATTGGGCATTTTTACTTATGGTTTCAAATTGGCTATTGCTGATGCTATTGATTTTGGTCTATTTTTTATCATGGGTTGGCTGAAATCACTTATCAGTTTGTTGATTGATTTTCTTGGCTTTTCCACGTAGAATATTTTTCTTTGTTTCTCATTATTCTATCACTTACGTGATAGAATAGATCTTGTATTTTACCTGGCAGAACTTCTAATATAGTGTTGAACAGTACTACTGCTGATAGAGGGTATTTATGTCTTATTGCTGGAATATTTAATGAATGTTTCTGATGTTTCCTGACAAATATTATACAGATTGAATATTACTGGTACCTACCTCTGTCAACAAGTTTCCTCTTCTTTTTGTTTGCTAAATAATTGTTTTATTTGTTTGCTGGTTTGTTTGTTTGTTTTATTTAGGAAAGAGGGGTGAATTCTCCCCTACCCCCAGTTTTACTACAATATAATTAACATAACATTGTATCTGTTTTTGATGTACAAAAATAGTGACTTAGTACATGTATATGTTGCAGAATGATTGCTGCAATAAGGCTAGTTAGCATCCATCACCACACAGTTACAATTTTTTTCTTGTAATTAGAACTTTTAAGATCTAGTCTCTTCAGTTCAGTTCAGTCGCTCACTCGTGTCCGACTCTTTGCGACCCCATGAACCGCAGCACGCCAGGCCTCCCTGTCCATCACCAGCTCCCAGAGTTCACTCAGACTCATGTGCATTGAGTCAGTGATGCCATCCAGCCATCTCATCCTCTGTCGTCCCCATCTCCTCCTGCCCCCAGTCCCTCCCAGCATCAGGGTCTTTTCCAATGAGTCAGCTCTTCGCATGAGGTGGCCAAAGTATTGGAGTTTCAGCCTCAGCATCAGTCCTCCCAATGAACACCCAGGACTGGTCTCCTTTAGCGGCTTCCAAATAAGCAATGCAGTTTTGCTAACTCTAGTCACCACGATACATGATATCCTCAGAGCTTATTCATCTTATAGCTGGAAGTTTGCACCTCTTGACCACCTTCACCCAGTTCTCCCACCCAGCACCCGCTACCTGTGGTAACCACCGATTTGCTTTCCATACCTGTAATTTCTTGCGTTGTTTAATTTCACATGTAAGTGACATCATAAAGTACTTACCTTTCCGTGTCTGACTCATTTCACTTAGCACAGTGCCTCCAAGTTTTATCCCTGTTGCTGCAGTGGCAGGAGTTCTTTCTCACAGGTGAGTAACATTCCGCTTTCTTTGCCCATTCTTGTATTGCTGAACACTGTTTGTTTCCATGTCTTCACTATTGTGGCTAATGCCGCAGTGCACACGCGAGTGCAGGTGTCTCTTCGAGGCAGCGGCTTCATTTGCGTTGGATGTATACCCAGAAGTGGAGTTTCTGGGTCATATGGTGGTTCAGTGTTTAATTTTTGAAGGCAGCTCTGTATTGTTTTCTGTAGTGGCTGCACCAGTTTATCCTCACCAACAGCGCACAGGTGTTCCAGAGGGTGGATTTTATCAAATAATTCTGTAGAATCACTCATCTCTAAAACTCATAATAACTATGGCAGGTCAGAGTATGAAGTGAGGTTTGAAGAGATTAGGTAGAAATGTAGGACCAGCCTCAGGAATACTGGAGAAAAAGGTAAAGTTCTTAGGATCCAAAGGAAACCAAGGAGAGGAAATTGTGTTTTCTCTGCTTTCTGTCCTTTCTCTCATGTTCCTGAGAAAAATGATGGAAACTGTCCTTTAAGGAACTGTCATCTTACAACCCAAACTTCATGCCAGTTAAAGTCAAAGCTTCTATGATTGTATCTTTGTTTAAAGTTACAGAACTGTGAGCAAGTCTGAGCAGAAGAAAATATCCATCACTCTGAACTGCTCTTTGCATATTAATATGTCCTAATTCTGGTATTTCTGAACCTTGCCAGCTGTTGAAACTAAATGGATGAACTGCTGTAAAGCACATGAGCCAGATTTCCTTCCGGAACAATTTGGCAGCTGTCATATAGATATAATAGCAGGGTTCATTTGGGTAGAAATATATTACTATCCAAAATTCAAATGTTTGGTAAATATCACTGATTTTGAAAATGTATTTTTTGCTTTATGATTTCTACAACTAAATATGCCTTTGCTGTTTGGATGTTGTTGTGAAATATCTTTCTAACCATTTCTTTGTGACCATCATTGTCCATCATCTCTGCCACTTTTGTATTTTTCTGTGAAACTCATGTTTGTTTGTTTTTTTTTTAAGACAACCAACAATTTTACTTTTATTTGCATTTATTTTTTGCAGCATTTATTCCCGGGCCATAAGTTTTTGTTTCTTCAGTTTCTTCTGGGATATCTTTTTCTTCTGTGCAACCTCCTCTTCTGGTTTAGGAACAATCTGTTCTTTTTCAGTAAGGATCATTTCAATGTGGCAGGGAGAGCTCATGTAGGGGTTGATCCGACCGTGAGCTCTGTAAGTCCTGCGTCGCATCTTGGGGGCTTTGTTCACTTGGATGTGCTCAATGACCAGAGAATCTACATCTAAGCCCTTAAGTTCAGCATTACTCTCTGCATTTTTGAGCATGTGTAGTAAAAATTCAGCACTCTTTTTGGGCCATCGACCCTGAGTCCAGCCACACTGTTTGGCCTGTGCACACCTGCCAACTCCACCGTTGTAGCGGCGGAACGGCACACACTGCTTCTTTAACGTGACGTCCTTCAGATACTTGGTGGCTTTTCGGATATGCATACCCTTTATGGCCTGGGCGGTTTCACGAGTGTTATTTTGTGGGGTTTTCTGGGTCAAGTGAATAGCGCACCATTTTTAGGAGTCACCTCAGGCCGCTTACCGGAAAAAGCGAAACTCATGTTTTTTGATATTTGCAGTGTTTCAATACACGAATGTTTCTCTAAATTCCTCTTGTTTAAAAGTAATATGTATCTTTACTTTTTTTAAAAATGTAAAGTTATGTTTTAATAAAACCCAAAACAATCTTTAAGAAACTAGAATTTCTAATTACTACAGAAGAAGTTTCTTATTCTGTTTTAGTGTTGCTTAACAGTAAAATTTTACTTTATTTTGGATAAGAAGGTATTCAGTGTCCTATTTTAAACTTAATGTGAAAAGAAGCTGATTATCCCCGGATTGATAAAATTTATTAGAAGCACTATACAAGAAATAAAATTCCCTTGATTTTTTCCATCTTTGATCTCAATTAAATCCTTAATAGTATGTATTTTACAAAACAAGGAAATTAGTTCCTTTCCCAAGAAGAAGATCTCTCTAAGAATTCCATTGTCTTTTGACTCATCACTAAGTGCTAATGCCTGGGGAATAGGGAACCTGGAGAGTGGCGTTTCTACAAATATTTATGACTGTTTTACCCTCTATGATGTTCCTTTCCTTCCTGCTGCTATAAATTCAACCAGACAGCCTGATTAATACCAAGTATCCTTTAATCAGAACATACCATTGGGATGAATTTGCATAAATGTAAACCATTCCTCAGAGATAAAAATATAGATGGTAAATGTATGGGAGAATGTTTTGTAGTAAAGAGATTCAGGTTTAAAAGCTAGGTATTATTTTATAGATGTTAATTTAGCATTTAAACTAATAATATCTAATTCTAGTAAAAACAGAAATGTTCATATATTGCTGGTAGCAATAAAGGTGATGAAGTCTCTTTAGAGAGCAATTTGGTAACGCATGTGAAGAGCAAAAATAATGCATACCCACAAGTTCATAAGCCTCATTTATGGGTATTTATTTTAAGTAAATAATTCAAAAGCATAAAAAACTTATTATATAAAGTTACATTCATTTAAATATTGTCAATCATGATTTAAAAAATGATTTAACAAATGAGATTTGGTTAAGTAAATTGTGGCACCTACACGAAATACTAAAAATATCTAATTGTAAAATAATCTTTATTGTGGTCTAACTGCTATATTGGAGAGGCAAGACTCATGGGATATAGTCAGATATCAACTTAATGTCTGGTCACATCTTTTTTAAAATTTATGTTTCCAATTTAATTCAATATTCTCTCAAGATCTTTTTTTTTTTAACATATATCTATTCTTTTTCAGATTCTTTTACTCTTTAGGTTATTGCAGAGTGTTGAGTAGAGTTCTCCGTGCTATTCAATTGGTCCTTGTTGATTATCTATTTTATGTATAGTGGTGTGTATATGTTAACCCCAAGCTCCTAATATGCCTCCCCCACCTTTTATCTTTAGTAACCATACATTTGTTTTCTAAGTCTGTGAGTCTATTTCTGTTTTGTAAATAAGTTTATTTCTGTCATTTTTTTTTTGATTCCACATGTAAGTGATATCATATATGTCTTTATCTAACTTGCTTACTTCACTTAGTGTGAATAATCCCTAGGTCCATCCACATTGCTGCAGCTGACATTATTTTGTTCTTTTTATGGCTGAGTAATATTCTATTGCATATATGTACCAGATCTTCTTTGGTCAATGTCTGCTCATTTCTTGTTAAAGCAGTTCTGTGGGACTAATTCTTCCTATCTTCTTGGATGGCAGTTAGCTCAAATTCTGTGATTCTCTAGTCATTCTTAGATAAATAAAAAGTGCCACAAATACTTTACAAAACATAAAAATAGTCTGTAAATTTCAGTTTAGAAATTAATTTGTAATTACGACTTTATACTTATTCAAAGTTATTGTTTCCTTTTTCCCCTAATTTCTGTTCTGAAATGGGAAAGAGCCCTATTAGGCTCCTTCTTTTTTTTTTTTTAAATTCAAAATTATAGTACTTACAGAATTTTAACAGCATGCAAAACCATAGTTTATGTTGTATAGTGGTATATAACTAACACAACATTGCAAAGCGATTGTATGGATAGTGTTCAGTTGTGTCCAACTGTTTGCGACCCCATGGACCCACCAAGCTCTGCTGTCTATGGAATTTCCAGGCTAGCATACTGAAGTGGGTTACCATTTCCTACTCCAAGGGATCTTCCCAACCCAGGGGTCGAACCTGCAGATTCTTTACCACTGTGCCACCTGGGCTTTGTAAAGCAATTATACTCCAGTGAAAAAAAAGACAACAAAAATTTAAAGAGAAGATTTCTTCCCTTTCCCTCCTTTACACATCTAGCTTTCCTCCCCATCCTTCACATACCACCTTTTAATTAAGAAAGGACAGAAAATATGGCTTCTGTGGCTATAGCAAGATAAATTTAGCACAATAAATATTAGGAGTGATTGAAAAAAAAGGAATACAAAATGTCGTAATGGACTGATTTGAAGGCATAGATACTCTTTGGGCTCATCCATCATAGAAGGCTTACATGGCTTCTTTGAAGAATCTCTTATCCTCTTACTTCCAAAGATCTCATTTATAATTCTCTTGATATTGGTGAAGAATCTTTAATAATTGGTGCTGATAATTTTGCTAACCTCTGATGCATATGGAAGTCTTTCTCTTTTTCAACATTCTATAGAGGGTATTTAAGATAATCCTCACATATCCTTAGAAGGAAAACCATCACCTTGAGTTCTGCAGCTTAAAGGAGCAGCCAGATCAAAGGTATTTTATCATTATTTTATTTTATCTTCACATCCTGCTGGGTCTGCATTACTGTTTCTGTTCTAAAGATGAGGAAAGTAAGAGTTAGGGAAGTAACTTGCATTTTCATATGTTTATGTGCAAAAAGTCAGATCTAAAACCAGATCTTTCTGACTCCAAAGATCTAGGAGTCAGTAGAGCTGATTTGGCTCACACTTTGCATAGGACTCCTGAGAAACCTGTATGCAGGTCAAGAAGCAACAGTTAGAACTGGACATGCAATAACAGACTGGATCTAAATTGAGGAAGGAGTATGTCAAGGCGGTATACTGTCACCTTGCTATTTAACTTATATGCAGAATACATCATGAGAAATGCTGGACTGGATGAAGTACAAGCTGGAATCAAGATTGCTGGGAGAAATATCAGTAACTCATATATGCAGATGACACCACCCTTATGGCAGAAAGTGAAGAACTAAAGAGCCTCTTGATGAAAGTGAAAGAGGAGAGTGAAAAAGTTGGCTTAAAACTCAACATTCAGAAAACCGAGATCATGGCATCTGGTCCCATCACTTCATGGCAAATAGATGGGGAATCAATGGAAACAGTGTCAGACTTTATTTTTTTGGGCTCCAAAATCACTGCAGATGGTGACTGCAACCATGAAATTAAAAGATGCTTACTTCTTGAAAGAAAAGTTATAACCAACCTAGACAGCATATTAAAAAGTAGAGATAGTACTTTGCCAACAAAGGTCCATCTAGTCAAGGCTATGGTTTTTCCAGTGGTCATGTATGGATGTGAGAGTTGGACTATAAAGAAAGCTGAGTGCCAGAGAATTGATGCTTTTGAACTGTGGTGTTGGAGAAGACTATTGAGAGTCCTTTGGACAGCAAGGAGATCCAACCAGTCCATCCTAAAGGAAATCAATCATGAATATTCATTGGAAAGACTGCTGTTGAAGCTGAAACTCCAGTACTTTGGCCACCTGATGACTCATCTGAAAAGACCCTGATGATGGGAAAGATTGAAGGCAGGGAAAGGGGACGACAGAGGATGAGATGGTTAGATGGCATCACTGACTCAGTGGACATGAATTTGAATAAACTCCGGGAGTTGGTGATGGACAGGGAGGCCTGCTGTGCTGCAGTCCACAGGGTCGCAAAGAGTTGGATGCGACTGAGTGACTGAACCGAACTGAACTTTCACAGGACTTGGTGTACAAATAGGCAGAATTGTTTACCTCTCTGGGTGTTAGATGCCTGTAAAATAATGGGACTAGGAAGTTTTCTCAAGTTCCCTTCTACTTCATGTTTAATATCACACTTTGGAATATAGTATCTTCGCTTTTGAAACCTTTAAATACCAGGAGTCACATGCAGTTCATCAGCTTTCCCAGTGATCAGTTGTATACCATAGCATGTTCTATTAGAGAAAGTACCCACCACCATGCTGGAAGCAATGCTTTCTGAAGGTTTAGTGGGTTCGTGGCACTGTTCAGTTCAGTTCAGTCAGTTGTGTCCGACTCTTTGCGACCCCATGAATCGCAGCACGCCAGGCCTCCCTGTCCATCACCAACTCCTGGAGTTCAAACTCATGTCCGTCAAGTCAGTGATGCTATCCAGACATCTCATCCTCTGTTGTCCCCTTCTCCTCCTGCCCCCAATCTCTCCCAGCATCAGGGTCTTTTCCAATGAGTAAACTCTTTGCATGAGGTGGCCACAAGTTTCAGCTTTAGCATCAGTCTTCCAATGAACATCCAGGACTGATCTCCTTTAGGATGGACTGGTTGGACCTCATTGCAGTCCAAGGTACTCTCAAGAGTCATCTCCAGTACCAGAGTCCAAAAACATCAATTCTTCCATGCTCAGTGGGAGCAATACAGAGAACCAAGTGCAAGTCTGTGTTTAAGAATTCAGAAATATTGGCTTTTAGCCCTTTCTAAGACATTCTTTCAAGTAAATGGAGATGAATGAAGCAGATTGATCAAAGTGCTATCCTTAAGACTCTTTGTAGTGTGATTGTAGCAAACTGTTCTTATGGGAGCATTCAGGGCCAGGTTTCTGTCATCTATATTTTATAATATCCACAGATTGAGAATTCTTTGTAATTCTTTTATGTATGTTACAAGCAGCTACAGTGGGAGAAATATAAGCTTATTACAGTTTGAAGAAAGACCTTTCAAGGACTTTTTTCTTAATGCAAAACCATTGCTGCATTAGGTACAGAATTAACAGTATAATTAGAATAAATCAAAATGTTCTAGGATCAGTTTCATTTTTAGGAAATGTTAATTGCATGTTGCTTTATGTTCTGTCTATATGATGGACTTCTTTAATTAGATTATGAGTTTTTGGTTTGAAGGTCCAACGTCAGGGTAATTAAAACACTGGCTGATTAACCATATTTTCTGAACCTTACACTCGGGAAATGTTTTTGTGGCTATATTTCCATGTCTCACCTGTTGTATGAATATATGATTTTTTTCCTTTCTTAGGAAGAAAGTGTGGAAAAATAGTTGATGCTCTGCTGTTATAAGAAATGGTTTATAATTTGGATGATGAGGCAGTGATGTTTTTGGTGTATTGAGGGAGCTGTGTCCATCAGAGAGAGAGGCCGGTAGTGGTCGTTTAAAATCCTGCCTCTGTCTGCCAGGCTGAGCTCGGGCACCAGGAGCCCCTACTTGTGCCAGGCAGTGAAGTGTCATTTAACTGTTGGCAGAGGATGAGATAGTTAAATAGCATCACCGACTCAATGGACATCTTTTTGAGCAAACTCCTGGAGGCGGTGGAGGACAGAGGAGCCTGATGTGCTGCAGTCCATGGGGTCACTAAGAGTTGGACATGACTTAGCAGCTGAACATCAAGAAACCGAATTTCTAGTAAATTCCTCGAAACTTGTAGATGTTGTAAAGTGGCACCCTAAGACTTATTGTTAGTTATCAGTTCTTACAAAAAGCAGCGAAGGTTTATCTGCATGGGAAAAGAAAAAAAGAGAAGAGGGGCAAAAAGGGGATGAACATGAAGCAAGTGACGATGACTTAAGAAAACCCAAGCACTTTAACATTGTAGGAGAAAATGGCAGTGGAGAGGGGCGAGCAAGATTATGGACACTTGTGAAACCAGATGAGGGGGAAGACCTAGCAATGCAGTCTATAGAAGAGCACTCGACAGAAGTGAGTTTCATCCTGGAGGAAGATGACTCATCCAGATGAGTAATGGATTACAGAAAATGAGACTTTCTCATGACTTACTGAAACCTTGAAAGAGTCTTGTCCTCATACATGTGGCATTACTTTCCCTGCAACCTGGCAGAAACAGGGGCAGCCACACCTGGAACTCGGAGGCTCCTGACACCCATGGAATGGCAAACACAGATACTCCCCAGCCCCAGTACACCTTTCTTTTAGGAGAGGTGATGATGCCTGGACTCACCAGTTCCTACTTTGCCATTTCCTCTGACACAGGGTGCCTCCACCTAGACAGTTTCCTCACTGGTAAAGTAGAGATAATAATAAAGGCTTAACAGGAGCCAGAATTAAATCACATAGGTTAAGACAATATATGTAAACCCATCCCCCTTGACCATTCTTGAGTGTCAGCACATTTATCTTCTTCATAACACTTATTTCAATAACAGTTACAGCTCATCTCTTCACTTTCAAAATGACACTGATGCTTCCTTCTTCTTTGAGGCATTGGTTTCCTGAGAGCTTTAGCTGCCCCTCATCCTGTGTTAATAATGGTCTTTCTAGAATATCAAGAGGGTCTAGCCTCTTCCACATTCTCCCTTTCTCAAGTTCTGTAAAATACATCATTTCCCCTTCATGATTTGCACGCTGCTATCATTTACTTTAATTTGTCTCTTTATATTTTAAACTTCACAAAGCATAATTAAAATTTTTGTATAGTTGATGTTTACTTAAAATTTCTGTGTATATACTAGTCTTGCTGTTTTTGGTTCCTTGCTGTATCTATAGCTTTCCAGCTCAAATCATTTTCCTTCAGTCAGGAAAATTTTCTTCAGAGGCATGCTGTTTCATTTGTTTATCTGAAAATGTCTTTAGCTTGCCTCCATTTCTGTTGAAGGATTTTTGCTGGGTATGGATCTCTGCATCTTCTTTTAGCACTTTGAAATTGTGATTCCACTATTTTCCAGCTTCCATTGTTTCTACCAAGAAATGTTTTTGGTTTATGCAGCATTTTTTCGTGTGGTCTTTCATCTTTGCCAGCTTTTAAGATTTCCACGTATTTGAGGTCCAACAGTTTTAAGATTTCCATGTATTTGATGTGGGAAAAATTTTGTTACAATATATTGAGATTACTTGTTTAAGATTTCTTGGGATTTAGTATCTACGAATTGAGGTATTTCATCAAATCTGGAAAATTCTCATCCATTCACTCTTCAAATATTGATGGCCTTTGTTTCTTCTCACCTTCTACACTATAACCTTGTCATTTCCCTTGAGTCTTCTGGTACCATTTATTAAAGAAGAATTTATATTTTCTGGCTCTGCATCATTATTACCAAATATCATTATTTATTGCTGTGTATCTTAACTTTTCCCTATACTATCAAACCTGATTTCTTCAAGTTTTCCTATTTATTCCTGTTCACTAAATCCATATGCTTTACCTTGCTTCTCATTCTCCTCAATTTCTCTATGAAATTCATCACTATTTATAGTCTTTTTCTTTCCTCTTAAAATTTCTCCTCTTCCCGACTTCAAGAGAAAATTAATTTCATAACACAGTCCTGTCTTTTTATACCCTCTGTCTCTCCTTCACTTCAAACCTACAAAGTTTGGATGATCTGGAAGAGTTTTTCATCAAATTCTTTTTTTTTTTTCTTATAGCCATTTCTCACTCAGAGATCCTTTTGCCTGTCCCCGCCCACCCATAGCTGTCTCGCCTGCATCTAGAGCCCGCAGCCCGCTGGTGGGCACCGGCCAGGCAGTGCTGTGTGTTCATGGCCACAGAGCCCTCAGGCTTGCTAGTGTGCTGCTCCACTGGTGGTTATATATTTTGAATATCACCCATGATTATTATTCCCATCTGTCATCTCTCAGAGGATAAGATGGTTGGATGGCATCATCGACTTGATGGACATGAATTTGAGCAAGCTCCGGGAGCTGGTGATGGACAGGGAAGCCTGGTGTGCTGCAGTCCACGGGGTTGCGAAGAGTCAGACATGACTGAGCAACTGAACTGAACTGTCGCCTCTCTAACAAGTCCCCATCCCATATTTTCAATGGCCTTGGGAGATTTCCATTTGATTTGTTTCCAACATCTTAAACTCAATTTACATAAAGCTAAAAATCTTTATCTCCACCCCCACTCACTTCCCTCTTCTCTCTCCACATTTTCTTACTGATGTTCACATCTCTTCATAATAGCACTTAATTTTATTTAATTTAAATGTATTTATTTTAACTGGAGGCTAATTACTTTACAATATTGTATTGGTTTTGCCATACATCAACATGAATTCCCCACAGGTGTACATGTGTTCCCCATCCTGAACCCCCCTCCCTCCCCATACCATCCCTCTGGGTCATCCCAGTGCACCAGCCCCAAGCATCCTGTATCCTGCGTCGAAACTGGACTGACGATTCATTTCTTACATGATATTATACATGTTTCAGTGCCATTCTCCCAAATCATCCCACCCTCTCCCTCTCCCTCTCCCACAGAGTCCAAAAGACTGTTCTATACATCTGTGTCTCTTTTGCTGTCTTGCATACAGGGTTATCGTTACCATCTTTCTAAATTCCATATATATGTGTTAGTATACTGTATTGGTGTTTTTCTTTCTGGCTTACTCTGTATAATAGGCTCCAGTTTCATCCACCTCATTAGAACTGATTCAAATGTATTCTTTTTAACGGCTGAGTGATACTCCATTGTGTATATATACCACAGCTTTCTTATCCATTCATCTGCTGATGGACATCTAGATTACTTCCATGTCCTGGCTATTATAAACAGTGCTGCGATGAACATTGGGGTACATGTGTCTCTTTCAATTCTGGTTTCCTCAGTGTGTATGCCCAGCAGTGGGATTGCTGGGTCATAAGGCAGTTCTGTTTGCAGTTTTTAAGGAATCTCCACACTGTTCTCCATAGTGGCTGTACTAGTTTGCATTCCCACCAACAGTGTAGGAGTGTTCCCTTTTCTCCACACCTCTCCAGCATTTATTGCTTGTAGACTTTTGGATAGCAGCCATTCTGACTGGTGTGAAATAGTACCTCATTGTGGTTTTGATTTGCATTTCTCTAATAATGAGTGATGTTGAGCATCTTTTCATGTGTTTGTTAGCCATCCGTATGTCTTCTTTGGTGAAATGTCTATTGAGTTCTTTGGCCCATTTTTGGATTGGGTCGTCTGTTTTTCTGGAATTGAGCTGCAGGAGTTGCTGGTATATTTTTGAGATTAGTTGTTTGTTAGTTGCTTCATTTGCTAGTAATAGCACTTAATTTTCGAATTTATCCTTTCTTTTATTCTAAATTTGATGTATGGACAATTTTTACTTGTTCTTCCTTGTGTATTTTTCTGATTCATTTAATCTTTCTTTCCTTTACCATTGATGTACTTGCATCCAAGCGTTTCCCAACATGTGGGCTTCTACCTGGATCCTGTTCTCATCTAGTTGATGTGCCAGAGCCTTATCAATGTTAGAACAGTACCATAATTATAACATTATTTCATATTCACAGAAGCCACTGTGGCTTAGAGACTACTTCTTAATTATCTGTATTGAAAGCCCAGTTTTGTTTTTGCTTTTGATTTCCATTCAACAAGAAAGAATACTTTTGTAAAATACAGTAAAATGAATCACATAGATTAAAAAAATGGCATACAAAAAACAGTGCCACTTCCTAAGTTATATGTTTTAACAGATATAAAATTACATCATTAAATTGCTGCACAATTTTTATGCACATACTCTCAACTTCTCATCAAGCATGGTAACAGTTTATAGACTGGCACAGTCTACAGATGACATGTGGAGTAAGCCACACCTCAGTCACCATGACACGGATTTTCCACTGTGCCTACAGAACAGAATCAATAGAGGATATTTAAAGTATGCAGATGGCCATACCCCTAAGAGGTAGTAATAGGATCTCTGGGTGTGTGCCAGGGCATGGGCATTTCAGAAAATTGATTATGATACTCATCCAGGGCTGAAAACTACTGGCTCATGGAGAAAAGGGCAAACTTCCAATTCTCTACAACTGGATCCCAATCTGTCTTTTAAATATTGTCAAATCACTTCCTTCATGTATCCCAAATTTCAGTCAGGCAGGATTTTTTATGTTTCTGTCATATGATCTGCTCTCCCTCATGTCTGCTGTCTACTCCCTGCCTTTTCTTCCATCTGGAATGTCCTCTTCCACCATCTCTACTATTAGAATCCAATCCATTCTTCAGGTGTCTATATACGGAGTAATACCCCTTATTATGAAACTGCAGTGAAATGGAAATTTCAATGTTGCCCTCATCTAAATGTCTTGAATACTTTATGATACTTATGATATCATTTTTATTTAAATTTATTTGTTTATTTAAATTCTGTTTGTATAAGCTTTATGATATAAAGAAAACAATTTTATATTCAGGAGAACTGTGTCTGAATCCAAATGCTACCTCTTTCTAACTGTGTGACCTTAAGAAAACCCAGTAACTTATCCAAACAGGGACATTGCAATAAGCATCCAAGCCTTTATCACAGGATAGTTGTTATAGCTAAGTGAGATAATGTATGTTAAAGCATTATCAATATAAGATGTTATTAACTGCTTCATTAGGTTAAAAGCATACTTGAAGAAAAAATTGAGTAAGATAAATCTTTATATCACTACACCCCTAGGTAGGATATTTCACACAGTAAGAATTCATTATATATTTTCAATTGAGTGAATAAATAAGCAGATTCCTTACATAGTAAGATTTCTATTATTTGTCCCAAAAGGCCATGTTGTCCCAAATTATTTCCAGTACCTTTTTGATATTGGTGCCTGAAATTTCAGCATTACACACTTTCCCCCCTTTGGATTAGCATTGACCAGACTAAGATAATTCATTGAATCATTCTTACTTACGTCTTTATGTAAATCTCTTCATCAGATTTCTTCTGTGGGGAAAGGGTCTAGTGTCACATGAAGACACAAAGTTGTTACTGAAAAGATGGGAAGGGACTTTGAGAATACCAATGGATAATGTAATTCATTTAGCCTTTTATTCATTGAAAGGAATATGAGTTTATCAAATGATAAGTTAAAGTCTTTATTGATAGCTTACTATGTATTAACTAGAAATGCTAAACCCTTTACATGAATTATCTTTGTAATCCTTATAATTTGCTTATGTCCCTGGTGGTGCAGAGGTTAAAGCGTCTGCCTGCAATGCGGGAGACCTGGGTTCGATCCCTGGGTCGGGAAGATCCCCTGGAGAAGGAAATGGCAGCCCACTCCAGTATTCTTGCCTGGAGAATCCCATGGATGGAGGAGCTTGGTGGGCTACAGTCCACGGGTTGCAAAGAGTTGGACACGACTGAGTGACTTCACTTTCACTTTAACTACTGTTACCATAACGTAACCAGGGAACCCACCAGGGCTTCCCTGGGGCTCAGTCAGTAAAGAGTCTGCCTGCAATGTGGGAGACTTGGGTTCGATCCCTGGAGGAGGGCATGGCAACCCACTCCAGTATTCTTGCCCGGAAAGAATCCCCATGGACAGAGTAGTCTAGTGGGCTTCGGTCCATGGGCTTGCAAAGAGTCAGACACGACTCAGCGACCAAGCACACACAGCAGAACTACCGTTAGCCTCACTTTGCTCTTGAGAAAACACAGACTTGGTAAGTTGACTAAGGTTAAATGACCTAAGTATAGAGTTATGCAAGTAGTAATCAATGGAGGGACAGTTTGAACCAAGATTGGACCCTGGAACCCAAGCTCTTGATCATTAAATTCAAGTGCATTTCAGAGCATACTTCTAGTAAAACCTAAAGAATGCTTGCTTTTTTTCAGTAATTGCCCAATAACGATTTGGGCCTAAGTTTGGGTGTAAAAGTGTACAAAACATAGAGTCCCTAAGTACCCAGACCCTATATTATAGTGAAAGAAAAGTCAAGTAGAATTTATTTTAAGAAATCTAAACACAGAGTATGATGGTAACATACAAGGAGACCTGACCCTGAACCCTAGCTGGGAAGATGAGTGACAGCAGGCTTCCTGGAGGAGGTCACATAAAAAGCACCAGAAAGCGTCTTCAGCATAAGCAGAGGATTGGCAAAAAAGGAAATAACGTTGAGAGGAATGGAGTATCCCATACTGAGGAAGAATAGAAAAAGACTTGGAAATGAATACAAATATTGGCTAATTTGGGAACCTCATTGGAGATTAGGTAGTTCCATGGTAGATTAGATGGTTCACCTACTACCTGGGAGGCCTGGGTTCAACTCCCAGCCAGTGCAGTTCAATTCCTTTTAGGGCTTCCTTAATAGTTCACTGTTAAAGAATCCACCCACCAGTGCAGGAGACATAGAGTGCAGTACAGGGTTTCATCCCTGGGTCAGGAATATCCCCTGGAGAAGAAATGGCAACCCACTTCAGCATTCTTGCCAGGGAAATCTCATGGACAGAGGAACCTGGTGGGCTACAGTTCATATCTTTGCAAAGAGTCTGACATGACTTAGTGACTAAACAACAGTAACAATTGGAGAGTATGGCTGGAGGATATAGTTAGAGGGCACAGCTAGTTAAAAGGCAAGACAGGAGATAAAATAGGACCAGGGAAGGTTCAAAACCAAAAATTATTTATGGATTATTTATCTTGTGGTTCATTTAATTTTAAATTAGGATTTCTGGACAAAGAGAACATATGCTTAGTTCTTCTTTAAAAAATTAGTGTGATCTAGCATTTATCTCACGCTTCTACGTGCTGTAATTTCTACAGTTGCTTTCAACAAGATCCATTTAATAAGAAATATGAACACTTACGAAAATAAATACTGGACACCAAACAAGTTCCATGATTTGGATTCCTGACATTACTATGAAACGAGATCTAGTGGTCTTATTCAAAAACATTTCACTGAATATTAAAATCAAGAGGATTCTAGGAATCTTAATGGGCACAACTGTAGAACAAATAAGTGAGCTTTAAAGATCAATTAATAAAATTTATAAAGGAGAACAGTGAAGAATGAAGAGATAGAAAATATAAAAGAAAAGCTAAAAGACATAAAAATAGAATAAATAAATTTTGAAAGAGTCCAGAATGAGAGAAACATGCAAAAAGAAAATGTGAAGAATTAATAGATACTTTTCAAAATCAAAGAAAGTTGAAAGACTTCAAATACGTAGGACTTAGAGCTAACTGGGAGAGAGAGAAGGAATGAGGGTAGCAATAGACTTCTCAATAGCAAAGTGAGAATAAGACAATGTAATGTCATTTTAAAAGTGTTCAAGCATAAGAACGGTGAATCTAAAATAGTATCGCTGAAGAAGCTGGTGTACAAAGAGAACCATTTAATAAAGTTATTCTTACACATAGGAGGCATCCAAAAACATTTACTATGAAATGGCCCTCATTTAAAACATCTTTTGAAGAACAGAACTAGGAAATGCTGAAAGAGAAACAGAAAGTAGGGATAAACAAATACCAAACTTGTAAAAATAGTTAACTATTAACTAATGGGTACACTTATAGAAATAAAAGTTAGATTATGAAAAAGTATATTGACAGTAATTCAAAACTAAAATTCTACTTAATAATATTATAGCATAATAGTGAGAGACAAGACAAAGGAAATATTAGAACTAATCAAGTTTTTAATGTTAGAAAGAAGATATATTTACACATTTAGGACATCAATAAGGACAAAAGAGTATGAGTCTTTTGATAAAGATAATATTTAAAATGGTAGAGTATGTAACTTTTAAAGCAGAAGGAGAAAAATCTATTTTACTGAAAGTAGGGAAGGAGCAGGGAAAGTATAAAAAGAGAAGAATAAATAAAAATATTAGATGGCAGAGATAGGTCTTAATTTAACAACAATTATAATTTACATTTAAATTGAAATTGTGAATTAAGATGCCAGAAATAAGATCTAATTTCATAGTAATTACACCAATTAGTGCTCAGAGTAAACTAATTAAAAGACCAAGACTCCCTAATTGGATGAAGAAATATGTTGTCTGCAGGAGAGACAAACTGGAAGCAAACATACTCAGAAAGACTGAAAATAAGAGGATGGAAAACATATACGAAACAAGTATAAATCAAAGATGTTAGACATTTTCTTACGCAATTTACATAGTGCTGAATGACAGGAGTCAACCCTACAATGAAACCAAATGAAGAGTCAGTCACAGTAGAGATAGGAAAGAATTTAGCAACCACCAAGGGAGACACAAATGAATTCAGATCCAGGACTGGGGGCACTGCAAGAACAGGGTTGCTGTTTGTGTTAGACCGCTGACTTGAGAAGGTGGCCACTGGTAGAAACGAGATGGCCTTGATGGAGCAGCTTTGAGAAGCAGACATTGAGATCCGTTCATGGAGAGATTCTGATGGAGTAGGCGGAGTCTCTTGGTTGCTCTCAGATGCTCTGCTATGGAGTATCTAATACCTGTTGTCACTGGGGAGTAAGAATTTTAAAATACAAGACTATGTATTCCTAAAGAACAAAGACATAAAAGAATGTGAAAAAAAGAAAAGAAAATGGTATAATAGGCAGAAGAAGAAAGGAAGAGAGGATGGAAGAAGGAAATAAAGAGCAGGTTAGAATCAAGAATGTGTGTGTGTGCATTGCTGCTGTTGCTGCTAAGTCACTTCAGTCATGTCTGACTCTGTGCGACCCCATAGACAGCAGCCCACCAGGCTCCCCCGTCCCTGGGATTCTCCAGGCAAGAACACTGGAGTGGGTTACCATTCCCTTCTCCAGTGCATGAAAGTGAAAAGTGAAAGGGAAGTTGCTCAGTCATGTCCGACTCTTAGCGACCCCATGGACTGCAGCCTACCAGGCTCCTCTGTCCATGGGATTTTCCAGGCAAGAGTACTGGAGTGGGGTGCCATTTCCTCCTCCAGGGCATCTTCCCGACCCATGGATTGAACCTTCACCTTTTACCTCTCCTGCATTGGTAGGTGGGTTCTTTATTGCTAGTACCACCTGGGAAGCATCAAGAGTAAACTATGTCTGCTTCTCCATTGTTGCCCTGTAAGTAGATTCATGTTGAGGTTTGACAGAAAACATTAAAATTCTGTAAAGCAATTATCCTTCAATAAAAATAAATTAATTTTAAAAACCGCAGAATAAATTATGGCAAAACTAAAAGGCAAAACCCCAGGGTTTGTCTAACTGATAAAACTATGGGTTTTACTTTGCCTATAAAATAGTATTATTTCTGTTTTAGATGACAACAGATTGTCTTGCATGTAGTCCTAAAAATTTGAGTATTTAAATTTTTATTACTTGTTTATAGGTATATCTGAGATAGTGAGACTTCATTATAAGTAAAATAAAACAGAACTTGTTTTGATGAGATAACCAAAGCTGCCAACACTTGACTTCCTCTCCTGGGGTCTGCTGTGGAGCAGAAACACAGACCTTTACTCCATATAGCCTTTCTCCTACCTGTCCTGACCTGTGCTGAAAGTTCCAAAGTGTTTTGTCTGACTGGACACTCCTCTCACAAGAATTGCCTCTGGCCTTATTTGGCAGTGTCCTCTATAATGACACCCAAAGGGGAGAAAATTCATAAAAATTTTCTACCACGGAGGAAAACGGATATAAAGATGGATTCTACCAAGCTCTCCTTCCTAGAAGGGGATTTACAGAGCATAGATTATCTTTCCTTACTATAAGAAATTTCCGTTTGAATGCTGAAGGCAGAAGCTCATTCTAAAATAAAATGTGAAAAGTTCATACAGAAAGTCTACCTGCATAGGGATAGAAATATCATTCCCTATCACTTTTGTTATTATTTTAACATTATTTTTTAATAAACTTCTCATTTGGTATGTGGAGAATATGCAGATGCTTGTCTCAAGTTGTCTTTTTGCAACCAGAATCAAGGAGAAAATAAAAGAACCTACATTGATCTGCCTGTTTTCCATCATTGCCTCTATTCATTGAATTTTCCTTTTCTGAGAGCCCATGGATGTTTTCAAAGTAGTAACTCTGGAATCATGACTTTTATTAGTGAGAATTACTAATACTTAGTTTACTATTTAATCTTTCATAAAAGAATTAGGTTGTTTTTTCAAAGTAAATACCTGAAAGTAAATTCAATTTAGAGTGGTTTTAAGGTTTTTATAGATGTTTCAGGATGCCATCTCATGCGTGGAGGTAGATATTAAATGTGATATTTCATAAAGACAAATGGACACAAGGAAGCAGGTTTGTGGGTAATGCTTTGTTGGGCTCTGCCCTTTTAAAAATAAGTTAATGACATTTGTTTCATGACCCATTTCTAATGGTAGCTTGGTCTTTCCAAGGAGGATGCCGTTGTCCTAGCTCAGAAGTATTAGGCAGTCATATCATTGGAGCACATAAAAAGCAAGTAGATAAGACTTAAATGTTAAATACCTCACAGAAGAAAAGGCCACCAATTAGTTAAAGAAATTATTTACAGACAACAGATTGTAAAGATGGTACTTAAGCAAATATCTTGATGGTAAAATTCTATTTTAAAACATAGTTATTTAACTAGACTAAATAAGCATTAGGAAGCACACAGCTTTTCTAATTAAATACCATTTCATTGTAGGTCATATGTTTCATGCAAATAGTATTTTAATTATATAAAGGAGGTACATTTGTCTCTTTTCACTCTGAAAGCCACAATTTTGCGTCATCTGATTTTGCTTCGCCTGGACTTTGGTGTAAAGTGTTTGGGAAGAACTAAGATTAAGTCATTTATGATCATAAAATTTCTGTCTGTTTCAGGCTGTAAGTCAAGTGATTTTAAGATCTAAGCATCAGAATCCTATGTTATCTGGCCCCATCACTGTACTGGACTCGTGAGTTTTTTAATATTTCACATCAAGAAATTTCTCTTCAGAAAAGTTTAATTCTCCATCCGTTATAAGGTTTTCAGTTCAATTAAACATATTCATGTTTAGTGTTTTTCTTTTAATGTGCTACTATATTGTGGATTGAAATGGAGAAGTGTAGAATTTTTCAAGTAGGTAAAATAGACAAAATCAGTGCATGTGAATAGACTGAGGAACAATTCAACTAGTACCTGAACAACCGTAACTATTTCTCATAGAGAATGTACAGCAAGAGAACGATTCTCATAGGTGACTGTTAGGGATTAATGTATGCAGAAAGTGGTTTTGAATGCTGAAAAGGATTATGTCCTGTGTCCCATGTTCATTCTTAGCAGCTGGTCATTCATAGTAATCCCAGGTTATGTTGAGTTTCTAAAACACTAATTCAGATACGAGGCTGCTTGTAAAGGTGCAGATGACATACAGGCCAGCAATATCTGAAACAACCTGCTGCTGCTGCTGCTGCTAAGTCGCTTCAGTCGTATCCGACTCTATGCGACCCCATAGACAGCGGCCCACCAGGCTTCCCCCTCCCTGGGATTCTCCAGGCAGGAACACTGGAGTGGGTTGCCATTTCCTTCTCCAATGCATGAAAGTGAAAAGTGAAAGTGAAGTTGCTCAGTCATGTCCGACTCTTGGCGACCCCATGGATTGCAGCCTACCAGGCTCCTCCGTCCATGGGATTTTGCAGGCGAGAGTGCTGGAGTGGGGTGCCATTACCTTCTCCTCTGAAACAACATGGACACGAGCATATCCACCGTGGCTTACTCAGAGTCCCGTGCACACTTCAGGTCTGATCAGTTTTAGTATGCCCATCTTTTGAGTAGGTCTACTCTTTCTCTTCCTGGCTATCCACTGTATCTCAGAGATTTCAGCTCTGTATTAAGATGGTGGTTTACAATTCTGACACTACTATTTTTCTATGACCAGGCTTGTGCATTACATAGTTTATTTTGGAGGCAACATGTGAAAGGAAGGAGGCTGAAGAAGCAATTCTGAGGTCATTTCAAAACCTAGATGAGAGATTGAGTACAAAATTGAATTTAGACGTGGGAAGTAAAAACGAGACTGATCCCATAAGGGATCATAAAAGGAGAAAACTGCGTAAACCTGATGAATAATTAGATGTGAAGGAAGACTGTTTGTTTATGGCACAACCTTAGTCCAGTGTGAGTATCCTCGACTCTTGCTGCTTTGCTGTTTTAGCGACAGCCCTGTAGTACAGGACGAAGCTGTGCCTTCCTGCCAGAAAAAAAGAAAAAGAGAGACAGTGTGCTCCTTAAAAAACAAAATGAAACAGGTTCTGGCAGTTGTACACATTACTGCTGTTGACTCCATGGGGAGAAAATAGATACAATCTTTATTCTGAGTGGCCACATGCCCATCTGAAATCCAGGATTTCATTCATTAAGAGTAACAAACAGAAAACAGATGTAGAAAACAACAAAAAAAAAAAAAAAGGAAATTAACATGTGATACTGTATTATTAACTGATTTTATGCTACCATCTATTATTTGTTTCCATTCCTTGTTCAAGACTCCATATTGTATTTAATTGCATTGAGTCACTTCAGCTGCTTGCAACAGATTCTGGTAAATTCTCTTTTCTATTCTATTACAGATATTAAAATTTTTTCCTTATTATGGCCTCTTAGATATTTAAAAGTGGACGTTTAATTGCCAAGTACGTAGGATTTTTAAAGTATCTTTGATTTTAATCTCTCATTTAAATGCTTTCTTATCTATAACCATTCTGATTTTTATTCTTCTAACTTTACTAAGGCTTTCAATGGCTAAGTCAAAGGTCTCTTGGTAAATGTCACATTTCACATGAAAATATGTGGTTTATTTTCAAATATCTTTTGATATTGATTTCTAACATAATTCCACAGTGATAAGAGAATAGACTCTATATGATTTCAGTGCCTTTAGACCATGAAATATTCGTACCTTGTTTTATGTCCCTGGATATGGTCCAGTGTCTCCTAGTTTATAGGAGCTTGAATAGAATTTGTATCCTACTGTTGTGTGAAAACTGCATAAATCTTGACTATGTTCAATCTATTCAGATGTTGAATTTATTCAGATGTTTTTCAGGTCTACTATATCCCTCTACTTCTCTGTATATTCTGTTAATTTGTGAGAGTTTGATATTGGGACTCCAACTAAACAAATCTTAATTTATCTCCTTAAAAAATCATTGTAATATATAGTGAAGCTATATGTAACTTTGTATTTTCCAAGTCTCCTGTAAATGTGTTATCATACTTTCATAATCTAAAAAATAATAATAATAAAAAAAGAGAAGATGGTAACGATAACCCTGTATGCAAGACAGCAAAAGAGACACAGATGTATAGAACAGTCTTTTGGACTCTGTGGGAGAGGGAGAGGGAGAGGGTGGGATGATTTGGGAGAATGGCATTGAAACATGTATAATATCATATGAGAAACGAATTGCCAGTCTAGGTTTGATGCAGGATACAGGATGCTTGGGGCTGGTGCACTGGGATGACCCAGAGAGATGGTATGGGGAGGGATGTGGGAGGAGGGTTCAGGATGGGGAACACGTGTACACCCATGGCAGATTCATGTTGATGTATGGCAAAACCAATACAGTATTGTAAAGTAAAATTAAAAAAAATAAGAAATGGAAAACAACTCCCCGTTATAAAGAAAGGTATCTCCCACCCCCAGCCACTCAGGAGTAGAAGAATGAAATGAAACCTGAATGCTTTGTTTTTTGTCTTCACCCAATGGTAGAGAAGTTGATAAAGATATGAACACAGATACATTTTACTCATATACACAGACATATGTATGTAGGTATGTGTGTTATGGGCAGTAATTTATGGAAAAACTCCTGTATACCCTACCTATATGTTGACTTCAGTCATGCTTCTATAGGGGGCTAAAAAAGGAACAAACCATTTAGACTGAGTTATAAGTACCCCATGAGAAAGATAAATCCTCAAACCAAATTGTTGAAATTCTCTTTGATTTAAGGTATCACATTATTTCCTTTAAGTGAAAGTAGAAATGGAGGAACTTGGGAGGGAGAACAGAGCTACTGGGGCATTACTACAAATAGGAAGTGTTCAGAAAACATGTACTTATAAGTAATATTATTTCCGTCACTATTGAAAATATTGTTTCTTGATCTCAAATTTTGATATACATGCTTTTTTTTTTTTTTTTACCATTTCACAGTTTCCGTACTACTCTTATTTGAACATGCAGTGGGTTAATTGTCAAACCTGTAATTAGTATATTATACATTGCACAAATATAATAGCAATCTCTCCATTTTCTTTTTTGCAAAAGTCAATTTCATACATACCAAAACAACGGGATAAACTCGGATCTCTTTTCTGTAGGATCTCTCTATTCTGTTGCTTATCCTACTGAGTGTAGCAGTCCGAGCGTTTTATTGCTTAGCTTAGTTGTTGTTGTTGTTGTTTTCCAAACGCAGTTACTGCTTTGGGCCATTTCCTGCGTGAGGAATCACGAAGTGTGAAACAGAAAACAGACGGAGTGGATCTCTAACGTTAGAACCCAGCACTTTTGGGAAAGTGGCCTTAGATATATTTCAGTGTAAATGTGTTTGAAGCAGACAGCCGAACTTTAAGTCCTAGGTGGTAGAGATAATAGCCAGTCTCCTGCAACATGTTTTTTTCAGGGAGATAAGAATGTTAATGAGGTCAGAGAGCAGTTCAGTGATGGCATAATAAGTCATGCAAATACTGCACTGGAGAAAAGATGAAAAGGTGCGTAAGAAGGGAAATAAGATTTTAACCTTTGGGTTAAATCTTTGGAAAGGACTTCACCATTACTCATACTAGTGTTACTCATTTTTTACCAAGTAGCAGGACCAATAGCATTTGATTCTGCAGCTTATATTCTATCAGTACTGATATTGAATTACTGCATTTCAAACTTCCGAAATGGCATATAAATACATGTTCTAAGTCACTTTGGTATAGAAGATTTCAGAAAATTTATGACGTATTATGGAGAGGAAAGGAGCAGTCACGTTTGGGTTTAGAACATCCATATTCTAACAGATCTAAATCAGAACCATTTTTTTTTTTTTCCAACACAGAAATGCTTCTTCATGGACATCAAGACTGTCATAGTTTTTTATATCTGTATTTTTATGGATTGTAAGAACAGAAAGTCATAATATTTGGAATTTAAGAAGTAGTCAATGAGATTGGACAGGTGTTTACATTTGTCATTTCTTTATAAAAATTTTTTATATAGTATAATTGCTTTTTAATGTATCACTTTCTGTTGTACAGCAGAGTGAATCAACTATATATTTACGTATATCCCCCTTTTTAAAATATATTTCTCTTTTTTTGGATTTCCTTCCCATTTAGGTCACTATGGACCGTTGAGTAGAGTTCTCTGTGCTATAGAGTAGGTTCTCACTTAGTTATCTATTTTATGCACAGTATCAATAGTGTGTATATGGATTTGTCATTTCTAAAGGCTATTTGGGAAGTCCTTTGGGGATATGTCTATTTTTTTATCTGATAATTTGATCAGTGATTATACTTTGAAATTCTAATATCTCCCTCTCTCTCTTGCCTGTTTGTCAAAACAAGTTTTGTATGCTGATGATGACCCATGTATATGAAAGCATTTTATAAACTAGATTCTATCTGAGAGTGAGTTACTGTCATTTTAGAGTAGACACTAAAGAAGTTAAGGCTTGTACAATAAGAGGGCAGAAACTGGACCCATGTTCTCTAGTACACAGGTGAAAGTGTAACACTGGATACTCAAAACAATCTAGACTTCCCTTTCTTCAAAATTAAAAGGTAGTTGAATTAAATTAAATTAAAAGGTGGGCTACCCGGGTGGCACTAGTGGTAAAGAACTTACCTGCTGATCCAGGAGATGTAAGAGGTGCGGGTTTTATCCCAGGGTCCGAAAGATCCCCAGGAGGAGGGCATGGCAACCCACTCCAGTATTCTTGTCTGGAGAATCCCATGGACAGAGGAGCTTGGCAGTCTCCAGTCCATGGGGTCACGCAGAGTTGGACATGACTGAAGCAGCTTTAGCATGCACGAATTAATGATCTCTAAGAATTCTTGTCATTTTTAATATTCAGCTGCTAGGACAAGTAAATCATTGGAAGTTCAAATAGCAATGAAGTGAAACGCTTCAAAAAACCATAACAATGTCAGCCGTAAAAAGAAATGAAGTACTGATACATGCTACAACATGAGGAACCGCAAATGCTCTGTGCTAACAAAAGAAGCCAGACACACAATATTCCATTGCCGTGCAGTTCCATTTCTGTGAAATGTCCAGAACAGGCAAATCCATAGAGACAGGAAGTAGATCAGTGAGTCCCCAGGGCTGGGAATAGGGAGCAGAGGACTAGAGCGTGTTGGTTATAGGATCCAGGGTTTCTTTGGGGAATAATGAAAATATTCTTAAATTGGTTATAGATGATAGATGGATGTGCAACTCTAGTTATTAAAGGTCAGCCACTAAATTTTGTGCTTAAGTGGGTGAGTTGTGTAGCATATTCATTATATCTCAATAAAACTGTTTTAAAACATTTTATGGCTTTAGTGGTGCCCAGAACAAACATTGAAAGTATCACAATGGTTCTCTTTCACTGGGCTGTGAGTCTCTGGGTAAAGATTTCTTGTTCCTCCTCACTAATGAAAATGCTCATTAGGGTGGAAAGTACAAGATAGGGAAGTGTTTACCTCATATATTTTCTTACTGATCTTATCAACATTTTGCTGTGCCTTTACCTACGAGTCTAATTGTTTTGGCTCACTCTCATGAGACAATGAAGTTTTTGTTGTTGTGGCCTCTTACGTTTCAACCACTTGTTTTCTGCAACCACTGCTACCTGTCATAATCGTGGAATTGGACTTTATCCTAGCAATAAACAGAGATCTAGAGAAAAGGTAGTTCACAGCTAAGGAATAACAACATGTATATTCACATATTTGTATCATCTAATTTTGCTCTCTTAGTTCAGTGAAGTGATGAGAGATACTGTTATCTCCAGTTTACAGTGGAAGGAACCAGGGACCAGAAAAGTTAAATGTTTTGTCTAAGGTTCAAACAGCGATTATGTTGCAACTCCTGGATCAGAATTTAATTTTATCTGAAATCAAAAGCCAAGTTCTTTCTTTTCCATTGTACTGACTCTTCCACCAAAATGAAAGAAGAAGAAAAAAAAAAGCTACCCTTTTGGAATGCTCTGTACTTTTTAAAAATAGAGTTGTTATATAAAAAATCCTAGCATTAGAAATAGTCCAGAGCTTGGAGAGAAATTGAAACTTGAAAAAACTACCAAGCAAAGGTTCAGAAAAAGTCCACCTAATTAAAGGATTTTCATTTTTACAAAAAGATTCAATATCGAGAGCCTCCAGAAAGAGAGTTCTGGTAGGCATTTAAAACATGATTTGATTTACAGAAACGAGAGGCAGTTGCTTGCTGAAGTATGAATCAGAGAAGGCAAATCTAAGTCTTAGTTCTTCCACTAACTACTTGAGTAAATTGTGAAGCCTATAGGAGCTTCAGTCTCCTCCGTAATAAGCCATGAGTTTAGAAATGATCTTTTATTCATTCATTCTTTTACCCATTCATTCATGCATTCATCAAATATGTGCCTTCTTTGTGATACAGATTCCACAGGGACAGAGAAGGAACGCAGTCCTGCTGTGAAGGTTGCTGCTGACTTGCTCTCAGCAATGTTAACCTTCTATGCTCTGCAGTTCCTGGTAGGAACTAGCATTTCCTGAGGGTCTCTTGGCTTCTGATTTCTTGGTAAGTTCAGCCTATGGGAGGTATTGGCAGAAGATTAGAGAGAGTCAAAGGTATGGAAAAATCAAAGCATTTCTTCCTTCAGTGAGTTCTGCTCTTCCCAGGCGACCCTGCCATGAATTTACTTCTGGAAATGCTGCCACCTTCGTGTGTCTACATCCAGGGAATCATAACTGCTTCCCATCATTGCTAGTATCTCAGTGCATCATGCTCCTCCCCCCTTTTAATGAAAAATACAACTCATCAATCCAAGGAATCTACAAACCCCCAAGCAAGATAAACAACTAAGAAAAATACATCAGCATGCAGTGTAATCAAATTGTTGAACATCAGTTAAAAAGAGAAATTCTTGAAAGCAGAGATGAAAGAAAGCCAAAGATAAGACATACGCTGACTTTTTACCAGAAATAATGGATGCAAGATAATACGGAGTATTTAAAGTGACGAAAACAATAGCAAAAGTCCCTTTCTACCTAGACTTCTGCATCTGGCAAAAATATCCTTCCAAATTGAAGCAAAAATAAATACATTTTCAAGAAAGAGCTGAGAGAATCAGCCACCAGATAATTAGCCCTACAAGAAAAGTTAAAAGAAGTTCTTCAGGGCAAAGGAAAATTATACCATATGAAAACTTGAATCTTTAGAAAGTAATGATGAACAACAAATTATATATATATATATATATATGCAAATATAAAATATTCTTGTGTTTTAAAATTGTTTTTATAAGAATGGGTTTTAAAAGCAAAATAAGTTATTTTAGGTTTTATAAAATATAGGGAAAGTAAAGTGAAATGAAAGGTACAAAAGCAAATGATGGACTGAGTGTGCAGGGGTAGTTGCAAGTATAAGGTTGGGGTGTTCAGTATTAATTGAAGTTGGACTTTGATAAGCTAAAGATGCACATTATGAAACACTAGAAAAGTAAAACAAAGTGTTATAGCTAATAAACAGCAATTTAAAAACCTTTATGATTCTATGAACACTATCTCAGCAACAAATCTATTTTATGTGGGGAGGGGGTTGGGAGGGGGGTTCATGTTTGGGATCGCATGTACACCCGTGGTGGATTCATGTCAATGTATGGCAAAACCAATACAGTATTGTAGGGTAAAACAAAGTAAAAATAAAAATTAAAAAAAATCTATTTTATTAGCTAAAAGTACACCTACTTAGGTTTTATTTAAACATTTTATTAATTCTTGAATCTTCTATAATTCAAACATAAACTCACCCATGGGCTATATAGTCCATAGAATTTTCCAGGCCAGAATACTGGAGTGGGTAACGTTTCTTTTCTCCAGGGGGTCTTCCCAACACAGGGATTGAACCCAGGTCTCCCGCATTGCAGGTGGATTCTTTACCAGCTGAGCCACCAGGAAAGCCCAAGAATACTGGAGTGGATAGCCTATCCCTTCTCCGGCAGATCTTCCCAACCCAGGAATCGAACTGGAGTCTTCTGCATTGCAGGTGGATTCTTTACCAACTGAGCTATCAGGGAAGCCCCATAAAGAGTATACATGTTTTTAATTCCAACCAAGAAGAAAAACTGGAGGAAATAACAGGTAAAAATTGAAGCAACTCCAATACCCTTAGGTCATTTACTTCCACTTCCTCAAAGAATATTGGTCACTTGACTATTTCAGCTCTGTTCATGAATGTGTTTCTTCAATTATGTTATAACCTTGGGATTCCCTTATTTCCTACATGATACTCAGCTGTTGACACCACATCTGTTAGCTTTATTGAAGGTTTCTGATGAATCCATGACTGTGTAGGTACAATATTTAGATATTCTTTGGTTGGGTAGATTTCATTTTATTTAAGTATTTGATTAATTTCAAATTTCAGTGTTTAATGTACAGTACAAGATATAGTTTTGACTTCCATCTGACATATTTTCACAGAACTTGCTCATTCTTTTATCCCATCCATCAAACAAAAGATAAATTTATATTATATTCTTAAGAGAAAAAATTATTGTTGGTTAGTTTTAAAGCTCTTGATAATTTTCAGATGGCTGCGGTTGATATTTCAAACATGAAATAAAAATTGTGTGCTTGTTTATATGCATGAAAATGTACTGAAGATATTGAATAGAGAAAGTTATTTGATTCCAAATATATTTTCTTAAAGGAAATAATCTAATGAGCAGAACAAGCATATAAATATATTGTTTGCAAAGTGATATGAACAGAAATTATATTGTTTAGCAAATATAGAAATTGAAGAGCTTCTTGTATGTTCATTAATGTGAAACAGAATTAAAAGTTTTCCTATTCTGAATTTCACTAATCAATTCATTCAGCTACATTTGACCTACATCTTGAGATTGAGCATGATTCGCGTATATATTTCTTGAAGACAAAGCCCAGCATGTAATCATATATATGCTAAAGCAATGTTTTTTTCCTAAAAGAAATGCAATAAATAGAAAAAGATCAAAATCTTGAGATTAGGTATTTTATCAGTTATTTTTTAAAATTTTATTTTTTGGCTGTGCTGGTTGCTACACTCTGTTGCTACACTTGGGCTTTCTCTAGTTGCGGTGAACAGTATTCTCATTGCGATGGCTTCTCTTGCTGCAAACAAGCGCTCTAGGCATGCAGACTTCAGTAATTGTGGCTTGCAGGCTCTAGAGCTCAGGTTCAGTAGCTGTGGCACAAGTGCTTAGTTGCCCCCAGGTATATGAGATCTTCCTGGGCCAGCAGTCAAACCATGTCCCCTGCATTGGCAGTGGATTCTTTACCGCTGGGCCTCGAGGGAAGTCCTATCAGTTAATTATTTTTACAAAAATGTAATGCTGTGTACCAAGCACTCAAGCTCCACAGTTTCTAACAAGTCATTCAATATTTCTTGCAAGTTTTCACAGTTGGTGAAACTAGATAAGACAAGGAAGGGGCGTTCTAGTCCAGCTAACATACATAAGCCAACTGAGGATTGGCTGGCTGTGTTGCATTGAGTCTCTGAGTGGGCTCATGTCCATTGTCGGTTATACTCCTCCGGGTATCCAAGGATTGTCTGCAGTAGAAGCATAAAGGAGGAAGTAGAGACATGCAGGGCCTCAAAGGCCAGACACACTGTCAATTGCATCTCATTCTAGTGGCTAGAGCACATCAGATTGCTGATGCCAGAATCATCTGTTGTGAAAGAGATTGCCAAGTCACAGGGCAAAGAGGTGGATACCAGGGAGGGTGAATAGTTGAAGTAATTAATAGAATCTATCTTGTCTCTGCTACTATAAGACCCATTTAAGAATGTGTCAACCATGATTAGCCCATTGATATCAAAACGATCTACTTTTCAAACCTCTGTAACTTGATCCCAACATTCAAGGCCTTCACTGAGCATGTCTTTGCTTATTGTCTATTATTTTTGTGCCATCTTCAGAAATACCAGCATGCCGTATAAGTGGACTGGTCTCCACATTTGATAGGATCGCAGTACACATGGTATTTGTGTAGAGATGATATCAGTACATTGCATCTTGCCACCACATCACTGATCCATACATCTTGTGTTCAGTGGTTATACTAGCTTCATTACTATAATGCTTTATTGAGTCTTTCTAACAATTTTGGGGCAGATACAGAGTACAAAAATAATCCTTTTAAAGAACAAATTTTATGGCCTTTTATGGCCATCCCATCCTTTTCCCTCCTATTTTACTATGTCAAAGAAAAGTCAAGCTTTGGGGAGATTTTCCCCATGTTTATCTTGTAACACGTGCAGTTTAAAACTGCTCGTTTGCCCATGTGATGTTCAGATGTCCCAGAATAAACAGCAGTTGTTAAAAAATCTTAACTGCAAAGCCATCGGCATAGTCTGATTCTCTAACTCTGCTCTAATTGTGACCATAAAACAATGTAAGATATTCTCTTTTTTTATTATTTTTTTCATTTTTTTTGCAACAAATGAAATCTAAAACTAAAACAACAATTAAAATAACTTTTGGTGCTGACTGCTGCTTTCCAGACTTTTAAATTAAACACTCTCTACTGTAATATGTTTCAGTAGATTAGAATATTATCTTCTGTGATAGCTAAACAGTTGTATATTTGATTAGTTTTCAAGAATCCAGAAATGAGAGTTAAGGTCTTATTTTTTCAGTGATAAAAATGAGTTTATAACATTTAGCAACATTCTTCCAGTTAGGTCCTTTTCTTTTTTGACCGTACATCTTAAAATTACTGAATAATACATAGTAGTAAAACATGTAAACTAAAAATTTTCATAAAGATATCAAGAAAATGTTGACATTAAAGATATATAATTGTAATTTGCTCAAAAAGTAGTCTTTTCTGCCTAAAGCTTCAGGAGGTCATTTCTGAATAAGAACCAATATTTGAGCAATCTTACAGTTAGCAAAGCGCTTCTAGCCCTATATATCTATGGTTCAAGGAGTTGCTTGTTCAAAGTTAATTAGCAAAGAAGATGCACAGCCCACATTCACATCTTGTGATTTCTAAACTTTATATCTCTACAGACATTCTGCCATCTGCATATCCTTGTAAAACCTCTCCACTCCTGATCCTACCTTCCTTATCCACTCCTTATATTTTCTTCAATTTTTGTAAACTCGGTTTATTCTACATGCACCAGCAAGGTTTTCCTCAGTTGTCATCTGAATGTTATCTTCTGTCTTCACAACTGAATTGAGAATGTTATTACAGGGAGAGATCTCCCGTGCTGGATGTTTCTGTAAAAGCTGTCTCCTCTTCCCATCATGCGCCCTTCATCTCTTCATACTCATCCATGCTCCATACCATTTGGTGACTGAATGTAAAGAAACATTTGGTCATTAGTGTAACTAACAGCATTTCATAGTTCAAACTAATTGGATGTTTTTCTGGTTTAGTACACAGGGCTAAAGTGTGTGTGGTCATGTCTCGAGGATTCTATAGAAGTAAATGGCCTTGTTTCTAGAATATGTGAAAAGTGTCTAATCTAAGCCGAGTTGGCTGAATTCTGTTGATCCAGACTATCTCTCCTGAAGCATAATTTTCTTGCTTTTCATTCAATAAAGTTCCTAAATCCCCTTCTTAATTAATTTATGTTTTTCTGCTCTGAATGTTGAAAGGCTTCCAACAAAACCTGAAAGCAGAATATTTCATCTCCTGGAGTTTCAATGAACTTTTTTTTTTTTTTGCTTAATAGCTCAGTGAAACTGGAGAATAATTACTTTTTCAGTTAATGTTAAACTGATGGCATTTTTTAAACAAAAAGCTGGCAGCAAATATTATGTCAAGCTATAGTGCACCAAAGAGCGGTTTTGGCCACTTTGCAGCTCACCTCGGAAACATCAGACGACTTTGTCGTGCCAAGTTCAGCATTAAGAAAGAACACAATGAAGATAGAGGGGGATGTGGAAATTTTTTTATTCTAGTTGTGGAATTCTGTATCTTTACCAACTGCCACATGAGCCTGACTTCTCAATCCTGTTTTAAAATAACCAGGCAGTCCTTTCGCAACCACCCCCCCCCCCCCGCAAATCTGTTTACTCATGATCTAAAAAATATTTACATATAAACAGGTTCGCATTGATAAGCCATTCAAGTGTTTTAATGTTTCTCTGGTGTGTTTAAAACTCAGGACGAAGTCAGCCTTTTATCACACCTTCTGAAAAATTTTAAGAAGACTAGAAAGTTAATATTTTCAGGCCATAAGCCAGGCATTGGTACATACTATACTGATGACTGAAATGAAGGATTGTAGGGCCAACTCATTCATATAATCTTAATAGATATTTCGATCAATCAGTACACATCAGAAACTATATTTCTTTTCTTTTTTTTTTTTTTAATGAGCAAAGCTCTGTGCTGGATATTGTGGGGACATTTAGCAAAGATGAAACAGTTGGGGTTAGGACAGCTATATAAATAACTATTTAATATACAGTGGATGTGTTGAGTTTAACAGTGAAAGTGCAAGTTGCTGAGTCGTGTCTGACTCTTTGCGACCCCATGGAGTATAGAGTCCATGGAACTCTCCAGGCCAGAATGCTGGAGTGGGTAGCCTTTCCCTTCCCCAGGGGATCTTCTCAGCCAAGGGATCGAACCCAAATTCAAAAGCAGATGCACAGATGAAATGCTTTGTGGAAAAGAGGATGAGGTAGTTTTTTTGAAGGGACTGAGAGATGGTGAAAGAGGAAAGGCGGCAAAGTCAGAAGACCTGGGTCAGAACTGGATGTGATGAGACCTTAGCTGAGGGTTTCTGCCAGAGACACGCAGGAGACAAGCAATCCAAAATGAGAGAAATCAATTCTAGGTTGTAAATACAGAGTCAGGAATCAAGATCAGAGTCACAGAGCTGGGAGTTCAGAGGTGGGAGGGTCAGAATGAGAGCAGTTTGGGAACAAGTGAAGACTGATGCCAGAGAAACACTGAAGAAAGTTTGTAAAACATGGGCTTTGAGGTGGTTGGTTTGGGCTGTCGCCTCTATTCTGCAAGAGGATCACATAGAGGAGACGCTGTGTGAGCAGAAGGTTATGTCCAATTTTGCTGGTACTGGTGGCTGTTTTATTTGTGGTATGTGTGTGTATTTGTGTGTGTATCTGAAGAACTGGATTGTTTGTGCTATAGGTGACATGATTACTGCTATATTTATGTATGGAATAAAGCTTTATTTGATCTCGAAAACAACAAATGAATATATCATTCAGAATCTAAAAATCACCTTAAGCTCTGAATTACCAGTAATGTTTATGTTGAGGCAATCAACTAAATAGTATGAGTTTTTTTAGTCTTACCTTTAACTGAGTAAATACAATTATAGCAGACATAGGTTATCTAAGTATATAAAGGAGGCAACCAGAAAATTAATATACTTTGGCCTTGATTGTATTACATTTTGGTTGGTTATGAGTTTTATTGTGATGTACTTTACATGTCATAGAGTTCACCCATTTCAAGTGTACAAGTCAATAATTTTTGGTCACTTTGACAAGTATTGTGAACATCACCAGTAACTCAGTTTCAGGACATTTTCATGCCCCAGCTAAGATCCCTTCTGCATATTTACATTGATCCCTTCTGCATATTTAATCCCTTTCTTCGCCTTCAGCCCAGGTGACCACTAACCTACTTGCTTTTTCTGGATATTTCGTATATATGGAATCATACTGTCTATGGTCCCTTGAAGACGTTGACTTCTTTCATTTAGCCTGATGTTTTCGAGGTTCACGCATGATGTGGCATCTGTTAGCAGTCTCAACTAGTGTTCCATCATATGAATATACTATGTTTTGCTTATTCTTTCACCAATTGATGGGTGTTTACATTGTTCCTGGGTTTTCACTATTATGAATAATGCTACTGTGAACATTTATGTACAAGTCTTTGTGTGGGTGTTTGTGTTATTTCCTTTGATTAGGTACCTGGGAATGGAATCCTAGATGATAGGGTAGTTTTATGTTTTAACATTTTGGCAAATTGCCAAAATGTTTTTCAAAGTGGCTGCCATGGTTCTTTTATCTGGATGTTGATGATGAAGACAATATCTACTGGTCACTGATTCTACCAGGTGTTTATTTTATCTTTGGGCTAGGGTTATGTCAGTGTATGTGTGTGTATATATATATATACACACACATATATATATATACATATATATATATAATTTTTTCCATTCAGTTTTCACAAAAATTTCACGTGGTAGGAGGCTCCACATGTAAATTACCATGTAAATCTTGGCTTTCACTCTATTTGTCATTTAAGTTGCTCGAACATTAGTAGCCTAGTATTTAACAAGTATGCCTAATACCTCAAGGGGAAAGACCACCATGGTCTAAGTGAGAACAAGAAAGTTTCAAAATTTGTTGATATTAGAAGTCAGAATAATTTATGAACAACTCTAAAATAATATCTGGTTTAATTGCAGAAGATGAGCAAAGAAGCATATTCCTTTACTGGATGACCCGTTTATGCTAGAAATGTAGTGCATTTTAAAAGATGAGGAATCAGAGTGGTGCCTGGTTAAGTACTGTGACGGGTACTGTCCGATGCTGATTGTAACTCAAGCTTAGCTCATGACCATCCTGAGACTAGGCCGATGGATTCTTCCAGAGCATGGCCAAGTCCTATTTCTTGTTATATCCCTGATGACTAGATAGGAATAGGGGCATGATGTGTATTTTGGTTGATCGAATGTGGCAACAAATAAATATGCACTTTCAGAGATATTCTCAGGGGTTTTAGAGTCAAATCACAGTGAGTATATAACCAATAGAAGCACCACACCACAGATCGGATAGAGCATGATTGCTGAAAATCTAAATCCACACTAGCAAGGTAAGCTCACTCTGGTACTTTAAATTTACCGTTATGAATTTCCTCTCAAGGCCAAATTAAATCTGTAGGGGTACTTTTATTGCATGTAGTCAAATGTACCTGGTCTCACAGAAAAATCTAAGTTAAAGATGGACCAGTGAGAAACAGACATAGAGAATAGACTTATGGACATGGGGAGAGGGGAGGAGAGGGTGAGACGTATGGAAAGAGTAATGTGGAAACTGACATTACCATATATAAAATAGATAGCCAACGGGAATTTGCCGTTTGTCTCAGGAAACTCAGACAGGGGCTCTATGTCAACCTAGAGGGGTGGGATGGGGAGGGAGACGGGAGGGAGGTTCAAAAGGGAGGGGATATATGTATACCTGTGGCTGACTCATGTTGAGGTTTGACAGAAAACAAAATTCTGTAAAGCAGTTATCCTTCAATAAAAAAATAAATTAAAAAACATTTAAAAAGATGGTCCAGTGATATGGAACTTAGGGTATGGCAAACATTTTAAGAGGGGAAAAAAGGTACATCACCCATGTGTGTGTTGTATTAAATGAAACCAAATAGTATCTAGATAAAATCATCATTTTTCATGTCAGTTAAGAGTCTGGTTTTAGATCCTAATAGCTTTTCAAAATTTTTTTACAGATTATTTTATCTATTTATTTGTGTTTGGCTGTGCTGGGTCTTTGTTGCTGCACAGGTAGTTGAGCACAGGCTAATCATCAGAGTTCTCGGGCTTCTTGTTGTGGTGTCTTCTCTTGTTGTGGAGCCTGGGCTGTAGGGTCTGTGGGCTTCAGTAGGCGTGACGTGTGAGCTCAGTAGTTATGGTTCCCAGGCTGTATGGGACAGGGGCTTGTGGCATGTGGAATCTTCCCAGACCAAGGATCGACCCCATATCTCCTGCATTAACAGGTGGATTCCTTACCACTGAACCACCAGAAAAGTGAAAGTTGCTTAGACGCGTCTGACTCTTTGCAACTCCATGGACTGTACAGTCCTTGGAATTCTCCAGGCCAGAATACTGGAGTGGGTAGCCTTTTCCTTCTCCAGGGGATCCTCCCAACCCAGGGACCGAACCCAGGTCTCCGGCACTGCAGGTGGATTCTTTACAGGCTACCAGAGAAGCCTCTCAAATATAAAAATATATATATACAGTTAAAGGAGCTTTAACTTAATAAATGCTTAATGATTTTCTTTATTTCTTTCTCTAACTGACCTTGAATGAAGAGAGACAAACAAAGGCAGGTAAATAATTAAGGCAAAGATGTTGATTGATTATGACATGGACATGTTTCTTAATTAAAGCTCACATAAATCCAGTGGTAGAAAGACAATGCATGACTGATACTTTCATACCCTGCTTCAGCATTTGCTTGGGAAACAACTTGGCAGCAACCATCAAAAACCTTAAAAATGCTTGTGCTTGTTGATTAGGTAATCCCTCTTCTTGAGATTTACCCTGAGAACATAAAGATAAATGTAAGAAACACGGAAACACTAGCAGAAAAGTGTTCTGCAGAAAAATATTAATCACAGTCTCTTCTTTCCATTTTTGGCAACTTATTAGACAACAGCCCTGCAGTGCACGATATCTGGGTTTGATTCTTGGGTTGGGAAGATCCCCTGAAGGAGGGCATGGCAACCCAACTCCAGTATTCTTGCCTGGGGAATGCCCATGAACAGAGGAGCCTGGAGGGCTACAGTCCATGGGGCCACGTAGAGTAGGACACGACTGAGCAACTAAGCACAGCAGAGCACAGGGGGTGATTATGCATATATCAAATGACTCACTTAGTTGTGTATAAGATAGCCATTAATAATGCTGGTGGTTACAATATCTTGTGATAAACAATAATGGAAGAGAATATAAAATAATTTGTATAATTATATAACTGAATCACTTTGCTTCACAGCAGAAATGAATACATTGTAAATTGACCACACTTCAATTTAAAAAAGGAAAAATATTATAATAAAAAGCATAATGCTGCTGATTACAGTTACATAGAACACAGGACCTGGAGAAGGAAATGGCAGCCCACTCCAGTACGCTTGCCTGGAGAATCCAACGGACAGAGGAGCCTGGTGGGCTGCAGTCCCTGGGGTCGCAAAGAGACAGACATGACTGAGTGTGAGCACGAGCACGAGCGCTCAGGAAAATGCTCATGATAAAGTTGTGCATAAAGTTGATACAAAGTCTTACATGCATTTCAATACATTTATTTATTTTTAATCCTTAGAGGAAAAAAATCCTGGGAAATTGTACAGTAATACTAACAGAATTAGGCTTCTGTGATGATGAACCCTGTCTCTCTTCTGTTTTCCAGTTTCGGTGTGTGGTTATGTGGTTATCAAGGAAAACAAAAAAAATAAGTATGAAATTAATCCTTAAACTTTTAGTAAAAATAAATCTTCAGACTTCTCTTCTTTAGGGATAAGTGTATACTTAGGTATACATATGTGGAGGGATAAGATGTATCCCTATACATCTTTAGGGATGTGTGTATACAGTTTCCATATATCATGTTATTTAACTTGAACACTGTTTCACAGTATGAATATTATTCTTACCTTCATTTTGAGTGGGAAATAATGGCTTGGAGAGTTCATTATATTAAGTAATGTTCAATAAGGAGTTAAGTACAGCATTGACTGAAATCCTAATCCTGGTCAATTCCCACCAGGGTATAACCTATTAACCAATGTTCTTGACCAACCTTAAAACTAGAACTGGGAATTAGGTGATAAACTTGAGACCTTTCAGATTAACTGTGTAAAGGTAAAAGAAGTATCTTCTGGATTTTGGTTTTGCGTAAACAGAAGTTTCCTGTGTCTGAATTTTTCACTTGTAGTTGGGACATTCAGTTCATTTCAGTCTCTCAGTCCTGTCGGACTCTTTGCGACCCCATGAATCGCAGCACGCCAGGCCTCCCTGTCCATCACCAACTCCCGGAGTTCACTCAGATTCACATCCATCGAGTCAGTGATGCCATCCAGCCATCTCATCCTCGGTCATCCCCTTCTCCTCCTGCCCCCAATTCCTCCCAACATCAGAGTCTTTTCCGATGAGTTAACTCTTCGCATGAGGTGGCCAAAGTACTGGAGTTTCAGCTTTAGCATCATTCCTCCCAAAGAAATCCCAGGGCTGATCTCCTTCAGAATGGACTGGTTGGATCTCCTTGCAGTCCAAGGGACTCTCAAGAGTCTTCTCCAACACCACAGTTCAAAAGCATCAATTGTTCGGCCCTCAGCCTTCTTCACAGTCCAACTCTCACATCCATACATGACCACAGGAAAAACCATAGCCTGGACTAGATGGACCTTAGTCGGCAAAGTAATGTCTCTGGTTTTGAATATACTATCTAGGTTGGTCATAACTTTTCTTCCAAGGAGTAAGCGTCTTTTAATTTCATGGCTGCAGTCATTAGGCAACATGAAATCGGACGCGGGGGGATTGGAAGTCAGAGCAGGCGAAAGTTCTTGGCATGTTTCCTCTTGATTAGTTTTACCAGTCAGTGCTAAACCAGGATCCCATGCTTCTCTGGCCTAAGGGATCACCAGATTATGTTTCTTGGAGACAAGAGTATCTGGCCCTATTTGGTATTCCTGAACAACTTTCCTTCTTCCAAGTAGAAGAGTTTTTGGAAATGTGCAGTCTGTCCACAAGGAACCAGGAGTAATATTTCCTGCCCAGTGAGTTGCAAAAAACAAAGTATTACTATAGCTGCAACCCTGATTTGAGAGAGCCGATCAAATGTGACTTTTCAAATGGAACTTGCAAGGAGTGGGTGGGCGGTATTTCCTTTCTCTTTCTTTAAGATGGTCTGACTCACCCCATCTGATCGGCTGAGGCAAAATCCTCTAAGAACAACTCTGAATGAGAATTACAGTAACAGCCTTTGTCTGACAGCAAAGAGGTTTTCCTGAGGCAATGTGTTTGGCCTGGAGATGAGCCCAAAACAGTTTTACACTAGAGCAGTTGAATTTGTCTCAGAAAAATATTTGTTTGTGCTGACTGGAATTTGAATGTGGGTAGGAGAATCCACCGGGTGTGTGAAGTGTGACAGTGTTTATTTGAACTAGATGGTAAAAAAGGGAGTCGTATCGATTCCGGGAAAGAAGTTCTTTTCATTGGAAATGGCCACACTTTTCAATCTCTGCATGACTCTCCCACTCTCCTTTAGAATAGATTTGACACTTTGGTTTTGGTTTAGGAACAAAAACAAACAAGCCGACGAAGCTATTATAATCTCTCCCACTATCTTCCTGTGATACAGCACAGTCGCTGTGCAGTTACAGAAAGGCATCAGCACAGTTTCCATGCTGCTTGAACAGTTTTGAATAGAGCCCAGAGGCACCCTGACATGTTTAAGAAAAGGGAAGAACTGAGTCAGTTTAGTTGAAGTAACGCTCAGAACTGGTCCCATCACACCATACGGTAAGATTGTGCAGCGTGTAAAAATAAGCACCGTTTCTCACATGTGCCACACTCAGCCTTCTCCTTAAATTGCCGGAATTTCACCCAGTGAAGGACTATTTGGCTTCGATTTTCAAGTTCATGTTTTGTACTCCTCCTGCTCCAAAGAAGAGCAATTTGTAACAATTTAGCCACTAATAAATAAATGATCCTATTGTGATAAAACAAATAGCCTTTAATCATAGAATTTTTGTTGTATCCTTAATGAACATTGATTACCATCATGATTATAATGATGTGATCTGTTACAGTAAATTTCTAAGTAAACACTGCTACACCTGCACGCAGCCAGAGGAAGATGTGAAATCAATCCAGCAAACAATATTCTGTTTCTAACCTTTCACGTTCTCAACTGTCATTTGCTTTGAAAGGGATTTTAAATGAACATTCAACATTTCACAAAACTTGCTTTCTATACTCAATAATTTATCTCTTGTTAGAACAGTTTTTCTGGCTAATTAAGATGAATTGTTTGTAATGAACAGAAACCTGGCATTCGTATAGATTGGCTTGAAGTCTGAATTCTAAATGACTAAAAGAATAGGAACCTTGAAATTAGAAAATGTTTACTTATGCTGCAATTTGCTGGTCAAAGACTCAGATTCATGATATAGATTACAACACATACTTGGGTCACGATTTCTAAAGTAATGCCAATATTTCAAACAAAACTTTCTTCTAATTAAGAGTTAAAAAAAAAAAAACTTTTTGAAAAGATCAGAGATTCAATTTGTGTGCATCTTAAAGATCAGAATTTTTCTTGGAAATTTACTGTCTTCAGAGATAGTTTCTTTTTCAGATTTTCTTTATTTTCTCAATTATTTGTCTAAATGACATTTTAAAAGGGAAAGAGTGGTCAACTGACTCACTTCAGTGACCTTGGTTAAATAACATATTTCTATAGGATTGAACTAGATACTCTTTAAAAGCCCTTTTCAGCTCTAAAATTCCATAATCCCAGCTAATTTTTCTTCATTCTCATGTACTTTAATTGCCCTCTGACTTGGTAGGTTCCCTTTGAGTTTCAGATAAAGAACAGGATGTAGTCCAAGGTTAAAGGGGACATTTTTACACACATACTTTGAAATGGACAATATGCTAATCAAGATGATCTTACTTAGTGGTGCCCAACATGTGTGAATGTGAAGGTCTCTCTTTCACATCAAAATGTTGAGTTTTTCCTCGTGAGTAAATTATTGTACATTTTTTCCATGTAAGTATTGAGAAAATATATGGCAATAAAAGCTACTATGATTAAACGAAGAGATGCAACTACATGTCTGTAAGAATGGCTAAAATGTAGAACACGACAACATCAAATGTTGGTGAGGATGTGGAACAACAGGAACTCACATCTGTTTGCTAGTGAGAATGCAAAATGGTATAGCCACTTTGGAAGTAGTTACAAAATTAAAGTTTCCTGCAAAGCTAAACAGATTCTTACAATATGATCTAGTAATTGTGCTCCTTGGTATACACCCAAGTGAGATGAAAACATTTATCTACCCCAAAACCAGCACATTCATGCTTATAGTAGCTTTATTCACAATTCCCAAAATCAAGATGTCCTTCAGTAAGTGAATGGATAAATAAACTGTGGTGTATCCAGACAGTGGAATATTATTGAGCAATAAAAAGAACTGTTAAGCCATGAAATTTATTTTTATTTTTTATTTTTTTTAATTTTTATTTTTACTTTATTTTACTTTACAGTACTGTATTGGTTTTGCCATACATTGACATTAATCAGCCACAGATGTACATGAGTTCCCCATCCTGAACCCCCCTCTCACCTCCCACCCTGTATCGTCTCTCTGGATCTTCCCTGTTTACCAGCCCCAGGCATCCTGTATCCTGTATCGAACATAGACTGGCGAATCATTTCTTACATGATAGTATACATGTTTCAATGCCATTCTCCCAAATCATCCCATCCTCTCCCTCTCCCACAGAGTCCAAAAGTCCGTTCTATACATCTGTGTCTCTTTTGCTGTCTCGCATACAGGGTTATCATTACCATCTTTCTAAATTCCATATATGTGTGTTAGTATACTGTATTGGTGTTTTTCTTTCTGGCTCACTTCACTCTGAATAATAGGCTCCAGTTTCATCCACCTCATTAGAACTGATTCAAATGTATTTTTTTTTAATAAGCCATGAAATTTAAATGCACAGTACTAAGTGAAGGAAACCTACCTGAAAAGGCTACACACTGTATGATTCCAACTATATGACTTTCTGGGAAATACAACATAATGGAGACAGTAAAAAGATCAATGGTTGCCAGATATTCAGGGGGAGGTAGGGTTGAATAGATGGTGCACAGAGAATTTTTAGGGCAGTGAAACTATTCTGTATGATACTACAAATGGTGTATACATGTCATTACACATTTATCTAAAATTAGAGAGTGCATAACACCAAGACTGAATTCTAATGGAAATTGTGGACTTTGGGTGATAGTGAGGTATCAATCCATCTATTATAACTCTGGTACAGGATGTTCATAGAAGGGGAAGCTGTATGTGTGGATGCAGAAGATACATGGGAACTCTCTGTGGTGAATCTAAAATAACTCCAAAAAAAGTCTGTTAAAAATTAAACCATTAAAAAATACACTTAGCATATGATCCAGTAATTACATTCTTGGGCATTTATTCTGGAGAAACCTATGTACACCAGTCACATGCAGACAGACAGAGAGGCTGCTCTGACCTTAGCAATCCATCCAAGTTATTTGGAGGCTAATAATCAGAATAGTTGCCTTCCCAGGTGGCTCAGTGGTAAAGAATCTGCCTGCCAATGCCAGAGACACAGTTTTATCCCTGGATCGCAAAGATCCCTTGGAGAAGGCAATGGCAACCCACTCCAGTATTCTTCCCTGGAACATCCCATGGACACAGGAGCCTGGTGGGCCACAGTCCATGGGGTTGCAAAAGAGTCGGACACGACTTAATAACTGAACAGCAACAACAATCAGAATGGCAGCTTGAGGTTAGTTTGAAAACAGTGCTTGGTACATTGTAGAAGGGTGGACATCTTGAAGGATTTTATGGACTGGCAGATTGGGAACCACTGCCTTATGGTAAAGCGGCTTCATTTGAAATATTAACATCAAAGTCCCCAATCTTACACAAATAATATGCACTCAATATAAATGTAATTTTGAGGTGCTGCACACAACTGCTATTTGCTTATAGATATTTTCAGTCAAACTGTTCAGTGTAGGAGAATGACCACTGAAACTCAGCATAAATGTTAGCACAAAGCACTGACAGAGCATCTTTTTTGAACTCCCTGTTTTCAAACTAAGGGTGGAAATCTGGATACAGATATCCTAGGATACCAGTGCCTGTTCCCTGAACTCACGGGCTCTGCAACAGCAAAGCTCTATGAGACACTCTTTTTTAATGACCTAATATGCTGCTTGAAATATTTTCTTGACCTATTTGCTTCTTTGGGATTTATATCATTTGTGCCCAGACTTGTGTCTGCTTAATCACTTGGTTAACTTTTAATACAGTGCATGTTAGCATGCATTTATTGTTCTCATCGTCATATTTGTAATAAAGACAGCTTGTGTCGAGTACCTGTTATGTGTGTCCCAGGAAGCTGTGTTGGTAGTTTATATGTTATTAATATATATTATTACCTCCTCACAATAACTGTGCCAAATAGATATGGTATCCTTTTACAGATTTAGAGATTGTGAGGTCAAGAAATTTGATGATGGTGACAGAGCTCGTAAGTCGCAGAACTGTGATTTGAATCCAAGTCTGCTCTATATTTAAATGATCATAGTGATGATGATGTGAAGATTAACTTCCCTAGCTTTAAACAAGGACAAATGCCTTCACAATATGTTTATCATAACACCTCATAAGAGTCTCAGCTCTACAGTAACCTGCCAGAACTGAATGGATCCTAGTTACACAATTTAACTACTGTGCAATCTTCAAGTAATAGTATACGTGTGTTGTAAAATCACTGTGAGAATCAAGTGATTTTCTGTATGTCAGTACGCTTTGAATAGTGACTGGCCCATGGTAAGCATGACTTCTTGATTAGCTATCATTATTATTAAAATATTAAAAAGGCATTTTAGATGACATTACTACAGCATTGATATTGTAGAATGTTTATAGGTTTTCAGTGCCAATGATGACTGCTTTGAAATTTTGATTATTCGATACTCTCCATTCAATGTGGACCTCACTGGAACTGATGAGGTTTCCACCCCTCCCTGGTCTGATTGGATTCACCACTGAACACTTCTGTCAGGAGCCTTAGGTTGCTGAGCACCCTGATTGCAGAAATTTGGAAGGTGCTTGAAATGAAGGCTGTGGAGCCAAAAATTTGTATTTTTGAAAATCCTATGAAGCATAAATTGCAAAGGATCTTTTTATTGCAGAGACTGTGAGATGATTATTATCTGGTTATTTATAATATTGGTACCTGGGATAACACAGTGTCAGTGTTGATAAGGACTCAGGGTACTATAAAGTAAGCTTAGAAATGTATTTGTGAGTCCTCATATTCTGTAAGAAAAATATCTTCACACCTCAAGGTTGCTCTGTTAGGTTACATAGTTTGAAATTACATTAGTTGTAGAACCATCAACACCTCTGACATCAGATACATTTCTCCCTGAGAGGAAGATTGAAACAGCAGTATGAGACAGTTAACCAGAATGAGACGGTGTATTTTCATACAACCTAGTGTTCATTCACTGGGGCTCATATGAGTATATTCAGCATTGCACATAAAAGTATACTCATTTATACACATAAAACATATTTAACTTGTTTGTGGCAGAATCTAGTAGATAAATTCGTTCCTTCATTGATTTTTTAAGATCAAAATTTACATTTCTAGAACTATATTTTCAAATCATGAGTGTTTACCCTGGGTTTGTACTTCTCCTTAATTTTAAAGGTATCTTTCTGTTTTTCTGATAGTAACATGGAAACTGCTGTTCAGTTGCCAAATTGTGTCCAACTCTTCGAAGCATCCGACTCATCAGTTCAGTTCAGTCGCTCAGTCGTATCTGACTCTTTGCAACCCCATGAATTGCAGCAGGCCAGGCCTCCCTGTCCATCACCAACTCCCGGAGTTCACTCAGATTCATATCCATCGAGTCAGTGATGCCATTCAGCCATCTCATCCTCTGTCGTGCGCTTCTCCTCCTGCCGCTAATCCCTCCCAGCATCAGAGTCTTTCCCAGTGAGTCAACTCTTCGCATGAGGTGGCCAAAGTACTGGAGTTTCAGCTTTAGCATCATTCCTTCCAAAGAAATCCCAGGGTTGATCTCCTTCAGAATGGACTGGTTGGATCTCCTTGCAGTTCAAGGGACTCTCAAGAGTCTTCTCCAACACCACAGTTCAAAAGCATCAATTCTTCGGCACTCAGCCTTCTTCACAGTCCAAGTCTCACATCCGTGCATGACCACAGGAAAAACCATAGCCTTGACTAGACGGACCTTAGTCGGCAAAGTAATGTCTCTGCTTTTGAATATGCTATATAGGTTGCTCATAACTTTTCTTCCAAGGAGTAAGTGTCTTTTAATTTCATGGCTGCAGTCATCATCTGCAGTGATTTTGGAGCCACCAAAAATAAAGTCTGACACTGTTTCCCCATCTATTTCCCATGAAGTGATGGGACCAGATACCATGATCTTCATTTTCTGAATGTTGAGCTTTAATCCAACTTTTTCACTCTCCTCTTTTACTTTCATCAAGAGGCTTTTTCGTTCCTCTTCACTTTCTGCCATAAGGGTGGTGTCATCTGCATATCTGAGGTTATTGGTATTTCTCCCGGCAATCTTGATTCCAGCTTGTGTTTCTTCCAGTGAAGCGTTTCTCATGATGTACTCTGCATAGAAGTTAAATAAGCCGGGTGACAGTATACAGCCTTGACGTACTCCTTTTCCTATTTGGAACCAGTCTGTTGTTCCATGTCCAGTTCTAACTGTTGCTTCCTGAACTGCATACAGATTTCTCAAGAGGCAGGTCAGGTGGTCTGGTATTCCCATCTCTTTCAGGATTTTCCACAGTTTATTGTGATCCACATAGTCAAAGGCTTTGGCATAGTCAATAAAGCAGAAATAGATGTTTTTCTGGAACTCTCTTGCTTTTTCGACGATCCAGCGGATGTTGGCAGTTTGCTCTCTGGTTCCTGTGTCTTTTCAAAAACCAGCTTGAACATCAGGAAGTTCACGGTTCACATATTGATGAAGCCTGGCTTGGAGAATTTTGAGCATTACTTTACTAGCGTGTGAGATGAGTGCAATTGTGCGGTAGTTTGAGCATTCTTTGGCATTGCCTTTCGTTGGGTTTGGAATGAAAACTGAGCTTTTCCAGTCCTGTGGCCACTGCTGAGTTTTCCAAATTTGCTGGCATATTGAGTGCAGCACTTTCACAGCATCATCTTTCAGGATTTGAAACAGCTCAACTGGAATTCCATCACCTCCACTAGCTTTGTTCATAGTGATGCTTTCTAAGGCCCACTTGACTTCACATTCCAGGAAGTCTGGCTCTAGATGCGTGATCGCACCATCATGATTATCCGGGTCGTGAAGCTCTTTTTTGTATAATTCTTCAGTGTATTCTTGCCACCTCTTCTTAATATCTTCTGCTTCTGTTAGGTCCAGACCATTTCTGTCCTTGATCAAGCCCATCTTTGCATGAAATGTTCCCTTGGTATCTCTAATTTTCTTGAAGAGATCTCTCGTCTTTCCCATTCTGTTGTTTACCTCTGTTTGTTTGCATTGATCGTTGAAGAAGGCTTTCTTATCTCTTCTTGCTGTTCTTTGGAACTCTGCATTCAGATGCTTATATCTTTCCTTTTCTCCTTTGCTTTTTGCTTCTCTTCTTTTCACAGCTATTTGTAAGGCCTCCCCAGACAGCCATTTTTCTTTTTTGCATTTCTTTTCCATGGGGATGGTCTTGATCCCTGTCTCCTGTACAATGTCACGAACCTCATTCCATAGTTCGTCGGGCACTCTATCTATCAGATCTAGGCCCTTAAACCTATTTCTCACTTCCGTTATATAATCATAAGGGATTTGATTTAGGGATTTGATTTAGGTCATTCCACTACCTGAATGGTCTAGCGGTTTTCCCTACTTTCTTCAATTTAAGTCTGAATTTGGCAATAAGGAGTTCATGATCTAAGCCATAGTCAGCCCCCCGTCTTGTTTTTGCTGACTGTATAGAGCTTCTCCATCTTTGGCTGCAAAGAATATAATCAGTCTGATTTCGGTGTTGACCATCTGGTGGTGTCCATGTGTAGAGCCTTCTCTTGTGTTGTTGGAAGAGGGTGTTTGCTATGACCAGTGCATTTTCTTGGCAAAACTCTGTTAGTCTTTGCCCTGCTTCATTCTGTATTCCAAGGCCAAATTTGCCTGTTACTCCAGGTGTTTCTTGACTTCCTACTTTTGTATTCCAGTCCCCTATAATGAAAAGGACATCTTTTTTGGGTGTTAGTTCTACAAGGTCTTGTAGGTCTTCATAGAACCATTCAAATTCAGCTTCTTCAGCATTACTGGTTAGGGCATAGACTTGTATTACGGTGATATTGAATGGTTTGCCTTGGAAACGAACAGAGATCATTCTGTCGTTTTTGAGATTGCCTCCAAGTACTGCATTTCGGACTCTTATTGACCATGATGGCTACTCCATTTCTTCTGAGAGATTCCTGCCCACAGCAGTAGATATAATGGTCATCTGAGTTAAATGCGCCCATTCCAGTCCATTTTGGTTCACTGATTCCTAGAATGTCAACGTTCACCCTTGCCATCTCTTGTTTGACCACTTCCAATTTGCCTTGATTCATGGACCTGACATTCCAGGGTCCTATGCAATATTGCTCTTTACAGCATCGGACCTTGCTTCTATCACCAGTCACATCCACAGCTGGGTATTGGTTTTGCTTTGGCTCCATCTCTTCATTCTTTCTGGAGTTATTTCTCCACTGACCTCCAGTAGCATATTGGGCACCTACTGACCTGGGGAGTTCCTCATTCAGTATCCTATTATTTTGCCTTTTCAGAACCCCATGAATAGTATCCGACTCATAAAAATACACAATTCCAATTGAACTCAAACTCTAGATTCAGAGATGACTTTTAACTGAGGCTAAATTGAATGTGACTGCAGCAGATAGTAGCACATGAAGTGTATTTTATTTCAGGTTATGAGTAACAATAAGTATAAGAGACTTTGGGATCTCAGAAGTTATGACTCAGAATAATATTTTATAATTAACTTGTAATTTAGTATTTAACAAATAAAAATTTACAGGGGCTTCCTTGATGGTCCAGTGGTTAGGAATGTTCTGTCTAATTCAGGGGACATAGGTTCGATCCCTGGATGAGGAAGTAAGATCCTATATGCTGCAGACCAACTAAGCCTTTATCCCACAACTAGAGAAGCCTGTACACCACATCAAAGACCCAGCACAGCCCCCCCCCAAAAAAAAAAATGTTTACAAGTAATTTGGAGAAAATAGTCCAGATAGGTAAACATTACAGGCCTTCGTTACTTCATCTTATATGTATGGAACTAAAGAAATAAGCCATGTGAGATGTGTTTAACGATGGAAGCAGTAAAAGGAGATAAAAAATTCTTAAGCTAGAAACCGCTCCCTGAGAATGAATCAGGTGAGGCCTGGAACACATATAGAGAGACTGTTTCTCTTTTTGCTCCTGACTGCCTGAGGTGAAGCTTACATCAGAAAAGGAATGTGCATCTCATTAAAAACTGTAGTCTTGAATCTGCTGTAAATCTTTGATTTTTAACTCAAGAATGCAGTCGTCCTGTATCCTGACAGGGACAGAGAAAGGAAGCAAGATTTTTTTCTCCTAGAGTTAATTAAGAGTCTGCTGTATCTTTAAAGTGTTCTGATTCTTACAAAGAAAGAAAATGATGGAAAGTGTTTAAAAATGTAATAGATGCTTCTTCAAAGAAATTAACATAATACATTTGGGAATAGGATCACTGCAAAATGAAAATTTTAACTATGACATTTTAAATCCACAGAGCCAGATAAGCATGCGTGGAGAATGTGAATTTAAATAAATATTCTGTTGGTACCTGCTGCCTTTGTGGAAACTTCTGAATATAGTAATTGAGTCATTTAGATAGAGTGTGAAGTATATTTCTATTCTGTTGGACTCCGTGTTGGTGGAATATGAAGTGGAAATTGTGATAAAGATGGAATAGAGTACAATTAGTAGATATATGGCATCATTAATAAATGCATTATGTAACAACAAAATACTACAAGACAATTACTATTAAAATATTAGGTAGTGAATTCAGGAAATTGTGGTTTGTTTCTCTGAAAGGAGTTGATGGGCTCAATCTGATTCTTAGTGCTTATTCTTAGGGTATCTGCTTCACAAAGGAAATACAACAAAGGGGCCTGGACAGAGCAACCCATTGGTTTATCTGTTATTTTCCTCACTCCCTCTAGATTATCTGTAAAGTCTTACCAATTAGGCCTACAAAGCAAACGAATAAAGGTGTGGTCCAACTGGAGGAGTAAGAAAGCACTGATGGCATTTGAAAAGACCCTGATGCTGGGAAGGATTGAAGGCAGGAGGAGAAGGGGACAGCCGAGGATGAGATGGTTGGATGGCATCACCGACTCAATGGACATGAATCTGGGTGAACTCCGGGAGTTGGTGATGGGCAGGGAGGCCTGGCGTGCTACTGTCCACGGGGCCGCAAAGAGTCGGAAACGACTGAGCAACTGAACTGAGCTGATGACATAGAAAAACACGTTCCGCATTTTGTCAGTGCTGTCTCTGTTAGTAATTGTGTTACAGTCCATTTAGAATATGTGTATTTTTAAATTCAGAAGAGTGAATGAACTCTTTAATACCAGACTGCAAACTCTTCAGTACTGTTTGGCCCCTAGATAAATATAGAACTCGAAAGTAAGGGTTTAGAAAATTATATAGATATTTAACAGAGTAATTTTATGGTTATTGATTCTAATAATAAAAAAGGGGTCATGTTTTATATGTCTCTTTTTTAAATTTCATTTTTCTGGTAGTTCACCTTACTTTATTTAACGCAGTATCGATTCTGCAATGGGATTAAAAAACAAAAACTAAAATCAATTCTCTAAGTTAGATTCCAATGAAATAGTTGCACAGTGGATAAAGCAGGGGGTCAGCAAACTACAGACTGTAGGTCTGATCCATGGGGTCTAGGATTTTGGGGGGAAGCCCACGAACAAATCTCTTTTTACATGTGGATGTTTACAACTGATTTGATACTCAGAAATACTAACCTTAAATGCCAACTAAACAAAATGTTATTATCTTCCCCCCAAAATTCGCTTCTTCTCATTGGTAGATTTCTATTATTAAAAAGTATATATACTTGATTTTTATTAAATTCTGAATTTCAGCAACACAAATTTGTGGAAATTTTCTCCCTTATTATATACGTACATAAACGATGCCTTGTTGTTTTTTTTTTTCTTGGCTGGCTCAGAATTCCTAAAGTATTTACAATCTGATCCTTTGAAGAAAGTGTCCGCCACTGAGATGAAGATATGTTTTTCAACTTATAAGAGTTCTTACATACAAAAATTGTATATTCTTCAAACTCATACATACATATTTTACTTACAGACATAGTAATATTCCAATTCACATTTTATTGTAAAAAGTCCCAAGTTAAGTTTTCTAAATTTAATTCATTCTTCATTAGGCATTGTGTTTTCATGTACTTATCTACACATTTGTATCATTATAATTAATAATTCTTTTTTAAAAAATAGTGGAGAGTATCAAATTAAACTAGAAGATTCCCTTCAGTATTTTTCTGAACACAATCCTAGTGGCTAGGAAAAACTAAAACATTTTTCTTTTCAATTCTGATGGTGGTTACTGCCATATTCCTAAACTACATTCTTCTTTCAGCTCATTTCAGTTCAGTTGCTCAGTCGTGTCCGACTCTTTGCGATCCCATGAATCGCAGCACGCCAGGCCTCCCTGTCCATCACCAACTCCTGGAGTTCACTCATCCATCGAGTCAGTGATGCCATCTAGCCATTTCATCCCCTGTCGTTCCATTCTCCTCCTGCCCCCAATCCCTCCCAGCATTAAAGTCTTTTCCAATGAGTCAACTCTTCACATCAGGTGGCCAAAGTACTGGAGTTTCAGCTTTAGCATCATTCCTTCCAAAGAAATCCCAGGATTGATCTCCTTCAGAATGGACTGGTTGGATCTCCTTGCAGTCCAAGGGACTCTCAAGAGTCTTCTCCAACACCACAGTTCAAAAGCATCAATTCTTTAGCGCTCAGCCTTCTTCACAGTCCAACTCTCACATCCATACATGACTACTGGAAAAACCGTAGCCTTGACTAGACGGACCTTAGTCGGCAAAGTAATGTCTTTGCTTTTGAATATACTATCTCGGTTGGTCATAACTTTTCTTCCAAGGAGTAAGCATCTTTTAACTTCATGGCTGCAGTTACCATCTGCAGTGATTTTGGAGCCCCCCAAAATGAAGTCTGACACTGTTTCCACTGTTTCCCCATCTATGTGCCATGAAGTGATGGGACCAGATGCCATGATCTTCGTTTTCTGAATGTTGAACTTTAAGACAACTTTTTCACTCTCCTCTGTTACTTTCATCAAGAGGCTTTTGCATTCCTCTTCACTTTCTGCCATAAGGCTGGTGTCATCTGCATATCTGAGGTTATTGGTATTTCTCCCGGCAATCTTGATTCCAGCTTTCTTCCACTCCAGCGTTTCTCATGATGTACTCTGCATATAAGTTAAATAAGCAGGGTGATGGTATACAGCCTTGATGTACTCCTTTTCCTATTTGGAACCAGTCTGTTGTTCCATGTCCAGTTCTAACTGTTGCTTCCTGACCTGCATACAGATTTCTCAAGGAGCAGGTCAGGTGGTCTGGTATTCCCATCTCTTTCAGGATTTTCCACAGTTTATTGTGATCCACATAGTCAAAGGCTTTGGCATAGTCAATAAAGCAGAAATAGATGTTTTTCTGGAACTCTCTTGCTTTTTTGTATAATCCAGCGGATATTAGCAATTTGATCTCTGGTTCTTGTGCCTTTTCTAAAACCAGCATGAACATCAGGAAGTTCACGGTTCACGTATTGCTGAAGCCTGGCTTGGAGAGTTTTGAGCATTACTTTACTAGCGTGTGAGATGAGTGCAATTGTGCGGTAGTTTGAGCATTCTTTGGCATTGCCTTTCTTTGGGATTGGAATGAAAACTGACCTTTTCCAGTCCTGTGGTCACTGGTGAGTTTTCCAAATTTGCTGGCATATTGAGTGCAGCACTTTCACAGCATCATCTTTCAGGATTTGAAAGAGCTCTACTGGAATTCCATCACCTCCACTAGCTTTGTTCATAGTGATGCTTTCTAAGGCCCACGTGACTTCACATTCCAGGATGTCTGGCTCTAGGTGAGTGATCACACCATTGTGATTATCTGGGTCGTGAAGCTCTTTTTTGTACAGTTCTTCTGTATATTCTTGCCACCTCTTCTTAATATCTTCTACTTCTGTTAGGTCCAGACCATTTCTGTCCTTGATCGAGCCCATCTTTGCATGAAATGTTCCCTTGGTATCTCTAATTTTCTTGAAGAGATCTCTAGTCTTTCCCATTCTGTTGTTTTCCTCTATTTCTTTGCATTGATCGCTGAAGAAGGCTGTCTCATCTCTTCTTGCTATTCTTTGGAACTCTGCATTCAGATGCTTATATCTTTCCTTTTCTCCTTTGCTTTTCGCTTCTCTTCTTTTCACAGCTATTTGTAAGGCCTCCCCAGACAGCCATTTTTCTTTTTTGCATTTCTTTTCCATGGGGATGGTCTTGATCCCTGTCTCCTGTACAATGTCACGAACCTCATTCCATAGTTCGTCGGGCACTCTATCTATCAGATCTAGGCCCTTAAAGCTATTTCTCACTTCTGTTGTATAATCATAAGGGATTTGATTTAGGTCATACCTGAATGGTCTAGCGGTTTTCCTACTTTCTTCAATTTAAGTCTGAATTTGTCAATAAGGAGTTCATGATCTGAGCCATAGTCAGCTCCTGGTCTTGTTTTTTGCTGACTGTATAGAGCTTCTCCATCTTTGGCTGCAAAGAATATAATCAGTCTGATTTCGGTGTTGACCATCTGGTGATGTCCATGTGTAGAGCCTTCTCTTGTGTTGTTGGAAGAGGGTGTTTGCTATGACCAGTGCATTTTCTTGGCAAAACTCTTATTATTAAGTCTTTGCCCTGCTTCATTCTGTATTCCAAGGCCAAATTTGCCTGTTACTCCAGGTGTTTCTTGACTTCCTACTTTTGCATTCCAGTCCCCTATAATGAAAAGGACATCTTTTTTGGGTGTTAGTTCTACAAGGTCTTGTAGGTCTTCATAGAACCGTTCAACTTCAGCTTCTTCAGCATTACTGGTTGGGGCATAGACTTGGATTACGGTGATATTGAATGGTTTGCCTTGGAAACGAACAGAGATCATTCTGTCATTTTTGAGATTGCATCCAAGTACTGCATTTGAGACTCTTATTGACCATGATGGCTACTCCATTTCTTCTGAGAGATTCCTGCCCGCAGCAGTAGATATAATGGTCATCTGAGTTAAATTCACCCATTCCAGTCCATTTTAGTTCACTGATTCCTAGAATGTCGACGTTCACTCTTGCCATCTCTTGTTTGACCACTTCCAATTTGCCTTGATTCATGGACCTGACATTCCAGGGTCCTATGCAATATTGCTCTTCACAGCATCGGATCTTGTTTCTATCACTAGTCACATCCACAGCTGGGTATTGTTTTTGCTTTGGCTCCATCTCTCCATTCTTTCTGGAGTTATTTCTCCACTGACCTCCAGTAGCATATTGGGCACCTACGTTTTCATACTGTTCATGGGGTTCTCAAGGCAAGAATACTGAAATGGTTTGCCATTCCCTTCTCCAGTGGACCACATTTTGTCAGCTCTCTCCACCATGACCCTCCCGTCTTGGGTTGCCCCACGGGCATGCCTTAGTTTCATTGAGTTAGACAAGGCTGTGGTCCTAGTGTGATTAGAATGACTAGCTTTCTGTGAGTATGGTTTCAGCGTGTCTGCCCTCTGATGCCCTCTTGCAATACCTACCATCTTACTTGGGTTTCTCTTACCTTGGGCGAGAGGGTATCTCTTCACGGCTGTTCCAGCAAAGCACAACTGTTGCTCCTTACCTTGGATGAGGGGTATCTCCTCCCGCTGCCCTTCCTGACCTTCAACATGGGATGGCTCCTCTAGGCCCTCCTGCGACCACATAGCCACCACTCCTTGGGCATGGGGTTGCTGCAAATTTTAGATATTACCTCTTAATGAACACAATCCTAGTTGCTAGAAAAAACTGAAACTTTTCTCTTTTCAATTCTGCTGGTGGTTACTGCCATATTCCTAAACTACAATCTTCTGTATATTTTATCAGTTTTAGATATTATTTCTTAATTCCCTTCCATATAAGAGGGGAGGTTTCAGCTTATTTACCACTACCTCCTCTCACCTTCTCTCTTTTTAAGGGAAATTGTTATTTTAGTTTTTCTATTGATTTCATTAAATACTTTTAAATAATCTATATAAATGTTTAGTTTTTCTTTTTTTAGCAAGTTTAGACATCTCTAAATGCCCCAACTTGTTAAAACATCTATTTTCCCTTACATATCTCATCCTTAATTCTTTTTCTCATCCTCTGTCAGCTGTACCCTGACATAGGCAAAACTGATAATATTTGCATTCGGATCAGTGCATATATTAAATCTTTATTTAGCTAGTTTTAACATCTGAAAATAGATATATGGCCTTTCCTTTCTCTCCATATCCCTGGTATAGTAATTGCTTGAAGGACAGGCTTACAGTTGGATTAGTCCACTAAGATGCAATTCCAGGACTTTTAACTATTGGAAAAGAAACATTTTTCCCAATAGTCACAGACCTCTCCTTCAAAATCTTCTATTAGATGTTTGTAGAACCATATGGATGTAGCCTTTATTTCTCATGATTTTTCTCTTACATTGTCACTTTGCCTTTTTATTGTATATTCTGGGAAATTTCCTGTACTTTTTTTTTTTTCCAGCTAATTAATAATGATCTTTTGCTCAGGCAATAATTACCTGAAAACCTAGTCTTAATTTCTGAGAGCCATTTCTTATTCTCTGAAGGCTCTTTTCTCTTCTAATTTTATAGTTTGCTTATACATGTTCTCAAATTCCTTAAGGGATTAGAATTGTTTAAAGTTATTTCCTTATTTTTTTAAAGAAAAAAATTTTATTTTGTTTATTATTTTTGTTTCCCCCTCAAGGTCAGTTTTCCTTCTTGTTTGTATTGGTATTTATCTTGCATAATTCTTGTGTAACACAAGTGTCTGGTGTCCTTGTTGTCTGGACTATGGTGATATCTCTGTGGTGCCTTCTACCATCTTCTTGATTAATGGGTCATTGTAGGTAGGATTTGCAGAGATGATGCAGAGGCTCTGTGAGAGAAGGGAAGATTGCCTTGTCTCCCCACAAAGTGAGTCCTCTTTTAAAGTATCCACAATTCAGAGGGCATTTCTCAGACAATGGGAGCAAAGAAATCCTTCAGACTAATGTCATATGGACAGTGGGTTCCATTTGGATGCTTTCCAGCAAGAAGATGATGTCGGAAAATAGGAAAGTGTAATAAATGTCCTAGCTGCCTAAGACATAATGCCAACTCAGACAGATTGACTTTTTCCATAGATTTATGACTTTGATCAGAGTGGCATGTGAGATGCAATGAAATAGCTGAAATCCACAGATGATCTTCATATACTGATAGCAATGGGACACTGACTACTCCAGATAGCCTAACCCAAACCTAATAAGAAGGTCAGTATACTCAGACTTCAATACAACATGACCCTTCTCAATAAAAGAAAGATGGACCACCCCAGACACAATGGCACACTTTCCAGAACCCTTGAATCTCCTACCCACACTGCCCTGAACATTGTTATTGGGGAAGATGTTGGACAGAGATCATTAGGAGCCCTCATAGACCGCCTTTTATTAATATTTCCTCTTCTCATGTATAAAATTTTTAGAAACATTTCTCCAAGATTCGGCTTGGCAGGGATTTCATGTGTTTATTCATGTCATTGTACATTTAAACATTTCAGTGATTATGACAAAACCATGCCAGTTTGGAAATGTTGACACAGACAGAAGGTCTGTAACAGTCCCCCCAAATTATTTGCATTTATAGGGTGTGTTTAATCTATTTGAAATTAATTTGATAATTTCTACCTATATGCAAGTTTTTAATGTCTGTCATGATTTTGATATTAATAGGCATTTATACCTCTTATTCTTCTCAGTCTGCAATCAAGGCTACTACAGTAAAATGTATTAAAACCTGTTTTAGTCGTTGAGTAAACGTTACTCACCAAATATTATACTGAAAGAACAAACTGGTTAATTGTATTACCAATAAAATACATAAAAAAGTAAATATATTAATGTTATATTGGTAACAACTAAGAGGTAGTATATAAAAATAATAACTATAAAAGTCTAATGACTGGCCTGATTAAGGTAGCTAAAATCACTTTCACAGGATCTATATAGAGATGACTAGTTTCTGTGATTAAAATATTATCAGTCTCAATTCACACTGCTAAACACTTATTTGTTAAAATCAATATTAAAAAGGAGCAATGTAGTTAAAGTAGTATAAACACTACCTTCAGTGAAGTTAGAAAGAATGAGTTGAATAGACCATTGTGTTCACTCTTATTTCTTGCTCTGTATTTTAAAAACACCGGTTTTAGTTGAAGTCTTAAATACTTATGGGTTAGATACTATGTGTAATCAAATGATCTTTGGTTTGACAAAGCATGGATATATACAGAAATGTGTATTATGCTTCTGACTTAGTATGTAAAACCTGATACATTTATGATATTTAGATCCTATGTTCTACATCACTAGCAGCTGTCTCAATTCCATGGTGCTTGACAATCTCTCTAATCACTTGAAGCTATTCTTGTGAATTCAGCTATTGTTATATATTATTTACCACACTGATTAGACTAAACCACACACTGTGGTCTGTTATTTGAAATTATACATGAATATTGCTTTATGAGATTGAATGACTTACTGTTGTGATATTGAAATTGTTATAATCTTAAGTTTTAAAAGGAAAGGAACATTCTAATGAATCTTTTTCTTTTTTTATTTTTGATGATTGTCAAATTATTAGGGGCCACATATTGACTCTAAATATATAGCAACCAGGAATTGTACAAATGTTTTTATTTTAAACAAGTAATTTGGTTTTATTATAAAATTTATCTAGACAGCTAAATGAAAAAAATAAAATCAGTGCAATTTTCTGCATGTATGGGATGCAAAGTTGAAGGAACATCCTCATTTTATAATGTACACAATCAAATAAGATACAGATACATATATATGTTCATGATGTGATATCTTAAAATTCCACTGAAGTTGTGTGATAATGTGACCGAAGGAATATCTTTTTCAGTGAACATTTAAAAACAACAAACATTTTAGAAACATTGAATAGGTGGACATCTGTCTCCAAAGAAATAAAAATTATTAATAAGGAATTCTGTTGTTTAGTTAAACCTTAATTTGAACTTAAGGAGATACCCAGTTATATTCCTATGTAATTTTACTTTCTAAATCAGTATTTTCACTAAATTTTTAATTGAAGTTGTGACAGCTTATAGTCTTTATGAACAAAACAATATATATATATCCTATTTATAAATATATATTTGATTTTAATTTATGTAAATTTACACATATATCTGATATGTAATAAAATAATTATGATAGTAAAGAATTTGCCTGCAATGCAGGAGACCTAGGTTTGATCCCTGAGTCAGAAGATCTCCTGGAGAAGGAAATGGCAACGCACTCCAGTATTCTTGCCTAGAGAATCCCATGGACAGAGAAGCCTGGCAGGCTGCAGTCCTTGGGGTCACAAAGAGTCAGACATTGCTGAAAAGCTAACACACACACACACACACACACACACACACACACACACGCTTACAGGCATTTTGCTAGTCCTTGGGGGTCACAAAGAGTCAGACACTGCTGAAAAGCTAACACACACACACACACACACACACACACACACACACACACACGCTTAAAGGCATTTTGCTACAATCTACCATTCTATGTTTTATATATTTCTCAAATTCTTTTCAAAAATTATATAAAAATTTAAATAATGTATGTATTTAACATACAGCAGAATTTTCATATTAATGAGAATACCTCTCATAGAACACATAATCATATTAATATGTTCAGCAAATAAAATTTTTCTTTTAGAATCCATTTTATATAATTCAAAAGACTTTCCTCATCAAATTTAATTATACTGAAGCATATATTTATCTGTTTTCTCTAAAATTTTTTGATACTGCTTTGAAGGAATCCTAAGAGGCACAATTTTTCAAAATGCTACAAGCTAGTAGATGATATGGAAGAATAAAACACATGATCAGAAAGTAAAGAAAGCTGACGTGGAAGAAAAGAAGAAAAAGATGCAAGCAATTGGATCAATTCAGAGAAACCGTATCAGGTAATTCCTATACCTTTGCTTGTTTGTCTATTATGTGTAGATGTGTGTCTGCTGAGAGTGAGGGTTGAGTAAGAAGGAAAAGAAAAAACAATGGAGAGGAAAACAAACTCAGATTCAAATATATTGGGCACTTCGATCATCAGTAGATAAGTCCATTTTCTCTCAACTGAAAGTGGCAGCATGCTCTGAAAGATCTCAGTAACAGATTGTCCCTGTCATAAGTGAGCTCCAGTTTACCTTACCACAGTGGCAAAAGCCAGGATGAATCTCATTGCCTACTGCAAGAGCAAATAACCTCCCCCTAGTAGAGATGGACCAAATTTAATTGCTCTGGATCCCTTCACTTTTCATCTTGTTGACTGTATGCCGGTTTGGCCATGAGTAGTTTGTGAAAGCTGACTTCCACAGAGTCACCGCACTAGAATCGTAACATAATTTGGGCATATACAGATCATGGAGACATTTTCTGCAGACTTCTTGGAAAGAATTTGGATTGTTTTTCTAAGTAGTATACTGGAAAAAGTAATCCGTCTTTCTACTGAATACAATTTTGTCTCTCTTGCTAGCAGCTAAACTCTATCTTCTAACTAAAAGGAGAGCTTTAGATTTAAGCCAAAGCCAGTTTTGGATGGAAATAATCCTTAGAAGACAGGGATGGAAGAGATGGAAGAAATCTGTCTATGGTAGCATCATTGTACCAGTTGATCAAGTCTTCTGAGCTAGTGATTTCCCTTCATTGTTTAAGATAATCTGAGTTTACTTTATCAGTACATCAAGAGTTTTGTGTATAATACACTCTCCTAGAAAATGACAGCTTCTATTCACTTTCTATCTGATAATATTTCTCAGTAGAAAATCCCCATATTCTTATTTTCATTATTTTTAAGAAAAAAAGTTACACAATTTGTCTATTCAAGTTCAAGATTAGTTATTTTCTTACCTAATAATGTGATTTCAGTTCTTTCAACTAGATCCCATGTCTACTTTTAAATTTTAATTTTTCTCTTTGTTTTTTATATTTTTCTCACAAACTAGGCATTTCTTAGTTAACAATAGTTCTTCTCCCTTATATATGGTCCTTCTATCTCATACCCTTATTTAGCAATGTTTCGGTATAAAATAGAACCCCTGAGAGGTAATAAGATAACTTCCCACAGCTACCATTTATCTTAAAAGAATAAAAGACATAAGGCCCAGAAAAAGTCAGTTTACATGATGGTGAAGTTTAGTATTAGAAAATAAGAATTTGGAACCTTTGTAAAATGGAAAATAAAAGCAAAAATTTTTAGCTATTGTCATCTAGATTAGAAGTGGTATCATATTTCGATTCTAATGATTTAAAATAAATTCATTTGCAGGTTGATTCTATTTTTCAGCTCCCTTAAAGTCTCTAACTTATTAGTTTCTCAGTATCTAGAATTTGAGTGTTTAATTCTAATATTAAATTTGGCAGTTTGTACATTTTCACCAGGCTTCCCTGGTGGCTCAGTGGGAAAAGAGTCCCCGGCAATGCAGGAGACCTGGGTTCGATCCGTGTTGGAAGATCCCTTGGAGAAGGAAATGACAACCCACTCCAGTATTCTTGCCAGGAGAATTCCACGGACAGAGGAGCCTGGTAGGGCTACAGTGCATGGGGTCACGAAGAGTCGGGCACAACTAAGTGACTTTCAGTCACTTCACATTTTCATTAAAGTATTTCCTGAAAAGTTTTGATAAAAGAGTAGAGTTGAAAATTTTGCCCACAGACAAAGAAGTTAACAATGACCAATTACAGGAAAACAAAGTTACTATCAATAGTTTTCCTAAAGCAATGGTTATGTTTCATAGGGGTCCATGAAAGTTTTCTGGGTTTTAATAACTGATCATTTATTATGTTAATGTTTTATTAGTTTATCCTTACATTTCTATTATAAGTATTTGATTTGTAATATTTAGGAAAAAACAGGCTTCTCTATTAGATTTCATCAAAGGTAATTTTATTCCTTATCAAAGGTATCTCCATTCTTCACCTAATTCAGATTTTTTTCTTTCCTTAGTGCAATCGGGGATAGGTGGGGAACAGTGATCTGCAATTCCATCTATTCTAATAAACATGAGTGGGAAAAAGTTGAGTATTCTTTTGTATAGTGGTGGCTAAAGACTATCCAAGTAAATATAAAGCCAGAAGAAAATTAGGACTGAGGCTGTAACATTCATCTATGATTCTCTGTCTATATCTTTGTGTGGGTAGATTTTGTATAACTTAGGCCAGAATAAGGAACCATTTTATAAATGCATAAGAGACTTCCCACGTGGCACTAGTGGTAAAGAGCCTGCCTGAATGCAGGTTAGATATGAGACGTGGGTTCAATCCCTGGGTTGGGAAGATCCCTTGGAGGAGGGCACTGCAACCCGCTCTAGTATTCTTGCCTGGAGAATCCTGTGGACAGAGGAGCCTGGTGGGCTATAGTTTGTAGAGTTGCAAAGAGTTGTACATGACTGAAGTGACTTAGGATGCAAGCAAGAATGGCTTAAGGACCTCCCTGGTGGCTGAATAGAGTATGCCTGCTAGTGCAGGAGGCACAGGGGATTTGGATTCAATCCCTGGGTCAGGAAGATCCCCTGGAGGAGGAAATGGCAACCCATCCAGTATTCTTGCCTGGGAACTCCCATAGACAGAGGAGCCCAGCGGGCTACTGTCATTGGGGTCCCAAGGAGTCAGACATGGCTTAGCGACTGAGCACAGCACAGCAAGAAGGGCTTAACTACCTGAGGAAACAAAGAAAACGTTTGCTTTATGTATCTGGATTTTGTGACAACTTCTAATTACTAAAAGTCCCTTGGTACATGAGAAAATATTAAAAAGTAGGATGTATTATCAAATTTTTGAAATATACTTTCTGTTTGACATTAGATGCTTGTGTGATAATAACAAAGAGCTGTATATTACAGATGAAAAAAGCCCAAATTCAATAGAAAATATATGCCATGCATTTTTCCAGTCATACAGATGGATTTATGTCAGATTACTACAGTTAAGGCGATGTTCAAAATGGAGGAAGACTCTCGAAACAAGTTACCCAAAGGCTGATGGAATTACTTTGGTGAGTGAAAGTAAATGAAATCCTTTTTCTGTGAAGTAAATGGGCATCTTTTTGGATGCAGTCTTAGAGGAGTACATGCAAATGTAATGAGACATGTCTCAGCACAGAAATCTCTTCTAGAAAGGCATTGTTCTGGCCCCGTACAGGATAATGGGTCCCCTTTTGTGCTTCCTTTAATTTCTGTGTTTTGTAATTAAAAAGATTAGCTATTATAGACAGAATTTCATTTTAATCATAATAAGGTATATTATAAAATCAGGCACTACTTCTTGTGCTGGCAGATTAAAAAAAAAAGACAGTATTTCTTCAATCAAGTTAAAATACTTCTTAATTAAAATATGTTTATGATAAATGCCCTTTTCTGTCCATATGTAGGCACCCAGTCCTGGCTGGTCTTATATTACTAGTGGTAAAACTTAATGCATACTTGTAAGGAATTCTTAATGTTGGTGAGGCTTTGCAAAGAATGTATTAATGTTTGAAAAGAACAGAGGAGCTGACCTTGGGAGGGGTCTGAAAAATGTTTCACAAATCCAAATAGGAGTCCAAAACAGTGAGTGAAGGGTAGAGCTTGAGAGATGAGAAAATGAGGAAGAAAAGCAAGGTGAAAACAGGAAGGGTTTCTGAGAGCCTTCTAGCAGAAACAAGTTAAAATAAATCATTAGGCACCCAGTGTGATGATAATATAATTAGATAAATATTCCTGGGTGGCTTATGGAACTGTCTTCTTATTTCAAAATCACACCATGCTCTTAAATGTGCTCACATTTGTCTCTTGCTGATCCCCATAGCAACAAATTTCCCATTAAGCAAAACTGAAAATATGGACATCCCAAGCAATATGAACTTCTCAAGGGCAAAAATGATGTCATTCATAATGGTATATCCAATCCTTACTGCAGTGTATGGCATATAGGGAACAAATATATTAACTGAAAATAGAAATATAATTTTACTTAAATTTTAATATCCACAAGTTCTCTTGTCTGTTTTTCTGAATTTTAACTAATTTATTCTGCATGGTTAATTTATCTTACTTTGAAACTATTTATTAAGGATAAGCATAATTTTAATTAGTTTTTCTGAAAATATAAATAAAACTTGCCAAATAATTACTAAACTCTATTCTTTCTCTTAACACTGAGTGTTGTAGCAGAAAGGCTTTGGCTTTGGGTTCCTATTTCTGGGTTTGAGTTCCTGATCCACCACTTATTATGTCACTTAAAGTTTCTGAGCCTTTAAATGAGTGCAAAATACTTTATAATTATCAAGGTATTAATATTATCATGCTATTAATTGTTAGAGTTAAATGAAATAATGGGTGAGATAATATATAAACATCAACTCCTCTTTCTCTTCCCTTCTGAATTTTGAGGGTATTGACAGATAGGCAAGAACTGGCCTCATAGTATGAATATTCAGGATAGGAATCAGCTTATATTTAGTTGGAATGTATTATGTCTCTACTTCTTCTCTGAGGATGTGTGAGAAATATGGTCTGTCCTTATCTCCATAGATCAAAAATTGTTGCTATATTTTTTCTTTTTAGAATTCAAATTCCTATCGTTAAAAAACAAAACTCAACTGAGTAAATTTTGAAGATCTTATTGGTATTATTCAATAATTCATAATCAGGTAGCATCCCCTGTAGCAAACAGAAAAGAGCACCAAGCAACTGAACAAAATGAGAAGACTTATTAGGCAGCAGGGAGCAGGAACAAGGAACTTATACCAGACAGAACAATCGGATGCGTTATGACAAGTCCGCTCTCCTTGAGGGGCCGGTAGGGTCTATCAGGCAAATTAGCTAACTAGTGCCAGTTAGGTGATGCCTATTGACTGGCGTAAGATTCTATTTCTGGAAACACTGAAATGGTAATGAAAGCTCGGTTTCGTGAGGTGGGACCTATGAGTGATTCCATTTGGATCCTGTTGTCTTGTTTTTAAAACTGTTTATTTGCTGAGAGTATCTTCACGTAGTGGCAAACAGTATTTGGGGGCTTTTGGTTTGTTTTCGGTTTTGTTTTTGTCTTTTGCTGATTGTGCAGCACGTGGGATCTCAGCTCCCTGTTGCTGTCGTTCAGTCGCCACGTCCTGTCCGACTCTTTGCAACCCCATGGACTGCAGCACGCCAGGCCTCCCTGTCCCTCACCATTTCCCAGAATTTTTCCAAGTTCATGAATTGGTGATGCCATCCGACCATCTCATCCTTTGTCGTCCCCTTCTCCTTATGCCGTCAGTCTTTCCCAGCATCAGGGTCTTTTCTGAGTCGGCTGTTTGCATCAGCTGGCCAAAGTATTGTAGCCCCCTGACCAGGGATGAAACCCATGTTCCCTGCTTGGAAGCATGTAGGCTTAACCACTGGACTGCCAGGGAAGTCTCAACAGCGTTTTGGGCTTATATTCCTGAAGAAGTATATTTAAATAGTTTTCTAGAAGTAAAATCAAAAAAGTGTAAAACTTAAATGCCATTATTGTTTTTCCTTGTTATTACAATGAATCCTTCAATGCCCAACTCAAGTATATCCTTTTCCACCAAGAAGCCTACACCACCCCAGTCAAAATTTTTGTTTCCTGAAGGCCTTGCATTGCTGCTTAGTTTCCAGCCATATGTGGTGGAATATTATTTAATTGATACATATATGTTAGAGGCCAACAATGAGTCAAGTTGGGAATATAGATAAATAACAGAGAAGAGATAAAAGTGTAACTATTAACATTTATCTTAGCTGTGCTTCTACAATTTAAACAGATTATCTTTAAAATACATGTACAGATGTCTGTGGAAAACTTTACAATTTTCCTATTACATTTTGCAGTGAAACAAATCCCACAAAAAATTTTCAAATGTTTTAAACATGCAAATTAGAATCTAGCATTCTCATGATTAATTTTTTTTCTGAATCAGATTTGTTGCAGTTTAACCATTGCATAGAATTGAGACCAAAATTTCAAGAATAGTCTTACAACTTGAGACAAGGCTGAGACTAAAATGCTCAAAAATATGGCAGGTGATCATCAACCTCATGTTGTTCTTTTCAGATGACGTTAATTATTCTTTTAGTCATTCTCTCTATTCATATAGAGTGAGTTTTTTCAATTCAAATTTTAAACCATTATTATTTTGCATGTCTTGTATTACAGCAGAATCTTTCATTTATTCTAACAGACTCTGGGAAACATTTAAAATTCTATAAATTACTTAGAAGTCAACCACTTCCCTATTCTAACCTGGATTTCAATATAATACAGTTTTAAAGGCAAATATAGTAGATTAACATATACTGTATTGTTCATTCAAAAGTAGGTCCTCTGGGGTATAATCATTTACTTATATTTGTGCTTTTTATCAACACAAAATACATCTCTTGCTTGTTCATCCTCCCTAAACTGATAATGAACATAGGGAAACTGTCGCTAGATATTGTTAATGAAGAATCCATTAATTCGTTGGTTATGCCTGCCTGGTGTGTTTAATTTAAAATGCTTAACTATATAAATACTATACTATCTTCATTCAGCGTGTACTTTTTAAAATCCATTTTCACGCTATGCTGTCTTAACTCACTACACTCAAGGTCTGTTTCTGCTGTAATAGCCACAAGTAAGTGACCACTAGATCTTCCTTTAGCGTGAGTTACCAGTTAATTGAGAACTGTTTTCAGTTTCTTTAATAATTTAAAAAATGGTGATATCAGTGTTAAATTATAAAATTAAAGAGATAAAGAGACCCAGGGATATTATGACCAAATGTGGTTAACATTAAGGGATACAGCGGATGGGGTTTCAACATTTCCTCTGGAACTTGTTCTCATGATAAAAAGAAACGTGTTCTTGTAGCATCATCATAGACAAAGTCCAGTGAAAATGTTTTGTAATCAGCCGTCTTACAATGAAATAGATGTTGATCTGATTTATGAATTTATGGATTACTTAAACATAGACTTCAACATTTTGTCATCAGGTTTTAAATGAAATTTATATATTAAGTTGCAGTCATTCTAGAATATTAGAGGATATTTATAATTGACTTCCTCAGAAAGAAGATTTGTGGGCAAATCAGCATATTTGCATCAATGTATCAAACTAGGGCTTCCCTGGTGGCTCAGATGTTAAAGAATCTTCCTGGAATGCAGGACACCTGGGTTCGATCCCTGGATCAAAAAGATCCTCTGGAGAAGGAAATGGCTATCCACTTCAGTATTCTTGCCTAGGCAAGAACAAAAACATACAAATTATAGTTTGTTTTTTTTTTCTCCACAAATTTAAGGATGAAAAGTAATTGAAAAGTTACTTTTTAAAAAAATGTATTTTTGGCTGTGCTGGGTCTTCTTTGCTGCTTGCAGGCTTTCTCTAGTTGCAGAGTCAGGGCTAGTCTCTGGGTGCAGAGCTTGCGCTTCAGTAACTGTGACATGCAGGCTCAGTTCCCCGCGGCACATGGAATCTTCCCGTACCAGGCTCGAACCTGTGTCCCCTACATTAGCAGGCAGATTCGTAACCACAGGATTACCACAGAAGTTCCTAAAAAGTCCCTTTTAATGCCTATTTCTTGGCAAGAAACAGTCCTTTAAAAAAGTTGTATGTGGGTATGTTCATGTTATCACAAAAGCAGTTTACTTTTTAATACACTTGCAAAGATAGCTGCTGCTGCTGCTGCTAAGTCACTTCAGTTGTGTCCGACTCTGTGCGACCCCATACATGGCAGCCCACCAGGCTCCCCCATCCCTGGGATTCTCCAGGAAAGAACACTGGAGTGGGTCGCCATTTCCTTCTCCAGTGCATGAAAGTGAAAAGTGAAAGTGAAGTCACTCAGTCATGTCCGACCCTTTGTGACCCCATGGACTGCAGCCTACCAGGCTCCTCCGTAGGGATTTTCCAGGCAAGGGTACTGGAGTGGGGTGCCATCTGGGCACTTCTGAAATTCACTTTTCCCAAAACGATAAAAGACGTTTTATTTTATCTAAAAATATTATGTTTTATGATCACAATTTTGATTATTATTGGCAAAATAATACCAGAAATTTTCATTAGCAAAGTAATACATGTACCTGTGTGTGAACAGCTTTAACACACAGGCAGCATCCTCTGTAGAGTCTGTGAAATTCCTACAGGGGTGGCTGCCCTGTTACAACAGGCTGAGAAAGAAGTCAAGCGTCTGCACTGTGCAATGTAGTTACAGAAATATTTAACAAGTGGACACAAAGCATGGCCTAGGGGCTTCTTCACTTGCCTTTCAAAGTGATATCGAAACAGAATCTTACTGGTTTTATCATCTACCGTGAGTGTCCCTGGTGCTCAGATGGTGAAGAATCTGCCTGCAGTGCAGGAGACTCAGGATCCATCTCTGGATTAGGAAGATTCCCCTGGAGAAGGGAATTGCTACCCACTCCGTATTCTTGCCTGGAGAATTTCATGGACAGAGGAGCCTCACCGGTCACAGTCCATGGAGTCCCGAAGAGTCGGACATGACTGAGCGACTGACACTTTCACTTTCATGGGTAATTAAACTTTTCTCTTCCAGCAGAAACTGGAAAAGAAATGGTCTAAACCAGAATGCTTAATTGTCTCTCTATCCCAGGAAAGATCTGAGGCAGAAACTTAGAGAAATAAGGAAATTCTGCTCCAGCCTCCTGTTTCTCATCAGTATGTTAAGTGATGCATTCCATTTTCAGCGATGAATTGTGAAGGTTAGAATACTGAGGCGAGTGAGGCAGGTCTGACCCAGGCATCATTCCTGCTCCTCCTGATAGACCTTCCAAATGTTTGCTTTCGCCATTTAGATTGAATGGCTGAACATCAATCATGCCCACATTCAAATGTAAATATGAAAGCATATTCCAGAGTAAAATATAAAATGGATTTTGGTCCTTTCGGTGAGTTAAATTATCTGCTCGATTGCTTCCATCCATTAGTGGGGATAATAGAGAACTGACTGAACATCTTTTCTATACAGGAACAATTGAATTAGGCTTTCTAGCTACAAAAGTGACTATCACAATTACTGAATGTGTTTAATGCTACTATAAATCTTTCCTGAAAGTAGAGAAAGAAGAAATAATAACTCTTTGAGATATTCAGTGTCTGGGAAAAGGGAAATTAAACACCACAATTATTCAAAATTATAAGTAAAAAGCAACTCGTGGGCTGCCCAAACTCTGGGAACCACAGTATCACTTTATTAAGTAAACACAGATTGGAGTTTCCTTCATAATAGTCTAGACACCACACCAGACCTTAGCTCCTAAATATTTATGGAAAATTTTCTAAGAAAGCAAGATGGATATAGTCTAGACAAACAAGTTCTTTACTCAGATTCTCTTCTACAAAACACTCATAGCATATTCTCAAAAGGCCATCTTTTTAGTGGGAGCTAAAGAGAGCTCCTATAAAGGCATAGTGAGCCCATGCTTCTTAGGGGCATTTTTGTTTGTAGGATGAAAGACCATGCTGTATCAACACACATAGTTGTACTTGGAGACCATCCTTCTGCCAAAGGAAAAGCTGTCTAAAATTGAAAATTAATTATGGTTTCAGTTTAGCCTTCTCTTACTCTCCTTGTCTGTCTCTTGCTTTCTCACAACAACCTAAGACTGTACTTAGTATCTGTATTAAAAATACTGCAAGTATAAAGACATGGAGAAGACTTAAGTATTTCTCCATGTACATCTCTAGATTAATAGTTAAAACATAGCAAAGTATGTAGTAAATTAAAGATGTCATGGAAAAAGTCTCCAAGAGCTTGACTTCTGCAGTCATATAGCAGGAGTTTTTTATAGGTGATTGACCCCACACCTAGTTTTAGCCACTCAGGGCTCATGGAGAACAATCAGTTTGAGTTGTTTGGTGTCACAGAATGAGATGATAGAAGAGCCTGGCCTGGAAAAAAGTCTGGACACATCAATAAAATTTATTTCAAGGAGAATATAAGACACTGGGAAAACGAATGCCTTCAGCTAAACCTACTTACTCCATTTTGTTCTTTAATGTGCTTTTTAGTGTTGCATTTTGTTGCTGTCTTGAGTCTCTTTATTTATGCATATATAAATTTGCTTTATCTGCCTTGACTTTCTATTATCTTTTTAGTTTGTTGAACTCACGTGTGATAAGGAACATGGTATTTGCTAATGCAAGAAACCTCCAGCTATCCAGTATAGGATGCTGTCAGTAAAAGCGCCCTGGAATGTGGTAGTCCAAAGGTCAGGGTTGCCTTTTGTTCATATTTATATCCTAGCCACTAGCCATATTGGTTATTTAAATGCACATTTAAATTAATTAAAATTGAATAGGTAGGATTCACTTTTTCCATTGCGCTAGCTGCATTTCAAGTGCTCACCAGCTTGAAATAATTCAATTGCTCAAGTGTAACTACTGTTGTTACCAAGTAAGGAATATCACCAGCATCATAGAAGTTCTCTTAGTGCTAGAGGGCTTCCCTGGTAGCTCAGCTGATAAAGAATCTGCCTGCAGTGCTGGAGACCCAGGTTTGATTGCTTGATGGGGAAGATCCCCTGGAGAAGGGAACGGTGACCCACTCCAGTATCTTGCCTAGAGAATGCCATGGACAGATCATGGACAGACCATGGGTCGCAAAGAGCCAGAAATGACTGAGTGACTAACACTTACTTACTTAGTGCTATAGTGATGAGTACTACAAAGACAAACAATATTAGGGAGAGATTGGATGGAGGTACATATAAAGAGAGACAGTTGATAAATAGGTTAAGTGGATGAGTAAGGAGGGAGGGAGGGAGGGAAGGAGGGTAAATGAGAGAAGATGAAAGAAAGATAACTAGCTGATATTCTGAAATATTTTAGATAGGTTCTGTTGCTGGGTAATTCTGTAAGAATTCGCTCATCACCACCTTTTCTGAGGCTTATAAAATGTATCTGATCCACAGGATACAGGGTGGAGAAGCCATGACTCATTATAGGCACCCTGTCACCTCAATTAATACAGCATGCCCACCTCGAGGTAGGTGCCTTGAAGCTGAGGATGAAGTAGCAGCTTTCAAATTCTTTAAGCATAAAGAGGACAAAAGATGCAATAGTGATACTTTAGGACGTGAGCCTCTGGCATTCATATTATGGCATAGGGATGCAAAAACGATAAAAATGTCTGTGTACCTGTGGTTTAAGTCCATATTTATAACTTTTTCTTGAAGATTATATACTGCATTCTCATTGTTCCCATCATTTTCTTCTTGTTTTAAAATCATGTTATTGTGTTATTGATAAAATTAATTTTAATATCTTACAAGCCATTTAGCAGAGCTAAGTATCACATATTACCAATGAGGATTATGATCCTTGTCTAACGACTACATGTGAGAACTTTTTTCCTGAGAAATATATAAAATGAAAAAAAAATTTAAATGAAACTTATTAGGTTACATAATCCTTTCTCAGAGTTGAATAGTTCTCCAAAGAATAGTCTCAGTGTTTCTTTCTCAGCCCAGTTGGAAGTGGCCCATATAAAGGAATGACTGTCTTGCTCCCTTGGGAAGTGACAGTATGTAGAATTCCGAATCAGAAACATCAGATTTCTGTGCAGAGTGAGGTTTTCCCATCCTGTAATAAGAAAGAACATAAACTTCCTATCAGTGATAACACAGAAAAAGCTTTTATTAAATATTCTCATAAATCTACCTTGCCTTTTTGCTTTTGTCTTAAAAATTTTAATTCTTAAACATTCTGAATAATTGCTATTCAGAATGTTGGCTTCCCTAGTGGCTCAGACAGTAAAGAATCCGCCTGCAGTGCAGGAAACCCAGGTTCAATCCCTGGGTCAGGACTATCCCCTGGAGAAGGAAATGGCAAACCGGTATTCTTGCCTGGAAAACCCCATGAACAGAGGAGCCTGCTGGGCTACAGTCCGTGGGATTGCACAGAGTCAGACATGACGGAGCAACTAACAATTCAGAATATAAATCATTCTGATGGGAAAGCACCTTACCTTTTCTTCAAGAATGATAATACTCACATGAAAATACAGCCAATTTCAGATAAAAGTTTCCATTTAGATATGTCAGTATACTGAAATATTTAAAGAACTCAATGATATGAACCATGAGGCAAATTATACCAGTATTAATGGTGTACCATCTGGACATAACATCCGTTTCTCTTCACAGCAAAGGATGCTCTCAGTCCAAGGAAAGATTCCAATGGATCTCTCTCTAAGTAGGAAAATTTTATTTTCGTTTTCATTCCACATGTTCTTTTCTGTATGGGTTATATGTAAAGTTTTTTAATACAGTTATTCAATTAAAAATTTAATATTTTACTATGCTACTATATGCTAATTATGGAGATATATGAATGAATAAGAAAGTTACAGTTTATGATTTAGAGGAGCTTAGAATTTATTTGTGACATAAACATCCAATACCTTCTTACATGAATGTTTATTTTGTCAAAATTATAACAGAATAATATATGCATATAAACATATATATATAGATATATATTTAGTGAAAGGCAATCATTTATTGCAAGGAGAATATATAATAGGTGGACCTTATCAGGCTGGGAGGTCAGAGGGGGCCTCCCTTTCAAGTAGCATTTGCTGGGTAAGTATTTCCATGTGAAAAACTAAAGAAGAACCTTACAAGAAGAGGGAACAGAATGTGGAAAAGAGTCTAGAATGTTCTGGAAACTAAAAATGTATGTGCCTAGGATGAAAAAGAAAGCGCTGGACTTTGTGGCTGGAGAGAGAAGCAGAGGCTGGCAAAGAGATTACTGCAGAGGAAGAGAAGCTGGAGGGGAGGAGGAGGGCATGCGAGAGGAACCACGGAGCCTGGAGCTTCTGAGAGGCTCGGGGAGATGAGGCCGCCAAGGCGCCCTGAGGAAGACGGCAAGTGGCCCCAGCGAATGCCGGCTGGGTGTGGCCTGTGACTGGTGAGCCGTCACGAAGAAAAGCTAGGAGTAGATGGGCGCTGAAGAGGAGGAGACGGAAACTGTAATTAACGCTTTCAGAAAAGTGGGCTTTGAAAAGCGGAGAGAGAACTACGCTTCCAGGCAGTTGCTTTGTTCTTATTTTTAAGAATGGCAAATACTAAATTAGATTTCAGTGCTGATGGGAAAAGGTCCAGTAGATAGGGAAAAGATAGATTTAAAATGGACACCTTATCTTTGACAAAGGAGGCAAGAATATACAATGGAGTAAAGACAATCTCTTTAACAAGTGGTGCTGGGAAAACTGGTCAACCACTTGTAAAAGAATGAAACTAGATCACTTTCTAACACCGCACACAAAAATAAACTCAAAATGGATTAAAGATCTAAATGTAAGATCAGAAACTATAAAACTCCTAGAGGAGAACATAGGCAAAACACTCTCAGACATAAATCACAGCAGGATCCTCTATGATCCACCTCCCAGAATGCTGGAAATAAAAGCAAAAATAAACAAATGGGATCTAATTAAAATTAAAAGCTTCTGCACAACAAAGGAAAATATAAGCAAGGTGAAAAGACAGCCTTCTGAATGGGAGAAAATAATAGCAAATGAAGCAACTGACAAACAACTAATCTCAAAAATATACAAGCAACTTATGCAGCTCAACTCCAGAAAATAAACGACCCAATCAAAAATGGGCCAAAGAACTAAATAGACATTTCTCCAAAGAAGACATACGGATGGCTAACAAACACATGAAAAGATGCTCAACATCACTCATTATTAGAGAAATGCAAATCAAAACCACAATGAGGTACCACTTCACACCAGTCAGAATGGCTGCGATCCAAAATCTGCAAGCAATAAATGCTGGAGAGGGTGTGGAGAAAGGAACCCTCCTACACTGTTGGTGGGAATGCAAACTAGTACAGCCACTATGGAGAACAGTGTGGAGATTCCTTAAAAATTGCAAATAGAACTACCTTATGACCCAGCAATCCCACTTCTGGGCATACACACCGAGGAAACCAGAATTGAAAGAGACACATGTACCCCAATGTTCATCGCAGCACTGTTTATAATAGCCAGGACATGGAAACAACCTAGATGTCCATCAGCAGATGAATGGATAAGAAAGCTGTGGTACATATACACAATGGAGTATTACTCAGCCGTTAAAAAGAATTCATTTCAATCAGTTCTGTTGAGATGGATGAAACTGGAGCCGATTATACAGAGTGAAGTAAGCCAGAAAGAAAAACACCAATACAGTATACTAACACATATATATGGAATTTAGGAAGATGGCAATGATGACCCTGTATGCAAGACAGGGAAAGAGTCACAGATGTGTATAACAGACTTTTGGACTCAGAGGGAGAGGGAGAGGGTGGGATGATTTGGGAGAATGCCATTCTAACATGTATACTATCATGTGAATTGAATCGCCAGTCTATGTCTGACGCAGGATGCAGCATGCTTGGGGCTGGTGCATGGGGATGACCCAGAAAGATGTTATGGGGAGGGAGGTGGGAGGGGGTTCATGTTTGGGAATGCATGTAAGAATTAAAGATTTTAAAATTTAAAAAAATAAAAATAAAAATAAAATAAAACTTAAAAAAAAAAAAAAGGAAAGAGAGGAGATAAATCCTAGCATAAGGAAATTACAGAAAGAGCTACATTTTAGATAGTTATATTTCTTTCAAATATGATACACATATATCTGGAAAAATACTCTACTCTGTGCTTTATTATGGAAATTCTCTTTATAGTTATCTCTTTTCTAATTCTAATTAATTTATTTAATTTTAATATTTAATCATCAGGCATTAAATTGTTTACTATGCATTATCCTGAAACTATTCACAAGGCTCATTACTAATAATTGCTTATATTAACTTAGCATTCCCTTATTACTAACAAATTTCTAGGTCATATCATTGCTCATGTAACTAATGAAATTTTGGTTTAATTGGCCATTCTCAACAGTATGTATCTATTCTTAGGTGTAACCTTGTTCTTGGGACTAAAGGAACTTATGTTATGCAATGGAATGAATCTCTTGATCCTTTGAATGGAGAGAGGAAAATACAGAATAATGGAGAGAGATTTGGGAAGATGGCAGCTCAATTCAACCACCACTTGTGGTTGCTGGGACCAGCTGAGAAGAGGTCTGGTAGCAGAGAGCAAAGAAAGCCAAGGGCTCCCTTGGGCCTCTGGGTACAGAGTTAGAGCAGACTCTTCTCCTTTGGGAGCTAAAAGAAATCCAAAGGAACAGTGTCTAAGACCTCTGGGTGGTCATCCTAGCGAGGGACTGGCAAAAAGCTTTTCTGACCCATAAAAGCAAAAATGACGTCTGATCATTTGACTGCCTAGTCATTGACTCAGGAAGAACATGATAATCTATCAAAAATATGAAAAAGTCACAAGACCTGAATAGAGTCTCAGAATCCTCTCCACCCTTAATATCAGAGGATATGAGCCTTTGAATCTGGAATATTGAAGCCTCCCCACCATCAAATGTACTCTCCCCATGGCTCAGAGGGTAATGAATCTGCCTGCAATATAGAAGGCCCAGGTTTGATCTCTGAGTTGGGAAGGGAATGGCCTACCCACTCCAGTATTCTTGCCTGGAAAATCCCATGGACAACCAGCCTGGTGGGCTACAGTTTTCTGAGATTGAAAAGAGTCAGACACGATTGAGTGACTGACACTACAGCTACCATTGAATGAATTGTTATATATCAGAAATCAATATCTAGAATGTATAATTTAAAAATACTTTATTAACAATGGAAGGAGGAGGAGGGTGTAGGGCAGGGGACAGAGAAGGAGAAAAACTTAACCTTTATGAACAATATTATAAACTTCATTGAACTGTATTAAAGAAGAACCAAACATAGGGAAAGATAAAAATATTTTGGATAGGAAATCTCTGCAGAATGATTTGGAAGTAAGCATTGATTTTATACAGATCCTGTGACCCTGCAGTTCTGTTCCCACATGCACAGGCCAGAGGAACTCTGATATGTAAATACACAAAGAGACATCATCATCATCATTGTTGTCATCACAATGAATGTTTACTGAGTATTATGTATGTGTGTAAGTGCATGCTTAGTCGTGTCCAACTCTTTGCGACCCCGTAGACTGTAGTCTACCGGGCTCTTCTGTCCATGAAATTCTCCAAGTAAGAATACTGGAGTCGGTTGCCATTTCCTTCTCCAATTTATTTACAGGTACAACCATAAGCATATTATATATAGTAGCTCCTTTATTACATTGCACCATTTGAAAATGCTGATATTTGACTATTTTTTACCTATAAAAAATCACAGTTACATATGCCTCAGGCTAATATTATTGTTAATATTTCTATGAAGTAGGCAGCATTATCTTTATTTTAAAATGGGAAGCTGAGGCCCAGAGAGACTAACTTTGCTAAGTTTGCTTAGCTACTGAATGGATAGCCATATGTCAAATTCATGAAATCTGACATTGGAATCCGTGCCCAAACCTGCGGTGCTGTACCACCTCTCAACCTGGAAAGATGTTCACAGCAACACACCTCAGGATAGCACAAGGCTGAAAACAATATTAAAGTCCCTTAACAAGGGAACAAATAAATAACTAGATGTGTATTCATAGAGTGCAAAGTACCCAAAATGAATTAACTAGAGTTCCTCATCTCCACGTTAAGTGGAAAAAAGCGTTTCCATGAAGGTTAAAAAACATTTAAGATAGTGTTATATTTTATTGAGTGACAAAGACGTATATGACACACAGATTCTTTCCCACGAATGAGAAACCCCAGGTTAGGGTAGTGGTTAATACATGTGTAGAGGATGTCACTGGGGGAAGGATGAGGAAGAAATAGCAGCTGTATTGATAATATTTTAGTTTTAGTGAACTGGTTGGGTACATGAATGCTTGTGGTCTCATTCTTAAGGCAACTCTGCAGTCAGAGAGAGAAAGAAATACCCACAAAAAGATATTCTCAGAGAATGTTATGAGGAATGAAAAACTTGATAAGAGTGGGGGCAGTAAAAAAAAGACAGCATTAAACATTTCAAAGATGTACCCAGGGAGTACGATATGATCTCATTTATGTAAAATTAATCTGTATTTACTTGTATGTTCACAACAGGAGCATGAAGTAGAGAGGCCAAGATCTTAACAGAGATTGTGCCAGTGTGATAGCATTTCAAAGTGACTTTTACATAGTTCTCTTATAGTTTTGTACAATTTTCAAGTATTTTGCACTTACTTATATGCAGTCAGAAAAAGTTACAGCATTGTAGACAAAGAGAGGCTTGAGAAAGCTAGATGGGAAGATGGACTCAAACTTTCAGTAAGGCGAATAAATGCTGGCTTCTCTCCCATTTAGGCTTCCCTGGTAGTTCAGATGGTAAAGAATCCGCCTGCAAGGTGGAAGACCCAGGTTCGATCCCTGGGTTGGGAAGATCCCCTGAAGAAGGGAATGACAACCCATTCCAGTATTATTGGCTAGAGAATTCCACGGACTGAGGGGCCTGGCCGGCTGCAGTCCATTGAGTCACCAAAAGTCAGACACGACTGAATGACTAATAGTAAACTTATACTAAATTTATACTAAACTTATCTCTCTCATTTAGAAGTGATAGACAGTATTTCCCACCGAGATCACTCATCTGGTTCAAATTCCATGTCTTACGGGACACCATCTAATTAATTAGCTAACAATCTCCCTAGGAATATTTGGGCTAGGGAATCTATCTTCTAGGATGTGCTTATATCTTTGACAGGCATGGGAGCTTTTTATTTTCCTTTTTTAAAAACTTGTATTTTTCATTAGAGAATAATTTACCATGTTGTGATGGTTTATGCCATATGTCAGCATGAATCAGCCGTAAGTATACGTATGTCCCCTCCCTCTTGATCCACCCTTCTACCTCCGCCCCCATCCCAACCCTCAGTCATCACAAAGTACTGGCTTTGCGTTCCTGAGAACCACAAGAGAGCAGTAGCATTGGAGTGTGTGCCCTGCCATATGTAAAACAGACAGCCAGTGGGAATTTGCTATACGAGGCAGGGAGCCCAGAGCTTTTTTTTTTTTTTAAACTGGAATGGTTGGGGGGTGGGGAAGGGAGAAGCAGCTTAGGGGTCCAGGGGGAAGGGAGAATTTTAAATTCAGAGTTACAAATACATAGATTTTTGGAGGGATACATAACATGGGTGATGAATTATAGGGGGAAAGCACCGGCTGAGGGATTTGAAGTTCTAAGTGGGGCTAGAATGAGGTTCTATCCTTCCCTCATGGGAAAGGGGTCTATTCCATACATGTTCCTTGAACTGCCTTGGATTGCCCTAGAGAAGACCAGAACCTGGCCAGTCTCTTTTTCATGAAGAATTGAGATGAGCATAGAAACAGAACTACCTCATTGCCCAGATGGTAAGGTAAGAGATGTGTTAGAGAGGGAGCCATTCTCTCTCCCTCTGCCTGGAACCTGATGCTTCTTTGTCACCACAGGGACAGGGCTTCACCAGCATGTGGAGTCAGCGTCTTGCAGGGTCAGTGCACTTCCTAAGAAGGGCAGATGGGAGGTAAACTTCCCCAGATGAATTCCCAGGGAGCCAGAGCAAAGTGGCCAGTAAAGTGGAAGGGAGGTTTGGTCTCCTGCTGACAGACCAGGTTGTGAGCAATTGCTTTGAGAACTTTTAAAGATGACTGGAAGACTTGGGGGAGCAAATTTCTAATAATAGGAAGATGGTTGATTGGTTCATAAAAAGAGAATATGTATCATTGTGTACACAAAAATAGATCATGGTTAGAAGTACCAATATGGGTTACCCTTATTTGGCTAAATTTGTAACTAGGTATTGTCTAATGAAGAATGTTAGCAGTACTTTTTAGTATTGTGAGAATTACTTTTCACAATGTTAAAGAGTTAGTAGAATTGTCTGAGTTTAACTTTTTTTTTTATTTATTATGAAATGAGTGAAAGAATAATAGTGTGAGAGACGATAAGAGCTAGAGTGAAAGAAGAGAGACAGAAAGACATGGAGAAAGAAAGAACATTAGTTATATATAGAAGCAGATGGGATGAGGAAGAAAAATGAAGACCCACAATAGCTCTTCAGTCTGTCTTTCTAGAAGTAAACAATCATTAATAGTGAAAACACAGAGCTGAAACTTTAGAGCTGAAAGGAGGCTTAGTTTTCATAAATTCCAGAAAGCTCATTATACTGATTAGGAAACACAGTCTAAAGACTTCCTTAGAAGAAGAGTCTCAGACTGAACAGATTTCTGTTGAATGTCATGTATTAACTTAAGGCTTAATATATGTATTGTTAGCATTTTCTGAATTGGGTTTTCAGCAAATTAGTAGCAAATGAATCATCCATAATTACCGGAGTTGAATTAAAGGAGGGTATTTTCCTACTTAAGAGGTAGGCTTGGGTCAATTTTATGGCACTGTTATTTATGTTTATGCGTAAAGACATCTGGTGGCCTGAAAATTCCATTTCCATTTTCAAGCCTTTTATATTTTCCACAATTTGAAATTCCCAGTTCCTGCTAAATTCATTAGAATTGTTATAAAGGTGAAAGGAAAGGATATAATAGAAATGGTAAGTGAAAACCTGTCACGAAGTCACGAAGTCACTTTTGTGACCCCATGGACTATATATAGCCATGCCCTCCTCCAGGGGATCTTCCCAAATCAGGGTTCGAACTCAGGTCTCCTGAAGTGGAGAGCCTTTACCACTGAGCCACCAGGGAAGCAGGGTATTAGAATTCAAAGGAAGGTAGAATAACAGAGCAGACTGTGGGGAATATGGATGAAAAGAATTATCCTCACCTTCAGAATGGAGAAGCTAGGGCACAAAGTTAGATGTGTATTTTACTATCAGTGACATATGCCCCATAGGTGGGTGGGAAATGCTGTCTTATAGTAGTTTTAACTTGCTTTTCTCTGGTTGCTAATGAGTTTTGAAAGTGTTTTCCTCTGTGAGGCATCCATTGTGCTTCCTTTACTGAGAAACCCCTTATCTTTCACCAATTGCTACAATATTTGTCATTTAAAAGAATTCATTTGTAAGAATCCTTTATATGCTCTTCATACCAAACCTTTGTTGATTTTGTGTTTTGCAAACACATCCTTGCTATTTGAGGCTTGTCCCTTCACTTTTTAATGGTTTCTTTTCATGATCAGAAGTTCTTTATTTTAACATAGTATAATTATCAGTCTTTATTTTATGGTTGTCTTCTATGTCCTTTTCAATATCCTATCCTGAGATATTTTTTTATTGTCTTTCAAAAGCTTGTGCTTTTGCCTGAAATATATAATTCTTTAATCTACCTTAAAGTTACACATGGAGAGGATGTGAAGTAGAAATATAATTTTTATTATTTTGTATCTACAACTGCTGCTGCTGCTGCCAAGTCACTCCAGTCATGTCCCACTCTGTGTGACCCCATAGACGGGAGCCCACCAGGCTCCCCCGTCCCTGGGATTCTCCAGGCAAGAACACTGGAGTGGGTTGCCATCTCCTTCTCGAATGCATGAAAGTGAAAAGTGAAGGTGAAGTCGCTCAGGCGTGTCCGACCCTCAGCGACCCCATGGACTGCAGCCCACCAGGCTCCTCCGTCCATGGGATTTTCCAGGCAGGAGCACACTAGATGCGCTCATGCCATTTCTGAACAAGCTGTCCTTTAGCATTGTACTACCAGCCCCGTTTCATGAAGGATCAGATTTCTAAATGTGAGAGTTTATTCCTATAGTTTCCATTCTGCTTTCTTGGGTCTATTTGTCCATCTCTAGACAAACATCATGCTATCTTAATTACCTTTGCTTCACAATAAGGTTCAATATATCTGATAATAGGGCTTCCCTGTTGGCTCAGATGGTATAGAATCTGCCTACAATGCAGGAGACCTGGGTTTGATCCCTGGGTTGGAAAGATCCCCTAGAGAAGGAAAAGGCAACCCAGCGTTCTTGCTTGGAGCATTACATGGACAGGGGAGCCTGGAGGGCTGTGCAGACCATGGAGTCTCAGAGGGTTGAACACGACTGAGCAACCTTCACTTCACTTCACTATCTGGTAATAAACCCCTACCTTCCCTGGCCCTTTACTACATAAATTTAAGAATCAGCTTGTCAGATTATATGTAAAACATTTTTTTGTCATTATATTGAATTTGTAGATAAATTTGGAGGGAATGGACATTTTTATGATGTTAAGTCCTTAAAATCTGGATATAGTTTCTAACGGGAAAGACATTATTTTCCTAGGCCAACAGGCATGATTTTTGAAAATATTAAAATTAATTTACATCTGAAGCTAAACTTAGTAAAACTGAATTTTAAACAGAATGAGCATTTATAAAAATCTGAAACTCCTCTAATTCTGGAAGCCAAGGAGCAGTTTACAAAACTGAGACACATTTTACAAAGCATTCCTTACCTGAGACCCTTGTCCTTTTAAAATTCACTGAGTTATAAGAAGAGAGAATTAGCTTTTATAATTTTAAGGAGCTTAATTCATCTGGTTTAAGTTCACTGATACTAAGCTAATATAAAAGCTATTTCTTCTAGGCTGCCAGAAGTCTGTCTTTTCAGTTGAATTTTAATTCCTGTATGGAATTGCTTTTTTTTTTAAAGCTACATTTTTCTGAAAATACATATATTTTGAGCAACAATCTCCTCCAAACATCCTCTTATTTATGCGTTTCTGATTTTGTGCATTCCTCTCGTGGTAAGATGAACAAGCAGCTGAATTTAAACGGGCCAAAACTTCAGAAGCCCTTTTTCTTGAAATGTAGGGCCCAAATTCACAGAGTCAAAACTGGTCCATAGTTCTTACTTTCATCATTCAAGGGTTTCCATAAGCAAAGCTTCCTATTCCCTAAATCCCATTGACAGAAAGCAGCTCTTCAGCCTGGCTAAATATGGGGTATGTCAACCAGTCTCCCTCTTCATCCGGGTGGGCGGTACCTTGAGAATGTTAGTTGACCCTACCCTTGGCACTGACGTCAGACCTATCACTAGTTTCAGATGCCAACTGAACTCATGAGATGCTTCATCTCTTCTTCCATGGAAGTGACTTCATTCACTGGGAGAAACAGAAAATTACTACTATGTGAAACTTTTGGACCCATAGGCGTGTGGGGTATTTTGAAGAAGACCGAGATCTCGTGGCTGGAGATCCTTGGTGGTAGAAGGAGACACAGAAAAACTGCCAGTGGAATCCTCCTACGGGGATGAAGCTAGAAGAAAATTGGTTTTACTTGCGCATGGTAGATGCAGAAAAAATATTTGGTGATAACAGCCAATCTTCAAAACTTTTATTTCTACCAAAAACCAATTCAGAATTCTCAGAAAACCATTGAAAAACATAGTGATATAGAGGAAATTGAGTTTTACTTCTTAAAGCAAGTTTTCTCTATCTCTTTGATTGTCCCCATCAATTTTAGATTTGGATTTGCAGCAATAGATTTGTGGAGGCTCATTTTTTTTCCTTCCTGACTCTATGGCTACAATTTATTCAACAAGTCTGTGCCTTGGGTTATGACTGTATGGATCTACCAACTAGATTTCCCTAGGGTGAAGTAGCTAGATCTAAAAACTTTTATCTTGTAATACACTCAAGGTTTTGCTAAGAAATATCATTATTTACTGAAGTAGTAAATATAAAATGCTAACTATATTAAATTATTTGCCCCCAGATGGGTAGGCATAGAACAAGGTTAAACACACATTTCGATTTAAGTTCATTATATCTTAGGCAGTGGATGTGAAGTTATTTCTGTTACTGTTAATCCAACCCTGTCTTTTTTTAATCATTAAAGGAAAAGATTTTCTTTTTTTTTCCTTCCTCTCTCTTCAGGCAGCAACAATTCTGGAGGCCTAAACTATCATAAACTTCTTGGCTATTTCAAATAGCCAAATCACAAATCTTTCTTACTTCAAGTAGGTGAGATTTTATAGGAATTTAACAATATTTAATGGACTTCTTAGGCTTACCCAGAAGATGATTTTGGTTTGTCCACTTGGCACTCTCAGCACTGGTATATTCTCTTTACCCTGTCTTCACGAAAGGACCTCCCTTCCCTCCTCCTTACTTTTTTTCATTGGTCATCTGCTTCTTTTCATTTTAGAACAAAACCGGAATATTTAGTAGGTAGATAAATGCAATTTTGTTGTTTTTATTACAATCAGGATTCTTTTTCCCCTGATGCCTAAACTACCATCTCACTTACTCTAATTCAGGGCTAAGGCCTTTTATATGCTATACTTCAATAATTAAGATTATGAAACAGCCAGCCTAGAAGATTAATAACACATATTTAAACTTACTTCTTAATGGGGCTTTGCATTTTTCTCTCTCTGGCCGTCATAAAATTCAATCAGATAGAACATTTTAAATGTTAAATTCAGGTCTTTTCCTGTATTCTCTCACTTTGATCCTCACTTGATATGTCTATTTTTCTTATTTCCTTCATTGAACAGAAAGAGTAGCCAACTTCTCTGTAGTTCAGAAAATATTAATGGCACTTTTTAAAGGTTAAATGGTAGCCATATAGGGTTATAAATTGTAGGTAAAAGTGTATGATCAGTTGCTAAAATAGAAAATACAATTTGGGGCTCTTTAGTTGTAGAAAAACAGTTACATATAAACCATTATGATTTCTATTAAAAAAAAACATTTTCTATCACAAATCAAAGGCACAAAACCATAATATGTCAGCATTAGCAGTATTTTGGCAAAAATGCACTTTTTCAAAGTCTAAAGCTTGCATTGCTTTTAAATGATAATGAAGTGGCTCTTAGGCCCAGTAAGAAACCCTCTTCAGATGGTCTATAGCTTTAGAAATGCTTTAAAGCATCAATATTCTCTGCAGAAGTCTGATCTTTTAAAATTGCAAATTGGAAAGGCATAACAAATATCTTCCTGATGGTCAAGCTTTAGGAAAATTAAAAACGTGGAGATTAGCATATTGTAGTACAAATCTAAGGAATGGTTGTTTTTAATCTTTCTGTTCTATACACGGGTTTTAAAAGTTAGAAATTACAACATTTTGATTTAAAAATAATGTTATAAGGCAGATATGTATCTTTTTCATAGGGAGATGTTGTGAAATTAAGAACTAGAAATCTTCCTGAGTAAGTCTAGCTGAGTGCTAAGCATGCTGTTTGGTCTCAAAAATCAAGAGATAATTCACATTTTGCAGTCTTGTTATTACTGTTTTTTTTTCTCCTCACTTATTGCATAGTTCTTTTTAAAGAAGCAGAGTCATCTGAGTCTAGAATCTCTTCCTACCCATTTAGAACTCCACCATTTATGTGTCACTCAAGTAATTTATGGATGCAGGAGCCAACATGTGTCATGTGACCGATTTTCTTTCTTAGGGTAACTGGGCAAAATTGGAAGTTAGGTTATTTGTCTTTGGTATTTTGAGTTTCATCCTCTAACTAGCTGTAGCCTGGATGCCTGGAAAGCATCATGCTGCCTCCCAACCCCCACTTCCACTTGCTCCTCTGACCTCAGGAAAGGCTCTCCCCGTCCCCAGTCCCCACCACAGTGTGCCCGGTGCTGATGGAGAAAGGAAAATTTTTGATGTCCATGAAATATCAGACTCCTTATTCCACTATTATTCAAGATAAACTTTGGGTGGCCTTACTATTTCTCAAGATATTCTTGCCAGTTCTGGGACAATTTCCAGACCTGGCATATTTCTGACTCTCTGGAGACCAAATATTCTGGTTTCTTCGGGACTATCCCAACACAATTATTAATAGTGCCTCTTACACAATCAGAAGTGTCTATTTGAACAATAAAGTATATGGCTGCCTTAGCTATAGTAATACTTACCTCAATTTCTGTAAAAGAGCAAGTAAGTTGAGGCCTGGAAAGAGAATACTGGTTTTAATGATTCAATACTTTGCTGGTATTTGAGAAAGCAGATTAATTGGGGATTTGGGGGCTTGAACTGAACTGAACTGAGTTGAACAGTGCGTGAGATGCAAGGAAAGGATCATACCTGGAGAGGAAGGTAGGTTCTTTCACAATTAATCAAATCAAGTCACATTCTACATTTCCATAATAACCCATATCATTGCTCTCAATCATAGCCTACCAGCAGCTCGATATTTTTTTCTTTGTTGAATCTCCTATCTCATTGTCAGTCCCCTCCATGTCTATTCAAGCTCTGCACTAGAAGCTGCAGAATCTTGCTTCAGTTTTCTTTCCCACAAAATTACTGTTTTGTTTCTGTCTCTTCCAGTTCTGTTGTAAGATCTGAGTCAGAGACTCTCATTGGTTTTGCCACTGCTAGGGGTATTGTCATAACCTTCTAACTGACTAGTTTCCGTGTGTGTTCAGTCACTGATTTGTGTCCAACTCTCCACAACCCCATGGACTGCAGCACGCCAAGCTTCCCTGTCTTTCAGTACCTCCTGGAGCTTGCTCATGTCCCTTGAGTCAGTGTTCCCATGCAACCATCTCATCCTCTGCCACCCCCCTTCTCCTTTTGCCTTCGATCTTTCTTAGTATCAGGACTTTTTCCAGTCACTTGGCTCTTTGCATCAGGTGACCAAAGTATTGGAGTTTCAGCTTCAGTATCAGTCCTTCCAGTGAATATTCAGGACTGATTTCCTTTAGAATTAACTGGTTTGATCTCCTTGCAGTCCAAGGGACTCTCTAGAGCCTTCTCCAGCACCACAGTTTGAAAGCATCCATTCTTTGGTGCTTTTAATTTGTCTTCCATGCTATTGACTGTTTGTTATTTCCTGGAAAAATATGTATCATGTCCTAACCTGCTTTAAAATTTCTGTGTGCTTACTGTTGCCAATAAAGTAAAGATCTAGCTGCTTAATAGGGTATAAAAGAGCTTCCAAAATCTGGTTTCAAAGTGCATTTCAATTGTAGCCATTCCCATCTCCAAGTTCTTGTCCTGCTCTGCACTAAACTGAAACTCAGGCCATGCTAAAGTCTGTTAGTTCCTAAAGACACCTTCTCTCTATTTCTTTGCCAGAATGCCCTCTTCTTTCTCATTTGCACTCCCATCTCTCAATGCACATGTATGTCCAGATAGGCTTTAAGACCCAACTCAAATATCATCTCCACTCTGAAGCCTTTTCCAACTCTTTTTTAAAGCAGAAGTTTGTGTTACTTGTACACTTTAAAAAATGCCTCTGTCCTAATGCTGACAGTGAAGGCCCTGATTGGTGCCTGTCTTACTTTTCTGTTGACAAACTTTTGAGGGCAGCAACAAAGTTTTATGTGTTTCTGTATGGACAGAACTCAAGAAATTCTAGTACATAATTAAACCTCATTCTGTATTTGTTAATGAAGATTAAGACTCATCATAAATTTCACCCAGAGTTCTTTGTATCTACCTTCTACCTCTATTGAAAACCACATAGTCACTTTTTTATTTGATTTGGACTCTGGTTCCCTTCAGTCCTATCAGTATGTCTTTTTGTTTCTCAAACTTAAAATGTTGCGGAGTCCCAAGGTAATCTCAAGGATTCTGCTGATCCCAGTTGGAGGAATATAACATAAATTAATCTAAATATTTTAGATGATCATTTATCACTATGTGATAATATACAACAATATCTGTGGTGGGTACTGAAATTTCATAGCAATATACAACCAGAAGATGGTCCTCTAGATGATTGAGAAAATGCTCCTATTAATTTTCAAAGCATTTTATCAAAATTAAAATATAAGATAAAAATTACTCAGATTCCTAGCAGATCTCCCAAGGCTGTTTTGAGAATCGCTGCACTATGGAGAATTCCCTTCTACTCCTGTGCACTGCCAGTTAATTATTCAGAGAACACAGCAAGGGTCACAAAGTAGATAACTATGGATATTTGCCTACAGAGGGAATGTATCCCATCCTCCCAGTCACAGCTCTCCAAAGAAGAGACACAGTTTGACTAAGGCATAGAAATAGGAAGAAGAGAGAGTGAGTGGAGAGGAGGCAAGAACAGGAGAAGGAAGGGGGCCCACAGAAGTAGACAGGGAATTGGCCTGGCTCTGGACAGAGGCTGGGCACATGTCCTGCTTGATGGATTTGTCAGGGACACAGCGCACTGCGGTGTGTCTGCCTTGAGCCACCTGCTCTGATGTTTCTACACCTTTCTGCTCAGTCAGAAATTGCACTGTTCAACATTAAGAGTCTATTTCTTGCTCTAGACGGGAATGTCATCTCTAGAAATTCTCTGTAAAAATACTCCTATTTTACAAGAAAAATTTAAAAAGACCAAGCATTCTGGTTAATTTACTACAGTGATTTGTTAGTTTAGATTGACTCCTCTTTAGCTGGCTACAGTCTTCCGAGGTACAAGGAATTGAAGCTGTGACTCCTAACAGTAACAACAACAAACCTAATAATGGATCACATTTTCTAAAAGCCTAAGCGCCAGGGGATGTTCTATATTTTACATATGTGAAGTCATCTAGTCTGTAAAAATAACTCTGTGATTAGGTGCTATTATAACTCTCATTTTGGAACTGCCAAGAATCACATCTACTGATTCCGCCATTATGTTCATCCAGTCTCTTTTCAATAGAACCCTTGGTCATGAAGAAGACTAAAGATAAGAACAGGCTGCCTTGGAAGAAGCACGTCTGTACAGTTGTAAATTCTGAGCATACACCTTATGATCAATTTGACCAAAATAAACATTCATGCAATTTAAAATGTACATTTATTAAGCTCAAACTTAGAGGCACTGGGCTATGGGCTGAGACTAGACAGATGCAATACAAATAATAATTGAGAAATACATGTGCAAACCCCTTGTATATGAAGAGCAGTATATCTTCAAGGAACAATGTTTAGGCTTTCACTCTATCGCTCAAGCTTCTAGTCTATGATTTCCACCCCATCAAGGAATTTACTAAGCAAAAGCATTTTCACTTCAAAATAGCTACTTTCTATTTCTTCTCTCTGAAGACTGAAACTCTTCTGATTGCTTGCATTTCAATGGAATTGACCAGAGAAGATTGCAATGCACTTAGATAAGACTTACATTTGTCCATTCAGAAAATTTTCTTGAGCACCTGCTATCTGCCAGGCTTTGCTCAGTGCCATGTAGATAGCAGTGAGAAAGACAGAAATGGTTCTGAGTCTCATGGAGTTTGCTGTTATAACATGTGCTTTGGTGGGCTACTACTAAGCAAAAAACATCTGCTATAAATCAACTAAGTTATTAATTCCAATTTCCAGCCGTAAGGTGGCACACCTCCAATGATTTATTGTGCAGGAACCCCCCTTGCTGTGCATGTTCCTGCAAAGTCTCATTAGGACCTTTAAACTAAAAATATCTGATCCAGCTAAATTTTGGAAAAGGAAACTGTTATTTGAAGAATTCATTTTCAGCAGCTGAGTGCCTCAGGAAGTTAGTAATGCCCAATGGAGCTTTATGCTTCTGGTCTTCTCATTTGAAAGCAGCAGAGGTTGGAACAGTTCTTAGTTATTAACATCTAATGGCTGTTTTGTGACTTCTCAAGTGCATTGGACTCCTCCTCCCAAGTCCCAGGGAATGGAAAGATACTTATTTGAATTTAATTAACTCAGAGGAGAGACAGCCTAAAGGATAATGATTGAATATACTTAGTACTGAATGTTCCTACATCTTCCCTAAAACTTAATGATGGATTTGTTGGACTGCTAATTGCCAGGAATATATGGAGTAGAAGCCCCATGGAGAAGTAAAGCCAAAGTCAGGAAGTATCTGTCACCGCCATTCTCCCTCTGCCATTAAGTTACAGTCTCACCTCTGTCTATATCCGTCTTAACACAGAATCCCCTTTGCAGAAGTTACCCCTTGTGTTCCAGATAGAAGCTCCCTGAAATGTAGAAAAGAAGGACAATGAATGAGACTTGGAATCTGTACTTTTTCTTAGAGGCAACTTCTCAGTCTGTCTTTCTCTTCTAAATATCTGTAACACACATGTTACTTTGCTAATTGAAAAGATACTTCCATTTTGATAAGTCTTAAATAACTTCCTTTTTGATCACTCAAATTCATTTCTAGATTAATGAGATGCTGTACATAAATTCCATGTTGTTTTGTAGATGCTATCAAAAGCTGTCATAGTAATTTGTTCACAGATTTATTCATTCTCAAATATTTATTGCAGATATGCTGTGTGTCAGGCATTGTGTGACAAAGCGCAGGCGTAACAGTGAACAAAGTGAAAGTGAAGTCGCTCAGTCGTGTCCGACTCTTTGCAACCCCATAGACAGCAGCCTACCAGGCTCCCCCGTCCCTGGGATTCTCCAGGCAAGAACACTGGAGTGGGTTGCCATTTCCTTCTCCAATGCATGAAAGTGAAAAGTGAAAGTGAAGTCGCCTAGTAGTGTCTGACTCCTAGTGACCCCATGGACTGCAGCCCACCAGTCTCCTCTGTCCATGGGATTTTCCAGGCCAGAGTACTGGAGTGGGTTGCCATTGCCTTCTGCAGGGCATCTTCCTGACCCAGGGATTGAACCTGGGTCTCCTGCATTGCAGACAAGACGCTTTACCGCCTGAGCCACCAGGGAAGACTTCAGGGAACAGTGAACAAGAGAGATATAATTACTACTCTTAACTAGTATGTATCATATGCTACATCCTATTTAAGGGATCTGGGAAGATTCCAAAATAAATAAGAAAACATTCTAAGGAACAAATGCAAGGACATTCTAAGGAACAAATTATGGGGATGAATTTTACTTCAGTTTTTACAAAAGGTGTTCGGGTTGATTGCTGGTGCTGTTAAACAGGTTAGAAGATGAAGGAGGAGAACTAGCTTCTGGGCAGGTTTAGGGGAGACAAAACAGCAAAAATAGTGGAAGGATAAGGAAGCCACAGAGTTTGATTTGAGATGATACATCCACGTGTGTCCTTTTCTACTCAAATGAGAGACCATGAGCTTCTCCAATCTCAAGAAAGAACTGATGTCTTCATTAATGCATATGTTAGATATTATTTATTTTTTATTCTAAATCTTGTTCCCAAAGGAGTTTCAGTAGCTTAAAACGCTATGTAGAATAAAGTAAGATAAAATAAAAATGAGAATACAAGGGATGTGGTGGGCATTTCTTGCCTTTGGAGAAAAATCTTTCTCCCAAATTAAAAACCATTCTTTTCTGCTACATGTATTTCTGGAGCTTCCTGGATCTCATCCTATCTAAAGTCTGATTGTTTAACTTTTTCTTTGTTTCTGTGATCTAGTCCAGACCTTAAAAAATTTTTTTTTCTTCCTTAAATCAGTTAGATTTTGGCTTTTCTGGTTTCAACCATAGGATACCTGATTTTAAAGAAGTTCCTAAAGGTTGTTGTTGTTGTTCAATTGCTAAGTCGTGTCTGATTCTTTGTGACCCCATGGATTGCAACACACCAGGCCTCCCTGTCCTTCACTGTCTCCCTGAGTTTGCTCAAACTTATGTCCATTGAGTCAGTGATGTCATTTAACCATCTCATCTTATGTCACCCCCTTTTCCTCTTGCCTTCAATATTTCTTAGGATCAGGGTCTTTTCCAGTGAGTTGGCTCTTCTCATCAGGTAGCCAAAGTATTGAAGCTTCAGCAGCAGTTCTTCCACTGAATACTCAGGACTGATTTCCTTTACAATTGACTGGTTTTACCTCCTTGCTGTCCAGGGGACTCCCAAGAGTCTTCTCCAGAACCACAGTTTGAAAATCCATTCTTTGCTGCTCACCCTTATTTATGGTCCAACTCCCACATTCATACATGACTATTGGAAAAACCATAGCTTTGACTATATGGACCTTTGTCAGCAAAGTGATGTCTCTACTTTTTAATACACTGTCTAGCTTTGTCATGGCTTTTCTTTCAAAGAGCAAGTATCTTTTTATTTCATGGCTGCAGTCACCATCTGCAGTGATTTTGGAGCCCAAGAAAATAAAGTCTGTTGCTGATTGTATCGTTTCCTCATCTGCTGCCATGAAGTGATGGGACCGGATGCCACGATCTTAGTTTTTTGAGTGTTGTGATTTAAGCCAACTTTTTCACTCTCCTCTCTCATCTTCATCAAGAGGTTCTTTAGTTCCTCTTCACTTTGTGCCGTAAGGGTGGTGCCGTCTACATATCTGAGATTGTTGATATGTCTCCTACAATCTTGACTCCTGTTTGTGAGTCATCCAGCCCAGCATTTTGTATGATGTACTCTGCATATAAGTTAAACAAGCAGGGTGACAATATACAACCTTGCGTACTCCTTTCCTAATTTTGAACAAGTCCATGGTTCTATGGCCAGTTCTAACTGTTGCGTCTTGTCCTACATACAGGTTTATCAGGAGGCAGGTAATGTGGTCTGGTATTCCCATCTCTTTAAGAATATTCCACAGTTTGTTGTGATCCACAAAATCAAACGTTTAGCATAGTAAATGAAGCAGAAGCAGATGTTTTTTGGAATTCCCTTGCTTTTCCTATGATCCAGTGTGTGTTTAGAATTTGACCTCTGGTTCCTCTGCCTTTTCTAAATCCAGCTTGTACATCTGGAATTTCTCTGTTCATGTACTGCTGATGCCTAGATTGAAGGATTTAGAGCATAATCTTGCTAGTATGTGAAATGAATGCAGTTGTATTGTAATTTGAACATTCTTTGCGTTGCTTTTCTTTGAATTTGAATCAAAACTAACCTTTTCCAGTCCTGTGGCCACTGCTGAGTTTCCCAAATTTACTGGCATAATGAGTGCAGCACTTTAATAACATCATCTTTTAGGATTTTAAATAGCTCAGCTGGAATTCCATCACTTCCACTGGCTTTGGTTGTAGTAATGCTTCATAAGGCCCACTTGACTTCATACTCCAGGATGTCTGGCTCTGGGTGAGTGACCATACCAGCATGATTATCTGGGTCATGAAGATCCTTTTTGTACAGTTTTTCTGGGTATTCTTGCCACCTCTTCTTAATCTCCTCTGCTTCTGTTAGGTCCATACCATTTTTGTCCTTTATTGTGCCCATCTTTGCATGATACGTTCCCTTGGTATCTCCAATTTTCTTAAAGAGATCTCTAGTCTTTCCCGTTCTATTGTTTTCTTCTGTTTCTTTGCATTGTTCATTTAAGAAGTCTTTCTTATCTCTTTTGCTGTTCTCTGCAGTTCTGCATTCAGTTGGGTATATCTTTCCCTTTCTCCTTTGCCTTTCACTTCTTTCCTCAGCTATTTGTAAGGCCTCCTCAGACAACTACTTTGCTTTCTTGCATTTCTTTTTCTTGGGGATGGTTTTGGTCACCATCTCCTGTACAATGTTACAGACCTCTGTCCATAGTTCTTCAGTCACTCTGTCTACCAGATCTTGTCCCTTGAATCTATTCATCACCTCCACTGTATAAGAGATTTGGTTTAGGTCATACGTGAATGGCCTAGTGGTTTTCCCTACTTTCTTCAGTTTGAGCCTGAATTTTGCATTAAGGAGACAATGATCTGAGCCACAGTCAGCTCCAGGTCTTGTTTTTGCTGACTGTATAGGGATTTTCCATCTACAGCTGCAAAGGGTTAATCAATCTGATTTCAGAACTGGCCATCTGGTGATGTCCATGTGTAGAATCATCTTGTGTTGTCTGCTGTGACCAGTGTGTTCTCTTGGCAAAACTTGTTAGCCTTTGCCCTGCTTCAGTTTGTACTCCAAGGCCAAACTTGCCTGTTACTCCAGGTATCTCTTGACTTCCTACTTTTGCATTCCAGTCCCCTATGATAAAAAGGACATCTTTTTTTGGTATTAGTTCTGGGAGGTCTTGTAGGTCTTCACAGAATCATTCAGCTTCATCTTCTTCTGCATTAGTGGTTGGAGCATAGATATAGAAGTAAGATCTTGCAAATCAGAGAATTGTGTCACCAGCTGAGCTGAAGTAACATGAAGCTTAGTGAGACCCATCTCCCTGGTCCAGCAGTTGAAACACTGTGATATTGTAGCAAGGTGATTGGTTAACTAATTTCCTTGGAAATCAGTTCACATACTTCCTAGATAGAAATTAATAATATGGCAGAAAAATGACAGAATTTTGGCGTGTGTTGACTAATTTGCAAAGGTTCTATGAAAAGAGGCTAGTGTTACTTTAGTTAAAACTAAATTGTATAAAAGCATGAAGAAAAACAAAGAAAAAAAGTCCCTCCAAGCATCTCCTGATAAAGATCTTTACCATAAAAAGCCTAGACTAAAATGAAGCCTGAGGAAAAGGGACAGGTTCCTTTGGACTTCTCACTTGAGGTTTGTGTTCTGATGTCCTGGTAGAGATCCGAAAGAGCCCCGTAAGTTGGGTCAGCCCCAGATGGAGAATCCTATCTATTGCCATCTCAGATGGGACAGTGACATCACAGTTTCACATTGTCTCTTCCAGAGAGAATTGGAAAAGACAGGCTGGCTGACCAAGAGGCTCTTTCTCCTGAGAGGGCTCCAATTCTTATTTGCTTTGGACCGCCTACTATTCTGTTGTGTTCATTCACCTCCTTTTCAAAACAAGAGGAAGGGTTTGTTTTGTTTTGTAATTATGCTTTTTTAAAAATTTCCACCACTGTATATTATATGTATTGGGGATAGTTAAATATATAATTTTCGTATATTTAAATATATCATTTAACCATAGGTTGGTCCACCAATAAAAGCTAATTTGGACTTGACCTAGAGAAATTCCTATCACCCAAAGATCCTGACCTTGGATCTGGAGGCAGATCCTTGTTCAGAGGACAAGATTTTATGACCGCCTTATTTAGGTGGGAGGAGTTAGTGGATTTTAGATGTGTAATTAACATGTGCATTGAACTTGGTGTGGGTGTTTTTGAAATTGCATGTTTGAAAAGAATCAGTGTGCATGTTGGAATGAAATGTTCAATATTATGTTATTTTTGCCTGTTTTATCAGTAAGTTCAAGCTGAGAGTTGCTTCCATTACAAACCCCAGGATTCATGGCTTACAACAAAGGCTTATCTGTTGCCCACATTGCATGTTCATATGAATTAGCTCTGACTCTGCTGTCATCCTCACTCCAGGACCCAGACTAAATGGAGCTGATTTTATCTGAGACATTGCAGTGGTATGAGAGAGCATAGCAGGATCTGCCCACATTCTTAAAACTTCCACAAAGAAATGACACATATCACTTATGCTCACATGTCATTGGCCGAAGCAAGTTCCAAGCCAGTGCTGACAGCATTAGGGTGAGGATGGATCGCTTTCTGAGGATGTAGGTGTCATAAGGAAGGACTCTGAATAATCTTGTTTTTGCTGGTAATAACACTCAATTTTCCCTTGAAGGACAATCCCTTGCCAACTCTTAGTGAATGTGGGTTTGACAGGGTTGACCCAGATCCGGAGAGAGCTAGGGTTAGCTAACCAGTGTTGTCCATTTCTCTGGTCAAAGTAAGACCAATGAAATTCAGGTCCTGGATGGAGAAATTCTTGTTATGTTGGAATTGCTAAGAAGATAACCTATAATCTTGGAGCTGCAAGGAACTATCTAGGTGGAAAAAGACACTAAGAATGAAATAATCATAGAAGAAAACAAAACTGAGAGGTAGAGTGCATTAAACTCAGGACTGATGTGACTATTTGAGTCTCTGTCTCCCCCCTTTTCAGAAGGTAAACAAAAATATGTAAGTCAGAATTTTTCCCCCCAGGAGTCAATTTACATTGACTTGTAACTTAAAGATTTCTTATTTTATAAAGGAAGGGGCCTCAGTGCCTGAAATGCATTTCATGTAAATGCTTCTCTATACTTTGCTGAAGGGGCCCACAATTTTGGTTACAAGTTCCCTAGCTATCAACTCAAAGAAAAAAAATTTGATCAGTATATAGTACCCTTACTATTCTTGCCTAGAGAATCCCATGGACAGAGGAACCTGGCAGGCTACAGTCAGTGGGGTCGCAAGGGTCAGACACAGCTTAGCAACTAAACCACCACCCTTACTATACTGTATCTATATTACAAGAAATTGCCTAATATACGTTAAAAATGATCTGGTATTTTCTTGTGGTCTAGCTTGGTGCAATTTGTAGTACTCTATAGTGTTCTTGCCTGGAGAATCCCAGCGATGGCGGAGCCTGGTGGGCTGCCGTCTATGGGATCATGGCAGTGGTCACAAGTGGGACACAACTGAAGTGATTTAGCAGCATAGTGAAAACAAACCATTTCTCCAGCAATCACAGTTTTTCATAGTAAGTTTCTTCCATAGGACATCAATTAAAACTTGCTATGCAAAGTGTGGTACACAGATCAGCAACATCGGCATCACTGGGGATTTGCTATAAATGCGGAATCTTAGCTCCCACTCAGATGTACTAAATCAGAGTGTACACTTTCGCAAGATCCCCAGGTGATTTTTTTTTGCACAGTAAAGATGTTATGTAATATGGTAAATATCTTCAAGGGTACTCCTATAAAGAATGTATTATAATATTTATAAGGTTGTACTTTTCCCATTATAACTTAGCAGCGCACTGTCGTGTGATTCTAGGAGGGATGGAAAAAATCCTAGGAGGGGGTCTTTGGAAGCATTTCAGATAATACGATCTGGGAATTTATTACCGATGTGTTTCCAAAGAGCACAGAAATGCATATAGTCAAGCAGCTAGTCTCCTTTCTATTATCCCCATATCATAATGATGGGAGTCCATGAACTTTGTTGATTCACCTAAAGTGTAGCATCATGTAGCATCACCTCATGGCGTGGTTCATTTCCCACTTCAGGTCTTTTCCAATCTGGGCTTCATCTGATGGAGCTCGTCCTCTTGCGTTTGACTACAGATAGATATGCTGGGTCTTGCAGCTCACTCTGACTCTCAGGATAGCTGTAGTAGTGTTAGCTGGTGGCCCTGGTTCATCAGCCTGTCAGCCGCATCTGGAGAGATTCGGTCTGAACAGTGCTGGGAATCGGGGACCAACTCATCTTTCATGATTCCCCTGGTCAGCCAGGCACATCACAACACAGTTTTTGCCCTCCATCCTGCTTTACTTTTTCCTCCTATCACCATCTGATAAGAATTTTTACCTGTCACGTTACAGAAAAGTCTAGGCAGAGGACAGAGCCAGCCTCACATTATGTACAAATTTGGTTATCAGCAGAATAGATTATATTCCTATTTTTGCGGTCTTCCCAGTTGGCTTAGTGGTAAAGAATCTGCCTGCCACTGCAGGAGATGCAGGAGATGTGGGTTCAATCCCTGGGTGTGGGAGATCGCCTGGAGAAGGAAATGGCAACCCACTCCAGTATTCTCACCTGGGAAATCCTATAGACAGAGGAGCCTGGAGGGCAGGAGTCTGTGGAGTCGCAAGAGTCAGAAATGACTTAGCGACTAAACAACAGCAAAGTATAGAAAGAATGGTTTCACAAGGAAGAAAACACATGAGCAGGGCAGTTGACTGTATTATGTCTGAGTTCTCAGTGCACAGCAGTCATCGCTGCGAGCATCAGTGTGTCAGATTACACATTGCAAAAGTCCTGCCTTCCCCTTAATCAGAGGGCGGATTATGCTGCTAACCCACCGAGAATGGTCTATGAAACACAGCTAGCCTGGCTTCATGTGGAGTTCCTAGGCACCAGGCACCAAACAGAGGTACACAGCATCTGGTGAAAATCATTTAGAAAATAATTAGATTTTTAAAATCTCTCTGCTTCAGCTCCTGGGATAAATTTGCAGTTGGGGAAATCTTTAAATACAGACTTAAGCTTCTAATTAGTGAAGATAACATTTGAGTGTAAATCCTACATACATAAACAGTCTGAGCTCTTTCCTTTGAAACCAACAAAAATAATATTTCTTCTTTTCTGCTGTTGCTGCTTTTTCTGACTTCTTAAAGAGATTTAACCTTACTGTTTCTGCCATTTGAAGCAAGGGTGGCACTAGCAAAGCTTATTTTTTGTATTAGAATCTATTTCTCTATTTGATTGGGACTAAATAATGGTGCAGATTTATTTTTCTTACAATTAATATGAATGAGTATTTTGGACATGAGTTTAGATCCTTCTACCTGTAAAACCATTCAGATCAGAAAGACCAAATTCCAAGAGCTTGATGAGTGCGTACCTAGTCAGTTTGTTTCCTCTTCATCACCTGATGCTGAGTCAAATGTGGAGCAAATGTGGATGAGCATGGTGGTCAGCGATATGGGCAGCATGTGGAATAATATGGACTTGATATTTTTAAAAATTCATAGAACATTCATTTGCTTTTATAATGAAGTAAAAATGTTCTGGGTAATTAGTTTTCACCAAAACATTTTCCAAACAACTGTAAATTACATAATTGAGGGATCAGTCAGAAAACTTTATTGATATTCTTAACTAATCAGTATAGCCATTTGATAAGCTCATTTGAAGAAATAAGATGCTCATGACAGTAATAGAAGGAATATATACCGTAGGAAGAGAAGCATGTGAGAAACACTATAATTTATTGAAATATAAATACAGTCATCTTATATTTTAGGAATCAAATATATATTAATTTTCACAGCATCTGTCAGTTCTAGGTATTTTTGTTGTAAACTTCTTTGCTATAGACATCTGTGCCACAAGGATTTTTGCTGCATAGTAACTAATTGCTGCATAGAGCAGTTTTACCATAGAAGATAAAATAGCAAACAATAAAAGAGAGACATTAAGAAGGACATAATGAGTTGTGAGGCATAAGTATCAAAATAAGAATCCTTTATTGCAAAATACAGAATACTTGAATACATTTAAGCTGTGTATAGATTCATGGTGCCACTGTGAAATAACTTTTATTTTGTGGATTATACCTAAGCACTTCTGTTCCAACTCTTTGTACTTTTTTCTTTTTTCTTGTTGATTTGTCTCCTTGCTCGACACTGTACTTTTTCTTTTTTACTCAAGTTTCTTTCTTCATTAAAAGAGGTGTCCATTTCCAAGTACTGGGATGCGGATTTGTAAGTGATCTTTGTAGTGTATTGTGGCAGCTTCTACATGGTTGAACGTTCTTGGCAATATGTTCATTGATAGATATTTCAAAGTTGTGTTGGAAATGTGGGTTCACCTCTGTGCCATTTAAGCCCTCGGCCTCTTTCTGCTCAAATGTAGTGTGTTTTAAAATGAGAAACCAACTCTTAGGGCAAATCTTTGTCATCTCTCATGTTCTTTGCATTGTAGGTGTCAAACCAAACTGTCAACTAGTTATTTTATCTTTCATGGCAAAATTGCCATACAACCAGTTAGTTACATGTCAAAAATGCCACAGAAATGGTTGCTGCAAAGGTATTTACAGAAAAGAAGGTCGCAGTGAAAACTACCCAGACATGACATTTATCCTTTCTTTTCTTTCTATGAGTTTTGTTCTTTCTTTTTTCTTCTAGAGAATATTGATAAAGTCACCTAAAAATTAAAAATCTAAAATGACTTTTTGGAAGGTCTAAAAATCAATGTTCTGGAGCTCATCCTTAAATTTAGAGAAGTGATTATTTTTAGGGAACTGACTTATCAAAAGAAATATTACGTACATCATTATATGGTTAGAAAAATACCCATGTTCATTCCTTATTAAAATGCTATCTTTTTTTAAAGACGAAGGATATGGCGTTAATCTTCAGAGCATGTTTTGTTGAGCACATACTGTGTGCCGTGCCTCTGCTTCCATTACCTCAGTTATGTTGCATACCATGCTTTAGGAATTATAGTGCTTTTCCTCTGAGGGGAGAGGGTCCTGGAGAAAGGTTCCTATGGACAAGCAGTCATGACAGTGTTACGTGATTTTCCAGGTGGGGATAGTGAACAGAAATTCTCAAGGCAACAGACTAGGTAACTGAAATGCAAACAGATTCTGAAAGGAAGAGTAAGCATCTGATAAGGACTCTCTAGCACCGAAGCTTCTGTCTCTACCAAGAACCTCCTAGTTTCTTACAAGCAAAGGATTATCTGTATTCATCTTTAATCGTTTGTTGCTAGCACAGCACCTGCTAAGTGATCAGTAAGTCCTGGGAATTTTCATTTTTAAACATGTCCTCTTACTACTTGGCTTCTGTGGTGGCTCAGATGATAAAGATTCTGCCCACAATGTGAGAGACCCAGGTTCAGTCTCTGGGTCGGGAAGATCCCCTGGAGAAGGGAATGGCAACCCACGCCGGTATTCTTGCCTGGAGAGTTCCATGGACAGAGAAGTCTCTTGGGCTACAGCCCATGGGATAGCTCTGCCTTCAAATCTCACTTCTGACACTTTAGTTCATCCTCTCATGTGGACAGTTGCAGTCATTTCTGAAGTCACTTTCCTGTCCTTTAGTCTTTACCTTCCATCAGCCCCCCATGTGATTTATGCCCTACCCACCCATTCCGTAACTCCTCAGGCACCGCACTTTAAAAGAGGCTCAGGAAGCCACTTTGTGTTCTCTGAACACCCAGGCAAAAACAATTCTCCTCCATGACAATATTTGTTCTGTTTGCTGAAATGACTTGTCTACCTAGAAAAAAGAAATCTGACTTGCCCTTCAAGACTTATTTTATAGATTCCATTATGGAACTGTTTTTCATCTACCCAGGATTGGTGGCTCTCTTCACTAGTTTTGGATCTTACACAAACACTGTTACAGCAGACTGGCCACTATGTTGTAATAACTTGGCTTTATTTCTGTTTCCTCTGCTAAGCTGGAAGTTCCTGGAGGCAGGGACATCTTATTTGGCACTAAATCCTTAGAATACATGCACTTGAGTTCAATAAATGTTATTAAATGTTGAACAAATGAATGCATACGTCTATGCTTGAACAGTAAGACACTAACTAGTGCCAAAAGAACATGGTTTTCCGTATTAGAGGTTACAGTCTGTGACAAAGAAGCTTATCTATAGACAGAGCATGAATTCACAGAACCTTGAGCCCTTTGGCATGCAAGGAATAGCAGTGTGACACAGAGTATCTTGGGAAATTATGAGCAGGATGACATATTAGCTTCTTACACTACCTAGAAATCCACACAGATTACTCCACATTTCCTAAAATCAACTTCGAAACCCCAGGCAAGAAATTGCTCAGTGGAATGGTATGATTAGGTCAAGAGAGCACAGTTCACATGGAAGAAAATCTAAAAATAATGGCCTGAGAATTGATAACACTTTCTCTAAGTTAATTGTCTCAGAAGGATGTTTCTTAGTACTGGCAAGTTGAATAAGCTTAGAATAAAGGATTAAAGTTAGGGAGAACCTTAGGACCCCCTGATTTCAACTTCCCATTTCTGGAAAGGTGCTGATCCAGACTCAACTTGAATGCTTCCAGTGATGGCAATCATTTTGGAGGCAGCCATGGATTATTCATGCTGAGTTGAAATCTGCCCTGTATAGTTTCATCCATTGATCTTTGTTCTTTTTCCTGAAGCTACATTAATTGTTTTTCTATATGACAACTTTTCATGTATTTGAACACAGCTTTCATTTTTCCCCAAGCTTCCTTTTCCCAAGATTAAAAACACTCCATTTCATGTGATAATTCCTTATGTGATGTTGGTTTAAAGCTTTTCAGCTCTCTGTGATCGTATTCCAGTGGACTCACTCCAGTGTGGTACCCAGATGTGAATGTAGCATCACAGATGCTACATAGCCTAAGCACTGCAACCTAGCGAAGACATTTCTTAGTTGCTGTGTTCGGTATATTTCTTTCTGATGATCAAACATTGTATTAGATCCAAAGAGTACATAGATTAAAATACTATATATGCCAGGAGTTGTCTGGGGGCTGAGATAGAAAGGTGAGTAAAACAGTGTTTGGTTTAAGAAGCCCATATCTGACAGACTACAGATATCCTCTTAATATACTGTGATATTGTATAAGTACTATCTTTGAGGTGTAAGCAAAATATGATCAAGTAACTCGTATCTGAAGTTTTTAGACAATTGAATATCTATGCCTATTTTGGAAGATTTGCTATACCTCAAGATCACCCTAATTCCAACCACGTGCTGTTGATTTTTTTAAAAAATTCAAATTTTGGACTTTATGCATCTTTCTTAATTTGATCTTATTGATTTTGTGGTAATTCCAGCCTCACAAGGTCTTTCAAATCTCTGTCATCAAATATGTTAGTTTTACTTTGTCAGCTCTACGTCTGACAGTAACAGGAAAATTGGCTGCTGTTTTACATGAACAAAATGGTTTGTGTTCTGCTTTCCCAGCAGAAATTATGTTTGGGAATTTGGTTAATGGGAAGTGGTAAGGGATATATTTAGAAAAGAAAGTTCGTTCCACTCTAGACAAATATAGGCACTTGGAATTCTATCCACCATGACTCACAGAAAGTGCAGAAGTTTCTCATCCTCAGCTACCGCATGGTGTTAGTTGCTGGCATGTGGTGAAGTCCGGGCCTGAGAAGCAGACAAAAGGGAGACAAAAGCTGATGCATTTTTTTTTTTTTTTTCAGCATCCATTTCTGATAAGCAGAAGCCCTACTGCAAGTTGAAAGTCACCTCTACTCTAGCCACCCAATGGCGCATTTAACATGTTTGGGGATAAACTTTTCCTGCACCTCCGCTTGAATGACATCTTGCTAGCACAGCCTCCCCTGACTACCCTGTAATACCATCTCTGTTTCCATGTGCAGTCGCTTGCCCAGCATTGTCGTTTCCCAAGGCTCTTAGCACTCCTTGGCACATCACGCATGGCTGTTTGTTGTCAGTTTCTCTCCCGCCCCGGTGCCCGTATGTACTAGAGTATGAGCTCTATGAAAGCACGGATTTTGGTTTATTTATTGGAGTGCCCCCTTGGTTTTGAAGAGAACCTGACACTAGCACATGGTCTATCAACATGTGTTCAAATAAGTATTTGTTGAATATGTTAATCAATCTGGAGTAAAATGGTGGTAAATTATTCAGCTACAGTGCTTAGCCGGCAAAAGACTGAAAAAGATAAAACTGAGAAAGTCATGTTTACTTTTCCTTCGTACAAAGATAAGATTAATCATACAGAGAATTTTGAGCTTCTCTAAATGAAACAACTCTTGAGAGTCCCTTGGACTGCAACGAGGTCCAACCAGTCCATCCTAAAGGAGATCAGTCCTGGGTGTTCATTGGAAGGACTGATGCTAAAGCTGAAACTCCAGTACTTTGGCCACCTCATGTGAAGAGTTGACTCATTGGAAAAGACCCTGATGCTGGGAGGGATTGGGGGCAGGAGCAGAAGGGGACGACAGAGGATGAGATGGCTGGATGGCATCACCGACTCGATGGACATGGGTTTGGGTGGGCTCCGGGAGTTGGTGATGGACAGGGAGGCCTGGCGTGCTGCGATGCATGGGGTCACAAAAAGTCGAACACGACTGAGCGACTGAACTGAACTGAACTGAACTGAAGTGAAACAAAGTCATATGCACGTTCACTGTATGCTGATGTTCCTTAGTGATGTGTAGACAAAAAAAAGTATAGGAAAGAGTAGTAGTAGATACCCATGACCAAATACCAAGTAATGGGCTAACTGCTTAACACAGATGTTGTCATTAAGTATCACAGTATTCCCACAAAGTAGATTTTATCATGCATTTTGCTTATATAGAAGCAGAGGCTCAAAGGACTTCAGTCATTTATCAACAGTTCCCTCGCTCAAAGTGCCAGAAGCCCAAAGCCATGTCCATTTAAACTGCTCCCGCCTTGCAACATTTACTGCAGTCATAAACCAAGAAACAAATGTCACTTCCTTTTGCGAAACTTTCTGGTACCATTGCGATGCAAGCTGGGGAATTTTATCAGTGGGTGAGGCTTTGTGATATAGCCAGAGTTCTGTAATGAGTCACCTAACTGCGTAATAGAGATGGTTATGCTTAGACAAGTGACCACCGAAATGACAGTTGGGTATTTGCTAGTCCCTGCTTTCCTTGCAAATCAAATTTGCCAAGAAAGCCAGGTAAAGCGATGTTTTTTAAAGCTGTCAGCATTCTTTACATCGGAAACAAATTATGTGTTTTCTATCACATTCATCACCCCCTCAACAAGATTTTATCCTTTAAATGGGAGAGCTGTGTGAGGCCAAGTTTGCACTTTTCTCTTGCTGGCAATTTTGTGAGGTAAGATAAACTACAAAGCTTGCTCTTCAGACCCTCTCTGAATTCTGACATTCCCCCAGAAGCAATTTTCACTTGGAGGTTACCAGGAAGAAGTAAAAGGATTGCCCATAAACCAGACATACATTACTGAGAAGGGACAGAAAACGGGGAAGCATGGTGACACGGGTCCTTTGCAGAGCTATTCTGTCAGCTCCACCCCTGGCAGATTACCTAAGGTCAGCGACGTCCTTGGATATCTGAGCTTTTGGGAACATCAGAGAAACATCCTCCAGGTTTTGTTTCTCTAGTGCACGTCATAAGTATTGACCCCACTCTCATACACATTGTTGAAAGGTATGTGGTTTGCACTTACATACAGGTCAAAACTTTTTTATTTGGAAAAGCCTCTCTTCCCTTACCTGTCCAAGCATCATGTGTTTCCTGTCAGCACCACTTACACAGAGAGTAAAATAGATGAGAAGGAAGTAGGAAGAATTTGACACTCAGCAAAGAGCATGCCAAGGTGCAGTTCCTAACACAGTTTCTTTGGTGTTGCCCCTTGGAGGCCCCTGTCAACAGTTCTGTGAGAGATGGGAGGCTTCTCATAACATCTGCTCCACCTTCCTCATCTCTTTCGGCTAACTTAAAGTATCTGATCTGGGTGTCTGATCTGATTTAAGTATCTGATTTAAGAAGGCTTGGGTTTCCTCCCAATGGTCATCTGAGGCCCCAATCTAGTTACAACAGGAAATAGGTATGGGCTACTATCCAACAGGAGTGTGGCTCTGGGAAACTCTTCTGAATATTGTATAACAAAAGATGTCGAGCTTATTAACATATGGATCAGAGTATGATCAAAAATAGGCCTTCCCTGGTGGCTCAGCTGTAAAGAATTGACCTGCCTTGAAGGAAGACACGGGAGATGCAAGTTCAATCCCTGGGTCAGAAAGATCCCCAGGAGGAGGAAATGGCAACCCACTCCACTATTCTTGCCTGGGAAATCTCATGGATGGAGGAGGCTGGTGGGCTACAGTCCATGGGGTCACAAAGAGTCAGACACGAGTGAGCAACTAAGCATTCAGGTGAACAAAAATAAGACCAACTGCTGTGTAAGACTTTTCCTGAGATCTCAAGTTGGTAGCCTACTCAAATGAGTGGTTACCACTGTAGGTGCGTTCTGTTTCTCTTCATCTAAGCAGAAGGTGTAGAGAAAGGTGCTCAGAAATCCTGTGTGCTTAATAGGCATTTCTGTCTTGAAAGAGGCATAACAGATCACAGTCTGGCATTAGGCCTCCAGAACCTGAAAGGACCAGGCTCCAGTGCAGGGTCGGTAGGAGAGGATGCAGTCACTGTCTCCCTTCCCTGAACACTATTTTCCCTCCTTCACTGCAAGATCAAACAATAATAATAACAACATATCCAGTGAATGTATCTGGGCTTCCCCAAGGGCTCAGTGGTAAAGAATCTGCCTGCAGTATAGGGGAGCTGGGTTCTATCCCTGAGTCAGGAAAATCTCTAGGAAAAGGAAAAGGCAATGCACTCCAGTATTCTTGCCTGGAAAATCCCATAGGCAGAGGAGTCTGGCCAGTTAGTCCATGGAGTGGCAAAGAGTCAGACACCACCGAGCGACTAAAGAACAAATCTAATGAGCAAAGTAAACACAGTAACTTCCAAACTCTTTAGTCATAAAATCATTACACACTATCTCCTACCTGTGAGGCATTGCATAAAATTCTAGCAATGATACAAGCGTGAAATAAATGCAATACCATCTCTTTCAAAATCCTGACTTTTTTGAGTGGGGAAAGCTGACTTGAAACCGGAATTACCAAGTGAATCTCTCGTCATGTCATTTCACTTCTGTATCTGTGCAGGTTGTCTGTGCGTCTTCAGTGTGCTTGTCAAGCTCTTTGTCCTGGCAGAGGAGATCAGCCATGGTCTGTCAGGTCCAACCTGCCTCTCCAGCATCATCTTTCTCTTCATTCTGCCTGCATCCTAGTCTTCAGCATCAAAATCTGCCCACACTTTGTTCCGTGTTCCACAGTGCTTTCATATCTGTTGCCCCCTTCATCTAGAATGCCTTTCCCATTTATCTTGAATAAGTTCACATTGTTTAAAGACTCAGTTTCGGCCTTAACTAGAATGAGCATCCATCCATGCATCACATCCCCTTTAAACCATGACTTTTGTCAGCGTTTGAAAGAAGCTCACTGCAAGTCATTGTCTTCACACTAGAATGTGTGCTTCTTGAGAATGAACAGCTGCTTTTGTCTCTATTTCCTTAGGATGGCTCCCAGGGCCTGACACCTGACTGACCTTAACAGTATTGTGAAAAAGTAATGATGATGCAAGGCATTTAACAAAGCAGCAGAAGAATGATGTAATAGAAATGCAAGGCAGCTGTTAGATGTAGTTAGGAAGAAGGAGGCGTTCATAATGTGTTCATCATTCTAGAAGCTTGGATTGAGGAAGTTGGATTCGGGAAGTTGGATTGAGATTTCCACTGTGCCTTTAAAGAATGGGCAGGATTCAGGAAGGGAAGAAAAGTTTTTTAAGATGAAGATTCAACGTGAAAGAAATCAGAGATGTCTGAAACATTCAACTGAATAAAGGCTTACCAAATAAGATGCCAAAACAGTGAGGTTGTTTATGTGGGTTAAGTCTATCATGAGAAGATTGTGGTCTTTATTTAGAAGGCAATGTGGAGACATTGATGGTTCATGAGGAAAAAAATTACATAGTAGAATGCTTGTTTTAGGAAGATAATTATGGCAGCAATGTGCAGGGTGGTTTAAAATTCAGTGTCTTAGAAAACCAGGAAAGACAATGTTTCAAAAAGAATGTTGCCAGTGTGAAATAGAACAAGACAGGAGAAAAGGCAACTGTGTGACATAAGAAAAGCAGGAGGGTGGAGGGGAAGAATAAAAGCATCACCAGGGTTACGTGGAGCAGACCAATTGGATCGAAATTGCCAGTGAAGTAGAAGGTTACCTTTGGAAATAAGTGTAGGTTCTTCCTCCTAAGAAAGGGGTTGAGTTCAGCTCAGTCAGTCGTGTCCGATTCTTTGCGACCCCATGAATCGCAGCATGCCAGGCCTCCCTGTCCATCACCATCTCCCAGAGTTCACTCAGACTCACGTCCATCGAGTCTGTGATGCCATCCAGTCATCTCATCCTGGGTCGTCCCCTTCTCCTCCTGCCCCCAGTCTCTCCCAGCATCAGAGTCTTTTCCAATGAGTCAACTCTTTGCATGAGGTGGCCAAAGTACTGGAGCTTCATTCAGCTTTAGCATCATTCCTTCCAAAGAAATCCCAGGGTTGATCTCCTTCAGAATGGACTGGTTGGATCTCCTTGCAGTCCAGGGGACCCTCAAGAGTCTTTTCCAACACCACAGTTCAAACGCATCAATTCTTCGGCGCTCAGCCTTCTTCACAGTCCAACTCTCACATCCATACATGACCACAGGAAAAACCATAGCCTTGACTAGGCAGACCTTAGTCGGCAAAGTAATGTCTCTGCTTTTCAACATGCTATCTAGGTTGGTCATAACTTTTCTTCCAAGGAGTAAGGGTCTTTTAATTTCATGGCTGCAGTCACCATCTGCAGTGATTTTGGAGCCCCCCAAAATAAAGTCTGACACTGTTTCTACTGTTTCCCATCTATTTCCCATGAAGTGATGGGACTGGATGCCATGATCTTTGTTTTCTGAATGTTGAGCTTTAAGCCAACTTTTTCACTCCTCTTTCGCTTTGATCAAGAGGCTGTTTAGCTCCTCTTCACTTTCTGCCATAAAGGTGGTGTCATCTGCATATCTGAGGTCATTGATATTTCTCCCGGCAATCTTGATTCCAGCTTGTGCTTCTTCCAGTCCAGCGTTTCTCATGATGTACTCTGCATATAAGTTAAACAAGCAGGGTGACAATATACAGCCCTGACGTACTCCTTTTCCTATTTGGAACCAGTCTGTTGTTCCATGTCCAGTTCTAACTGTTGCTTCCTGACCTGCATACAGATTTCTCAAGAGGCAGGTTAGGTGGTCTGGTATTCCCATCTCTCTCAGAGCTTTCCACAGTTTATTGTGATCCACATAGTCAAAGGCTTTGGCATAGTCAATAAAGCAGAAATAGATGTTTTTCTGGAAATCTCTTGCTTTTTCCATGATCCAGTGGATGTTGGCAATTTGATCTCGGATTCCTGTGCCTTTTCTAAAACCAACTTGAACATCAGGGAGTTCATGGTTTACCTATTGCTGAAGTCTGGCTTGGAGAATTTTGAGCATTACTTTACTAGCGTGTGAGATGAGTGCAATTGTGCAGTAGTTTGAGCATTCTTTGGCATTGCCTTTCTTTGGGATTGGAATGAAAACTGACTTTTTCCAGTCCTGTGGCCACTGCTGAGTTTTCCAAACTTGCTGGCATATTGAGTGCAGCCCTTTCACAGCATCATCTTTCAGGATTTGAAACAGCTCAACTGGAATTTCATCACCTCCACTAGCTTCGTTCGTAGTGATGCTTTCTAAGGCCCACTTGAATTCACATTCCAGGATGTCTGGCTCTAGATTAGTGATCACATCATCATGATTATCTGGGTCGTGAAAATCTTTTTTTGTACAGTTCTTCCGTGTATTCTTGCCACCTCTTCTTAATATCTTCTGCTTCTGTTAGGTCCAGACCATTTCTGTCCTTTATCGAGCCCATCTTTGCATGAAATGTTCCCTTGGTATCTCTAATTTTCTTGAAGAGATCTCTCGTCTTTCCCATTCTGTTCTTTTCCTCTATTTCTTTGCATTGATCGCTGAAGAAGGCTTTCTTATCTCTTCTTGCTATTCTTTGGAACTCTGCATTCAGATGCTTATATCTTTCCTTTTCTCCTTTGCTTTTCACCTCTCTTCTTTTCACAGCTATTTGTAAGGCCTCCCCAGACAGCCATTTTTCTTTTTTGCATTTCTTTTCCATGGGGATGGTCTTGATCCCTGTCTCCTGTATAATATCATGAATCTCAGTCCATAGTTCATCAGGCAGTCGATCTTATCAGATCTAGACCCTTAAATCTATTTCTCACTTCCACTGTGGGGGATAAAATGGTAGAAAATACAGGATTCTGAGTTAAAGCAGAGTTGAGAAGTTTTAATACTGATAATTTTATATTAAATTAGGATATCTTTATGTTTTAATTTGTTGTTGTTCAGTTGCTCAGTTCTGTCCTACTCTTTGCGACCCCATGGACTATAGCACCCTAGGCTCCCCGTCACTGTCTCCTGGAATTTGCTCAAACTCATGTCCATTAAGTTAGTGAAGCCATCCAATCATCTCATCCTCTGTTGCTGTCTTCTCCTCCTGCCCTCAATCTTTCCAGCATCAAGATCTTTTTCAATGAATTGGCTCTGCAAATCAGGTGGCCAACGTTTGGAGTTTCAGCATCAGTCCTTCCAATGAATATTCAGGGTTGATTACCTTTAGGATTGGCTGGTTTGACTTCTTGCAGTCCAAGGGACTCTCAAGAGTCTTCTCCAGCACCATAGTTTGAAAGCATAAGTTCTTCAGCACTCAGCCTTCTTTGTGGTCCAACTCTCTCATCCATACATGACTGTTGGAAAAACTATGGCTTTGACTATATGGACCTTTATTGACAAAGTGATGTCTGTGCTTTTTAATATACTGTCTAGGTTTGTCATAGCTTTTCTTCCAAGGAGTAAGTGTCTTTTCATTTCATGTCTACAGCCACCATCCATAGTGATTTTGTAGCCTAAGAAAGTAAAATCTGCTAGTTTCCATTTTTTAGTTTCCATCTATTTGCCATGAAGTGATGGGACTGGATGCCATGATCTTGGTTTTTTGATTTAGGGCAAGGCAGAGTCTTGTGATGACCATGTGGAGAGTAAGGGGTGTTTTTTGAGTTTGAGTGGAGTGGAAAACTTCCAGAACAGTGCTGTCAGAAATAAGAAAGGGGTTAATTAGTATGCAGTGAAGCACTGACAAGACCACTGAGGACTTGCCTGAAATAACATAGCATGAGTTTTTGTTTGTTTTTGTGGAGGCAGCCACCATGGTTCCAGTATCTACAGCTGACTAACAAACCATCCCAAATTCTGTGGCTTAAATCAGTGGTCATTATATTAGATTCATGACCTCTGGGTCATAAATTAGAGCAGAGAAAGTGAGTGGATCTTTTGTTCCACGTGGACTCGACGGGTCACTCAGTTTATCCAGCTGGTAGCTGGTGGAGCCTTCACTCTCATGTCTGGCACCTTGGGAAGGTGGCTGGAGACTCGCACACACGCATCCCTCTCCATGAACTCTTGGGATTTTTACATGCACTGTCCATCAGATTAGCCAGACTTCAAACAGAAGAGGAATTGTCTAGGCTCTCCAGGTCTGGGACTGGACATCAACACAGAGTCACCTTCACAGTTGTTTCTTGGCTAAAGCAGACAGAAATCCCACCAGTTTTCAAATAAGAGAGACCCACACCCCATTTCTTGTTGGGTACACTACAAGCATTTTTAGCTAGCTTTTTCCCCCCTCGTGTGAGTCAGTGTAACACATTTATTTTCTGTTTTCTGTGTTGTCCCCTGAAATGTAAGTCACATAGAGCAGGAAGTTCTGTTTTGTCTCGAGTATCTGATATACAGTAGGCAATAACTATTTGTCACATGTATGATAGAGAAATGTAGACAGAGAAGCAGATAATGTGGATGTGAAATGCCCAGGAAAAATGACAGGTTACTGCAGGGTCATGGTTTCCTCCACAGTTGCAAGGCTTACAGCCTTTCCCACCAGTCATCAGTGACTCAGTAAGGCTTGGTTTTCACCTCCAGGGAGCAACCATATCAACATCTTCAGGACCAATGCTCCAATGAACAGATTTATCTTTATCCCAGTTGGAAGTCTTCCTTCAGTTGAGATTATTGCATTGATGAGTTGCTAATTAACCATGCAGTTTAGAGGAGTCTTCATCTACATTTCATAGAGTGGCTTTGAGAGTTGGTGAATCCTCTGAAATCATGTCAGCAAATGCATCATCTTGAGTCTTATCAGATTTTCAAAGAGAAACCTGAGCCCTAAATATTAAAACAGCACTCTCAGAGTAAACCGTACTTGGATTTTACCTTTTAAATATGAAAAACTAAATCTTTCAAATAATTATGAAGAAAGAAATCACCTGGAACAGGAAAAAAGACACTTGTAACTTTAGCTAAGGTCACATATGTAGCAAGCAGATCGATGCAGTAATCTTTACTGATTCCCCAGGAGCTATTAAGTTTGATTTGGTTAGTGACTTGTGAACCTGTGGGGATTTGTTGGTTAAGTTATTCTAGCTACCAAGAGAAGTCACGTCAGAAAGTCATTAAAAAAAAAGATATTTTTGGAGATTTAGACTATGAAAAGCTCTGTTTCCCAATTAGTGCTTCAAAACCTCTGATTATAATGTGGTATTCCTTTAAAAATCCCCTAAGTATATGTTAACAATTGAACTTGAACTAAAATTACAACTCCATTATTTGAAAGTGCTTTCATATACTTTTCTTTCCTTGTTTTCTATTACCTTACTTACTAAAAAAAAATTTTTTTTTTAAGTTTACAGTTGTCAAACTTTAACAACATTATCAACATAATGGGGATATATATACTCAAGTATTTTAAACATTGGATAGTTTATAAATTGAGGAGGCTATAAAGACATAAGGTAGATTACATCTGCTAAGCTGCTACTAAGTCACTTCAGTTGTGTCCGACTCTGTGCGACCCCATAGATGGCAGCCCACCAGGCTCCTGTCTCTGGGATTCTCCAGGCAAGAACACTGGAGTGGGTTGCCATTTCCTTCTCCAATGCATGAAAGTGAAAAGTGAGAGTGAAGTCGCTCAGTCGTGTCCGACTCCTCGCGACCCCATGGACTGCAGCCCACCAGGCTCCCCCGTTCCAGGCAAGAGTACTAGAGTGGGGTGCCATTGCCTTCTCCTAGATTACATCTAGAAACATGAAATCTACAGGGAAGCTAACACAGGCTTAAAGTACTGTAGGAATATTAAAGTGTACAGGACTTTTAAAAAGCTTTCTTACTTTTAAGTGTAACTACTTAAATGGTATCACCTTTAGAATTTCCTGTCAAGGTTTATAAATTCCATGCAGGCTAGAAAGCTAAAGGCTTTATCTCAGCCATAGTCAGATTTCTCTCTCATTGCCTGTGTTTTTTTGAATGAACAGCCATTGCATGGGACCACCCTTGATTCCTTTCTAACCAGGTAGATCTGGGACCCTCATGTTCTCAAAAGGACCTCAGGTTCTGCAACCATCCAGGCCCTATAGCTAAGGCAGGAAATGCACAAATATGGTACCAGCACAGGTCTAAAATAAACATACTTGCGTGCCCTGTATTCTGATTCATTCTTTGTTCCCAATCTATAGCTCAAATCCCATCAGTTTTCCCCTCACTGAAAAGTCCAATTCCTTAATCTAGGTCTTCCTCATTTTCCTCTGAGATAATACCTCTACCTCATCTTCCTGATGCTGAACTACTTTGTTTTTTCTTTCAAATGCTGCTGAGACACAAAACTCTGTAGAACAGTCCATTTTCTCTTTAAGTGCCAGTGGTTTTTCTTTTTTCAATGAATCAATAAATCAATACTGTGCCTCTGCAGTCTCTCAGAACAATGCATAGGAGACCTGACCAGTTAGGCAATGGCTAGTGAGAATTAGGTTGTAATCTGTGATTAATTGGTTCACAATTAAAGAGCAAACGAAAATACATAGGGATACTTCTTGTTAAGAACTCGCCTGCCAGCGCAGGAAACAAAAGAGACGTGGGTTCAATCCCTGGGTCGGAAAAATCTCCTGAAGAAAAGTAAACCCACTCCAGTGTTCTTGCCTGGAAAATTCCATGGACAGAGGAGCCTGACAGGCTACAGTCAATGGGGTCGCAAGAGCTGGACACTACTGAAGCGATTTAGCACTTAGCAAGGTCTAGGAGTCAGTTCACTTCAGTTGCTCAGTCCTGTCCAACTCTTTGCGACCCCATGGACTGCAGCGCGCCAGGCCTCCCTATCCTTCACCAACTGCCCGAGCTTGCTCAAACTCATGTCCATGGATGCCACCCAACCATCTCATCCTCTGTTGTCCCCTTCTCCTGCCTTCAGTCTTCCCTGTCATCAGGGTCTTTTCCAGTGAGTCAGTTCTTCTCATCAGGTGGCCAAAGTGTTGGAGCTTCAGCTTCAGCATCAGTCCTTCTAATGAGTATTCAGGATGGATTTCCTTCAGGAAAATCAAAGAGTTGGACTGAAGTGACTTAGCACTTGGCACGGTCCAGGATCCAGGAGTCAGCTATGTCTGGATGTAGTACTGGCACAGTGCATATACCGTGAGTCTGATTCTGGTACACAGCATAGAAATGAAAGGATGTATTATACTTCTGGAGTCACATGAACTTATACAAAGCTTAAGTACAGCTTGCTCTGAATCTAAGCAAACGTGCTGTGCATGCTAGGGGTAGAGAAACTTAAAGGTGACTTGACATCCTGGTCTTAGCTGAACATTTGCACTGAGAACAAGAATTACAGGCAGAAAGAACTCTATAGTCAATCTAATTTTTATTAGTCACCAGCATATACTTTCTCACCTAATGAGTATTGGCTCTTTCCTTGGTCCCCTAAATGGTAAGCTTACCTTCTAGTCTGTCTCTCTTTTAATACTGTAACTCTTTTTCAGAGATACCCCTTCATCTTTTCTCCATCTCATCAAGTCCCTTTATTCTACTTCGTATTTTATTTCAAATGCCGCTGAGGTGGAACTGACTTCCAATTCCATTTCCTTCGTGAAGCCATCTCCAGCTTCTTCGCGGCATTCTGATCTATTTTTTCTTGGAACTCCTGCACTGACAGTGAATAATGGCCGTGTCAGGTACGCTTAGTTTCCTAAGTGGAGAGTAGGGAACATGGCTTTAACTTGTTTGTGTCTTATTTGTTGCCTAGCACAACTCTAAGAGCAATGCATAACTTTAGATGATTGTTTTAATCAGAACTCAAATATTCTAAGAAATTACTAAGCTTTGGGGAATTATATTTGGTTTTTAAAAGGAAAGAAATATAATCATGAAACCACAGAATTTAAAACTGGAGAGTGATGTTAGTAGTCAGATATCTCATTTGACCTTGAAAACTAGTGAAGGAGGAAATGATATGCCAGTTTGCACAAAGCTAAGCAGCAAACTAATGACAGACGCAAGGCTGGAACTCAGGACCTGAGTCCTATCCTAGTACTCTTTGCTAAACTGGACTGTCGCATACAGCTCATGTGAGCATGCGTGGACATGTTTTAACTATGCTTGTCTTTTGAGATCATGAATGACTTGCCTTGTTTTAAACTATAAAGTGAATACTTTGGGTATGACTGTGACTGACGCTGCTGGTTGGTTATCCAATAGTCATTCCTGTTTCTCCCTTTACTCCTTGAATATATCTATGCAATAGAATACGGAGGGATGGCTCTGTGCCTAGTTTAAAGCCTCCCAGTCCTCTTCATGTTGAATGACCATTTGGTATGTGTCTTCTTACTAATGAGATAGAATTAAAACTCTGCTGGGGATGTGATCACATTTTCAAATAATGAACAAAATCCTTATGTGGGGAAGGTTTTGGGATCTTTATCCCTTTGCCTTATGTTTGGAATATAGATGTAATGCTGGAAGTGCAGTAGCCATCTTGTGACTGTGAAAAGGAAGCCACACCAAGGATTATAAACAGCATGATAGGAAAAATCTGAACCCTTGATTACACTCATGAGGATCAGACTCTGTCTTGAGTCCACTCCAGACTTCTGAATAAGAACTATAAATCTACTTGTCTAATCCATTAGTTAGTAGATTTTCTGTTCAGTTCAGTTCAGTTCAGTTGCTCAGTCGTGTCCGACTCTGCAACCCCATGAATCGCAGCATGCCAGGCCTCCCTGTCCATCACCACCCCCCGGAGTTCACTCAGATTCATGTCCATCGAGTCAGTGATGCCATCCAACCATCTCATCCTCTGTCATCCCCTTCTCCTCCTGCGCCCAATCCCTCCCAGCATCAAAGTCTTTTCCAATGAGTCAACTCTTCGCATGAGGTGGCCAAAGTACTGGAGTTTCAGCTTTAGCATCATTCCTTCCAAAGAAATCCCAGGGCTGATCTCCTTCAGAATGGACTGGTTGGATCTCCTTGCAGTCCAAGGGACTCTCAAGAGTCTTCTCCAACACCACAGTTCAAAAGCATCAATTGTTCAATGCTCAACCTTCTTCACAGTCCAACTCTCACATCCATACATGACCACAGGAAAAACCATAGCCTTGACTAGACGGACCTTAGTCGGCAAAGTAATGTCTCTGCTTTTGAATATGCTATATAGGTTGGTCATAACTTTTCTTCCAAGGAGAAAGGGTCTTTTAATTTCATGGCTGCAGTCACCGTCTGCAGTGATTGTGGAGCCCAAAAAAATAAAGTCTGACACTGTTTCTACTGTTTCCCCATCTATTTCCCATGAAGTGATGGGACCGGATGCCATGATCTTCATTTTCTGAATGTTGAGTTTTAAGCCAACTTTTTCACTCTCCTCTTTCACTTTCATCAAGAGGCTTTTTAGTTCCTCTTCACTCACTTTTGTCTAAATACCCTCCTCCCAACAAAGATAAGACCACAAAATATGTTAAAATGCAATGGATCTAGTGACCGATTCAGTCATGTTATTTGATTAGCACTTTTGCAGTGACTTTGCCACAATGATGCTTTTTAAATATGTAACAGCTTAACTGTTTTCTTAAATGGATTAAATATGCTAAGCACTATTCTGAAGCCCTTTAAATATATAATCTTATTTAATGATCACTACAGTTATGTGAAGCTGCATTGGTACTCTCATTTATAGAGATAAAAAGGAAAATTTAGAAAGGTGAGTTATCTTTATGCTTACATGATAAATGTCCCTAGATACCAGGGACCATGTTCTGTTCATCTATCACACCATGTAACAAACCATGTGAGGCACAACTCTGTGAGTTGATTTGTTACTTTAAAATTTAAGATAGTTGATTAACAACCTTGCTTTATTCTCCTTAAATGAAATACTAAAGCTGTAGTACAAATACAAAACCTGGACAATCTGTATGTCACGCAAACAGAGTATTAGTTAAAGTTGTGCAATTGGAAACCATTAACTTAATACATAACTTCATAAAGAATCCATTATATAATTGATTATATTTTTTGCTTGGTTCTTGAACTTGACCTTCCATTGTGCTGGTAATTATTCTAATGGTAGCAGCTTCAAACAAACAAAAAACAGTACTACATTCCACAGCATGTCAACACTTCACCACCAGCTCTACTTAGTAGAATAACTTGTAGATTTGCCTTTCTCCTACAAAAACATAATTTTAAGTACAGATTCCAATATCTTTCAGGTAATTCATGATTTCTGATCTTTTCTTCTCTAGGGATTATTTTGTTCATTTCTTCCCTTGGAAAACAAAGGGAAGCATGAAAAAATGGGGTGGCCCTTGATGAAAGACTTGAATAAATATATATAATAATAAAAAAGAAAATTGATTATCTTACATCATTAAATAGTCACTAACTAGAGCAACTTTTTAAAAGCTAATTATAAGTCTAGTTGTATCTGTTTAACTGAGAAAAGTAATATTTTGAAGTCAATTGAAAACATACATCAAGGTAAAAAATATCTTCATTCTCTCATTAACACTGGGTATTTAAGACAAAATATTTTTCTCTTTTAAACTTCTTGTATATTTGCCAAAGTAAAATGGAGGAATTTTCTCATGGCTATGTCAGTTCAGTTTACTTCAGTCACTCAGTCGTGTCCAACTCTTTGCGACGCCATGGACTGGAGCATGCCAGGCTTCCCTGTCCATCACTAACTCCCGGAGCTTACTCAAACTCATGTCCATTGAGTCGGGGATGTCATCCAACCATCTCATCCTCTGTCATCCCCTTCTCCTCCTGCCTTCAATCTTTCCCATCACCAGGGTCTTTTCCAATGAGGCAGTTTTTTGCATCAGGTGGCCAAAGTATTGGAGTCTCAGCTTCAGCATCAGTCCTTCCAATGAATATTCAGGATTGATTTCCTTTACGATGGACTAGTTGGATCACCTTGTTGTCCAAGGGACTCTCAAGAGTCTTCTCCAACACCACAGTTCAAAAGCTAAACTTCTTCAGCACTCAGCTTTCTTTAGAGTCCAGCTCTCACATCCATACATGACTCCTGGAAAAACCATAGCTATGACTAGATGGACCTTTGATGGCAAAGTAATGTCTCTGCTTTTTAATATGCTGTCTATGCTGGTCATAGCTTTTCTCCAAGGAGCAAATGTCTTTTAATCTCATGGCTGCAGTCACCATCTGATTTTGGAGCCCCCTCAAAATAAGGTTTTTCACTGTTTCCACTGTTTCCCCATCTATTTGCCATGAAGTGATGGGACCAGATGCCATGATCTTGGTTTTCTGAATGTTGAGTTTTAAGCCAACTGTTTCACTCTCCTCTTTCACTTTCATCAAGAGGCTCTTTAGTTCTTCTTCACTTTCTGCCATAAGGGTGGTATCATCTGCATATCTGAAGTCATTGATATTTCTCCCAGAAATCTTGATTCAAACTTTTGTTTCATCCAGTCCAGCATTTCTCATGATGTACTCTGCACATAAGTTAAATAAGCAGGGTGACAGTATACAGCCTTGATGTACTCCTTTCCCAATTTGGAACCAGTCTGTTGTTCCATGTCCAGTTCTAACTGTTGCTTCTTGACCTGCATACAGATTTCTTAGGCGGCAAGTCAGGTGGTCTGGTATTCCCATCTCTTAAAGAATTTTCCACAGTTTGTAGTGATCCACACAGTCAAAGGATTTGGCATAGTCAGTAAAGCAGAAGTAGATGTTTTTCTTGAACTCTCTTGCTTTTTTGATGATCCAGTGGATGTTGGCAATTTGATCTCTGGTTCCTCTGCCTTTTCTAAATTCAGCTTGGACATCTGGAAGTTCATGGTTCACATACTGTTGAAGCCTTGCTTGGAGAATTCTGAGCGTTGCTTTACTAGCATGTGAGATGAGTGCAATAGTGCAGTAGTTCGAGCATTCTTTGGCATTGCCTTTCTTTGGGATTGGAATGAAAACTGACCTTTCACAGTCCTGAGGCCACTGCTGAGTTTTCCAAATTTGCTGGCATACTGAGTGCAGCACTTTCATAGCATCATCTTTTAGGATTTGAAATAGCTCGACTGGAATTCCATCACCTCCACTAGCTTTGTTCATAGTGATGCTTCCTAAGGCCCACTTAAATTCACATTCCAGGATGTCTGGCTCTAGGTGAGTGATTACACCATTGTGGTTATCTGGGTTGTGAAGATCTTTTTTATAAAATTCTTCTGTGTATTCCTGCCACCTCTACTTAATATCTTCTGCTTCTGTTAGGTCCATACCATTTCTGTCCTTTATTGTGCCCATCTTTGCATGAAAAGTTCCCTTGATACCTCTAATTTTCTTGAAGAGATCTACAGGCTATATAAATCTCATGGCTATATAGGCAGCAGATTTAAACTTGTTATACAGTAGTCAGTGTTTTGGATGAGAGGCAAAATAAAACTCCCCCAAATTTGTGGTTTCAGGAGAAAACTTCCGAAAAACTTAGATACTATGAATGCAATCTAATACCAGTCAGATTAACTGATGGTCTTGTGTTTAATGTGTTGGAAAAGCTTCATCATGATTGCTTCAGACGGTGTTTCACCATCTCCACTGAATTTTCAGATGTTCCCCGTAATGCAATTCCATTTAGCTGTACACCCATTATTGTCTTATGGCCTCTATGTGACCTCCAGTGGGATTGTTTTAGAAGTAATTCCTGATAAAAAGAAAATCCCAAGTCCTTAAGAACCTGTATCACTATAGCAATCCATTCTTCCCTATTAGGGAGATGTGCGTTGCAAGGTCCTCAGTGAATTAGCTTAGTGGAGAGACAGTATTTACAAATAAGAAAAAGTAAGCAGGAAATAGAGAACAGGCTATAGCCACAAGTTAAATTGAGTGACACTAATGAGAAGTGTGGTCAGACATCACTGGAGAGAAAGGTCACTGAAGTTGCAAACCCTGGGGACTAAGTGTGCTGCCCTTTGAGTTCATTCTCTCCATTCAGTACTGAGTGGGGGACCCCTGTATGCAAGAAACAGTGATAGACTCTGACAGTAGCAGAGACTGTGACCCCAAGGAGTTTGCAGTCTAGTGGAGATCAGAGGAAAAACCACGTTGTGATGCATTGTGCCAAAGGCTGAGTAGAGGAATGTTCAGCTTCCACATGTCAGAGGGGAGGGACCTCATCATGGTTGGGAGCATGAAGAAGAAATTGCTGAGAATAACAGATAAGCAATTCATTGAATTAAGGAAGCATTAGCTTTGGATAAATACCCAGAAGTGGGATTGCTGGATCATATGGTAGTTCTATTTTTGATTTTTTGAGGAACCTTCATACTGTTATCCATAGTTTCTGCACCAATGTACATTGACACCAACACCATACAGGGGTTCCCTTTTCTCCCTATCTTTGCAAACTCTTGTTATTAGTATTTCTTGTCATTTTGATGGTGATCATTCTAACAGGAATGTGGTGATCTCACTGTGGTTTAAATTTGTATTTCTCTGAAGATAAGTGAGGTAAGAGTACCTTTTCCGGTACCTGTTGGCTATTTGTATGCCACCTTTGGAAAAAAAAAAAAACAACACAAGTATTCAAGTACTCTGACCATTTTTAAAATCAAATTTGTCTTGCTATAGAGTTGTACAACAACTGAAGACAGGATGCAGTCGAGATCTGTACATCCATCGTAGCATTATTCTCAATAGAGGAGATAAGGAAAACAACCTAAACGTGCATCAGTAGACGTATAGATAAGGAAGATGTGATATGCATAATGCAATATTATCCAGCCATGGGAAAGGAGGAAATCCTGTCATTTGAGACAACACAGATTGACCTTGAGAGCAGTATACTAAGCAAAATAAGTCAGAGAAAGACTATTACTGTATAATATTATTTATATGTGGAATCTGAAAAAGCTGAACTCCTAGACTGAGAGTGGATTGGTGGCTGCCAGGGGCTGGGGTTGAGGAAAATAGGGACATGCTGGTCAAAGGGCGCAAACTCCTAGTTATTAGCTGAATAAGCTCTGGGGATCTAATATCCAGCCTGGTGATTATAGTTAATGATACTGTATTATACACTTGACAGTTGCTAAGCAAGTGTATGCTAAACGTTCTCACTACAAAAAAATAAGTGGTGATTATGTGACATGATGGAGATGCTCGTTAACACCACAGTGCAATCATTTTGCAAGATTATAACTGTATCCAGTCAACACATTGTACTTTTTAAACTAACTCAATGTTCTAAGTCAGTTAGATAAAGCTGCAAAAAAAAAAAAAAATATTGAGCATCTAGTCTGTGAGAATTCTTGTACAACCTCAATGAAGTATGCTAAATTTGAGGATAAAGTGCTTTGGGAGCTAAAAAAAATTAAAATGTACTCTTCCTCTAGGATAGAGGGTTTCAAGTAAATGCTCCAAAAAAGGGAGGAAACAGTTGAGCTGGGTGCATTTTCTTAATTGAGAAATGAAAGTTCACTAGAATAACTAGCTAATCTGTGTAGAAGAGCACCAGTATGGAGAACAGAGGATTTCCATTCTGCCAAGACCACAGGAGGGTTTCCCTGGTGGCTCAGACAGTTATCTGCCTGCAATGCAGGAGACCTGGGTTTGATCCCTGAGTTGGGAAGATTCCCTGGAGAAGGGAATGGCAAGCCACTCCAGTATTTTTTGCCTAAAAGGATTCCGTGAACAGAGGAGCCTGGTGGGCTACAGTCCATGGGGTCAAAGAGTTGGACATGACTGAGCAACAGTTACTAACTGAGGCTAAAGGAAGTAGGAGTGAAGGGAAAGCAAGTCAGTGAGGCTGGAAAGTTAACTTGGGGTCAGATAATTTAGCCTTGTAGCCACTTAGTGAGAGGGCTAGAAGTCAAACACCAAGTGGTTGATATGAAATCCATGGACATAAATGATGTCTTCAAGAGAGAAAGTATATATTAAAATTGAAGAGCTAAGAGTCAAGGAAGACTAATCTGCTCCTTTCATAAATGTACTTGAGAAGGCCACGAAGAATTGCCTGCATTAAGTGCTAATTTTGCTAGTCTTCACCTATGACATGCAGATTATTGATGTTCCATCTGTAGGTCTTAGGCATAGGGGTTTTCCCAGCAGTGGGGATGAATTTGCACTAAACGTCAAAGCTGCCTTGTTACCACCTTTTCAAGAAGGTTCGAAATGATTAAGAGTTGTAGGTTGGTATTTAGACACAGACAGAATTCAGAAATAGGCAAAGTTGTTTAGTTTCCACCAAATTCAACAATGAAGGGAAAAAGAGAGAACGAGATGTTGAGAAGAGACCACATAAAACAAATTAACTTCACCTTTGAGTTACAAATCAGTGTATGTAACCTATTTCTAATTCAAATAGTTATAACTCAGCAAGTCCAGGAGCTAACTGGCTCAGATCAAGAATTCCTTATTCCCAAATTCACACTTGAATTGAAGAAAGTAGGGAAAATCACTAGACCATACAGGTTTGACCTAAATCAAATCCCTTACAACTATACTGTGGAAGTGACAAATAGATTCAAGGGATTAGATCTGATAGACAGAGTGCCTGAAGAACTCTGGACAGAGGTTTGTGACATTGTACAGGAGGCAGTGATCAAGATCATCCCCAAGAAAAAGAGATATAAAAAGGCAAAATGGTTGTCTGAGGAAGCCTTATACAGCTATGAAAAGAAGAGAAGTGAAAGGCAAAGGAGAAAAGGAAAGATACACCCATTTGAATGCAGAGTTCCAAAGAATAGCAAGGAGAGATAAGAAAGCCTTCTTCAGTGATCAGTGCAAAGAAATAGAGGAAAACAATAGAATGGGAAAGACTAGAGATCTCTTCAAGAAAATTAGAGATACCAAGGGAACATTTCATGCAAAGATGAGCACAGTAAAGGACAGAATTGGTATGGACCTAACAGAAGCAAAAGATGTTAAGAAGAGGTGGCAGGAATACACAGAAGAACTATACAAAAAAGATCTTCACAACCCAGCTAAACACGATGGTGTGACCACTCACCTAGAGCCAAAGTCAAGTGGGCCTTAGGAATCATCTCTATGAACAAAGCTAGTGCAGGTGATGGAATTCCAGTCGAGCTATTTCAAATCCTGAAAGATGATGCTGTGAAAGTGCTGCACTCAATATGCCAGCAAATTTGGAAAACTCAGCAGTGGCCACAGGACTGGAAAAGGTCAGTTTCATTCCAATCCCAAAGAAGGGCAATGCCAAAGAATGTTCAAACTATGACACAATTTCACTCATCTCACACACTAGCAAAGTAATGCTCAGAATTCTCCAAGCAAGGCTTCAACAGTACATGAACCATGAACTTCCAGATGTTCAAGTGGATTTAGAAAAGGCAAAGGAACCAGAGATCAGATTTCCAACATCCGCTGGATCATTGAAAATAAGCAAGAATTCCAGAAAAACATCTACTTCTGCTTTATTGATCTATGCCAAAGTCTTTGACTGTGTGGATTACTACAAACTGTGGAAAATTCTGAAAGAGATGGGAATACCAGACCACCAGACTTGCCTCCTGAGAAATCTGTATGCAGGTCAAGAAGCAACAGTTAGAACTGGACATGGAACAACAGACTGGTTCCAAATAGGGAAAGGAGTACGTCAAGGCTGTATGTTGTCACCCTGCTTGTATAACTTATACGCAGAGTTCATCATGAGAAATACTAGACTGGATGAATCACAAGCTGAAATCAAGATTTCTGGGAGAAATATCAATGACCTCAGATATGCAAATGACACCACCCTTATGGCAGAAAGAGAAAAAGAACTAAAGAGCCTGTTGAAAGTGAAAGAGGAGAGTGAAACAGTTGACTTAGAACTCAACATTCAGAAAACCAAGATCATGGCATCTGGTCCCATCACTTCATGGCAAATAGATGGGGAAACCTTGAAAAACTTTTATTTGGGGGGGCTCCAAAATCACTGCAGATGGTGACTGCAGCCGTGAAATTAAAAGATGCTTGCTCCTTGGAAAAAAAGTTATGACCAACCTAGACAGCATATTAAAAAGCAGAGACATTACTTTGCCATCAAAGCTCCATCTAGTCAAAGCTGTGGTTTTTCCAGTGGTCATGTATGGATGTGAGAGTTGGACTATAAAGAAAACTGAGCGCCAAAGAATTAATGCTTTTGAACTGTGGTGTTGGAGAAAACTCTTGAGTGTCCCTGCACTGCAAGGAGATCCAACCAGTCCACGTAAAGGAAATCAGTCCTGAATATTCATTGGAAGGACTGATGCTGAAGCTGAGACTCCACTACTTTGGTCACCTGATGTGAAGAACTGACTCATTTAAAAAGACCCTCATGATGGGAAAGATTGAAGGCAGGAGGAGAAGGGGATGACAGAGGATGAGACGGTTGGATGGCATCCCTGACTCAATGGACATGAGTTTGAGTAAGCTCCGGGAGTTTGTGATGGACAGGGAGGCCTGGCGTGCTGCAGTACATAGGGCTGCAAAGCATTGGACATGACTCAGAGACTGAACTCAACTGAACAGAAAATTGGATTTGGCAAGAAATATAGAACCCCCAGTTCCTTGCAACTTCTTTTCTAAACCTGAAATCTCTTATTGGCAGTCAGAGTTCATGCATTGTGGACTCAAAGCCCTGGGGGACTGAGTTTTGTTCCTGGCAGTGGAATGGTGAACTGTGTTCTTCTACATCAGATTCTAAAAGAGAGAAGACTCTTCTCAGATCATTCTGAATATTAGGCAAGTATGCATAAACAAAGATTTCTGAGAACACAAATGAATAACCATGAGTCAGTTTGATTTTTCTGAGATGTGCATCAGAGGGAAACACAGAACAGGAAAGCATTTTGCTAAAATAATAATGAGCGCAGCCCTATGCAAGAGCTACTTTGGTTCTTTCAGACTGGTGACTGCTTAGGGGGTGACCCTGAGCAGTTTCTGAAGCAAACAAAACAGAGATTTGAACCAAAAGATGGTGAAGGGAATAGGAAGACAGAGGGTAAATAGTTATGCATTTCTCAACTGAAGCTGTGAACATTCTTTTCTGATCTACAACTGGTTGCATGTATTTGCATTTAGTCTTAATATGCAGTGGTGGAACAATAGCTCATAATAATATAGATGACACCTCAGTTTAACTTTTGTTCTTCATTGATGATTTTTGCAATATATCGTTTTCACCCACATTCATGAATGTGACAATCTCTCAGTTCTGAGAATAAAAATATTTTGACCCATATTCTTCTGTAAATGAATTTATTGGAAGCTCTGGATATTCCCTGGATATTCATATTGGGAACAACTGATTTTACTTGGTCGTTTGTCGTCTTCTCAGAAGATTCGTGAAGAGAGGCAGGGGCTGTGAGAATTCGTACATCAAGGGTTTTATGCATGTCACATGTTCCTGAGAAATACTTAAGTCCTGCAGAAAACATTCTAGAAAACATTTACCACCGGATAATTGCAATTTGTTTGCATTTGAAACAAAAATGTATTTGCATTTGAGTCAAATTGTAAGCAATGCTAAAATCTTCAACTTGCCAAGACATAAAGTCAGAAACGAAGTCTGTACAAGAAAGAAATAAAAATCATTTAAAATGCAACCTTTATCATTTCAGAAAAAGCGTATTCAATATAAAGACAAATATCTGTGCTGTATAGATGGGGCTGATAATTTCCATTATTTGTTCAGTTTAGAGAATCATGATGAGCGATGGGTGGGAGAGTTGCAGCTTTCAGCAAATTCATAGTTTTATTGCATCTTTTCAGATGAACTTTAAAATGAGAAGTTGTGTTGCTTACTTTGAGGTTTTAAAAAATAGTTTTATTATAGATAATGCTGTGGCATATCGGCTCCACACTGCCTCCAATGCTTCTTCTATTTCCACTGCCAGGACCTTCATTTAGGCTCTTATTCTATATATTTGAAATATAGTTGAATTAAAATATTGTGTTAGTTTTAGGTGTACAGCACATCTATTCAGTTATATTCTTTAGATTCTTTTCTCTTATAGGCTGTTATAAAATATTGAATATAGTTCCCCATGCTATACAATACGTCATTGTTGATTATTTTATATACAGTGTTTTATGTGTATTAATCCCAGCTTCCTAATTTATCCCTCCCCACACCTGCCCTTTCCCCTGGCGACTGTAAGTTTGTTTTCTATGTCTGTGAGTTTTTGTTTCAGAAGTAAGTTCATTCGTATCTTTATTTTTTATTCCACAGATAAGTGATATCACATGATGTTTATCTGGTTTACTTCACTTAGTGTTTTAATCTCTAGGTCCATCCATGTTGCTGCAGATGGCATTATTTCATTCAAATGGCGTTATCTTTTTTAGGGCTGAGTTGCTATTCCATTGTATACACATGCTACATCTTTATTCGTTCATCTTTTGATGGACTCTTAGTTGCTTCCGTGTCTTGCCTGTTTTAAGTAGTGCTGCGGTGAACATTGTGTATGTATCTTTTTGAATTACGATTTTCCCTAGATATATGCCCAGGAGTGGGATTGCAAGAGTATATGGTAGTTCTGTTTTTAGGGTTTTTTTTGTTTGTTTGCTTTTCTTTTAGGGAAGCTCCATACAGTTCTCCATAGTGGCTGCACCAGTTTGCGTTCCCACCAAACAGCACTGTGGTCATACACTGCAGCAGGCCTGCTGTGCTGGTGTTTATTTGTCCCTCCAAACTCTTTCCACCTTTCTCTCACTTGTTTCCTACTGTAGGAGGCTGATCTTTAGAGACTTGCATTAATGATCTCTCTTGCTCTATGCCTTCTGATTGGGCTCAGCCAGTAGAAAACTTGGGCAGGTTATCAGAAGACACAAGAACCGTGAGACTGGGATATTATTTACCAGTCCCTTTCCTACAGAGTAGGGGCGATGGCTGTCCTCCTCTCCCAGAGGCCAGAGCCCCTCTTCAGCGTCCCGCCCCTACAGCTGCAGTTGCCTAACTCTGCTTCTTTGAGCCCAGGACTAGTGATGACTTTCTGTTGCTGCCAGGATGCTTCCACATCTTCCTTGGTTTGCAGAGCCCTGCACACATCTCTGTAAAGAGACTCTTTATTAAACTGGCCTCCAGTGTCCTGTTTGAATAGGCTACGTGGTCCCTGCTGGGATCCAGCAGCCTTGAACTAAGCCAGGTCTTACGTGATGGCAAAGTACAGACCATGACTAAGCAGTGTCTTCATCTACATTCTATGATGAGGAACGTAGTATGATTGAAGCCAGTCCCCCAGGCAAGGCCTCTTGTTAACCCTTCAGGTATTGGCCTGGCCACTCTGCCCTCATGGGACACACCACAGTCCGAATTTGGCAACTTGTTTCATGTATGCTCATTTGTAATGATCGTTAGGACTACTTGCATAAATAATAAAACTGAGAAAGTTTTGTAAATATATGCTGAATTTAGGTGATATGAAGCATTTATTTAATAAGCCAGGCATCCAACCAAATTTTTTTCAAACTTTAAACTTTCTATTGTATAATGGGGTATTCCCTTGTGGCTCAGCTGGTAAAGGATCTGCTTGCAATGCGGGAGACCTGGGTTTGATCCCTGGGTTGGAAAGGCTACCCACTCCAGTATTCTGGCCTGGAGAATTCCATAGACTGTATAGTCCATGGGGCACAAAGAGTCAGACACAACTGAGCGACTTTCACTATAGCTGATTAACAATGTTTTGGAAGTTCCAGGTGAACACTGAAGGGACTCAGCCACACATATACATGTATCCATTCTCCCCCCAAATTCCGCTCCCATCCAGGCTGCCATATAACACTGAGCAGAGTTCCCTGTGCTATAGACTAGGTCCTTGTTGGCTGGGCATTCAGTCAAGGTTTCTCTTAATTACTAACCTGACAATAACTTGACAAAAACGTTCTTCTTCTTTTTTTTTTAACATGAATAGTTGAGGTAATTAAGTATATGATGTGATTCTAGAATGGGCTTTGGGCTGAGCTGATCTCAAAGAAATGATTCGTATTACTGTATCAGGTCTCATCTTGCAAACCACATATTCATCACACTGATAACAGCAAAACAATATTCAAAACAGCTTGTGTGGCCTGACATAAAATATTTGCCTAATAATGTAATTCTTTCTCATGGGGACTTTAACATTTGGTTAACATAATTTCTTCATTATCACTTATGTGTTAATAATTCAGACATTATTACTCTAATTTTTCTTGATTCCTAAATCTTAGTATTTGTTTCAACTTTTAATTCGTCAGTATGCATTTACAATTGCAATCTTTTGTCATAGGAAATAGGCAATATTATCTTATAATAGACTAGTAAGATGAAAATGAATAATAGAAGGCAGCTATTTAGACATTTATAAAAAGTATTTTCATGAAAAGATAAGATAAAATTATTAGAAATAACTTACAATTATTCTTTATGATGAAAGTTGATACATGATTACTTGCTTGTTTTGAGGTAGGGCATATTGTGAAAAAGTGAAAAAAAAGTGTTAGTCTCTCAGTCGTGTCCAGTTTTTGGCAATTCCATGGACTGTAGCCCTCCAGGCTCCTCTGTCCATGGGATTTCCCAGGCAAGAATACTGGAGTGGGTTGCCATTTCCTACTCCAGGGGAACTTCTCGACCCAGGGATCAAACCCGGGTCTTCTGTACTGCAAGCAGATTCTTTATCATGTGAGCAACCATAATTATTCTTTATGATAAAAGTTAATAATAATTACTTGCTTGTTTTGTGACAGAGCATATTCTAGCAACAATATAATATCTACTTTTAATAGACTGATTTGGCTTATAACTTAATATAAAGTTCTTTGAGATCCTCAGAAGAATATAGATATGTAAATGGAAATTAGTAGAAAATCTGTGATGTCCTGATTGTAATATATATAATGTCTACTTACTCATATCCCACCACACTTCCTTCCCTCCTGTCTCATCTAATACAGGTCATAATATATTTGTGTTTACTTTGCAGAGAGTACAGAACATAATTCATGAAATCTTTCTCTATTCTTCTTTTAATTATTGAGAATGTCAGATCCTTGTAAAAGGCACTAATGTTGACATTAATTTCTGTGTATTATACAGACATCATTTATAAAATCAAACATTCTGAGTCTTCTAATTTGGTCAAAATTTTGTATGTTACATTATTTATTATTGCTAAAATTTTGCAGCGTTATGATAGAAATTCGCACTAAATTCAAGGAGTGAGCCTTCATTAGTATTCATACAGCTTGAATTCCAAATTATTCACAAATAAAATCGGTTAGAGGGCACAGACAAGAAGGGGACATATTAGACTTTTCCTGTGGAAATGAAGCAGTCAGGATGCAATGAAGAAACAGAAGCCTTGCTCTAATGCAGTGTGTGTGTGTGAGTGTGTGCACATGCGTGCGCACGCTCACTCCTAAGATTTCATTTGAAAAAGCAAAGGAGTTTAATTAAATGTGGATTGAGGTTCCCAACCACCAAGTCAAACCCACGTGGTGATAGATGTAAGTAGCTTTCTAGCTCTGAGACCACACACTTAATCCATCTATATTTTTCAGCTGCCAGAAATTAAATAAATAAACAAATCCCTGCACTTAACATTTACTTGATGCCTTGCTTTTTAAAGGCTGAAATGGCAAGTCAGAGGAAGGAAAACATAGCTAAGTAGGTCATGGTTGAAAGGCCCCCGTCTGTTCTGGGCCCCCTCTCTCACGCTTGCTGAGAGATTGGCCAATACAGTGTGCTCGTGTTCCTACTCCCTGGTATCAGCATAATGGAGCCTCTAGGGGCTATTACTTCATTGCCCATATATTTTAAATGTAAATTAGAACACCTACTGAAATGAATTGAAAAGAAAAATCAAAAGATCAATTTCACAGGCCAAAGGAGAGCAAACTCATAATATGGATATCTAAACAACAGAGTACATCAAAATCGCAGGGATGTCAGGCAGTGTGCCCAAAAGTTATATATTCTGTAAAGTCCATTTGCATATGCTGCCGTGCTACCCTTGTAGTGCTTTGTTTTGTTTTTTTTTTTCTTCAGTAGTTTTAGGGCTCCATGGAAATTGAGCCTGTGCTGTGGATAAAAGCCTTCTACATCTACCTTCAGTTAAGAATTGCGTTAGCATAACAACACAAGTTACAGGTAATCACCTCAATGATATGTACTTTTTGCAGTCAGAGTCGGCATGCCCTGTGGCAGAAGTTCCTGGATGTGCCTAGGGAGAACAGAAGATGCCTAATGAGAATGGCCAGGGCTCTGATACCTTGTTTTGTTTTTGTTTTTTATCTCCTCTGGGTCACACTCCAAGTAACGTCCATTTTAAAAAAAATTGAAATATAGTTGACTTGCAGTATTGTTACCATATTAATTCCGTGTGTACAACGTAGTCATTTGATAATTTTGATAGAATATACTTTATACACAGTTATTAATATTATGTTAGTGAAATATTGACTGTATTCCCTGTCCTGTACAGTCCATCCTTGTAACTTATTTTATACCTAACCTTTGTACCTATTAAACCTTTTCACCTACTTCTACCCTTTCCCCACTCCCTCCCCTCTGTCATACTTGTGAATCTCTTTCTGTTTTGTTTGTTCATTTGTTTCATTTTTTAAATTCCACATATAAGTGAAAACATACAGTATTTGTCTTTCTCCGTCTCTTTTCACAAAGCATAACACTTTCCAGGTCCATTTCTATTGTCAAATGGCAATATTTCGTTTTTAAAGTTAGATATAAGGCATATACTTAGTGATGCTATGTATGCACTTTGGAGTAACGTGTATCTGGGTGTGAATTTTGATTGTACCATTTGCCTGCCTCATGGATGGTCAAGTGACTACACACCATGAAGCCTTTCTCATCTATAAGTGGAAATAATGGTCATTATTAGCACTTAACCCATGGGGTGATTGTGAGGATTAAATTAAATTACATATGTAAATACTTCAGCCAGCCACTTTCTGCCCAGCTAGAAAGTAGCTGTTTTCATAAGTAGGTTCATTGTTGATTTTCTTTCTTTATTTCTTCTTTGCTTCTAATCAAGCCTCCACACTGTTCATTTCCCTCTCCTGTTTTCCCACTTGTGTCTTTTAATCCATAGGACAAAAGTACACAGTCCTCCATGTCTAGACTCAGGCCTCCCTTCCAGGGTCGCCTCCCATCTGTGCCCCCAGATCCACTGAGATTTTCATCATCTTCAGTGCTGAGGGGACTCTGCTGGGTCCATGTTTTTTTGTGTGTTCGTCTCTCCTCGGAATGAACAAACTCTAGCTTGCTTTCTAGGACTTCGCTCAAGTGCCACCTTCGCTTCTCCACCTAGGTGTCTGTTTTCTTTATATCCTCACTGACCTTGACAGCCTTGATCTCCTAGGACGGTAATTACCGCCTGTGTGTCCATGTCTTTCACCAGATGACACTGATCAGAGATCAGCTTCAAGCAGCTCTGGATTTCTGTTCTTTTCATTTTCATGCTCCTGTCCTCATATACTGACAAGTCATATCCCAGGAGTTCAGTATGTGCTTGTTAAACAGAGGCCTGGGTACCTATGGCACTGAGATGGGAGACAGCCATGTCCTTCTATTAAATCCAATGTTGCGCAGTGTGGTGATTATCATCAACAATGTTGTATTGCATAGTTGAGGGTTGCTAAGAGAGAAGATCTTAAAAGTTCTCATGACAAGGAAAAATACTGTAACTATGCAAGGAGATGCATATTAACTAAACTTCTTGTGAGTGATCATTTCCTAATGTATAAAATTATCAAGTAGCTATGTTGGGGGCTTCCTTGGTGGTCCAGTAGTTAAGACTCTGTCTTCCAGTGCAGGGGATGTGGGTTTGATTCCTGGTTAGCTAATTTCCCACTTTCCTTGCAGCCAAAAAACCAAAACATAAAATAAAACCAATATTATAACAATAAAGACTTTAAAAATGGTCCACAACAAAAAATTCTTTAAAAAAAAAGCACTTAGATTGTACACCTGAAACTAATATAACTTACATCCTGATTATATTTCAATAAAAATAGGAGCAAAGCAAAAACCTTGCTTGACAACCACCCCCTCCCCCAAAATTCAATGTATGTTTATGCACTATTCATGAATGAGATAATTCTTGCCCTTTAGACTTTAAATGTCTTCAAGAAGAAATGAACATGTAAACAAATACAACTGCGATACAACATTCAGTGAAAGAGGCTGTTACGGGAGCTCAAGGAAGGATCACTTATTTCAATACGAAAAAGTTTAAAAAGGCATTCTGAAAGCGGGGAAACGTGTTTCAAAAGATCATCTGTAGAGCACTATTATTATTGTTTATCCTTCTTAAAAACTTGCAAGTGTAACAAATTGTAAACATATTATCAGTAAGAATGTCTCTGAACTTAATGTTCTATTTAACATAAGCAACTATATAGAGATATTATTAGTCTTAGGTTACAATTTTGAATAATTCATATTAACATATTCTTAGTACTAAAAATTAAACTGACCATAACTGCGTCTTTGATAGTTCAGAAGGCCCTTCAGAATGCTGGGGTGGCTTGAGGTCAGTGTGAAATTATCTCCTTACACATAAAGAAAATGGTTACTTGAACAGTTTGAATTATCTTTAAGTAAGCATTTACTGAAACTTCTTGAAATTTGCCACCCAATACACAGGACTACCTGTGATAGTAGTTAAATAGTGGTTGATAGTTAAAAGGTCATTTGATGTTGTAAATAACATACTAGCATAGCTACCTGTGTTCTCTCTTTTCAAAATTTAAGAAAACAACTCTGTAGGACATGATATGTGGAATTTCTGCAAATTTCCAGAGGTGACCATTTCGTTAACTTTTATCAAATTATTTTAAAAATTTTATTCAATTTGCAGAATTCATAGATAGAGATTTCAGATTAATCACTAAGGTGGTGAATAGCTGGAATAAATTTCCATGAAGAATTGCACTTCTGTCTTTGTTCCTGTAACTCTTGCTGGGTTAGCAGTTCTTTGAGAACTCATTCATATTAGATGTCATTCATATACAGAGAAGACTCAATCCTTAGCCATTTTTCTTAGCATTTTTTTTTCCTCTGTGTTTTGCTTTGTCGCCCAGTCATGTCCGACTCTTTGTGACCCCATGGACTATAGCCTGCCAGGCTGCTCTGTCCATGGAATCCTCCAGGCAGAATACTAGAATGGGTTGCCATTCTCCAGGGGATCTTCCCAACCCAGGGACTGAAACTAGGTCTCCTGCTTTGCAGGCAGATTCTTTACCGTCTCAGCTACCAAGGAAGCTCTTTCTTCTCTACCAAATCCAATCAACAAATATTTATAATTATTGATTGGGACTCATATTTTTTCCTACAAATTTTGAAGAGTTAGACTATAAATATGTAGTCGACAGTGTCATTACTGATACCTGTAGAAATATTGAGAGTCAACCAGTCATAGAACGTTAAGTAGTAACAGAAATAACAGAATCTTCTGTATTTTGGGATGTATGTATTATGGATTATGCATATTTTGGTTTGCATACATGTATTAGCCATATATATTATGGCTAAATTATTCACCAAACTGAGATATACGAGAAACTAAGGAAATTACAGATCATTATAATGGCAACCCACTCCAGTATCCTTGCCTGGAGAATCCCATGGATGGAGGAGCCTGGTAGGCTACAGTCCACGGGGGTTGCAAAGAGTCAGACACAACTGAGCTACTTCACTTCACTATAAAAAGTTAGTTAATATCCATAAACATCTTTTTACTTGGCTTTTAGAAAACTAGCATTGCTATGTTTTCCTTCCGTTCAATAAATATGGACACCCTCCCAAGCCTACTTCAGGGTTCATCAGGAGTAGGGATTACCTGATTACATAGCAAATGAAAATATTAAGTGTCACGTGAAAAGGATTGATTTCACTGCGTTAATGTCAGCCCTTCCAAAAACAACAGCAGCCCAAACGGAGCATGAACACAAACAAGCAGAGGGCACCAGCTTCTGCTGCTTTGTTCTGCAGGCTCCTGGCTGGCGAGTCATCTGCAGCGCTCCGATTATAGCTACAAGCGTCCAAAAGCAGCTGTGGACGGAAATAAGTTTTAATTCCGAGTGAATACAAAAAAGACTCTTCTAAAAACATTCATTTTACAGTACACAGTAGCCTGGCAAAAATAGCAGCATTCTTTTTATATCCTCATTCTCATAAAAATGAAAACAATAATTGGAAAATACACAGTAATAAGCCATTATTCTCCCTTTCTATCTTAATCTGCTTCCAGAAGAGGGAGGTGAAAGAAAGCTCTTTTTGTGTGTGAATGTTTTATTTTATTTTTATCCAATAATATAAAAATGCTCTAGGTTTTATAGGTTAAAAAAAATTTTTTTCGTGGCTTAAAAATCAAAATGACTTATAAAAGGTATAAGTGGGACACAACCACATTTTGTGTTTCTGCTGTATCCTTCAGTGTTTCTTTATATATGAAGATACATTACTTCTCCACTTTCCTAGCAAAAGATTGTTCTACACCTTCCTTTTTTTTGCCTATATCTTGAAGGTTTCTTCTGTATCAATATAAATGAATGTTTGCATAGTATTCCATTTTATAGATATGCAACTTTTTCTGCATTAATTACTTTTAAGGGTAGGAAGATGCAAGCTGTAATGTTCATGTTTCTTAAAAATAAAAAATTTTAGGGACTTCTCTGGCAATGCAGTGATTAAGACTCTGTGCTCTAAATGCAGCAGGGCACAGGTTCAGTCCCTGGTTAGGGAATTAAGGTCCTGCATGCTGCACCATGAGGCCAAAAATAAAATAAATAGAGTTTGTCAGAATGGATTAAAGAAAAGCAAAAATCTAGCTACATGTTGTATACAAGAGACACAGCAAAGTAAAATTAAGTTAAAAAATAAATAAAAGCTTTTAAATCTGATGGAAATGTTAGACCAAAGGTGAAAACAGAGTTTAAATACACTGCTGTAAGATTTTCAATGAATGGTACAATCACAAATCAAGAGATGATAGTTTCATGTTCATATTGCAAAATATTATTGGTTTTATATAAAAAGTAAGCACCCATACATACAGTTTATATATCAGTATGACAGCTGCTATCTCTAAATACAAAGAATATTCAAGAATTGGTCACAAAAGCACTTTGCTTTATAATGCTATATTACTTTTAATGACGTTAATAGTTTTTTCTTCCTTCTAAATTAATAAACTCCTTATCTTCTATGTCTTTTGTAAATACAGGGCGGAACTGAAGGTGTTGGGAATTTGCAAAGGTGGGTTAGTGTTTGTGGCAATACATACTTTTCTCAATATTTTTCAGGCCATCATATGTTATTTTCTTGATATTCTCTTAGATTATTTGAACCGCTAGTTCTTTCTGTAGAGTAATGAAATTAAACCCAAGGATATCCACATAATTCTCAGAGTACGTGATGATGTTCATTAATAAACAGAGAAATGCAAATGAGAAAAGTACTTTTAAGAATCTATCATCTTACAGATAATTTAAGTACAGAGAAGTTAAGCAAAATTGTCCAGTACTGTATAGAGCTGAACCAGGAGAATTTGATTTCAGGAATGTTGATTCTGATTGATCCCCTTGTTCTTATGTGCTGCTACTTCATCAGTAAAGAGTTTATAGACAAACTCTATAAGCGCCAGGGCGGCTATTAATAGACACAGGGAGACCATTTGGCAGGCTATTGCCACATTCTAAGCGAGAGCTGGTGGTGGCTTGCACCAGGCTAATTAGCGAGCTTGCAGGATGGTTATAATGCAGACAGACTTTAAAGGTAGAACAAATAGGATTGTCTGATAGTTAGAATGTGGAGTGTCAGAAGAAGAAAGATGCCAAGAATAACTTAAGTTTTTTTGGCCCAAGAAGTGAGAAAAGTGCAATTGTCATCACCATTGTTGAGAATGGCTGAGTGAAAAAAAAAAATGTTAGAGGAAAATTCGGAGTTGAGTTTACTTTGCTCTTGTCACAAAGGTGGCTTGTAGCAAAGCATTCCAAAAGCTGAATGGATTTAAAGAACAGTCATATATTCTTCCTCACTTGACTGTTGGCTGGCGTCATCTGGCAGGAACTGAGCTTGCCTGGGTGTGGCTCCAGCCTATGGGTTAGGACACAGTTGTTCCACTGCCTTGTTGGACTAGCAGGATGGTTGAAGCATATTCTTAGAGGGCAGAAGAGTTGATTTTTCTTAAAGCCTAGGCCTAGAACTTGCACATTGCTGCTTCCCACCGTGTTCCATTAACCAAAGCAAGTCACCCTGTGAAGCTCAAAATGAAGGGACTGTTGGTAGAACGCCACGTTCAAGGATGTGAGTCTGAAGTTCATGGAAGCAGACCGGGCTTCACAGAGAAAGCAAGGCATTATTAGTGTACAAATAATATCTAATGCTAAGCGATTGGATGAGATTAGCAAAAAAGTGAGCGTGATAGAGAAGAGGTTCAAGGTCTAAATGTCTTGGGACTGAAAATTTATGTGGTCTAGGTGAGGAGGAAGAACTCAAAACTGAGACTAAAGACTTGCTGCAAAAGAGGTCAGATGAAATCCCAGAGAGTGTTATGTGCTGGAAGCCAAGTGAAGAAAGTGTAGAAAATGTGATGGACTTAGTCAAATATTGCAGATAAGACAAGTAACACAGGGGTTGTAGGTGACATTAATGAGAATAATGAGACAAAACTCTGATTGGACTGAATTTAATGGAAATAGGAAAATAGATGAATAGAAACATTTTTAACTAATTTTACTATAGACATGGGAAAGAAAGTTGGGGGGATTCGAAAAAGGGTAAACTGGGGCTAAGAGATATTTTGTGGAAGTGTGTCAAAGTATTAGCCTCTCAGTAGTATCTGACTCTTTGTGACCCCATGGACTGTAGCCTGCCAAGCTCCTCTGTCGATGGAATTCTCCAGGCAAGAATACCGGAGTGGGTAGCCATTTCCTTCTCCAGGGAATCTTCCCTACCCAGGGATCAAACCCAGGTCTCCTGCATTGCAGGTGGATTCTTTAGCATCTGAGCCAATAATCTTTTCTGCCAGCTCCATTTAGAAAAGTCTCTAGAGAGACTTTTAAATTGGCCAGTTTGGATCACATGTCCATCCCTGGCCAGTTATGTCCATCCCTGGCCAGTTGTGTCCAGGAGGATAGGGTATTGAAATTGGTAATGTTTGCCAGCACCATATTTCTTGAAAGAATTAAATGTGAAAAATATTTAAAAGAAAGAGAAGCGAGTAAAATTAAAGCAGACCAAACTAACAGGGCACAAAAAAGCTTCCTTTTTAATTAAATTTTTAAAATAATATAATATAGTGGATAGTATGGGTACCAATACATCATTATGTTATTTGGGAGTTTGGTGACAGGGAAGAGAAAGAAGTGAGCCAACATACTAAGAATATTAAAGACCCTGAATCCAAAATCCATAAATCCTACATGTTCTCTGAATTTATTTTATTATTATTCTTTTCTCACCAACACACTGCTGTACCCTCTTTTAAACTGGTAGACTTCATCTCTGTAGACGTGTTCTGAAAGGTGGCTCTTTTTAGATTGGAAATAGTAAATTCAGAGGAAGTGTTTTGATAAAGTAGGCAGTTGTGGCTTGTATCATTTAAATGATAGAGAGTTGAATAGTGGAATTATTCAGTGGATATTATGAAAAAAAGTTGATTGGTCAGGTATTATCACCCTCCCCAAAGTACTGGAGCTCCGATACCATTACATAATTATTCAACTTCTCGATTTACTTGAAGATATGCACACAGCTTCTAATGAGCAGTTTGAATAAGAGAAGGGCAAATTGGAAGAGAGAGAAAATCAAAGTGGATGTCTATTAATGCAATGCACAGTTCAAACACCTAAAATGAAACAGGACAGATACGGGAAAGAAGAAAAGTTAACAAAAGATGTCAGCTCCTTGACCTGAAACAGAAATCTTGGTATTCATCAAAGGCAAGAAATTATACCACAGAAATCCCTTAACATATTTAAATGTCTTTTCAGCAGAAGTCTTAAATTTGAGTCTAGTCTTAGCTCTAGCACTGGTAAGCAAGACACTTTCTGTTTCTGAGCCCTGATGAATAAATTTCAAATCTGTAAACTGATATGAAACAATTATTGCTCTTATGATATTCTGCTATATATGGTTATGTGATATATGTGTGTATCAGTTCAGTTCAGTTCAGTTGCTCAGTTGTGTCTGACTCTTTGCGACCCCATGAATTGTAGCACGCCAGGCCTCCCTGTCCATCACCAACCCCCGGAGTTCACTCAAACCCAAGTCCATCGAGTTGGTGATGCCATCCAGCCATCTCATCCCCTGTCGTCCCCTTCTCCTCCTGCCCCCAATCTCTCCCAGCATCAGAGTCTTTTCCAATGAGTCAACTCTTCTCATGAGGTGGCCAAAGTACTGGAATTTCAGCTTCAGCATCATTCCCTCCAAAGAAATCCCAGGGCTGATCTCCTTCAGAAGGGACTGGTTGGATCTCCTTGCAGTCCAAGGGACTCTCAAGAGTCTTCTCCAACACCACAGTTCAAAAGCATCAATTCTTTTATATACATATATATTAGATATATATGTGACATGAGCCAAGGATACTTTATTTTATTTTACTTAGGGTCTGTGCACTGCTTATTAACTGTAGCCTCAAGGCAACATGCTTGGCCTCTCCGAGCTCATGTCTCTTCTTTTGTACCCATGCAGAATTGTTTGGAAGGTTATACAATTTTATACAATTTCTGCCACATACAGATACTTAAAACTAGAAACTCTTAATATCATTATCCTCGTATAGTTCATATTACTTGGCTTTAAATGTTATTATCTATTTGAAGATTTGGAATCATGCAAACCTTCCACTCTGCGTTTTTCATTCTAAACTACAAAGAAGGATGATGCTATGTACATTTCTACTGTTGGGCTTTTTGTCATTATCTCTGCATTGCTAGCACTGAATGCGATAGAAAGTTTGAATTTACTGGGAAAAATTGTGACCCAAAAGTAGAAATAAGTCATATCAAGTTCTTCTCAGAAAAGTGTGCTGTGAGAATGAATGGTTCCACTTATACTGCTACAGAACACTAGGGTTGAGGGAGCGTGTTCTTGTAACAGCAGTGATTTTTCAAAGTAGATCAGGATCTTCTGTCAACTGTGAAAGAAACCCATCTTCAACTCTGTTTACCATCATTTCTGGCAGAAAAATGTAGAAGGACTCTGTGATCTCCTAAAGGTTCCTTTAAAAATTAAATGATACTGGCAGAAATATAGAAATTGGATTAGCAAGCAACTGCCAAGCTCATGATCGTACATTTAAATAAATGATGATACACTTAAATATAAATATTACAATACATAATTCAAGTGTTTTCTTGTGATGTAATTTTAATATAACATTTTGTGCTCATACTTGAGTGTCGTTTCCATTGCATTTTGGGGTAACTGTTTTAGCATCTTTATTGTCTAATTGATATACCATTTGAAATTTACAAGGCAATGGTTTTTAGTATATTCACAGAGTTGTACAAGCATGGCCAAAATGTAAGTTTGAAACATTTTTATCAACTCAAGATAAATCCCATATCTATTTGCATTCACTCCATAATCCTTCCTCCCCTGTTCCGCAAGTCCTGGGCACTAGGCTAATATTCTTTCTTTATAGATTTACGTATCCTGAGCATTTTATATGCATGGGGTCATACATTATGTGTCCTTTGTAACTTCTTTCACTTAACATAATATTTTCAAATCCATTCATTCCTTTTGTCAAGTAACATCTAGGTATTTATTCAGCTGTTCATCACTTAAAGAATGCGTATATTGTTTCTGCTTCTCGCTACTTGGGATGTTGCCACTATGAACATCTGTGTACACACTTTTGTGTGGGCATACATTTTTAGTTATTTGGGGTATATATCTAGGGTATAAGTGCTGGATTATATGGTAACTCTGTTGAACATTTTGAGGAACTGCCAAAATAATTCCAAAGTGGCTGTACCATTTTATATTCTCATCAGGAATGAATGAGGTTTCAAAGTTCTCTATGTCCTTATCAACACTTGTTATTGTCTGTATCTTTGTTTACAGCCAGCCTAGTGAGTGTGAATTATTATCTTATATGGTTTTGAGTTGCATCAATTTTATTAGCATCAGAGAACAACATGTACTAGAGGGACTGTGGTTCAGGAGAGGAGAGAGCCTTGAAAAGGTGAGCTGGTCATCTGTGAGGACATGTTTCGGAGAGTATTTACAATGTTGGATGTGGTGGTCTGAGAATATACTCTTGGCCTGCGGCTGGGAGCTATCATGAGAATAGGAATGAGCCAGACATAGACTAGGTCTTAATTAAACTGAAACTCAGCTCAGTTTTAAGGTGATCAGCTCCTTTATTTGTCTAGCAGAAGAATGTATAAAAGCTCTCAAACTCCACATTTAAAAAATATATATTATTTTGCTCTTAAAGTTATTTCTATATTTACTTACTAATAAAAGAATCATATAATAAATACCGAGAAAGAATTGACAGACCTAAAAGACCTACAGATGATTTAAATGTTATAATCAGCAGATAAAAACGATGTAACTGTTAATATATTCAAGAAAAAAGGAAAAAATAGGAAATAGATGAAAAGATGAAAATTTACAAGATAATTGGATTCTATAAGATGAGTAAATGAAAGTATTAGAAAAATTTGCATCAGATATTGAGAACTCTATTACTGAGTTTAACACAAGAATATAGACATCAAATGTCAAAATATACAACTAATTTTTTTCCCACACACTTGGATATTGAGTCATGTGTTTATAAAAATTCCTTGGGTCCAAAACAGGAATAAAATTATAAATTTAACAACATTTATACCAAATACCATTGAATACATAACCCATTAAACCAGTGAGAGGTTTAGGAAGAAACCTAATATTTAAGTGCGTATTTTAGAAAATAAATACTAAAAAAAAAAACAAAACCCAAAAAACAATGATCTAAACTTGATCTCAATAAGATAAGAGTGGAATTCACTAAAATACCAGGACTTCCCTGGCAGTCCAGTGATTAGGGTGCCGTGCTTTCACTGTGGAGGGTCCACATTCAATCCCTGAACTGGGAACTAAGATCCCACAAGCCAAACTGGTGCAGCCAACCACCGCCCGCCCCCCCCACAAAAAAACAACCCCAAAGAATTCACTAAGATAGAAAATACAGAATAGAGGAAAATTTAAAAAGACAGAATTTGGTTTATTTTTTAAAAAATAATAAAAAGATAAACTACTATCAGGACAAATCAATGGGCAAAAAAAGAAAACACAAGTTAACCAATATCAAGAAAGAAAAAAGAAAACTTTAGTGTAAAAACTAGATTCACTAAAGAGAATGCAAACATGTTTTGAAAGAATTAAAGTAAATGTATAAATTCAGAGTATGAAGTCAAAATATAAATTGGGTCTTGTTATTTTTCTATTCAAAAATCTAAAAACTTTGCCATCGTTCTGAAGATGAATAAGGGTAAGTAGGATCTGCTCTTGTCCATAACTTCAGCCTTTCTGCTGGTACTAGGCTTGCTTTTCACAGCTGCAGCCGAACTGGCTACTGACATCCTTCAGTTCTTTAGACACACAGAGTTCCGACCAGTGTCAGCATTTTCACACATGCTGGTGTGTCTGCCTTTGACTGAGTTAGATGGATCTTGAATGGGTCTCTTCTGAGAAAGCTTGAGCATGTATTTTCTATTTTGCTGTCTTGGTTTAACATGATATCATTTTCTGGGATATAGAATAGTCTATGTGTGTGTGTTAGTTGCTCAGTCACGTTGTATTCATTGCGACCTCATGGACTGTAGCCTGCCAGGCTCCTCTGTCCATGGGGTTCTCCAGGCAACAATACTCGAGTAGGTTGCCAGTCCATTTTCCAGGGGATCTTCCTGACCCAGGGATCAAATCTGGGTCTCCTGCATTGAAGGCAGATTCTTTACCATCTGAGCCACCAGAGAAGCCCTTGGTATAGCCTATAGCACAATCTCTATATTATTGGAACGAGCCCTATGATTTATTTTTTGCATTATATTAACACAACTATTATATAGTAATTTAAAATATAGTCAATAAATACATAAAAGTAGAAAAGAGAAAGCAATCCATAATCCAGTCTTCCGAAAGAAACGTAATATTATTGAGTACAGTTTTATGCTGTATTTTTATATAATGTAATTTAAAGTAATCTTCCACATTATTATACTTTTTTAGGAGTCTATGAGTCTATAATATTCCATCATATGGTAATATCATACATAATCATTTTCTTTCTGATAAAATTGTTTTGAGTCTTCTCTATTATAAAGAATTCTTTGATAAACATCTTTCATGAAGCATTTTCTGAATTTAGGATTACTTTCTTAGACCATATTTCCTAGTTGTGTAACTGTTATGTCAAAAAAAAAAAAAGTGTATAATTTTGGAGTGATTACTACATAACACCAAACTACTCTCTGAAGAATTGTGTTACTGCCCACTTCATTGGAAAGAGTATGATGCCCCTTCCTATCACTAGGTTTCTTTAGTTTTTTAAATAGCTTCTCATTGGGTAATAGAAACCATATTTTATTTAAAAATTTTTTCTATTTATTTTATTACAAGTACTTTATGTAGTAGTTCATAGTTGAGGTGCATTTTCTTTTGTATATGTATGTTTTTATTCATTTTTCTATTACAAGAAAATTGTCTTTAGGTGATAACTTTGCAGACCACTTGAAATCATCAGCAGTTAAGTGTCACAGCCTACGGATAGATAGATGCCTTTTAGAAGAGAAGTGGGTATTAGTTTTCTATGAAAAGTACTTGAAGTGACTTTCAAAATATTCCTCAAATAGTTTATAGAAACTAGCAATTCCTTAATTTGTTGTGGTTTTTTTTACCACCTCTCTTGTAAAGCACTATAGTAAACATAGTTAAAAGCACAGAGTCCCTAAGGCATATCTGCTCTATAATGGGGAGAGGTTGCTGATAAAATTGTTAATTAGCAGCTTATCAAGATATCCATGTCACTGTGTATTGTAAAATGCCCATGGGCCAAATATAAATTATTCATAGATTAACATAGGAAAAGCAAAAGCTAGATCAGCAAGTTGAAGGTCTTATCTACCTGTTATGCTGAAATGCTAATCAACCCATGGTTATGGAAGATGCATATAACTAAAAATAATCTCTTCTGAATAAAAAATATGCCTTATAATATACTTTAATTAGCTTAATAAAACTTCCAAATTAAATTTATAAAATTGTTAAAGGTCAGTCACAATTCCTCTTTGGTAAATCTAAAATTTTTCTACTGAAACCTATGCAATGCAACTTAAATAAGAATTTCAAATAGTTATGAAAAATACCACAGGGAAAATCAAGAAAAACAAGGAACATTGTCCTACTTCTCTAATTCCTCTGAATTTTTTCTAAATTCTCTTCCTTTAGTATCATTTCTGAACACAATTGTAATATTCCAAACATTCACTCAAACATAGAGTGCCATAAATGGCCCTGGGGCAATCTCACAGAATTTATTTTTCACCAGAAACAAAGAGAACAAAGACATAGTTCTGATTCATAAATGCTAATGTTTACCCACTTGGCAAACAACTGAATACACCTGTACAATGATAAAGATATCTGTCCCTCTTGGTTAGATACTCTCAGTTTCCATTAAGAGTTAATTGTATCACCACATGATGAAAAATAGTATTTACATGCAATAGTCGCATTTTCGATTCTCTACTATTGTGAACAGTTAATTATCGAATATGTTAGGTCATTTCAAGTTAGTCAGTGGCCATCAGGCCCTAAACTTGGTTCCAGCAGTTACTGGTGATTAATGTTATCACAGCAAAACACTGCTCCCCACGACACCGCAGTACTGGATATGCTGCTGATGGAATTGGCTTATTAGATCATTAAACATTCTGTTAACAGCTTACTGCCACCAGAACTGTGCACTCAGCTCTGCTCCCGGAAACTGACTGAAGTATTTAGGAAGGTACAGAATATATTCAAATGGGTCCAAATCAAGACCTAACAAAAACGAGTGTGTTTTATTTATGGAGCATTTTTCATGTGATCTATCCAATGTGGAATTCTGTTTTGTTTGTTTTCATTTGTCTTGCTTCTTTTTAAAAACATTGTTTACTTACTTTTTTGGCCCTGCTGGGTCTTCGTTGCTGAGCAGGCTTTTCTCTAATTGCGTCAAGTGGGGGCTACTCTCTAGTTGTGGTGCGTGGACTTATTGCAGTGGCTTCTCTTGTGAAGCCCGGACTCGAGGCCAGTGAGCTTCAGTCACTGTAGCACGTAGGCTCAGTAGTTACAGCTCCCAGGCTCCAGAGCACAGGCTTAGTAATTGTGGCGAATGGAGTTAGTTGCCCCCTGGCATGTGGGATCTTCCCAGACAAGGGATCGAACCTGTGTCTCCTGCATTGGCAGGAGGATTCTTTACCACTAAGCCACCAGTGAAGCCCAGAATTTTTTGATTTATTGTCACTATCATTATTGATTGGCTTTAGCCTTTACTAAGAAAGTTATTTTTATGAAGATCACTTTGTAGGTGAGGAAACTGGGCTTTGAGGGGTCGATAATGTCACCAAGATCCTATCAGCAGTGACAGGTGTTGCTGCGGCAGCCTTCCTGTCCCGCAGCCTGTGGTGTTGCCTTCATGCTCCATCTGCAGTGTTGAAGAGCATGGGCTTCTTCAAGGTCAGGCCTTAATTCCAGTGCTCTTTTACTCTGACAACAAAATTCAACATGTTATGTAAATTGCCCTCTTTATAAAGAGAGTGAAAAAACAAACAAAAATAGCCTGGTCTCTTCCAGGAACTTTCTTCTGAGTCCCATTTCCTATCCACAAAACAGTAGGAGTCTTAGCACTCCTGCTCTGCACTTATTAATATTTCATTTATATTACACCACCAACTTTGGAGAAAGAGGGAGAGGGAGAAGGTTTATGTTAAAACTTTTAAATAATAATCTTAATGGAATGCTGAATAACATGATCAAAAGAAGTGGGGAAATGAAATCCAAGATAATAGCATCAATATAACACTTCCACACGTAGCAGACACTCAGTTTTGAAAAATTTCAATAATCTGTTGAAACCATATTTCTAAAGGAACATGTCTGAGCTTCCAAGTTTTAATGAGCGTTCACAATGTGAAGACAATTTGCTTATTCCTCTTTAATTTATTTGTATTGAATTGAGCTTATTCAGCCACCAGGAAATGTGCTCAGCCCATGGCGGTTCAGAAGGCTAGAGGCGTTTGTGAATGCTTTTGGAGAAGAAAGGGTTTTTCTGTGGATTAAAAGCAGAAAAGGAAGAAATCATGAGTTTTGAGGATAGCAAATAAAGTAATCAAATCCAGTAACCAAGAAATGCAGATGAAAAGGAGCTTTGAGACCAACCGAGGGACCGTGAAGATACCATTCTTGTCTTCTGCTCAAATTCCCTTTCCAACCCTCAGATTCACAAAACCTTCATGGAGGCGTTGGTTATCTCCAGTGTTTGAGATGGAGCTTGAGCAAATCTCATGTAGACTCCAGGGGCTGGGAAATGTCAGTTGATATTATGAATATGTAAGCACAATGTGTGTGTTCAACCTGCTGTTGGGAGGTTTCTTGGCAGGAGGGTGGTGGCAGGGGGTGGGAGAAAACAGAAGAGAAGGATGACTTTCATGTGTGATACATTTCAGTCCTTACAGAAATGCCTGCCTGCTGCTCAGGTGATTCACTGATCTGTCCCGTCCATCCACCTCTGGACCATAGATTCACAGTGTTTTATGGTTGTCAAGTCTGCTGGACTCCAAACACAAGCCTCTTTTATGGATGAAAGGCAAATTTATAGACAGAAGGACAAATATCATGCCTGGAGATAGCATCTTTTGGTTCTTGCAATCTTTTTGGAAAATTCATGTCTATAAAAACTCTTTCATAACATACCAACAAGCCAGAACCAACAACATTAGATCCAAATTGTTACAGGGAGCACATAATAAAACTGTGGCACCTATAGTCTAGTAAAAGTCACTGGCCTTGTTGTTGTCCCAACTAGCTTTTGTTTCAGAAGAGATTTAACTAGTGTTGTAGGGGGAAAAATGTCAGCAAATGAGTATCTTTAAAGTTTTGTTCTCTCCCTGATGATTTCTAAAGATAGCCCATGCCTTTACAAGTGATTTATGGGGTCCATTAAAGACTTTTTCTGTATTTGTTGGCTAGTTTTAAGGAATATAATTTTTTTAAAGCACAGTATTAATTATAAAAGCTCAAATAAGGAAATTCCATGGAGAAGGCAAAATATCCAGTGTGTAGAAATATACTAAATAGTTCAGGAAAGTATAATTTGCAAAATCAATTGAACAATCTGGGGGCAGGATCTAGATGGTTAGTCTTCCTTGTGCTCGAAGACAGTGAGAAAGGCATGTACAGGAAACAAAAAAAGTTAAGGCAATAATGCCCATGGCTGTCCGGTCATTAGTGAGACTCTTTCTGCTGGCAACATGGACAAGTGCTGTTGATTTTTATGAAATCAGAGAAATTTTATGAAATTTATGACATTTGAGAATTTAAGAAATGCAACATTGAAAGTTGGCTAAAGACTTACAGTCAGCAGATAGGAAGAGACCATGGTCTAGCACATTCCTTAAACCCTACAACCAAGGGAGGTTTTGTAGCAGGGTGAAATTCACACATAGTATGCTTATGTGAGACTTCCCTGATGGCTCAGCAGTGAAGAATCCACCTGCAATGCAGGAGACAAGGGTTCGATCCCTGGGTTGGAAAGATACCCCACAGAAGAAAATGGCACCCCCCTCAGTATTCTTGCCTGGGAAATCCCATGGACAGAGGAGCCTGGCAGGCCACCCCTACAGTCCATGGGGATCACAGAGAGTCAGACATGACTTAGCAGCTGGACAGCAGCAACAATAATGCATATGTTGTTGAATAAGCATTCAACTTAAGCCCTGAGAAACACCCTTGGTAACGAACACATTGACCTTTGCAAATGAATCTCACTGTCATCATTTTGTGTACGAGATCTGAAGCCGTAGAGCAGAGATTCGGTTTGGGCTCCACTCCTCAGTAATTGAGTGACTCTGGGCATCAATTAACCTCTTTGTGCCTCTGTTAATTCACCTATAATGTGAGGATAATTATAGTAACTAAGTCATCTTTATGTATAGAAATAATAATAGTACCTACCTGATAGAGTTGTTCCCAGACTTAATGCACCAAGCATTTAGAACAGTGGATACTTAGCAAGGCCTCAATAATATTATCTATCATTGTCTTTTTAAAATCCTAAATTTACAAACAAGCAAACCAAAGGTCAGAGAGCCTTTCTACTACAGACGATGACTCCAGGCAGTGACAGGGCAGGGAGTAAGAACCAGGTCTACCTGCTTAGAAAATGCTTACTCTTTTCCACATGGTCATGTATCATAAGTCTCTGTATAGGTCAAAATAAAAGAAGCAAAACAAGCCAGTCATTGGTTAGGTCAGGTGAACGAGAAGGGGAGAGGAGGGCTGATTATGGTAGAATGGTGAGATTATGACTCAGCAGTATATTATTTGAGCTGGTCACTTGCTCTGGGATATGTGTGGGAATGACTTCAAATGAAGTGAGTGGTTACATTTTGAAGCTATAAATTTCATCTTACCTGGGTTATGTGATATAGGATTATAAACAAATCTCTTAATATTCTGTCTTATTTTTATAATTTGTAAATACAGACCAAAAAAAACAAACCAAAATCATCTTTTAGCCTCCTTTCCCATTTAAATCTTGACTCAGTTATATTCAGTGAACCTTAGATTTTTGTCTGATCTAAACTTCACCTTTTATATGAATCCTTGCCACCTTATTCATGAATATTTATTGAGTCCTTGCTAGCCATATAAACTATGACAATTATTATAAAAGTTAAAAGAGATAAATTAGTGTTAATCCTGTTCTGAAGAATGTCACATTCTAGTAGGAAGGGCAAGGCATAGGCACAAGATGTTCAGCGTAAGGTAGAAAGCTGTGATTTCTCTTTTGAACATGTAAGTGAAATGCTACTGAAATCCAAACCTTGAAAAATGTAGCGTTGGAACAGGGTCTAGAATTGGAATGTGCAGACGTAGAGGAGAAGAGAGATACTTTGAACAAGTTCAGAGAGTGTGAAATGCATGAACTAAACAGCTGTGTTGGCGTGTAGGGGAGGGGTGTGGAGAAACAGAAAATGAGGCACAAGCTCTCAGTAGCAACTAACGAAGTAACAGGGACTGAGACTAGGGTCAGGGTAAGGATTTGAGAGTAGCCTGGGGACAGTATCAGGGCTTCCCTGATAGCTCAGTTGGTAAAGAATCCACCTGCAATGCAGGAGACCCTGGTTCGATTCCTGGGTCAGGCAGATTGGCTGGAGAAGGGATAGGTTACCCACTCCAGTATTGTTGGGCTTCCCTTGTGGCTCAGCTGGTAAATCCACCTGCAACACTGGAGACCTGGGTTCAGTCCCTGGGTTGGGAAGGTCCCCTGGAGAAGGGAAAGGCTACCCACTCCAGTATCCTGCCCTGGAGAATTCCATTGAGGGTCACAAAGAGTCAGACACTACTGGGCGACTTTCACTTTCACTCTCACTTTGGAGAAAGTAGGTAGGTAGCCACTGCAGATTCTAAGCAGAGGATGACCAGATTAGAACTATCATTTTAGGAGAAGAGTCTCACAACAGATGGTATGATAGGGGAAGAGAAACTGAAGGAAGGTCAACCAGGAAGGAATTGCCATAATTCTTACTCTACATCACTGAACAAGCAAATAGGTGTTTTTGATTAGTGTACCTGTTTTAGCCCTTTGTCAGCCCATTAATATACTCGTTGAATGAATAAATAATATTTTAATATTAGGAAAAAAATGCTCTGCCAACCCAATATAAAACTCAGTAGACTTGAGCTGACAAGATTAAGGTAATCCTAACAAAAATATAACAGCATTATAGAAAGCAAATTAAAGAATGCAAATGTTTTTGTTTGCATGACCAAAAATACCATCAAATCCATTAAAATGTTCATGTTATTTGCAGAATGGCCCTGTCTAAATATTTAATTTTTGCTCATTTCCATACATGCAATCAAAACTCCAGTATATTTTACATCCAGGCTTGTGCTGTGAAATATGATGGTTTGTTCAAACAATATTATAATAATACAACCTCAAAAAATCTACAGAAAAATTTTCAGAGAGTCTCCTCCACAATCTGTTGTATGATTAGGTGGCAGTTTCATTTATAATCTCTCTCCTCTGCTTTGGTTCAGTTCTGGGGGTATGTGTAGAGGGGCCCAAATTAAATAAAACTAGGTGAAGTGAATCATGTAAGAGCTGCTGAGCTAGTCTTTAGTGACGGCTACATAGGAGTCTGGTAAGTATAAGGACTGTATTTAACAGATCTCCTCTGCTTACGCAGTTTATCTGATACTATTAACATGAGTAAAACATATTCTTTTCTACTTATCCCAGGACTCTTGGTATATGATAACTTCCAAGCTTATAGTAGTGCTTACAAAATTAATCAGCTTTTATATAGTTGATTGATATTGGAATTTTTTAAAATCTGCATAAATGTTTTAGTCGCTTCCATATCTTTTGTTATATGACCAACTTTCCTGGAAAGAGGAGGAGATACGTGCCCCAGGCTCTGACTTAGCACTGAAGAGACATCACTTGTCTTAGAGAAATGCCTCTCCTGCCCTGTTTTTCCTGCCCTTTTATCGTGTGCCACATGCCTTAGGCAGAGGTTACGTAAGGGTCTACTGTGATCTGTCTTGTACACTGAGAGTCTAGGAGTAAATGCTTTTGGTGTTGAGCAGCTTGACCATTTCAATGGTCGTTTAAAGTCATCTGGAGTTGCACTCTTCCGTGATTCAATTATATCTTCTTACAAACTGGTTATGTGAAAAAGTTAGCAAATGGGAGAGGTAAAACATGGTCTTATATACTTTGATATTTTATCCATCTATTTAATTGGCTTTTAATTTATTATCTATGTAGCTTTTGATAGGAGGCCAAACCCATTTTTGAATATGGAGCCACAGATTGGGGAACCAGTTTTTTTTTTTTTTTTTCATAAATCACAGCCATAATGCATCTTTGTAATTTTAGAATTATGGTTTCTTTAGAATGAATTAGAACTTAATGACAATCACAGCAAGATGGATGCAGAATCCTAATAAACTTGTCTTCATCCCAGTCTGTTTCAGTTGTCTTGCCCATGTATAATCAATGGCGTATTTTAGCAGTTAGTGTTCAAAAGTCTTTAAGTGAATTTTTATTAGTTTTCATAGAAAGAGCAACTCTTTCATTTTGTGCTCACATTCCACCAGTTATCTATTAGGCAGCTAACTAAAATATTTAATTGTAATAATAAGTAAGCCTGGAATAAACAGATTTAGGAAAAAATACAAGTAGCACTTGCTAAATATAGAACTTAACAAATGGGAGCAGAATTATACTATGAGGGAATTATGTGATGTCCAGTGGTTAGCACTGCCTGGCCAGGGAACTAAGATCCCACATGCTGTGTGGTGTGGCCAAAAAGTGAAATAAATATAATAAAATATTTTTGTAAATAAAAGGCTTGTTCCATGATGGTGGAGTATAGCAACCAGCCACATGATTTCAGTGGGCAATGCCAGGTGTGTTTAACAGAATAAATAAAAACATTAATTAACTGTTGAGTTAGTTAAGTAAAAATTGATTTTGTTGTTATTGTTCATTTGGTAAGCTGTGTCCAACTCTTTGTGACCCCATGGACTGTGACACGCCAGGCTCCTCTGTCCTGCACTGTCTTCTAGAGTTTGCTCAAATTCACATCCATTGAGTCAGTGATGCAATCTAACCATCCCATATTCTGCCACCCACTTCTTCTTTTGGCTTCAGTCTTTCCCAGCATCAGGGTCTTTTCCAATGAGTTGGCTGTTCGCATCAGGTGGCCAAAGTATTAGAGCTTCAGCATCAGTCTTTCCAATTAATATTCAGGGTTGATTTCCTTTAGGATTGACTGGTTTGATCTCTTTGCAGTCCGATTACATAAACTCAGTCTGTCAACAGATGGGTATCTTTGCTGACAAAGTTTTGAATCTCTAAGGCAGTTGTATATTTCAAGCACATATATATGATGTATCTTGATCCTGTATTTTATTCCCTAAAATAAAGTTTCTTTCACCTTTAAATAATTGGTACATTTCGTAACAGAACAAACTGTAGCTGAGAACTACTAATTATTATCAAGCACTCAAAATTGAACAGGTGCTCTGTTCAGTGTTTTTAATCAGTTATTTTTGTTTAATATTTTTAATAACCCTATGAATTTAATACTAGTATTATCAGCATCAGCAAATAGGAAAACTGAGGCTCAAAATGTAAAGTTACTTATCAAGAGTCTCACAGGTACCAAACAGGCAAATGCTACAGATTAAAATTCATTATTCCTCTGATCATAAAAGCCTAAACTTTTGACCATTATGCCATCATTTTAAATTTGGCTCAGCTTGCAGGATCTTAGTTCCCCAGCCAGGTGCTGAACCCAGGCCACTACAGTGAAAGCTCTGAGTCCTAATCAGCGGTCGGCTGGGGATTCCCTAGATTTCTCAACCTTGCTAATTTTGCTTAGTCTTCCCCTGATGATATTAATCTTCTCTGTCTACTGTCAGTACTAATTTCTAAATTTAAATGATCAAAACTCATTCAAAGTTTTCATGACAGTATTGTCATGTCTTATTTTTTAAGGACCTGAGGGTTCTTGAATTTCTGTTCTTTCTCCTCATCCACCCACTCCCTTCCATTCTTCCTTTCTTCCTAAAAATAGTGAACTTGATGACATTCATCAGTGTTCTAATTGGCCTTTCCCGCTTCCACTTTCTGTCCCAGCAGTCCACCCAGAGTACTGTAGTCAGAGTAATTCTGTGAGCGCATGTCTGACCACACCCCTGCTCTGCTCTGACCTTCCAGAGGCTTACTGACTCACTTAGTATGTAAACCAAAGTCTCTGAAGACATTCAAAGCCTTAAGGGGATTGCTCCGCCATATCCTCACCTTCCCGACTTCATCTTCTACTCTGCTTCCCTCCACTCCAGTCACCAACCTCCTTGCCTGTTTTGAAAACATCAGACCACTTCTGCTTCTGGGTTTCCGCATTTGCTGGTCCGTTTCCTGGAACCCACTTCTTCCAAATGTCTGCGCTCTCACCGCTCTCATTTTTGGTCCAAATGTTAGGCTTTCATTGGGATCTTTGGTTGCCCACCCTAAACGACATTGTACACCCCATCATCTCTATGTCTCCTTTTCCCACTCACCATACTTTTCTCCACAATACTCATCACCTTCTAACAGTGTGTTTATTTTACTCCTTTGTGTTGTATGATGATGTTTAGGTCTATCTAAGTAAAAGGTCTCTTTGTTCCATGGCTGCATCCGCAGAGCCTAGACCAGTGCTCAGCGCAGAGTAATGCTCTCCACTGAATTGGATGAATGACTGAAAGAATGATTGATGATTTCAAGAAGCGTATTTTATCAAACCCTAATGTATGTGTGTAGTTGATTCATTGGAAAAGACCCTGATGCTGGGAGGGATTGGGGGCAGGAGGAGAAGGAGACAACAGAGGATGAGCTGGCTGGATGGCATCACCAACTCGATGCACGTGAGTCTGGGTGAACTCCGGGAGTTGGTGATGGACAGGGAGGCCTGGCGTGCTGTGATTCATGGGGTCGCAAAGAGTCCGACACGACTGAGTGACTGAACTGAACTGAATGTATGTGGGTAGGAACCTGAACATGTTTAAAAGCATCTGTGGAACTGTAGGCAGTTTAAAGATTGAATATTTAGACTTAACATTTATCATAAAATGCAATCGTGTTTTACTTTGACAAGTCAAAATTATTTAATCATAGGAAAGATTTTTAAAATGCTGACGTTTTATCACCCAGTGATAGAATAAAGGAAAATATGTCTATAATATACATGTAAATGACTTATATATTTAGGTACACATGTATGCATGCACACAGACTCACCGCTCTATATTAGAACTTTAGGAATTATATTCTCAGGTTATATTTAGCAGAAACCATCACAGTGTTCTGTTCTGTAGTAGCTTTATAATCTGCCAAACCAACTTCATCTAGTCTGTTACAATTAAGGGACAAAGAACAGGTATAAATGGACTATATCAAGGAGTTCTTCAGCTTAAAAGCTTGACTAGGAGGGAATTACCAGCCTGTTCTTAAGGTCTTGAGAGGCTTATGAGTTCAGGTTGATTGAATTACACAGTTGAAGGAAACATTTTCAAATCATGCTTGCTATGTTTCCCTGGGAATTCCTGAGACCAAAAATAAATAACCAGGTTTAACTTAGCCCAGAACAAGTCACATGCCTGCCAGGTTAGCAGACAGGGAAAAATTATACCCATTGTGGCTATTTAGAAGAAATATTCTGGTTTTCTCTTCTATATTTTCACCATAATAACTCCTACTCATTTGGCGAGACAGATATATCAAATGTGATTTTAAGATCAATATTAAAGGGAAGGCATTTTCACTCATAGAACAATCTAACTGTGTTCACATCTGTCATAGTAATGCAAGGGTTTAAACTGGAAAATCTGTATGTTTCTTTCCAATTCAATTCAAATGATGTCAACAAATCTCAAAGTTCACAATTTGTTTAATGTCAGAAGTCTTTTCAAGGCTCAAACAGTGTCCTCTACCTCTAGCCACCCCATAGCCCTGTTCATAATTTTCCGTGAACTTTAATAGTTCTGTGAACATGATCCTTAGAAAGCTACTAAACTAGTAGATCATATCAGCTGTATCTCATTACTGGATTTCTAATTATATTCTGTAACTTGACCAGAGAAACTCCTGAAAAATGATTTCTCCAGATAGCCACACAAGCCCATGAAGCTGGAGGATAAATCTCTAGAAGCTTTAACACAAAAGAAAACTACATTCAGTTGAAAACTCCATTTTTTGAATGTTCAATTCTGAGTTGATTCTGGATAAAAGCAGAGAAAGTAATGTATTTTTTTTCTTCCAGTTTTATTGAAATGTAATTTACATTTAGCACTGTATAAGTTTAAAGTGTAGAGCATAATGATTTGACTTATACACATGAAATGATTATCACAGTTATAGTGAATATCCAACATCTTATGTAGATAAAAATTGAAGACAAAAAATAATTTTTTGTGATGAAAACTTAAGATTTACTTTTGTAACAATTTTCATATATGGCATACTACAGTGTTGACTATATTTATCATGTTGTACATTACATCCCTGATATTTATTTATAACTGGAAGATTATACCTTTTGACTTCCTTCATCCAATAGGCAAAGAAAATAGTAATTTCTATTCAATTGTATAAGGAAGAAAATCTAGCTCAGTCAAGTTTTCAGTTAGTGGTAATATGGACAGGATCATATTGAACTGAGTGTATTTCTATTAGTTTGTGTAAGCTTCTAAAGCTTTATGAACAGTTAAGACTTGAATCAAGATTGCCGGGAGAGATATCAATAACCTCAGATATGCAGATGACACCACCCTTCTGGCAGAAAGTACAGAGGAACTAAAAAGCCTCTTGATGAAAGTGAAAGAGGAGAGTGAAAGAGTTGGCTTAAAGTTCAACATTCAGAAAACGAAGATCATGGCCCCATCACTTCATGGGAAATAGATGGGGAAACAGTGTCAGACTTAATTTTTTTTGGCTCCAAAATCACTGCAAATGGTGATTGCAGCCATGAAATTAAAAGATGCTTACTCCTTTGAAGAAAAGTTATGACTAACCTAGATAGCATATTGAAAAGCAGAGACATTGCTTTGCCAACAAAGGTCCGTCTAGTCAAGGCTGTGGTTTTTCCAGTGGTCATGTATGGATGTGAGAGTTGGACTGTGAAGGCTGAGCACCGAAGAATTGATGCTTTTGAACTGTGGTGTTGGAGAAGACTCTTGAGAGTCCCTTGGACTGCAAGGAGATCAGTCCATTCTAAAGGAGATGAGTCCTGGGTATTCTTTGGAAGGAATGATGCTAAAGCTGAAACTCCAGTACTTTGGCCACCTCATGCGAAGAGATGACTCATTGGAAAAGACTCTGATGCTGGGAGGGATTGGGGGCAGGAGGAAAAGGGGACAACAGAGGATGAGATGGCTGGATGGCATCACGGACTCGATGGACTTGAGTTTGAGTGAACTCCAGGGGTTGGTGATGGCCAGCGAGGCCTGGTGTGCTGTGATTCATGGGGTTGCAAAGAGTCGGACACAGCTGAGCTGCTGAACTGAACTGAAGACTCTTGAGAGTCCCTTGGACAGCAAGGAGATCAAACCAGTCAATTATAAAGGAAATCAATGCTGAATATTCATTGGAAGGACTGATGCTGACGCCCTAGTTCACTGGGCACCTGATGCACAGAGCCAATTCATTGGAAAAGAGGGATAGTGGGAAAGATTGAGAGCAGGAGAAGCAGACAGCAGAGGATGAGCTGGTTGGATGACATCACTGACTTAATTCATGTGAGTTTGAGCAAACTCTAGGAGATAATGAAGGACATGGAAGTGCTGCAGTTCATGGGGTCATAAAGAGTCACACACGAGTTAGCAACTGAACAACACTGGAGAAAAAGTATTGAAAATGGGTCAATTAATTCAGGTTTTTTTTTTCTTTTTTTAAAAAAGATGTTTGGTTCCTGGAGTCAGGCCTGTGCATAGCTGCCCTAAGTACGAGAGGAAATCAGACTGAGTGCTTTCTACACCCTCCTGTTTTGATTCCAAGAGAGGATCTTTCTTAGCCATCTGAACCACTTGTTTTCCTGGCTCCTGTGTCCTGCATCCATGTCTTACCTGCCCTCCGTATCTGCCAGATACATACATCAGGGACAAAGAATTTCAGGCCACTCTTAACTTGTTATCTCAGCTTTATATGGTTGAGTTGGGTGGGGCATGGAGAGATTAGTGTTCCTCTTGCTAAGATCTTTTGCTGACCATCACCGTGCAAAGCATAGCACTTTAAAATTTAGGTCCTTAGATATTCCCCTGGGCATTCTCTAGCTTTCATGCAGTCCTCCTTTCTTTCTTCCTCACGTCACCTTTTTCTCCTCAGTTCTTTCACTGAAATCCCAGTTTTTCTCCATGCGCCAGATACTGTATTCCATTACTCAGCATTCATGGAGCCAGAACTCCACCCTTAGATAGTGTAAACTGTTGCCTCTTCTATGACTGATTATAAGTCAAAATCTACCTTTTCACTCTACGTTCTCCTCCTCCTTGTAAATGGTTTCTTTTCTCAGTATGAAAGAGACGAGAGTGAACAGTCTAGGACTCCTCCAATCTCGGCTTGAAATTCTTTCAAATTTAATTTCCACTCATTGCACCCTTCACGTTACAGCTAATACACCTTTTAGTTTGTCTCAGAAGCATTCTTCACTGATCCCCTCAAATTAACTTTATATTTTATTAGCCCCATCTCTGCGTTATCTGTTCATATTTTTAGTTGTTTATATACAGAATTTCTATTTCCCCATCCATAAGGTTAAATCGAGGCGAGAGATTCCATTCTCTCATTTAGAAATTTACATTTAAAATTATAGAATATTAGACCTGCAATTCACCTTAGAGATCTGGATGCAGTTCAGTGACCTCATTGTAATGATGAGTAAATGGAATTATGTTATAGCCTCCCATTAATATACAACACAGTGTACACAGTAAATATACAACAAGCACTTGTTGAATAAATGAAGTTCAGCTGCTCATTAACTGCTCCCATGGCCTTTACCTGATTGGCAGCATTTACTCACCACTTCTGTGTGAGGCAGTGATAAACGCTAAACAAATGGAATTGAAAAACAGTCACAACAGGGAGGATAGCACTGAAGCTGGTGACTCTGTTAAGACTGTAAGCATGGCAGAGGAGTTAGGGTTGGTGGGACATGCTGGTAATCAGGTGACTGCTAAAGAAGGAATTCCTAGTGGGGAGTGCAAGTTGCAAGGAACCTTCCAATTCTCTGCACATTAATGAAGACATATGATTGAAAGAGTATGATTTTAAAAGTTGAATGACAGTCCTGAAGCATCCAGGAAGATGAAGTGCTCATTCATTGTCTTGTATACTCTGTTATTAATTGGTAAAGTGTAGGACCAATTCTCTTGAGAGCATGTATTCTACATTATATTTACATTCCTAATTGGCTCTGTTCTTTCCTATACCATGATTCTTTCAGGACAGTTCTTCTAATTGGTGAATCTTTAACATGCATTTATGGTTATTAGGGAAACCATCTTCATTTCAAGTTCTGTGCCTCATGTTGGAAGCATTTAAGTATCTAGGTTAAAAATGAAGTTAATTGGTTTGTGGTTTAAGAGAAAATATGCTTCGAACGATGCTCAGGAGGTGGAAATGATTGCCTAAATCTATTTAGTCATTTTCTTTCTTGGGAGAGGTAAACTTTAAAGTTCAAAAAAGAGAGAAAAGGCAGAATCAAAGTAGAAAGCGATTTCAGACAAAGGGCAATGAGCATATATAGTTAATACATCTACACTAGAGAATTAATGACTGAGTTAAATACAAATATCTAAGAAAGGAGATAGGCAGAATATTTGAGATGCAAAGTAAATGCTATGTACTATAGAACACATAATTTTTAAAAAGTATAATACTCATTCATGAAAAAATACAGATGCTGTAAAGGTGTTTAGAACAAAGTAAAAGTCTCATTTCCCACACTTCATTTGAACTTCTTACAAACATTTGTTATCAGTGTTGATTCCTTTTCAAAACTTCCCTCTCCATCTCTGTTTCCACATCTATCTACCTACCTATCGACCCAACTTTTACTTTCTCTATTGCGATAGATTTCAGTCTATCTTGATATTTGTCTGTGGGTACGTGCAATTTTAACATAAATGAAATCATTATACATTTTGCTCTGCAACTTTCCTTTTTGTTCTAAAAGTTAATAATATACCTTGATATCTTTTCAAAACAGCAATCATATTTTACCTTCCTTTTTTCATTGCATAATATTCTATTATATGACTGTATAATTTTAAAAATTTAATCACTTCCTTATTTATAGACATTTCGATTACTTTCTCTGGAAGGTGAGTATTTTTCTCTATCCTTCTGGGTTCTCCTGGCTGGTCTAAAAATTAAATTGATGTGAGACAGATTCAGGGCTTCCCTGGCGGCTCAGGTGGTGAAGAATCTGCCTGCCCTGCAGGAGACTCGGGATCGATCTCTGGATCAGGAAGTCCCCCCTGGGGAAGGGAATGGCTCCCCTCGTGGTGCTAGTGGTAAAGAACTCACCTGCCAATGCAGGAGACATAAGGGTTGAGGGTTCAATCCCTGAGTCGGGAAGATGCCCTAGAGGAGGGCATGGCTACCCACTCCAGTATTCTTGCCTAAAGAATCCAATGGACAGAGGAGCTTGGCGAGCTATAGTCCATGGGGGTCACAAAGAGTTGAACGTGACTGAAGCAACTTAGCGTACACGCATGAGACCGATTAACAGAAAGAAATCCATTACCAGCTTCTCTCTGGGCCCTTTAACTGTGCTGTAGGAAAGGCATTTAAACTGGACTTTTGCTTTTCCCTGAAGGTGATGCAATGGGCTACTTCTGTGAAACAGCTGGTGCTAAGTTTAGTGACCAATTCTCTCTTTAAAAAAAAGATCACACAAGAGTTTAATAACCTGTACACATGAGAGAGACCCAGGAAAACTGAGGAACTCGAAAAATGGCCAAACCCCTCACATTAAATATCACCTTTAGCTAAAGACGAGAGAGAATGTTCGGGGCAGTGGTTTGGGACATAAAAGGGGAGGAAGACAATTGCTTCGAAGGTGGAAAAGTGAATGTTTGGTGAATAAACATTTGCTAGGCCAGGAATAAGCAAGAGGACCCAGAGAGGAATTTTAACAGACTTTGCTAGGTCCCTCCTTGTCTACACACCGAGTTCATACTATAGTTATCTGTGGTTATAGTTCTTGTTCTAGAACAAGTCCTCTAGCTACATTCTTTAAGCAGCTAAGGGGTCAGAGTTTCTTCCTGGGTCTTTTGGGCATTACCTGTTTTCAGCTCAAAACAATCCACGTGACAAAGAGACATTTTGGGGTAATAAGTTTTGCTCCCCTGGAACTTCAAGGTTTCTTGCAATGAACCTCCTTGGGCATATAACTCTGTAATAAATTCAAAGCATTTTAAAGGCTCCTAAGAGAAGTGAGCAAAGTTTTCAAGAAGGTTATATAGTTAGAGGAGAAATGAAGAAAAATGGTGTTAACCAGGTGGAATATTGAATGCAATCAGAGTCGTATTGCATAGTAATATATACATATGAAATTCTCATCCATTCAAACTATTTTTAGTTAGAGCCAAGAAGCTTAGAGAAATTTTCCATAGTTTAGAATTCACTTAACACTAATTATATAATCCAATTCATCATTCTGAATATTACTAGTTTTTATGTTTAAGTTCAAATGAAAGGCACTTATAGAGAATATAAGTAGCATTTTTGTCTTGGCAGCATTTTTCTCTTTTTAAAATCAGAGTCAGCAGTGAGTCTGTCCAGGAACTAAACTTGGTGCTAAATTATTCTCTACTTAATTGTCAGAGCTTCCCAAACTACCAATGATGCTTTTCCTCAAGCTTTGCAATTCCTATACACTTTAAGACAGAAAAATAGTTCTAGGTTGGAAAAGCTAAATTGCAATACTGTCAAATCCATTTATAGTCCATCCAGATCTGTAAGCCAGGGTAAAGCTAACCATCTCTCTCCCAAGGATGACATAAAGAAAATGGATAAACTGTAACATTTGCAGAAAAACTTTATATTAAAATGTTTAATAGTGAATTTCAACTACATTAATTATGTGAAAAATTGTCAGGCTCAAAATGGTAATAGAGATAAAATGTTTCTTTTTTTTAGAACTTTAAAGAAATTCTTAAAAATCTTTAAACTTGTGAGGGTGATTGCCAGGCCATAGGCACTTAGTATTGAGGTGTCTCTCTGTGGTTGTGGGGGTGTGTGACTGACTGTACCTCTTTGCCCTGCCCAGATAAGGGAGGACTTTGAAAGGAATTAGGATGTGAAAGAGGTCAACAGGAAATCATTCATGCAAGTCCAGACTAGACCTTTATAAGCACTAGAAAGAGAGCAGAGGATTGGAAACAGCACTGCTTTACTATTTAGCATAGTGGATGCATCTAGATCAATGCCTCTCAATCTTGCAAGTGGATTTATGGACATTACTAACCTGCAGATTCTGATTCAGTGATTCTGAATTTCTCACAAACGCCCAGGTGATGCCAAGGCTACCATCCTTTGAGTTACAAGGCAGTCTAGGTATTAATGGGAAGAGTAGTTGTGGTTAATTGAGGGAAAGCTAATGGAAAGTGGCAATTGATAGTGGGGGTGAACAGTTCCATTTCCTTGGAGGGTCTAATGCTCATGCATGGCTTCAAAGGGCTGCAAACAAAGTTCTGGGAATGCTGATGAAATAGTTAGCAATTTCTGTTACTGTGGGAATGTTAATTTCAGTAGCTGGAAGAAACCATTTTTGGCACACAGCATCAGGAAATGAACTATATCTGGGCATTGCCAACTAAAGAATGTTGCTTGCCGTCCGGCTCTACAAGGATTGCATCGTTAGCCACTGCAGTCACTGAGCTGACCTTCAACACACCCTGAAAGAATTTGAGGGTGGAGACTGGGAATGAGGCACTGTGCTCTGGCAGAATGGGCCTTCAGATAGATATTTTCAGGAGAAAATTTTATGAACCCAATTTCTTGCATATTTCCATATTTAGAAAAGCACTGAAGTCATTAACTAAAATATCTATCCCTAAACCTAACTTTCTACCAAGATGTAGGCTTGGTTACACATACCACTTCTCCAAAAATCACATGTATACTGACTTCCCAACCTCTTTGGAGTTAGAGCCTCAGGGCTCTCTGAGACCCAGTCTGTAGTCCTCAGTAAGACTCACCAATAAAACTGAAATTCACAACTCTCATGTTGTGTGTTTTTATTTCAGTCCACAGCATCCAGTTCTCAGAAAGCTATTTTGGTCAAGGGTTATACTTGCACTTGATTAGACTCTGAAGGATTGATGGGGATTGAATTGAAAGGAACCAAGAGGAAAAGAGGCAAGAGAATTGGAAGAAAATGACCCCCCAAATCTGCAATACGCTGACCAATCATCAGAGAAATGTTAGTAGCTCTTTCTGGGCAAAGATTAGTAACTTGCGAGAAACATACATCCGCTATGTCTGTATACACAAATTAATTCATTGAATTAAAGAGAATTCATTTGTTTAGCTGTTCTTCTCAAGTGTAAAAGCAAATTATTGATCTAGTGCACTTTTGGGGGTGCAGCCACATACTTTAACGTTTAGATTGTTTCAAACAAGGAAGATGACAGAAATTGTATCATATGAATCTAGAATTCCTCTGTATTTTGTCTTGTCTCTTACTAGGACTATAGCTAAGTATGTCACGCAAACTATGTCTATTTAATTTGACCATTTAGGTCTGAATTTAAATGGTCAGTTTATTCTAGATCTTTAAAGACCTTGTATTAATAAATTGAACATATATGCTCTGTATGCGTGTGCATGCATGCCTGTGTGTGCTAAGTCGCTTGAGTCATGTCTGACTCTCTGCAGCCCTATAAATACTGTAGCCCCCCAGGCTCCTCTGTCCTGGAGATTCTCCAGGCAAGAATACTGGAGTGGGTTGCCATGCCCTCCTCTAGGGGATCTTCCCGACCCAGGGATCAGGCTCCTCTGTCCTTGAGATTCCCCAGGCAAGAATACTGGAGTGGGTTGCCATGCCCTCCTCCAGGGGGTCTTCCCGACCCAGGGATCAAACCTGAGTCTCTTACATCTCCTGCCTTGGCAGACAGGTTCTTCACCACTAGTGCCACCTGGGAAGCTGTATGCTTTAGTCACATTACAGCAAATTTTAATTCGAAGAATGAAGATCATTAGAAACTATACAAAATCTTTTAAGTTCTGAACACAGGGGGAAATCAAACTTTGAAAAAGGTAATAGGAGCATATTTGCTGAGTACTTGCACTTTTAAATGTGAATAGAGAAAGAAAATATTAACATATAGGGAGAAATGGAATAAGATATTTAAGTATAGGATGGGTGGTCATATGACCTCATTTTTTTCCTTTTTCTATTTATTAATATCATTATTTTCAAGAAGTATAGCCAAAGACTGGTATTTTACAATTGTAGCAAAGGTGTATTTTTTTGTTATCTGAGTAATATTCAAGGAGTTTCAAAACTGATTGCATTTGTTGAAGAGAGTAGAAAACTAATGTATTGACTTGAAAATGTCCTGTTTTAAAACTTTTATATTTTATGTTTCTTCTTTATTCATGTACATTTTATAATTAACTTTCACATTTTGACCAAAGAATGGTATGTCCTTCAGCCTAACCCCTGCTTTTGTTATGCATGAATGATGCTTTCCATGTGGAATCACATTTTAAAATTTGATTTAATACCTTAAACTTGTGTCAAAATGTTGAGAGAAAAAACTGGTAATTTGACTTCAAAGCCGATTCTCTTTCTTTCTGCCCCATCTCTAAATAAGTTTATTGTTCTCAGACTCTTCTGGCAACATAATTGAAATGGCTTACACCATTTCAAACCACATTTAGCTCCTCTGAGATGTTAAAATGTTGAAGCTGGGAAATGTACCAAAAGTATATTTAATTTCCCCCCAATTTTCTAACTAGATAGGAAGCAGTCAGTCAACAACATTTATTGGGTTCTCACTGGGTGCTGTGAGCTGCGGAGTAGATTATATTCAGAAGTGTTGAAAAACCCACTCTTCAGTTTACTAACGCTTCTGTAAAGGAAGGAGTCCTTCTGTTGTCAGTAAAAATTCAGATGAGATGGTAGAGAGGTGAGAAACTAGCTCAGAATTAATGGCTAACAGTAAAATTTAAACGGATAATTCTAAACCCTCAATCTTGATAAGGTTGAACAGTAAAAACAATAAAAGTAAAAACATAAAATTTTCTCTCTATACCTGGGAATCCATGTCAAGGAAGAAATAAAGACATAGTAACTGTGTGAATTCATGCAAGTTTTTGCTGAGGGTTTTGCCTGTGTTTCTATCTATAGAAGGGGGCGCTAATGGTAAAGAACCCACCTGCCAGTGTAGGAGACATAAGAGATGCAGGTTCAGTCCTGGGTTGGAAAGATTCCCTGGAGGAGGGCATAGCAACCCACTCCAGTATTCCTGCCTGGAGAATCCCATGGACAGAGGAGCCTGGAGGGCTACAGTCCATAGGGTTGCAAAGAGTCAGTCACACAACTGAAGTGACTTCGTATGCACATGTTTTGATGTATGTATGTATCATCTACCTACTATCATTTTTCTTTGGTTCAAAATAAGAATTTATAAAATGTTAACTTCTTCCTGACCTGATAACTGATTTATCATTTATCCCAATATGGTAACAATACAATCGTAAAGAAAATATGCTAGTCTTCAATGACGGAGGAGGGACAGAACAAGATTACAAGGCTGTCATCTCCACACCCAAATGTTGGTATTTGTTTGAGTCATGACACTGCCTTGATTAAGAAAGGGAATGGGCACTGTGTGTGTGTATTATTTAAATGAAAACATCCACAGTTGTGTTTGATTCATTTTCTTTTATTCAGTTAAAAATAGTACAATACTTCCTGATTTTAATTGTAAAGTAAAAAAAAAATAAAAATAAAAAAACTTAAGCACAGGGGAAAAAAAATATAGTACAATACTTCCTGATTTTAAAACCACATTTTAAAAATTATTTACACTATTCAAAACCACACCAGGAAATGCACAAAAAAATAATACTCTATAAATATTCAACAAGTCCTTTATCCTTGGCTTTTTTGGCTTCTTTCATTTCATTAAACACATCTATGCAATATTAGTGAGTTAATGTCATAATCCATTATCTTCCGTCTTTTAAGTCTATGGCCATCTCTTAATTTACCACCACATTGACATTCCAAGTGTTGTTGTAAGTAGATGATTAAAACAACCACAACAAATAGGGTTCAAGGTAGTGGTGTCAACTACCAAACTGCTCTTCTGTCTTTTCAGATTAATATATAAAAAGTAGTGTTGCTAATTACTTTTTGAAAAAGAAATTGTGTCATCATAAGCATGATGTCTACATGATAAACCAGAAGCATCACTTTCTTTCTCTGCAGTGGCAAGAGCTTGTTATAGGCAATGTTTATTGCTAAAAGTGTTAGTCACTCAGTCATGCCCAGTTCTGTGACCCCATGGACTGTAGCTCGCCAGGTTCCTCTGTCCATGGGATTCTCCAGGCAAGAATACTGGAGTGGGTTGTTGTGCCCTTCTCCAGGGGATCCTCCAGTCCCAGGAATCGAACCCAGGTCTTCCGCATTGCAGGCAGATTCTTTACCATCTGAGCTATCAGGGAAGCCTTATTGCTAAAACCCCTGGGAAAAGACATTAAGGCAAAAGAAATACAGACAGTTTTAAGCTCTACTGTGTTTATATGTAGGTTTGTCTTTATTTTCTTAAAACATAATACACAAATACTTCAAACCTTTGAGGAATAAGTCTCCAGATTTTGTTTTTATTTATTCCTTATTCTTAAGTTTGTACTGTGGTATCCGTGAAAGGAACAAAACATAAGTTAATTATATTTTGCTTAATTTAATATCTTGCTTGAAGAATTCTACTTCTGGGATCATATTACAATATTCATCTCCTTTCTCTTTCTCTCTCTTCCTTGTTTTTCTCTTTTTTATGAATATTTATTGGAAAGAGATTGGTCTTTTCCCTCCTTAGAGATGAGCAAGAATTAAAATGAAAAGTCACAATGAAATTCTGCTGTATTTATTTACCTGTTTTGTTAAGGCATGAGAGAAGACCCTCAAGTAGGTCAGCATTTTTTTCCTTTTAAATATGAGGAACAAATCCATTTTGATTTATTATTTTCCTTCAAAGGACAGGTGACATTTCCTGCAACATTAACTTTAATTCATAATCCCCTTTTGGCAAGCAAAAAGAGAATTACAATTGGAAAGATTTTCACAGTCAGACACTCCACTAGAATGAAATGCTATAGAAGGCTTCACTCCAGCCAAACCAGCAAAATCCTTCCATTGCCAATTTTTCTTTTATATTTTGAAGTTGGCCTCTCAGCACAGATTTGATTCACACCATTTAAAAATAAATCTGGCATCTGCAAAGCAGAAAATTCAGGCGGTGTTGTCATAGTATCAGTATTTCCATTTTTATGCCTGGAGACAACCTAGACTTCTAAAGAGAGCTACGGTTCCTAATTCTATGGTAAAAGTAAAACCTAATTTTATTGGAAGTATTCACCTGATTTTTATATTTACTAAAGAATAAAGTACCACATTTATGCATAGCACATGAATCATTTTTTATGAATGATTTAATGCCATGAAAAAGAAATACATCTGTGTTAAGAGGTGATACCCTATGGTAACAATTGATTTTGAGATATTTAGCTTAAATAAGAATTTGAATTCAATATCAGTATGCCATTTTATTTTCACTTTATCATAACGATTTCATAGTTACCTGCGTAAAGATCAACTAAACAATCAATGGTGTTTGCCTGGCATCCACGTGGTCGCTGGCCTAGAGATGACTCTTGACAGGTTTGCCCATTCTCCCTATGCATACACTCGGCTCTGAGCATCAAGAGGTGGGACTGTTGCGCCCTCCAGTGAATTCTGAGATGCCTTTGACTAAGGATGCAGAACATGTGATGTTCCGAGGCTTGTGAGTCCAGACCTCAGAGTGTGAGAACTTTCAGTTCCTCCGCCTTAAATCCTTGAGCCAATACATGTGAAATCCAAATTATCCTGTGCACAGGTATGAGTGCTTGTGTTTATGTGAGAGAGAGAGAGAGACAGAGAGAAAGAATGTCTGGGAGAACCAGGAGAATAAGACATCAGAAAAAGAAAAAAACAAAAGCAAAAATCAGAAGTGTCACAGCCAAGAGGAGTCTAAGGAGATGTGACAACTAAATGTAACACAGTATCCTGATGAGATCCTGGAACAGAAAAGGACAAGAGCTATAAATTAAGGAAATTTGGTGGAAAACAGTAACTATGGACTTTAATTTTATAAATTGCATCATGATTGGCTCATTAATTGTAATAAATGTGCGGTACTCAAGTAAGATGTTAGTTATAGAGGAAACTGGGCTCTACTATCTTCTCAAGTTAAAATAAACTCTGTTTAAAAAAAAAGAAAGTGTAGCCGCTGAGATAGGCATTAGGGAGCTAGACAGCTAGCTACACCTCCTCCCAGCTGCCATTTTTCTGCAACTGCAGAGAAACTGCCAGTGAGGCAGCAGAAGCAACACCCAGCAGAGCCTCAACCAGTCCACAGAGTTGACAGGCAGTGAAACAGCTGTTTAAGCCTCTGTGTGTTGGCATTGTTTATTAAGCTGCAATAGGTAATGACCAACATGCTGCTTTAATTTGGTTATGTCAAAGGTGTGTGGTAGTTGCTCAGTTGTGTCCTGCTCTGCGACTCCATGAACTGTAGCTGGCCAGGCTCCTCTGTCCATGGAATTCTCCAGGCAAGAATACTAGAATGGGTAACCATTCCTTTCTCTAGGGGGTCTTCCTGAAGCACAGATCAAACCTGGGTCACCTGCATTGCAGGCAGATTCTTTATCATCTGAGCCACCGTGCCTATTTTATAATGTGCAACTTGAGGAAATGAGTCACTAAGACGTTCATTTCATTGGGAGGCATAGAGATGTTTGGGAAAGGAGCTGGTCTTTGGAAAAGATGATAGCTCCGGTGGAAATATGAACACACATTCTGGGGTCAGAAACCAGGGTTCCTATGTTCTGTTTACCTCCAACTAGCAGTGTGTACTCGGGGAAGGCAATGGCACCCCACTCCAGTACTCTTGCCTGGAAAATCCCATGGACAGAGGAGCCTGGAAGGCTGCAGTCCATGGGATCGCTGAGGGTTGGACACGACTGAGCGACTTCACTTTCACTTTTCACTTTCATGCATTGGAGAAGGAAATGGCAACCCACTCCAGTGTTCTTGCCTGAAGAATCCTAGGGATGAGGGAGCCTGGTGGGCTGCTGTCTCTGGGGTCGCACAGAGTCAGGCACGACTGAAGTGACTTAGCAGCAGTAGCAGCAGCAGTGTGTACTAGAAACGGTTACTCTTTCTTATTAAGAGGGTTTTTTTTTTTCCTTATTAAACATGTTACCATGCTTATATCATAGTATGATAATTAGAAGAGCTAATACACTGAGACTTTTGACACAATCCCAGGCACAGAGGACTTGTGCTTTAAATGGTAGATGCCCTCAGCCGGCCACCCTGTCGCGTTGTGTCTCCTCGCCCATCCATGATGATGCACAAGAGGCCCCTCTTTGCCAGTGCTTAGTTGCAGATCTGGGTCTAGTTCTATTATGATCGCATCTGAGCAGATATTAAGCTCTCAGTTATTAATTGTGTATCAAGTAGTTTGCATATGTTGTCTCATTTAATTTTCAAGGCTACTATCCAAGATGGATATCATTGCTTTCTTTTATTTAATGAGAGAAAAACTCATGCTTTAAATCATTTACGTTACCTGCCCAAGCTCAATAGGCTGTCAGCAATAGACCTGAAATCTAAGCCTAGGCTGTTAGATTTCAAAGTCCATGTGCTCAAATGTTATGATTTATTTCTTCTGTTTGCATAGCTTAGTTTTTTCGGTTGTTGTTCTTATTAATTCATTACTGTTCTAAAATGTACTATTTTTAAGCCTGGAATTATGTTACTTATATGAAACCAGGAAGATATTAACCAATTCAATCTTGGTCAGAAATTTTTTAGGTGCTTTGCTATGAAACCATATCAGAAAGGAATACATGGAAACACACACACACACACACACAAACATATATGAACTTAAATTTACATATATGTGTATATACATATATATATTTACATATATACACACACACATATAAACTTAAATTTACGTATGTTATACATATGTATATACACATGGTTGGATGGCATCACCGACTGGGGGGCATGAGTTTGAGTAAACTCTGGGAGTTGGTGATGGACAGGGAGGCCTGGAGTGCTGCAGTCCATGGGGTCACAAAGAGTAGGACATGACTGAGTGACTGAACTGAACTGAACATATATGGCTTAAATTGTGAAGACCTAGAATTCTCAAGTAGTGAAAGGAAATATTTTTATGCTTGAAGAAATATTCAGTATAACTAGATAAAGATCAAGAAAAAAGCAAAAGAACCACAGTGCTGCAGTGATTGAGCTGAAGAATACAATTCGGTTGTGATGAAGGGCAACAAATGATAATGATAGAGATATGAAAACATAAACAAGACAGGAGAAAAAGAATATGGTCTAGTAATACTGACAGTGTTCCCAAAAATTTAGCCGCAGTGGGGAGAGCCACAGTTACATAACTAACCTCTGATCATAATCTCTTAAGGGTAAATAAAGAAGGAACAGAGAATTTCTACACAAATATTCCATAAAATAACATTTTTTAAAAACCTTAATTTTTGGTTATCTGCAAAATACTCAGGATGCCAAGTCCATCAGTTTAGGAGCTGTATTTTTAAAAATGGGAAGTGGTTTTCCTCCTGATAAGAATGGCATTTCCATTTCATCTTTATGGCTCTGTAACTGTTGTAGGAATAGGAAGAGAGAGGCAGAAGGAGATCAGGGTGACAGAAAATAGGCCCCTAGAAGAGAGGAAAAAATTGGTTTTTCAAAGTTTTTTATTCACGAGTGAAGCAATACTTATATTACTTCCTTCTAACTAGACAGTCAGCATTGAATGTCATATTTGTAGTTTCCTACAGCGAGATGCCCCTTCTGCCTTATGTGACTGTTATATTATTTACTTGTCTTAATTTCCTATATGTGTGTGTGTGTGTGTGTGTGTGTGTGTATATGCTGCTGCTGCTAAGTCACTTCAGTCATGTCCGACTCTGTGTAACCCCATAGATGGCAGCCCACCAGGCTCCCCCGTCCCTGGGATTCTCCAGGCAAGAACAGTGGAGTGGGTTGCCATTTCCTTCTCCAGTGCATGAAAGTGAAAAGTGAAAGTGAAGTTGCTCAGTCATGTCCAACCCTTAGTGACCCCATGGACTGCAGCCTACCAGGCTCCTCCATCCATGGGATTTTCCAGGCAAGAGTACTGGAGTGGGTTGCCATTGCCTTCTCCATATATACATATTATATATAGTATACAATTATATATATAATATATAGTATACATATATTATATATACTGTCTTTTGGCATAATATATAAAATTATATAGTAATATATAATTATATATTATTTAATATATATAATATATATATACACACAAAAGTTTGAGGCTTGTGGTAACTAGAATAATGGCTCTCCCAAATATGTCTCTGCTCTGATCCCTGGAACCTATGAATTTGTTATTAGGTTAGTGCAAAGTTAATTATGGTTTTGCATGTTGAAATTTGCTGTTTGATACTGGAATACATTCTTAAATGGGATTATGCTATACATCATTTTAATGTGCATTTCTTGCTTTATTTTTTGCAAATGACTTATTACTTGCTGTGTATTTTATATTTATTTTTGATTAAAGAAATAATGTTAGACAAAAGGCAAATTAGAGCGATTTTTCTTATTTGAGTACAAAACAGGTCGTAAAGCAACAGGAACAACTCGCAGCAGCAACAATGCATTTGGCCCAGGAACTGCTAACAAACATACAGTTCTGTGGTGGTTCAAGAAGTTTTGCAAAGGAGGCAAGAGCCTTGAAGATGAACAGTGTAGTGACTGGCCATCCAAAGCTGCCAATGACAAAATTGAGAGCCATCGTGGAAGCTGAGCCTCTCACAGCTGCGCTCGAAGTTGCCAAAGAACTCAGTGCCACCCATTCTATTACTGTCTTTTGGCATTTGAAACAAAGTGGAAAGGTGAGAAAGCTCAATAAGTGGGTGCCTCATGAGCTGACTGCAAATAAAAAGAATCATCATTTTGAAGTGTCTTCTCTTATTCTGCGCAACGACATCAAAGCATTTCTTGTGGTTTGTGATGTGCGATGAAAAGTGGATTTTGTACAACAACCAGTAATGACTAGCTCAGTGTTTGGACTGAGAAGAAGCTCTGAAGCACTTCCCAAAGCCAGACCTGTACCTAGAAAAGATCACGGTCACTGTTTGGTGGGTTTCTGCCCGTCTGGTTATTACAGCTTTCTGAATCCCAGTGAAACCATTACATCTGAGAAGCACGCTCAGCAAATCAATGAGATACACCGAAAGCTGCCAGGCCTGCAGCTGGCACTGGTCAACAGAAAGGGCCCGATTCTTTTCCACAACAACACCGACCACACGTGGTGCAATCAGCACTTAAAAAATTGAACGAATTGGGCTGTGAAGTTTTGCCTCATCTCCTGTATTCACCTGACCTCTCACCATCTGACTGTCACTTCTTTAAGCATCTTGACAACTTTTTGCAGGGAAAACACTTCCGCAACAAGCAGGAAGCGAAAAGTGCTTTCCAAGAGTTCGTTGGGGAAAAAACGTTCATCAAATCAGAAAGCACAGATTTTTATGCTGCAGGAATAAACACATTTATTTCTCATCGTCAAAAATGTGTTGATTTTAATGGTTAATAAAAGCCATTTGATTAATAAAGATGTTTGAGCCTTGTTATAATGATTTAAAATTCACGCAATTATGTTTGTACCAACCTAGTAAATCTCAAGACAAAAGAGACTTTGTAGATGAGATTAAGGCTATAATTCTTCAGGTGCAGAAATTATCCACCTGAGTCCAGTCTCTTCACAAGAGCCCTTAAATAGTGAAAACCTTGCCTGGTGGGTCAGAGAGATGTGACATGAGAGAGACTCAGCCCGTAGCTGTTGGTTTTGAGAATGAAAGAAGGGGCTGTGGGGCAGGATATGGTCTTTAGAAGCTGAGAATGGCCCTCATTTACAGCCAGCAGGAAAACGGAAGCCCGGATTCTAGAACAGGAGATTGAGTTCTGCCAACAAGCTGAATGAGTAAGGAAGCAGATTCCAGAAGGGCACTCAGCCAAAGACACTTTGATATTAGCTCCCTGAGATGAGAAGCAGACTTTTGGTCTACAAGAATTGTAAGATAATGAATTTGTGGGTTTTTTTTTAATTATTTGTTAATTAATTAGGTAACTTTATTATTAGTTTAATTAGTTATTTTGGGCTGTACTGGGTCTTCATTGCTGTGCAGCCTTTTCTTTAACGGCGGTGAGCAGGGGGTACTCTCAAGCTGCCTTGCGCCGGCTTCTCATTGTGGTAGTTTTCCTTGTTGTGGGGCACGGGCTTTAGGGGGCGCAAGACTCAGTAGCTGCGGCATGTGGGCTCAGTAGTTGCGGCTCCCAGGGTCTAGAGAACGGGCTCACTAGTTGTGCGAATGGGCTTAGTTGTTCACGGCACATGGGATCTTCCTGGACCAGGGATCAAACCCATGTCTCCTGCCTTGGCTGACAGATTCTTTACCACTGAGCCACCGGGGTTTGTGTTGCTTTAAGATGCTAAATTTGTAGTAACTCGTTACAGTGGCAAGAGACAACTTATACAAGTTTAATTATTGTATCTTGTCCGCTTACATTTTTATGCAGCATAGCACAGTGCCGTAATTATATATGTAACTATTACTTATGAAAGCTGTTATATATCAAAGCTATGGTTTTTCCAGTAGTCGTGTAAGGATGTGAGAGTTGGACTATAAAGGAAGCTGAGCACAAAGAATTGATGCTATTGGAGAAGACTCTTGAGAGTCCCTTGGACTGTAAGGAGATCCAACCAGTCCATCCTACAAGAGATCAGTCCTGGGTGTTCATTGGAAGGATTGATGTTGAAGCTGAAACTCCAATACTTTGGCCACCTGATGCGAAGAGCTGACTCATTTGAAAAGCCCGTGATGCTGGGAAAGATTGAGGACAGGAGGAGAAGGGGATGACAGAGGATGAGATGGTTGGGTGGCATCACCGACTCAGTGGACATGGGTTTGGGTAGATTCCAGGAGTTGGTGATGGACAGGGAGGCCTGGCGTGCTGCGGTTCATGGGGTGGCAAAGAGTTGGACACGACTGAGTAACTGAACTGGAGCAGTTATTTGTTTTCTAGTCCTAAAAACAAGCACAAAGGGACATACCATTATCACTCCTATTTTACAGATAAGGAAACTAACCTTAGTGAGAACAGAGGGTAAATATAAATACTTTGGCATTTCTATTTTTCTTTTAGGTTTTCAAAACTATAAAAATATCTTGTGAATGTATCCACTATGACAGAATTAAAGACCTTTCATATAATAGTTCAGCTCACCACTCACATCTATGTTAACTATGACATTAATTATAAATATAGGCCAGACATTTTTTATCAATGTGAAATTTAAACAATAATTGATATGTTATTTTAAAAACTAAAAGCATTGATGTGAGTACTCAAGAGATTGAGCTTAATGAATCAATCAAACTTCATCTTGTTCATTCAGAATAGATCTTATATATTTTGCAAAACACTGTCCTCCCAATTAACATTTTATTCAAGCTAAAAAATAATACCCAATTCCAATAAATGGACTTTAATAAGCTCTCACCTTTTCTTTTTTTGTGCTGCATATCTCCAGGTACACAAAGAATGCTATATATTGTTTAAGTGAACAATCAAAGGCATGTGGGTTAATTACTTAGTGAGGAAGCCTCAGGGTCCTTACAGATGTTATCTCTATGTCAGGATTGGTGTTTAACCAAGGCCAGCAGGTATTTAAAGTAGGAAGGAACCAAATGCAATTTTATCTAGTGAATAACACTAATTTGCTAGTCTGGAACAATGTTAGCATAGCACTGAGCTTGCGAGGATAATCATGATAATGACTAGGAGGAAGAACAGAGCAACCTCTACGGAACGCATTTTACCCACTCTGTCTCACTGAATTCTTCCCTGAGTGCAATAGGCATCTTCAGTGATATTTTACAAGGATGGAAATCTGAGCTTCGTGAGGTTGAGTATCTTGTACAAGGACACAGATAAAACAAAATCTCTCAATGTGAAGGTGTCTAAAATTAACAAGTTCTCTGTTCATACATTTCAACTTTTCATTATTTCTCTCATTTCACAAGATTCTATCTTTAAATTGCTGTGGGTGTCCATGAAGGAGAAAAAAAATACAATTGGTGAATGTTACAAGATTTCTTTGTTGCTTAGAAATAAGTGGCATTGATATGATAGGTAACTTTTGCCTTAGAAATGTTTTTATTATTTCTTTGCCTTTAGCTGCAGAGTCCTACATGTGCCAATCATGACTTCTTTTGCAGGATGTCTAAAAATACTTGATATTTTATTTCAAAGATTTTCAAATTAAGATAATAATAAATGGGATAAAATCAAGGGTGTATGTGTGGCTTCTCTTGTGGCTCATCTGGTAAAGAATCCCCCTGCAACTCAGGAGACCTGGGTTCGATCCCTGGACTGGGAAGATTTCCTGGAGAAGGGAAAGGCTACCCACTCCAGTATTCTAGCCTAGAGAATTCCATGGACTGCATAGTCCATTGGGTTGCAAAAGAGTCAGACACAACTGAGTAACTTTCACTCACATACATATATATGAAAATCAGAAAGATATCTTAAAAATATATGTCAATATGTATAATATGTCAGAGCTATACATGCATTTCAGTTGTATATCAGACCCCCTTATAACTCAGATATGTATTTTTCATATATATATGACTTTTCATATATATGTCTGGGTGTGTGTATATATATATGTGTGTATGTGATGGATTGATGACATATGGGATAGTTGAGTTTCAAAAATTAAGTTCTTAATCATTTCCAATTCTCAAGGTCCTTTTTATTTCACCTTTAAGAGTTAGGCTGTGAAATGATGGAAGTTCAGTTCAGTTCAGTCGCTCAGTCGTGCCTGACTCTTTGCGACCCCATGAATCGCAGCATGCCACGCCTCCCTGGCCATCACCAACTCCCGGAGTTCACTCAGACTCACATCCATCGAGTCAGTGATGCCATCCAGCCATCTCATCCTCTGTCATCCCCTTCTCCTCCTGCCCCCAATCCCTCCCCAGCATCAGAGTCTTTTCCAATGAGTCAACTCTTCACATCAGGTAGCCAAAGTACTGGAGTTTCAGCTTCAGCATCATTCCTTCCAAAGATATCCCAGGGCTGATCTCCTTCAGAATGGACTGGTTGGATCTCCTTGAAGTCCAAGGGACTCTCAAGAGTCTTCTCCAACACCACAGTTCAAAAGCATCAATTCTTTGGCGCTCAGCGTTCTTCACAGTCCAGCTCTCACATCCATACATGACTACTGGAAAAACCACAGCCTTGACTAGACAGACCTTAGTGGGCAAAGTAATGTCTCTGCTTTTGAATATGCTATATAGGTTGCTCATAACTTTTCTTCCAAGGAGTAAGCGTCTTTTAATTTCATGGCTGCAATCACCATCTGCAGTGATTTTGGAGCCCAGAAAAAGAACGTCTGACACTGTTTCCACTATTTCCCCGTCTATTTGCCATGAAGTGATGGGACCGGATGGAAGGTGATATATAAATATAAATATATATAGTTTTCCCCAGGTGTTTTACCTGAGAAAGTTATGTCTAATATTTTCGCTTAGAATCCAGCATCTCTACTGGTAATAATCATTATATATTCTCATCTTGCCAAATAATTCATATAATTCATATGATCAATTCTTTTGAAGATTTCCTTTTGAAAAAAAGCATGTTTTTTAAGGAGTGTTAGTATGTTGCTCCAGCAAGAATCGATATACAGGAAACAAACTGTACTTACAAAAATTACATTCAACTCAAGTTTACTTCTCAATGATATAACTTGATTTGAAAAAAATAATCACACCATCTTTAACATATGTAAATCTGGATTCTGTGATATATAAATCTGAATTTCAAGATGCTAGAAATTATTTGTAAATGATAAATACCTTGGAACATATTCATTATGCTTCTCTTTTTATAAAAAGCTAAAACTATTTGTAAATTAAATTATAACACCTATGATAAGCAGATGATACTATATTTTTTTGTAGGTGTGAAAATATTCTAGGATTTTCGATCAAATAAATGAAGCCAGAGTAATGTTTATAAATGTAGATATCTAAAGTGGAATAAAATGTTTTGTCCATCGTTTTAAAACTTGTACTTTTTTAAAATGACATAACTTCTGCACATTTATGAGGTAGTAAAAAAATAGTGTTCATCTTTTATTTCTTCATACATCCCCCAAATCACATATTGACCACTGAAACTTGTTGATGGGGTGTACTATACAAAGTTGAGGAAGTCTTATCTTCAAGCGGCGTTTTGTTGGTAAGATGAATCTCATTAAGAGATCTGCAGTGTTCTATTATTCTGTGTCCTGCTCAGGTCATAAGAATCTTTCCCACTGTACTCTTTTCCTAAGGCTATCCTAACAAGTTACCACAAATGTGATGGCTTCAGTTCAGTTCGGTTCAGTCGCTCAGTCGTGTCTGACTCTTTGCGACCCCATGAATCGCAGCACGCCAGGCCTCCCTGTCCATCACCAGCTCCCAGAGTTCACTCAGACTCACATCCATTGAGTCCGTGATGCCAACCAGCCATCTCATTCTGGGTTGTCCCGTTCTCCTCCTGCCCCCAATCCCTCCCAGCATCAGAGTCTTTTCCAATGAGTCAACTCTTCACATGAGGTGGCCAAAGTACTGGAGTTTCAGCTTTAGCATCATTCCTTCCAAAGATATCCCAGGGCTGATCTCCTTTAGGATGAACTGGTTGGATCTCCTTGCAGTCCAAGGGACCCTCAAGAGTCTTCTCCAACACCACAGTTCAAACGCATCAATTCTTCGGCGCTCAGCCTTCTTCACAGTCCAAATCTCACATCCATACATGACCACTGGAAAAACCATAGCCTTGACTAGACGGACCTTAGTCAGCAAAGTAATGTCTCTGCTTTTGAATATACTATCTTGGTTGGTCATAACTTTTCTTCCAAGGAGTAAGCGTCTTTTAATTTCATGGCTGCAGTCACCATCTGCAGTGATTTTGGAGCCCAGAAAAAGAAAGTCTGACACTGTTTCTACTTTTCCCCATCTATTTCCCATGGAGTGATGGGACCAGATGCCATGATCTTTGTTTTCTGAATGTTGAGCTTTAAGCCACCTTTTTCACTCTCCTCTTTCACTTTCATCAAGAGGTTTTTTAGCTCCTCTTCACTTTCTGCCATAAGGGTGGTGTCATCTGCATATCTGAGGTTATTGATATTCAGATAACAGAATTTATTTACTCAGAGTTCAGGAAGACAGGAGTTCAAAATTAAGAAGCTTGCAAGATTGGTTCCATTTGGAGGCTCTGAGGGAGAAGACGTTCCCTACCTCCCAGAAAGCTTCCAATGCCTGTTGGCAATCCTTGACACGCACTGCTTACAGACACAGTACCCCAGTCTCTGCCTCCATCCTCACGACTCCTTCTCTGTGTTTCAGTGTCTTCTTCTCTTCTTATAAAGACTCTTTTATCATTGGATTTGGGGTTCATCCAAAATCCAGAATAATCTTGAGATTCTCAGTATAGTTACATCTAAAGAGACCTTTTTCCTAAATAATATCATCTTCCAGGTTTCAGGATTAGAGGACTTGGACATCCCTTTAAAAAAATTTTTTTTTAATTGGAGGATAATTTCTTTACAGTGTTGTGTTGGTTTCTGCCCCACAACAACTTGAATCAGCCATAAATATATATGGATCTCCTCACTTGTGAGCCTGCCTCCCACCCCACCCCCAACCCCGCTCCTTTATTGGACATATCTTTGGGGGAGCCACTATTTAGCCCACTGCATGCTCAGTCGCTTCAGTCATGTTCAACTCTTTGTGACGCTATGGAGTGGAGCCCACCAGACTCCTATGTCTGTGTGATTCTCCAAGCAAGAATACTGGAGTGGGTTACCATGCCCTCCTCCAGGGGATCTTTCAGACCCAGGAATCAAACCCACATCTCCTGTGTCTCCTGCATTGCAGGCAGATTCTTTACACAGTGACCCACCTGGGAAGCCCAACTGTACCTACTAGACCCATATTTAATACACAGGATTCTTTGTTCTATACTGTTCACACAGTCCTGGACCATCAATCTTATACGTGTCCCTGTATTATGGAAGCAATAAAATAGAGTGGTTAAAAGCATAGACTCCTGTGCCAAGTTACTTCTTTTCAAATACTGGCTCTGCTATTTTACTAGCAGTTAACATTATGTAACTCTGCTTGGGTTTCCTTACCCGTAAATATACATAATAGTAATACTTAATGTGTATAATTTTTGTGTTAAATAATATGTAGAAGCATAGGCGCATATGAGTATTGCCAATTACCATTACAGAACAATTGTTTTCTTTAGCACTAGCTACTGTTTTGAAATGGGATCTTATAAGTCAGTGGAATCGCTAGTTCTGCTGGGTTACATTTAGACAGGAGAGATGAGATCCAGGATTTTAGGTCAAGAACTTGACAAAATGGCAGGATTGATTTAAGTATAGAGGAGGCTCAGAGAAAGAAGGTTTTTTATAACAACTCTGCCCTGAGATAGAACCTTCTGGCCATTAAGGGTTGTAGAGCAGGAAGCATAATGGAAGAGGGTGGAAAGAAAATAGCTGTCTCCTATGTATGGTGAGTTTGAAACAACAGTAGATGTGTTTAGCCAGTGATTAGAAAGAACAATGAAACCTTAGGGGTGGAAATTTGGTAGTTACTCACACAGAAGTAAATGATAGGACTAAGGGAGAAAACTGAAAAGAAAAATAATCCCAGAGAACAACAGAATTTCAGAAAGCATCCAGTTGAGGAAGATAGAAGAGCGAGCGTTCCCACTAGGAAAGATAAAGAGTAAGTATTTAATAATAAAAGTGAAGTGACCAAATATGCAAACTGATAGAAATCAGGGGAAGAAATTTCATGAAAGAGATCCAGAAAGAAATATCAAATACTTTAGCAGGGTCAAGGATACTGGAAAGACATTGGCCTTTTCTCAGTTTGCAATTAGAAAGTCAGTATCGAATTTTAGATGAGCAGTATTTGTAGAGATTTGGAAAATCCACTGAGATTTCAAAAGGTTGCACATTGCATGAGTTAAGAAATTGGAGCCAATAATTGCTCCAGAAGCTTAGCAATAAAAGAAATAAGTTTTAGAAGTTTTGTAGCAGGATTCATTCTAAAAGTAAGATTTTTGACCATATTTGAAGACAGTAATGATGAAACTAACAGAGTATACTAGTTGAAGGGATAAGAAAGAGGGGACATAATTTTTGTGAAGGCTTAGAGGATTCAGGAGGGGAGAGATTAAAGGAGAATGATGAAGATCTTGTGTCTGGAGATGATTCAGTTCAGTAAGACAACAAGTATTTCTATGGCCTAGAGAAAGCATATTCTTGCATTTCTTCACTGAAGCAGTGAATATTTATTGAACCATCCCTCCTACAAGGTTAGCACTAAACAATAGACATCAAACGATAAAACAGACCAAAAGTTCCTCCATAGACCTCACTTCTGGTTTTTATATGAGGTTAGATCTAACTTGTAGAGTAATCAAATAGCATGTGACATTTAAAAAGCTCTGCTTAAACACTTAAGAGGGGCTTCCCTCATAGCTCAGTTGGTAAAGAATCTGACTGCAATGCAGGAGATCCTGGTTCAATTCCTGGGTCGGGAAGATCTGCTGGAGAAGGCATAGGCTACCCACTCCAGTATTCTTAGGCTTCCCCTGTGGCTCAACTGGTAAAGAATCCGCCTGCAATGCAGGAGACCTGGGTTCAATCCCTGGGTTGGGAAGATCCCCTGGAGAAGGGAAAGGCTACCCACTTCAGTATTCTGGCCTAGAGAATTCTACGGACTATTCCATGGGGTCACAAAGTCAGACACAGATGAGTGACTTTCACTTTCACTCAAACATTTACGAAAGTTGAGGATGGTGTCACCTGGGTTCAATGGTTGATTAGAACAGAAGGTTAAAAGATCTTGAGTTGGTAGAGTTCTGAGTAGACGGTTTCTTAATCTCACCACTGTTGACCTTTGAGGCTGGATAATTCTTTGTGTGAGGGGCCATTTTGTAAGATGTTTGGCAACATCCCTGGTCTGCCAATAACAACCCCAAGCCCCAAGTTGTTGACAGCCCCAAATGTCTGCAGAATTGTCAGATGTTCCCTAGAGAGCAAACTCACCCAAGTAAGAGGACTGAGCTAGAGATATATCCTGGGCCTGGCTGATAGAGGTCCAGCTGTGGAGAGAGGAAGGAGAAACTGGCTGGAATTATGTGGATATAGAGAGGCATGAAAGAAAGAGGGCCGTGATGATGGTGAACAGCAGATTCAATGTGAGTGAGGAGAGTTGAAATGAGATGGTTGTGTGAGGGCTGATTTAATATGTTAATTTGGGCTAAGGGATGCCAGGAAAGCTGGTGAAATCAGACTTCTGGGTGTCTATGAGGGTGTTTTCAGACAACAGCAGTGTTCAAATGGGGAGATTAAGTAGAGGAGAAGCCCCTCACAAAGCCCTGACACCATCCAGTCTTTTGAGGAACTAAATAGAAGAAAGCATACAGGAAGTGAGAATTCACTCTCTCCTGCTGAGCTGGAACATTCATCTCTGCCCTTGCCTATCAGTGTTTCTGGTTCTGAAGCCTTGGAATCAGACTGAATTACACCACCAGCTTTCCTGGTTTTCCAGCTTGCAGATGGCAGACTGTGGGGTTTCTCGGCCTCCGTCCATAATTGCATGGACTAATGCTCATAATAAATCTCCTCTTTATCTTCTCCTCCCTCTGTATCCTATCGGTTTTCTGTTTTTCTGGAGAACACTGACTGATACAGGATGTTGCCAGAAGCATCAGATAGAACTTGGAAATCAGAAGACCTGTGTGTGACCTGAGTAAAAGCATTTACCTGCTGAGCCTCAACTCTTTCCTCTATAAAATGAGGGTAATATTACAGGTTGTGTGGTTTTGCTGTAGAGTTAGATAAAATTCCACCTATTAAATTATTTCATACAATAATATGTGCTCTACCAATAAAGCACTTTTATAAAGTTTGAATATATGATAAGAGAGAAAAAAAATAAGTCAAAGGGCAGGCAAAGCGCTTTAGCTATTTCACATGAATTTCATATGAATGCTTTTGAACATTTGTAACACTTCAAAGATGAGTAGTGTGTAAAACTTCAACTTTTTTAGATTGGTTTCTAAAAACTTTCAAATGCTTTCAACACTCTCTGCGTAATCATGATGGAAGACAGATTTTGGACAAAATAAGACCGGAGAGTTTGGACAGTGGCCTAAAATTATGTGTTCTTTTTGTGCCCTGTGAATTTAGAAATAGTTGGGACATTTCTGGTTTCTTTTAATGTGTTTAAATGCATAGTCAATGTATAAACCCCAGATAATACAGGTTTGTGATGAAATGCCGATTTGCAGCCCTGCTTGACACCACTGTTAAAACAGTATGACCGAAGACCATTTGGCATGTGATCAAGCCTCAGTGGCATCTGTCTGTGTGTGCTCTGTGTTTCAATTCTAGGAAAATAGGTTGGGGACATGTGATTTTCTGGTTTCTTTTAGTAATGTGTTGGTAAATTTGTTGTGTCAATAATTGCTGAATATGTCTGTCAAATCTGCTGAGACTAACAAAAACCACTGTGTTGTTACCACCCTTCTGGTCTACATGGACTAAAAATATAATGCTTTTCCAAAAAGGTTTCAGTGCCTAGATCCTGCCTGACTTCTATAGTCAATGTATAAACCCCAGATAATACAGGTTTGTGATGGAAATGCTGACATGCTTTTAGGTCTACCAGTTATAACTTTCTGGCCCTGATTTGCAGCCCTGCTTGACACCACTGTTAAAGGTTTTTCAGTATGATCTTCTGAAATGGAGGACTATGAGAAGGTGAATTTGGGTAAAATCATAACGGTTAAAAACAAGCTGTATTGACATTTAGATTAGTTTGAGAAGGGACTCTTTTGGTCCAAATTCTAGGTGGATGTCAGTCAGTCTGTTTGTAATTTTAAATAAGTCACTTTCTCCAAATGAGTGTGAAGAAATGACTAGGAAAATCCTTTTAAAAATGTATATAAAATATTACACCTCCTTCTTTTGATGCAATATGCCTTTGAGCATCTTGTTCTCAGTGGTCCACTGACAACATTGTGATTGTGTTATTGCTGTCTTGATGTGTTCTTTCTTGTACTTCATGGGTAGAGAAAAAGCTCCATTTTTACTTATATTTAGCCTTAGTGTTCTTGTGTAATTGCCCTAAATAGATCTCTAGCGTGTTATGAAAACCATCAGAACGGCAGCACCAAGGATAACAAATTACCTGACAATATTAGAACAATTCTTCATGTTACTTTCTTTCCTAGAGATTTTTTTTTTAGTATGAAAACTGGTTGTGTAAACATACTAAAGTTTAACAAATTCAATAAGTTCTAAGTTTCCTACCATTTCCATTCATATAAACATTTATTTGCTATTTGAACTTCAGAATTGACTTCAAATGAGCATTGGAAGATAACAAATCAATATAGATGCTTTGTAGTATAATTTTCCAAATCACTTGTTAAGATCTTTTTTATAAAATATAAAAGACATAATTTCTATATGCCCATAAATGATGCTACAATCATTTTTCTAGTTTGTTTTTCTTGCCTGTGAAGTTGTAAAGTAATTCACTTATTTGTCTATGAAATGATAGCAAAACCTTTATTACTATAAGGGATTTGACTGAGAATATCACATTAAAATAAACCATAAACAGTGAAACAATTTTTTTCAGCATAATTCATGTTCCTGTCTTATAAATGGCCATGTGAAAGGAGAAAGATAATGAATTTCCTTGGTGGGTTATTTTTACTATTCAGAAGCTACATTTTACATGTACAAAATCTTCTCTTATTAAGTGAAAGTTGCTATAGCCTCAATGCAGATTTTTTTAAATTATTTTTTTAAGTTCTTATGTTCTATTTTGACATTCTAAACACAAAAGCCTTTTTATAGGCTCTATTCTTTTTTAAAATCAGCTATATTATTCTGAACATTCTATATATGGCCCATGATTTGTTTGCAGACCTTCTGGGCATTTTCCCCAGTGCCATACAAATTGGATCCCAAGAGATTTTTCTATTGAGTACATCTTTCATTACTGTTTCTTCTGTTCATTTCTAAAAACATACTAATACTGGATAGTCCCAAAAGATGAAGGGTATGCCATGATTACATTGTATGAACACATTTTCAACAAAAAAGATAAGTATGAGTTTTTAGGCCAACTGTATGTAAGCCAGAAATGGAGATGCAGTGAAGTAGGGAGAGAATATATTGTGAGTTTGATTTTTATGGAAATTCTGTAACTTTTTTTAAGAGTTGTGTTCTGAGTACAGAGTCTTACAGGTGCCAGCCTTACTTGGCAATGATCTGCTCTATTTTAAGCTTCTGTTTCAATTCCTGATTTCTAAAATCATTATGGTTATGCGTGTCTATGTATATGTATATACACGTACACATATTGGGGAGAGGGGAGAAAGAGAGAGACATAGAGACAGAAAGAAGGAGGGAGAGAGAAAGAAAGAAAGACAAAACAAGCTCAGAGGTGAGGCAGCTGAACTCATTCCTATTTTATAAAAGGTTTTTCTACAACTCTTGTCACTTCTCTCCAACTATTACCCTTTTTCTCTGCAATAGTCCTTGGTTATTTTTATCACCCAGACTTCCAGTGTTTGAATATGCTGCTTTTCATAATCTTCAAATTACACCTTGCACGTAATTTATCACCTAAATTCCAACACTATAATTGGTTTAAGTTCATCGGCATCATTAATATTAACAAGCAAAGCATGGTCAAATGTTGTATCATGTATTATAATCATTTTTTCATTACATTGCTTCTAAATATTTGACAATCATATAGTTTTTCAACACTTCTGACCCAACTCCTTCTCTTCAATATTGCTCTTGATTAAAAACTATTTTTCCACCTGCATATGTGTCCCCAGTATTCTGTGATTGAATTTATTCTCTTTCTACACATATTCTCTCTCTCAATTAATCCTGTGTTCTTTGAATTATTTTCATCTTTCATAATTCACTATTTTTTCCATGAGTTATTTAAAGTTATTTTGGTGGGAAGTAAGCTCTTGATGAAAGTGAAAAAGAAGAGTGAAAAAGCTGACTTAAAACTAAGCATTCACAAAACTAAGATGATGGCATCTGACCCCATCACTTCATGGCGATTAGAGGGGAAAACAATAGAAACAGTGACAGACTATTTTCTTGGGCTCCAAAATCATTGCATATGGTGACTACAGCCGTAAAATTAAAAGATGCTTGCTCCTTGGAAGAAAAGCTATGACAAACAGCACGTTAAAAAGCAAAGCCATTACTTGACCAGCAAAGGTCCATCTAGTCAAAGCTATGATTTTTCCAGTAGTCATGTATGGATGTGAGAGTTGGACCATAAAGAAAGTTGAGCACCAAAGAATTGATGCTTTTGAACTGTGGTTTTGGAGAAGACTCTTGAGAGTCCCTTGGACTGCAAGCAGATCAAACCAGTCCATCCTAAAGGAGATCAGTCCTGGGTGTTCATTGGAAGGACTGACACTGAAACTGAAGCTCCAATACTTTGGCCACCTGATGCTGAAGAACTGACTCATTGGAAAAGACCCTGATGCTGGGAAAGACTGAAGGCAGGAGGAGAAGGGGACAACAGAGGATGAGATGTTTGGATGGCATCACTGACTTCATGGACATGAGTTTGAATAAGCTCTGGGAGCTGGTGATGGACAGGGAGGCCTGGTGTTCCAGTCCATGGAGTTGCAGAGTCAAACACAGTTGAGTGACCAAACTGAACTGAAGTGATGACAATATCACTCAAAATAACTTAATCAGAAAGGTGACATCTCGGCCCCTGCAGCTGACATATCCTGCCATGGAACTGTCTTCAAGGACAGTTTATGCAGAGGCTCTAACTAGCAAGGAACTAAGCAGGCTGAGGGGTGCAGGTGGTGGTACCTGAAGAGCCAGTTCTCACTAGCAGGAAGGAATAGTTTATCACTTACAGTGGGGTTCTCTGGTGGCTCAGCTGGTATAGAATCCATCTGCAATGCAGGAGACCTGGGTTTGATGCCTAGGTGGGGAAGATCCCCTGGAGAAGGGAAAAGCTACCCACTCCAATATTCTCGCAACTTTCACTTTCACTTTACAGTGTTTAGACTCATTGGTACATAATAATAACAAAAAGCACAACTTGGCTTAATTTCGCATTTTTCAGTTCAGTAGCCTAGTTGTGTCTGACTCTTGGTGACCTCGTGGACTGCAGCACACCAGGTTTCGCTGTCCATCGCCAACTCCCAGAATTTGCTTAAACTCATATCCATCAAGTCAGTGATGCCATCCAACCACCCTGTCCTCCATCAATTCCTTTCTTTTGATATCGTTAATCTTTTATTAATTATGCAACTTATTATTTATTAGCAATACTAATTAACTATCAATTATGTATTAGGTACTTACATGAACTTAAAGTATAAAACAAGATACATTCAGAGAATTAATGTTCCATCCTTCTCCTGAATACCCTGTCCTGCACTGTCTCCCTTCAGGTAACCATTTTTCCTTTTAAAAAATACGAGTGGGTACATATATTTAATATACAAACACATACATGTAAGTGCACATATGTATGAAATATATATATATAGGGACTTTGCCAGTAGCTCAGTGGGTGAAGAATCTGCCTGCAAAAGGAGATGCAGATTCGATCCCTGTGTCAGGAAAATCCCCTGGAGGAGGAAGTGGCAACCCATCCCAGTATTCTTGCCTAGAAAATCCCAAGGACAGAGGAGCCTGGTGGGTTACAGTCCATAGGATTGCAAAGAGTCAGACACAACTAAGCAACCAACACTTTTCACTTTCATGGTACATATATATATTATAGAATCTCTCTCTTTTCTTCAACAAAGGGAGCTATACAATAACACTGTTTTGCATCTTGTTTTTTTACATTATATTCTGTTGTTACCAAGTTAGTTAAGAGCATCCTCATTCTTTTCTTATAATTGTATGACATTGTACTTTGTTGTGCAGCAAAACTTACATGGCTGGGCCATTTTCTTTTAACAAATAGCTGCACTAGTAATAAAAATAAAATTTTATTATAAAGCAAAAATACTTTAAATATTATGAGTAGCATATAAATATATTCCTTTATCTCTACAAATCCCTTTATGTCAGTTCCTATTTGAAACTTATTTCTACTCAACAACATTATTAAGATTTTTTTAAAGCAATTCCTTCTTTGTGGTGGTTGTTTAGTCACTAAGTCGTATCACTCTCTCTCTCTGCATGCCAGGCTTCCCTGTCCTTCACTGTCTCCCAGATTTGCTCAAGCTCATCTCCATTGAGTTAGTGATGCCATCCAACCGTCTCATCCTCTGTCACCCCCTTCTCCTGCCTTCAGTCTTTCCCAGCATCAGGGTCTTTTCCTGAGTCAGCTCTTCACGTCAGGTAGCCAAAGTATTGGAGCTTCAGCTTCAGCATCAGTCCTTCCAGTGAATTTAAGACTGACTGGTTTGATCTGCTTGCAGTCAAAGGACTCTCAAGAGTCTTCTCCAGTACCATAGTTTGAAAGCATCAGTTCCTTGGCACTCAGCCTTCTTTATGGTCTAACTCTCACATCCATACATGACTATTGGAGAAGCCATAGCTTTGACTAGATGGACCTTTGTTGGCAAAGTGATATCTCTGCTTTTTAATACACTGTCTAGGTTTATCATAGCTCTTCTTCCAAGGAGCAAGTGTGTTTTAATTTCATGGCTACAGTCACTGTCCACACTGTTTTTGGAGTCCAAGAAAATAATTTCAAATCTAAACCTCAGAGGGTCAAACAATTTGAGCGATATTTTCCCTTTCTCCTACCAGCGAGGATTTTCCTCGTTAATTGGTGTTGATATCTCTGTTCAAAAAAATTCCACCCCATTTTTCTTTTCTAAACTCAGGAACATTACTAAAGGTACATTTATTGTTTGGAAAACTTTGATTTTGTTTAAGAATCCTGATCAATTGATATCCAACTTCGCTGTAGCTTCTTACTGTATAAAGTCACCTGTGCTTCCCTGAACTTGCTGTTCCTTGTCCCACTGTTAACTCACCCTGTCATGCTTACCTACCGGACTCCCACCCTAAATTACCTCCCCTCAGAGAGAGTATTAGGGGCTTCTCCTTAACACTAAAAAATGCTGTGTGCATGTGTGCCTCTTAGCGCTTCTCAAACAAGGTTATTTACTTGTCTGCTCTTTTCCTATCTGATTGACGTTCCTCTGGAAAAGGACCATGTCACTTTTCTCAACACCTTCTACCCGCAACATACTAGGGTAGGTTATTAGAAAGTTGAATATACCGTATGGACTGTAGCCTGCCAGGCTCCTCTGTCCATGGGATTCTCCAGGTAAGAATACTAGGGTGGACTGCCATACCCTCCTCCAGGGCATCTTCCTGACCCAGGGATCAAACCCACTTCTCTCATGCCTCCTGCATTGGCAGGAGGGTTCTTAACACCAGCACCAGCTGGGAAGCCCTCAAGTTACAAACTTGTGTGTGTGGGTGGTTAATTGTGTTACATTCATTTTTATATTTTGATATGCCTAACAAAATGCCTAAACATAGATGGAATATACAGCATCTTTCTTAAACTGAAAAGTTTAAAATATTAAAGGAACATGAGCATCTATTTAGGTTCACTT